>NC_071398.1:2034263-2672410 GCF_022682495.2 Desmodus rotundus
TGTAGCCCCGCCCGCGGGCCGGCAGAGGGCTCCTCGATTGGCCCGCTCCTAGGAACCTAAGTCTCGCGTATTTATTGGCTCTTGCCCTGAGCTCAGGCCTGACGGACCCAGGCGCCGAGCAGTCTCTCCACAGTGGGACAGGGCGGGGCGGTACTGAGAAGCTGGGACTCGCTCGGAGGAGGAAGGAAATAACAAAAGGGAAAGGCAGGGGTTTAGCGAGTCGGTGAAGAACGGAGGACGAAAGGAGAACCACTTCTCCACGTTCGTGGTGGCGAGTGCGCTCAGGTGCGCATGCGCAAAAGGTAGCCGCTGATTGGTGTGTGGGGCGGCCTCACGTTTCCGTCCAAACCAATTCGGCTGCAGCAGAGGGGTGGGGCCCGTCCTTCACTGGCGGACGCTTCCTCTGCGCGCGCGTTTCGTCGCTTTGCGGTGGTGCGCTGGAGTCTTGCTGGCGCCTTGCTGGCGCCATGGAGTCGGGGCTGATCCCGCGTTTAGCGCGGCGCTTGGGAATTGCGGAGCCCGATGTACTGAGGTGAGTCTGGCAGCGCACGCCGCAGCGGCCCCGGGCCCCTGAGCCGCGCATCTCTCCCGCGGGATGTAGGCCGGCAGCCGTCTTGTAGGAGGTGGCGGGGGCCGGCTGTGGACGTCCCCCGGAGCAGCTGGCTCCCCGGCGTGCTCGGCGGAGGTGGCGGGCGAGAGTCGGAGCGCTGCGGTCATCCCTCAGCTAGTGGTCTGTTTGCAGCGGCAGACAGACAGATGGGAGACAGGCCCCTCGGAGGTCTCTGTGTTGGCCAGAACTACGTAGAAAGCAAAACAGTGGGGGCCGGAACCACGAGGACACGACCTGCAAAAAGTCTTGGCGGGGTGGGGGGTCATTTGCTCTAAGACCCGAATGATAGAAGGGGTCCGCCTTGGAACGATGCGGGGAGAGCGGCCCGAGCACAGGTAACAGCAGCCTGTGCCAGCGCGCCGGGATGGGGAGGACCGTGCGCGATCCGGGTCTGGAGTGAAGGAAGCCTTGTGAACGCGGGCAGCAGGCCGTGCCCGGGGCAGCCCGTTAGGGAAGGCGCGCTTATTAAAAGACTCGAACCGAGGCCGCTTGGACTCGGTTACCATGTAGAGCTGCGGTTCTCAAGTGGGGCTCCTGCCCGGCGGCGTAGTGTCATCTCCGCCCTTGTTGGGAAAGCACTTGTTGTCTCGGTCCCGCCCCACGCCCGCTGCTGGGAAAGGCTGAGGGTGAGACCCCGCGCTGTTTTCACACGCCGCGAGTGATTGATTGCCCGGCGCATTAAAGTTTGCGGACCCCTGAATTAGAGGCAAAAAGGAGGAGCCCTGGCACAACCTGCCAGCGTGCGCGGTCCTCCACGCCGGTCCCGGGAATGTGGGGAAGGGAGAAGGGTTATCTGGGGAGCAGGTGAAGAACCTCCTTTGCCTGGAGGTAGCCCTGAGCACAGTGGGGTCTGGGGCCGCGGCGCCCCTGCCCAGAGGGTGCGGGCTTCCCCCGCAGCCCCACAGGAACTTGCCCAGGACTCGGGCTCGGAGTCAGGTCCGCGGGCTGGGTTCAGTTCGCCCAAGTGTGGGACGAACTTCTGGGAGAGACTCTAGTGACCGCGTGGCTCTTGTGTCCAGGAAAGCGGAGGAGTACTTGCGGCTGTCGCGGGTGAAGTGCGCCGGGCTGTCTGCGCGCACCACGGAGACCGGCCGGGCGGCCGTGTGCCTGGACCTGGCAGCGGCCTGCGCGCGGTGCCCCCTGGACAGGGTAAGTGGTCCCGGGGGTCTGAGTGACCAGACGTCCGTTTCTGGTTGGACTAGGCCCCGTCCCGGCTCTGGTGGTTCGGGAGTTTCCTGGCTGTTACGTTATTACTCTAGATGAACTTTAAACCATTTTGTCAGGTTGGAAGGGGGGAAATGTTTTGCAGCATTCTCTGTATTCTTCACTGTCTCATTTCCCAGGCCGCCTCCTAAAGCCCACACTTTGAAGCCCCTGCGCGTTTCTCCTTTGTGTCCCAGGGGGTGAGAGCACAGCCTAGGGACATGGGGGGGCACGCGTGGAGACCAGATCTCGCACTAGCCTATGAGCCTCCAGGTTCCTCATCTGTGAGGCAGGAATTCGAATCCTGTGGGTCACCGTGAGGACTGAGCAGTGCACGAAGTGTCACACACTTAACGCCATACCGGTCACATAACACGCTCACTGAACGGGGGCATTAGCAACGCCCTTGGCTCCCAGCGGGTGGCAAAGGCACCGGCTTCTCCTTACCACGAACCTCGGCCTGCACAGCTCTCTCAGCAGATGCTGCACTTGAATGACTAACTCTGGGCTTGTCCATGCAACCAACGTCCTTTCTCAGCCTGGAGGTGGGGCAGTGGCGGCTCTCATCTGACTTGGACTGCCCTGCCCGCCCCCCTGCCCACCTCCTTTGTGACTGTCCAGGCAGAGCAGGTTTTTCCGTGTGGTTGACCCTCCGTTTCTCCTGGTTTCCCTCTTTCCTCCCCTCCTCCGCGCAGGGAATTGCACGTGGCACCTGGGTGGCAGCCTGGCTGCAGTGGTGTTGTGTGTGTGAAGTGTCTGTGCGTGTGCGTGTGCGTGCGCGGGCTGCAGACCAGGCGAAGCTCAGCCTGTAGGCAGAGACGGGTCCCAGAATCAGCTTGGAGGGGTGGAGGCACCAATAGAGCTTACGGTTTGTGCATGTGTTTCCTTTCAAAGGCGTATTTAACTAAACTTTCTGGTTTGAACAAGAAGATGTATCAGAGCTGTCTGAAATCTTTTGAGTGTTTACTGGGCCTGAATTCAAGTATCGGAATAAGAGACCTAGCGGTGCAGTTTAGCTGTACAGAAGCGGTGAGCCTGGCTTCAAAGGTGCTGCAAAGGTATGAGGCCCCAAGGGCCTTCACTGAAGTGTCTACTAAAATTAGCCAACGTCATGCTGATTTTCAGTGTTAAAAAATAACCAATGTGCTCAAGTGACAGGACACATATCTCATACATTTTTAAGTTCTGATTTGCATTTTCCGTCCCTTTGAATCACTATTTTCTAACGAGTAATTCTGCTAACTGCCGTCCCGCAGCTACGAGTCCAGCCTCCCCCAGACGCAGCAGGCAGATCTCGACTTATCCAGGCCACTCTTCACGGCAGCCGCGCTGCTCACGGCCTGCAGGTGAGCGTCTGCGCACACTTGGGCGGCCACGCTTCACGGGTGCAGTTCTCACTCCTGGGTCATACTTCTAGGCTGATTGATTGCGGCTCGGCCTGCTTTTCCATGTAAACAACACGAGGAACAATGGCCAAGTTACCAGACTCTCAGGTTGTCCCACAAGGCAACTGATGCCTCGAAAGTGCTGTCCCCAGAAGCCCGCTTGCTACATGGTGGCCACCCGCACAGCCTGAGCGTTCCCCTTTCGGGGTGTACCTCTTGTAATTGACGAAGCCTGTCATTCAAACAGCGGGCATTTGTGGTTTTCCATTAAAAAAACAAAACAATCGTACTAGTCTCAAGAACTAATTTATCAAATTCTTTTGTAGGATCTTAAAGCTAAGGGTGGATAAAAATAAGATGGTAGCCACATCCGGTGTGAAAAAAGCCATATTTGACCGCCTGTGTAAACAGCTGGAGAAGATCGGGCAGCAGGTTGACAGTGAGTATGAATTCCGTATTCAAGAACGTGTCCTGTGAAGATGTAACCCAGCTGCTAAAACTCCAGTATTTTCAGACGCACAAAGTGGTGCTTTCTGAACTCTGTGTTAATGTGGACCCGATACGTTCTTGGTGAGAATTGTTTTTTCTATCGTTCAGTTAAAACAGCTGAGTCGTTTTCATAGAGCCTGTCATGCTGTGAGCCCATGCCTGGAGAACAGATCCTCTGTTCACACGCTTTGGTGTTGAACGCCGGCCTCCGTGCACGTCAGGTGGACTGGAAGTGACTCTCCAGTCTGACCAGAGAAGCCAGAGAGTCCTCCTTTCTCCTAGTATTTGGTCAGTTAAGGATCTAGTTTGTTGGTGGTGGTGGTGGTTTATTTTTAATATAATTTTACAGAGAGAGAAACATCCGCTTGTTTCTCCACCCATCCACACACTCACTGGTTGACTCTTTTATGTGCCCTGACCAGTGATCAAACCCGCAACCCTGACACGTTGGGACAGTGCTGTAACCACCTGAGCCACCCGGCCAGGGCAGAGTCTAGTTTTTGTCACCCAAAATACGTCCAAATACTAAAATTGAGACTAGGAGATAAATTAACCTTGTTGACACTTTTTTTTCTTAAAGGAGACCCTCAAGGTTCAGGAACTCCACCGTGGAAGAAAAAGAAGACAGCAGCTGAACCTCCAGGAACACGGGGTAAGGCGTGTTGACGTTGCACGGACGAGCGTGGAAGGTGTGGGGGTGGGAACATGCAGCGTGCAGCCTGTGCTGCACAGTTACACACGTTAACGGGGCGGGGGGGTGGGGGGCGTGTCATTGAGGACACAGCTGCAGCCAGACTGGGCTGGAACCCTGCCCTCCTACTCCTGGCTGCTGTTTGAGGGGCACCACTTAATCTCTGAGAGCCTCGGCTCCCGGGTCTGTGACAGGTGCGCAAGCTAGGTCCCGCAACCTAGAACTGCGGGGAGGGCTGGATGAGGTGCTCTGGCTGCCGTGCCTGCGAGGGGTTACCTGCTAGCACGGCGCCTCAGGTGGGAGAGCACAGAGCAGAAGGCTGGCATGTTCACCGTGGCCTCCACTCTGCACTTCACTGCCCTGTTCCCCGTCACCTTCACAGTTGGACACTTGAAAGAAGCCTACTTGTTTTTACGTCATCTGTAAACATAAGAATTTTGAAATGCTTTTGAAAATTTTCTCTCGCAGAAACAGAGACGGTAGTAGAGATCCCATGTAAACCACAGCCTGCTGAAGAGCAGCTGCTGGACTACGAGGAGTGGAAAAGGAAGATTTTGGAAAACGCTGCCAGAGCACAGGAGGCCGCAGCAGAGTGAGTCCCGCGTGCAGACGGCCGTGGGCCACACACCAACTCCGCTCAGCAAAGGTGCAGGTGCTCTGGAGTTTCGTTTCAGCTTTGAGAACCAGGGTCCTAAGACTGTCACCTTAGCATCAAGGACACCAGCACAGGGGCCGAGTTCCGGGCAGCAGGCCAGCCCCTGACCTGGGCAACACATGCACGAGCTCAGCCCTGGTCCTGGTTGGCGCAGCCGCGGCTCCCGCCCGTCTGCCTGCACACAGAGCGGGATGGGGGCCGTGGTGCTCTCTGAGCAGAAGACAAGGCGCCTGTCCTGGCCTCAAACACTCAGGCTGAAGGGAAGCTCACAGATTTTACTTGAGTTTTTGTGTAAGTTTCTTGGTTTGACTAAAGCAATATATGGTACAACCTAGTTAATAAATGTGATTTTCATATGTATTCAAGTTGCCTTTGTCCTCACTTCGGGGGAGGCCTCGCCACGTCAAAAGCCATCCAGGACGGCAAAAAGAAGCCCAGTGGCTGCAGGCCGAGCTGTGCTGCTCGGCAGAGCACAGGCCCGGGGGTCGGGCTGCCCCTGTGCAGCTGTGAGCAAGCTGCTCCCGACCGGGGGTCCGTGGGACTGAAAATGGCGCCCACGCTCACTGGGAGGAGAGCCAGTCTGGGCTGTCAATGTAAAGCATCCGGCACAGTGCCCGCCCGCACACAGTATACGTCGCACTAGAGAAACGCGTGTGCACCATGCTGGACGCCAAGCGGACCGAGGGCTACTTCCTTTCATATCCACATGCTGAGAAATGTAACCTCACCAAATGCTACTTACTTTAAAACTCCGGGAAAGGGCCCTTACGGAAGGTAAGTTGCTATGGACTCTGACTTATGCCAGACGTGGTTTTAACTAAAGTCCACATGGTCCAATTAAAGATTTTAATATTTTGGATGCGGCTAAATGTTAGAAACCTCAGACTGGTTATCAATACCAACAGTGGCCTTGCATCTGCTCTAAGGCACCTACCTGTCGCCC
The DNA here is from genome assembly GCF_022682495.2 of Desmodus rotundus. Taxonomy (NCBI): domain Eukaryota; kingdom Metazoa; phylum Chordata; class Mammalia; order Chiroptera; family Phyllostomidae; genus Desmodus; species Desmodus rotundus. The sequence goes on from NC_071398.1 coordinate 2,040,240, forward strand.
AACCTGGGGAGCTAACCCGGGTACCTGCCTGCCCTTGTTAATTCTGGACACGGAGCAGCCGCACCCACAGGGGTGTCCAAAGTAAGCGTAGGACTGTGCGTGGGGCCGCACCCCAGCCATCCTGGCTGCACTCGGGCTGCAGGATGGCCACCCTGTGGCCCATGTGCCACAGCCAAGTGCTCCCAACTCAGCCGTGCCCAGCCAGCCCCATGGGAGAGGGGGCGGAACCACACACTGGCCTGTCGGTCCTGGCTCTGCCCCTTGGACCCTAAGGAGACTTCAGAGCCTTGAAGAGCTTGGTTTCCTCACTCACAGGGGAGGCATTACCTTGTAGCGCCCCGTGAGGGTCTCTGTGCTTGTGAGGTGCGTGGCGCAGGAAAGCATTCCCTCAGTGGTAGCTGCCCTTCACGGTCGGAGCTAAAACGGACACGTGAGTCCTTTCCTCCTGTATTTTAAGAAGGTATGCGATCTGGTGCCACAGATTAGATTCTAGCTTTGGATCAAAAGCAGTCTACTCCTCAGGTAAAGTTAAGCAACTTCACCTGTTTTTCTCAGTGTGTAAAATACCTATGACATGAAACCTACCCCCCTAACTATTTGTGAGTGTGCAATTGGATAGTGAGCTCTCCAATGTGCAAAGCCGAGCCCCCGTTGAACAAGGCCCCTCTTCCCCCAGCCCTGGGACCTCCCTTCTCTTCCTGTCTCTGAACTCCACTACGTACCTGCATCAGTGGGATCCCACGGGGTTTATCCTCGTTTCACTGGGCACAGTGTCCTCGAGGGCCTCCGCGCTGCAGCATGTGTCGGAATTTCCCTCGTTAGGCTGAACAATAGGCCACCACCAGACGGTCCCATCTTGCTACCCCTCTCTCAATGGAAACTTGGGTGGCTTCGGCCTTTGGGGTATTGTAAATAATGCTGCTGTTAACAGTGGTGTGCAGAGAGCCGTGTGCAAACCACCCCTCTTCTTCCAGTTCTTCTGTATGTATGCCCAGGAGTGGGATTGCTGGACCAGATGGTATAGCTGTATTTTTAAATTTGTATGGAACTTGCCCTTGCAGTGTGGCTCGGTTGGGGCGTCACCCACTACATCAAAAGGTTGGGGGTTCGATGCCCGAGTGGGAGGCAACCAATCGATGTTGCTCTTTCTCTAAAATCTGTATTAAATATAAATATATTTTTTTAGTTTTTACAGAACCTCCACATTCTGTTCCACAGTGGCCGCCGCAGTTTACATTCCCACCAGCGGGGCCCGGGGCTCCAGTGTCTCCACGGCCTCGCCAGCGCTGGTTTTCTGGGCTTTAACATCAGCCAACCTACGGAGGGTGAGGTGAGAGCGCACGTGGATTTGATCTGCATTTCCTGCTGGTCACTGCACACTTCTTCCCGTGCTTTCAGACGCTGCTGCTCCCGTGGAATGATGTGTATTCGAGCCTTTTGTCCATTTTTGAATCGGGTTGTTTGTGTTCATTGCAGGAGACTTGGTCTAGTCCTGTGGGTGTTTTCTCCCGGTTCTCCGGGCGCCTTCTCACCGTTGACTCCGTGAGAGCAAACCGAACTGCTGTCCGACTCTTTCCCCCTCTGGGCCTTACAAATATGTGGCGGTAGTTATTTTGATTCTCTGGACTTGGTTATTTCTTAAATTACTGGAGGGTGGGGGAACTGCTGTAAAGCAATCTTGTCCAAATGCCCTCCTAGTGCAGGAGTTCTTTCTACAGCAGCTTGTCAGCCCATTCACACTCGATCACCACTGACCCAGTCCATCTGTTTCCTGTGGAAAAGGCTTTTGGGAAGCTCAGTTCTTTAACAGCTCCTCGTGGTTTAACTGATTTTTTTAAACTATCGTGAAAGTTTTCAAATATATTCAACAGTAAAGAGAACAGCGTAATCAAACCACAAACCCATCAGCCAGACGCAGCGATTAATAAGCACTTGTCACACCGCATAACTAATATCTCCTTTTCTCCTGAAGTCACGTCACCTACAGTATCACCAACCTCATCGCCATCATCATACCTCCCAAATCAACAGAAATTCTATGGTTATCAAGTAAGCAAGTCAGAAATACATTTCCCTAGATGTCTACAAAATATCTTTCTCTTCTTCGCTCAAATGAGGGTCAAAACAAGGTCCACATCGGACACTGGAGTTGCTACTTTTTAATTGTAACAGTAATCCCTGCCCCTAGTGGAAAAAAAAAAATCAAATGTTGAAAAGTGGACTCCCCCTCTCCCCACCACCCACTTTCCACACCCGTTAAGTCCCTTGCCTATCCCAGGACACTTCAATGTGCGTGGAGGCTTTTGTCGCTCCACGAGCTGGGAGATGCCCGTCAGTTCAGATCTGCCTTTAGCTGCGGCGGGTTCCTCCAGGTGGACGTGGCAAACTGTTTATCTCAGCCCACACTGATAGGCCCGTGGAGGTTGTGTGCCTGGGCCGTTAGCACAGCCCTCCGTCCCTTGTTCACACTCTGCTGAGGGGAGGGATTCTGCAATGGGATTGCTGGATGAGCGTGTGGGCAGGACCTACTAAGCACATGTCCATCACAAAGGGCAAAGGAGTCATGGACATGGACGTGGACAGCAGTGTGGTGACCGTGGGGGACAGGAGGGATAAGGGGCCTAAATGGCAATGGGAGTAAATACAATGAAAATCAAATGTTTTTAAAAGTGGAAAAATGATTTCCCGACACTCTCCCCACTCTGCTAGGTGAGACCGGTGGCGTCTACCCGCCTTCGAGGGCCTCTCGGCCAGCAGCTCGCAGCGACTATGCGCGTCTCCAGCGGAAAAGTCCCACTCCAAACCCTGGGCACCAGTGCGTGGCAATCTAAAAAATATTTTGAGCTAAGCACAAACCAGCAACGTAGAGAACTAAAAATCTCCAGAAAATTAAAGCTTCAGTTCTGGTGGGTGTGGCTCAGTGGATTGAGCACTGGCCTGCAAACCAAAAGGTCGCTGGATCAATTCCCAGTCAGGGCACAGGCCTGGGTTGTGGGCTAGGTCCCCAGCTGGGGGTGTGTGCGAGAGGCAACCAACTGGTGTTTCTCTCCCTCTCTTTCTCCCTCCCTTCCCTTCTCTTTAAAAATAAATAAATAAAATCTTTAAAAAGAGAAAATTAAAGCTTCATAAAGGCTTTAGAACTTCAAATAAGAGAGGCGAAAATCCACATTCCCACTCACTCGTGTGGGTTGCAAGGGGACTTTGGAGAGAAACTGTAGGTGAAAAATGACAACTTGTGGGGGGAAAAATAAGATTTGGTAGATAAAGAATTCTCTATCTGCCCTGTCCAGTACAGAAGCCACACATCACATGTGGCTATTAGGCACTTAAAATTGGCTAATACAACCACAGAACTGAATTTCTAATTTTATTGTAATTAAATGTAAAACTAGATACTTAATTCAATTAGAAAATGGAGATATTTCAAACAACTTTAGTATTTTTCTGCAGTAACTTTTATGAAAACTAAATACCAATTAAGTATGTCTGATGAAAACCTAGCACGTGAATGGAAATATGTTAAGTATAAACCAAACCATACACCAGATTTTGGAGACTTAGTATAAAAAAGAGGAATATAAAGTGTCTCAATAATTTTTATGTTGATTACATATTGAAATAATGCGTTTGAGTCATTGTATTAAATAAATTACTCAAATTTATTTCACCAGGTTTCTGTTTCTGAAGGAACTAATAGAAATTACTCATTTATGCACATGGCTCATACCGCATTCCTGTCCAACGTGCAGCCGTAGGTCCGCGGGATGCATTCCATGTTTCTGGGGACAATTCAGAGCGCTCCCCAAGGACCTCAGTCGCAAAGAGGCTGAGACTTGCCCACCCACAAGATGCCCCCTGTAACCAGTGCCTTCTGCAAGCTGCCCTCAAATCAACCTTCTTCAGAGAGGTCACCAATGCTTCACAATCAAACATTTTACCAACTCTGTCTCTCTCCCCCCGACAGGGCGGATTCCAGTGGCCCCCTCTTCCGAGGTCCCGAAGCGGACCAGCTTGGAGCAGGCCTACCGTGCTGGCTCTGAACCTCTCGGCTCCCGACCAGGAAAGCCAACTTGAGAACTCCTACAGCAGCACAAACCTCCCCGCCAAAACCAGGTCTTCTGCCAAAAACCTGTCTTTATTTGGACAGAAATTCTGAAAGGCTAAGAAACTGTTGGCTAATTAACAACACGAAGTAACTACTCCAACTAAAACTGCTGCCCCAAGAGGCTGTGGAAACAGAACAAGTCATCAGGTTAGAAGTGAGGAAATGAGAAGGACTGTCTGCTTTCGAATAATAAGGTACCCCTTGTTTATCATTATGTAAGTCAGGTACGTGGCCGCACGGCCAGTGTGCATCCTTACTAACGTGGTCTGCGTTTCTCTCCGAAAGCGGCACTTGGGCCTTGTTCTCATCTCTCCCACACTGCATGTCGGTTCCCAGGCTCCCTGGACCCCCGATTCACAGCTGAGGGAGGGGCGTCAGGGGGGACCAGACAGGGTGGGACTGGAAGAGGCCGGAGGTGGGTGGAGACTTTAAAAGCACATTCAAAATGATCCTTATTCTGATTTAGCCATGATGGTTGGTATATTTTGAAACTTCAAAGACTACTAAAGGTTGCACGTTTTGATTCCCATGAGGGAGCACAGGGTAAAACAAGCAGGAGGCTCACTGCCCTAAGTCCGTGTTGCTGAACCGAGAGCAGGGCGCACAACAACACATCCGCCCACCCTCGGAGCAAATCGAACTGGCAGGAGCTCTCGGTGCGGTGGGAGATGGTGCAGCGGGAGATGCCACCGACCGACGTGCCCGGTTCCTGAATCAGCAGGTACAGAATTCCGACCCGACCCGTGCAAGCACAAGCTTTCCTACCTACGGACAGCACGCTCACACTTACCACCCCAAGTTCTTACACTTGGGGAGCAACACAGCAGTTCAAGCTCAGTGGTCTGCTAAGGCAGAAAAAAGCTCTTCAGTCACTTTTTTTACAGCCCCTTTTCTTCCACCAGGAAGGCAACCACCATCACCTTTTTTTACAAAGTAAGTGGAATCGGTATTAGCCAAAGGCCAGATGGTTTAAAATCTCGAGTCCTCGCCTCGCCACTGGTCTCAGTCACTTCTCGGCCCAGGTGAGCAGAGGGGAGCAGAGGCTTAGGAACAGGATGGGAATTTCCTTAACCTGTTGGCTGCGGTCACCACGTTGAAATGTTTCTGGAGATAAGGAGAGAAAAAAAGGAAAGAAAGCATATTTTTAGAGCAATTTAAAATAAAATAAAAGGACTTAAGCTAGTCACTTGGGTTTCTTTAAAACTGGTAAAAGGGGAAACTGAGATTTTAGCAAACTCAAGGTGAACCAGTCACGTGACTTTCGGGGGCCTGTGTTGGAGCAAGTACGAAGGGAGATCCTGCGTTACCCTTTTCTCGTGGAAACAGGGCCCACAGAGTGGAGGGTGGGGTCACGCAATCAAACCCGTGGGTTCAGACCAGCATGTTTTGGAAGGAAAGCAAGTGTCGAAGAAAACATCAGAGCGCATCCGGGTCGGGGAAGCTAGCGTGGGGCGTGTGATTCGGGAGTGCGTGTGACTTGTGTGTGCATGGGATGCGTGTGCACGGCTGCTGGGCTGGTTCTCCGGGTGAGGCACTCTTTCTGTCTTTTCAACAAGAATCTGAGTTAGTATCAAAGTGCTGGAGAGCCACGGCCCTGGAGGACAGTGGTTTCTAAGATAGATTTTATATCTTTGGTACCCAAGAGTTCTGCTGTAAACAAATAGCACGCAAAACTTCAAAAGCGAGGTTCCCCAGCCCCGCTTTCTGACACGTGGATTCACTGAGGCCCTGCGCCCTGACCTCACTCTGTCCCCTCAGGTGTCCACCTAAGTGTGGACTAAATGCTGCTTTCGTGCCCAGCGACACTGGGTCTGTGGTACTGTTTTAACTGAAGTTGACATAAGAACGTTTTTGTTTTTTCCTTAAAGAATCTTCTCTTTAGAATCTAAACGTAAGCAGAAGCTTAGCTACAACCCCGTCGAAGGACATGTTAGGGAGACAAATGCCGCCTTTGCTAAGGGAAGGAAGGGTACCTTCCACTTCCTGTGCGCCATGTACTTCTGCAGGAGGAGCTGGGATTTCAGGCCGACTTTGGACATGGAAGCTCTGGCCGGCAAATCACTCAGCCACTCGTGTTTCAGGCACTGGGTGGCGCTCATTCTGCAGCTGTGAAACCAAACAGCCATCGGCGGGGTTAGCGGCGGATCAGACTAACCACTGAGGCAGAGTCGTGCCACATCCCCAAAAGGGAGCTCCCCATGTCTAATATTCCCCTCAAGAGGGCAAGGAAGTGGTCAGCAAAGTGTCCCCAGGCTTCTGGAGAAGGACTGTGTCCGGTGGCTAAGTGGGGCATCGAGGCAGGGCCGCAGCCAGCGGTGCCCAGGGGAGCGCTTCAGAAGGAAAGGAACAGGAGCTTTGAAGGAAGCTCCCCTCTCCTTCCAGAGAACAATGCCAACCCGTTCACCTGAATTGGAATGATCTTTCCTCCCATAACCTTCCACAATCAGAAACAGACAGTGAAGGCCGGGGAACCAACAGCTGTCTCAGAGCCCCAACCCTGGCCCTCACCCGGGTGGTTCCCAATGCCTGAGGTTCAGAAAACGGGGTGGCTGCACCCACGACTCTGACATCGCTGCTGAACGCTAAGTAGGCCTTCTGCAGCCAGAGAGGACGTTTCCTGGCCTTCGTTCTGGGAAATAACACTGCACAGCTCAACTTCTCTTCCATGTTAGTCTATGAACACCAATGACTGGGAAACGGGACTAATTTGGAAATATGGCCCTTCGTAAGACTACATCTAGAGAGAGGGGGAAAAAAGTAGAAAAATAAAAAACAGAAAAATAGAAAAAAAAAACCAATAAAACTCCATCTAGAGGTTATGCTCCCAGTGCTGTTTTCAGTTGTTTCCTCCATCACTGTCCCTGCTGCCTTTGTGCCCCAAAGAGGAGACAGACTAAGAAATAGGGGACAGATGGCTCCACAGGAAGAACAGACCCGCCCAGCACACCTGACTGTCACCCACCGTGACCGGTGGTCACCATCAGAATGTGTTATGAATGGCAGGCAACAGAGGTACCTCTTCTCTTTGACCAGCAACTGGGACACAAAGTCCTTGGCATCTTCTGACAGCCCCTCAAAGGTGTCGGCGTCAAAATCCCAGCTGCAGTTCACAATGAAGTTCATGGTCTCCGCGTCTGTTTCCCCTAGAAACGGGGACAAACCACTGAGTCTGCGGAGGAGAGAAAGGACCATTATCATCTAGAAGCCACATCTGCCAACACCCAACACAGTCTGCTTGGACCCCACAAGGTTCAAGCAGAACCCACCAGACCAAGAGGGTTCCATGGGAGAACAGATCCCGCTTCACACCGCCAGGGGAGGTTTGGGGGGAGAGGAAGGAAGGACTGAACCTCTGACAGCAGGATGAACAAAGCCCGGCAGGCTGCCCGCTGTCCCCCTAACCCTGAAGCAAAGAGTAACTTGGGGCCCCGCTAAGTCCGTTTGTCAGGTAAAAGTGGCCTAATTTAGACAGCTTAGCACGTGTCTGAGACCCTAGAGAGTTCTGATACTCCCCAGGCCTTGGGTGGAGGGCAGAGGCAGGGCACCCTCGCTGGCCAGCCTGGGGCCTCACCATCCCCACCTGGCACAGAGTGTGGGGACACAGTCACAGTCCAGGCATAATGGTACAGCTGGAGCAAAGCCTGACTTCACTGGGCCAGGGAACAGCCGAGGGAAGTCCCCATGGAGGAGAACACAGATCTCTCAGCCATCGTCGCCCTGCCTGGCCAGCCCGCAGGACACGGAGCGCAGGGCCCGGTCAGACAGTGCGGCAGACAGCGGCCCTGGCCACCACAGCAGCAGCCCCACCCCACCTGTACGGCCCACCTGCATTCCTTTGCTGGAGAGCTTTCTCCCCAGTGGGTCAGGAGTTTCAGGAATTAGTGCCCCCGGGGGCAGCCCACAGGCAGTAACTGAGAAGAGCTGGTGTATAAACCCCCCATCTCCCTGCCCTAGATGGCGTAACTGAGGTAGTGAGCGTCCACAAAAGACCCAGAGTTCTCTGGAGGACCAGGCTTGGTGCCCACAGGGTGACTGGATCCCCAGCGCCCTCTACTGGCTGCCTCCCCCACCTCCCCACTCTGGCTGTCTCCTGGGCACACCTCCACAATAAATGGCTCGCACTTGGGAGTTTTGCTGCTTCTAAGTTTGGACAACCTGTCCCCACCAGGCACTCACAGCATGTAGGTGATGACGCCCACACTCCACATGTCCGTGGGGAACGAGACAAACTCATAGTTGACGACCTCCGGGGCCAGGAACTCAGGAGTCCCGAAGTTCACCTTCAGCTTCTCCCGAGGCTTGTACCTGGGGGGTGGGGTGGGGGGCAGGTTGTGAGGGAACCTCGGGAGTCAGCCCTAGGAGGAGAGGCGGGGCTGGGGCTCATTCCCGGGGCTGGGAATGCTCAGTCCCAGGCCCCAACTCAGGCTTCCCCAAGTCTCGGGTGGCACTGGTGGGTCAGAGTAGGCCCATCGTGTTAGTAACGGGGCAGGCTCTGCATGTGTGGGGCAGGGGGATCTGTGGGAAATCTCTGCTTCCTCCCCTCCATTGTTCTGTAAAGTTAAAACTGCTCTAAAAAAATGAAGTACCAATTTAAAAATTGTGATGCAACTTCCTATTGGCCAGGCACCATGTGACTGACACACAATCCACCCAGTGCCAAGGGTCTGCTGCTGCTACTGCTGAGAACCCGCCGGCTGGGTGTGCAAGCCAGGGCCTGGAGTGTGGGTGTGCAAGCCAGGGCCAAGAGCCAGGCAGAGGCTCAGTGTTCCCCACACACGTGGCTGCACAGCATCCAACGGTGAAACTACATTTCACTAAATGTTCGGCACTTTAAGGGACTTTCAGATGTTTGACAATGACGTACGATACTCGCTTTCTGCCCTGACCCTTGAGAACCTGACCGCCCTCCGGGACGATCTGCACTGTCGTGTATTCCTCATTTAACCTCCATAACCGCTGGCCGGCAGGGGCTTCATTGTTTCACTGCCACCAAGATCCAGGTCAGCCCCGAGTGGCCCAAACCCTACGCGGTCACACGTGCACTTTCCCATTTAACCTCCTCCTTTCCAGGAGGGCAGGGCTGGTGACAGGGGCATCACACAGGCCAACCGTCCTGGGCCCAGGAGGCCGGGGAACGAACAGAATTAAGCTGCCCAGTGCCCCCACTCAGTGCCCCCTTTAACCATCACTCCCCTCTCTGCTCACACAGGTGGTCAGGAGAGGCAGAGCCCACACAAAGCCACCCCTGCAGTGGTTACAGCCTAAGGCGGCCCTCCTCCTGAGAGAACTTGCTTGTGTCAGTCCCAAAACTCAAAAATTGGCTGAGCTGTGGGTAACCATGCCCAACAGAGCTCCCCAAGGAGTTCTGCCAAGGTGCCGAGGTGCACCCCCCCCTTACCTTCTGGCCAGCCCGAAGTCAATGATCTTTATTTGGTGTCCTGTCTGGTTGACACACAGGATGTTCTCCGGCTGGGAAACAGGGAGAAGTCTGCTTAGGCTCGTCAGCAGCTAAGAGGGTCTGCAGCCCCCACACGTGTTGGTCAAAAGGCCTCTGCTTCCCAGCCTCCCAGGGAAATGAATGGCTCAGGGCCGCCCTCCAGGGATGGGTGGGCAGGCAGGTGGGTGGAGGGATGGATGGGTGGATGGGTGGGTGGGTGGATGGAGGGATGGGTGGATGGAGGGATGGAGGGATGGAGGGATGGGTGGATGGGTGGATGGATGGATGGGTGGATGGATGGATGGATGGGTGGATGGATGGATGGATGGGAGGGTGGATGGGCAGGCAGGTGGGTAGATGGATGGGTGGAGGGAGGGATGGAAGGGTGGAGGGAGGAATGGACAGACGGATGGACGGATGGATGGACAAACAGATGGGTAGATGGATGGAGAGACAGAGAGACAGGTAATAGAGATGAACAGGGAGACAGACAGACACTGAAAATAAAAAAAGGGGGCTGGTGTGCGACAGTGCGGGGTGGTATGAACTGCGGGGAACTGAGGAACTCTTGCCCTGCATAAAGGAGCAGCCACACAGGAATGCAGTTCCTCAGTCCTCAAGAGAAGCCAAAAATCCAGGTTTTTATGCGAAAATTCCATGCTTTTAAATGTTGGCAACGAAATCCTGGCTGAACTCATGTATTAATTCTAATAGTTTCCCCCCAACCTCCTTAGGGTCTTCTACGCACAAGATCATGTCTTCTGCGAACTGAGTTTTACTTCTTCCTTTCCGCTGAATGCCTCTTGCTTCTTTTCTTGCCTATCTGCCCTTGTTACAACCTCAAGTACACATTTAATAGAAGTAGCAAGAGCCCTGGCTGGTGTGGCTCAGTGAATTGAGCGCAGGCCTGCGAACCAGAGGGTCATCAGTTCAATTCCCAGTCAGGGCGCATGCCTGGGTTGTGGGCCAGGTCCCCGGTGGGGGCTGTTCAGGAAGCAACCACATGTTGATATTTCTTTCCCTCTCATTCTCACTCCCTTCCTCTCTCTCTCAAAATAAATAAATAAAGCCTTTAAAAAAAAAGAAAAGAAAAGAATTGGCAAGAGCAGACATCCTTGTCTTGTTCCCGACCTTCAGGGGAAAGCACTCCACCTTTTCCCAGGAAGCATTTTGTTATTAACGGTTTCCCACAGATGGCCTTTATCAGACTGAGGAAGTTCTACACCTGGTTTATTTAGGGTTTTCATCATGAAAAGTTGTTTGATTTTGTCAACTGCATCTCTTGAAATGATCATGTGATTTTTGTCCTTTACTCTTTTAATACGGCATATTACATTGACTTGTTCTCATGTGTTAAGTGACCCTTGCATTCTTGAGATAAATGCTACTTTGTGATGTGTGCATCCCTTTTTATATGTTGCTGTATTCAGTTTGTTAGTATTTTATTGAGAAATTTTGCATCTATATTCACAAGGGATATTGCTCTGTAGGCTTTCCTTTCTCATGAGTTCTTTGGCTTTGAAACTAGGACAAGACAGGCCTCACAAAATGAGAGGAACTGTTCCCTTCTCTTCTATTTTTTGGAAGAGCTGTAAAAGTCGATGTTATTCTTCTTGAAACATTTGGCAGAATTCACCAGGGCAGCCGTATTGGCCTAGGCTTTTCTTGTGGGTACTTTCGGAAACTAATTTGATTGCCTCCCTTGTTCTAGGTCCATTCACATTTTCTATTTCTTCCTGAGTCAGTTTTCAGTAGTTTGTGTCTTTTCGGAATTTCTCCATTTTATCTAGGTTATATATCTTATTGGCATGCAATTTACCATACTATTCTCTCATGCCGCTTCTTTATTTCTGTAAGGCTGAGGGTGGTTCCCCCACTTTTACTTGTGATTTAAAAAATCTGAGTCTTCTTTTTCTCTTGTTCAGTACAGTTAAAGATTTGCCAATTTACTGATCTTTTCAAAGAACCAACCTTTGGTTTCATTGATCCTCTTTATAGTTTTTCTAGCCTCTGTTTATTTATTTCTGCTCTCACCTTTATCATTTCTTTCCTTCTGCTTGCTTCGAGTATAAATTGCTCTTCTCTTTCAAGTGTCTTAAGGCGACAGGTTAGATCATTGATTGGAGATCTTTATTCTTTTTTTAATATAAGTGTTTAGAGCTACAAATTTTATTCCTGGCTTAGATGCATCCCATAAGTTTTGGTGTATGGCATTCTCATTTTTATTCATCTCAAAATATTTTCTAAATGTTAACTTTAATAATGTACTTATTTAACTCAAGATATTCAGAATATTATCACTTAAATAGGTTACCAGTATAAAAAATATTGGTGAGATATTTCCGTTCCTTTTTCATATAAAGTCTTCCAAGTCCAGTGTGTATTTTCCCCTTATAGTACATCTCAATGCAGACATATTTTCATCAGAAATATTTTAGATGTATTTAAATTTAATGAATTGCTTGTATCTAGATTTCATGAAATATATAAAGTAACCCCTTTATCCACAGGGGGTACATTCCTAGATGCCTAGTGGGAACCTGAAACCAAGGATACTACCAAATGCTATGTATACTGTTTTTTCCTATACCTACATATCTGTGATAAAGTAATGTATAAATCAGACACAGTAAGGGATTAGCAAAAATAACTAATAATAAAATGGAACAACATCACCATATACTGGCAGGAAGTAATGTGAACGTGGTCCTCTCTGACTCTGATACCCGACCTGAGAATCCAGACAGCTACCAAGTGATGAATGGGGGTGGTGTACGCAGCATGGAGACTCTGGACAAAGGGAGGACTCCTGTCCCAGATGGGACGGCACAAGATTTCATCACGCTACTCAGAATGGCGCACAATTTAGAACTTATGAATCGTTTATTTCTGGAATTTTCCATGTAATATTTTCAGACCACCATTGACCGTGGGCAACTGAAATCACAGAAAGCAAAGCCACAGATAAGAGGAGCTACTGTAGTTGAAACACAAATTCACAGTCACGGTTGTTCCAAATAATAGTTCTCCAATAACTGAATTGCCAGTTTTTACATTTAAATTAATTAAAACTAATAAAATGTAACATTCAGTCCCACAATCACACTGGCCACATGCCAGCAGCCTAGGCACATTCCAAGTGCCTAGTAGCCACACGGGCCGAGTGACCACTGTGCTGGATGGGCACCGCAGCCCCGGCCCTCTGTCTCCACACTGTCACCCACACGACAGCCCAAGTGCGAGTGAGGAGCGTGAACCAGTCGTCGAACATCTCCCCATAAACACAAGTCCAGAGCCAGATGGCTTCCCTGGTGGATTCTACCAACCATTTAATGAGAAATTAATACCAATCCTTCTCAAAGTCTTTCAAAAAAAATTAGAAAGGAGAGAAAACTTCCAAACTCATTTGATGTGGCCAGTATTACCCAGGTACCCAAGCCAGACGAGGATATTACAAGAGAAGAGAACTGGAGACCAACATGCCCGATGAATACAGATGTAAAAATCCTCAGTAAAATATCAGTAAGCCAAATTCAACAACATGTGAGAGGACCGGGCGCCACAATCAAATGGGACTTATTCCAGGGGTGCGAAGATGGCTCCACACGGGTGAACCAGTCCACAGGGCCCGCCGAGTTAACGAAACGAAGGATAACATCACAGGGTCATCTCAACAGATGCAGAAAATCATGTAACAAAATCCAACACCCATTTCATGATAAAAACTCAACAAATTCAGTGTAGAGGGAACATACCTTAACATAATAAAGGTCACATGTAACATACTCAATGGTGAAAAGCCGGCAGCTTTTCCTCTGAGATCAGGAACAAGACCAGGAGGCCCACACTCCCCACTCCCAGTCAACATAGTGTTGGAAGCCCGAGCCAGAACGATTAGGCAAAAAGAAAGAAAGAGAAATTAAGACAATAATCCTCTTTACAATAGATCAAAAGGAATGTATACTTAGGATAACTTCAGCCGAGCTGCTGAAAGACCTGTGTACTAAAAACTGAGAGATACTAATGAAAGAAACTGAAGAAGGCATATTTTGTGCTGATGGACTGGAAGAATTAACATTGTTAATACCCAAAGCAATCTACAAAGTCAATGCAATCCCTATCAAAATTCCAATGGCATTTTTCATGGAAATAAAACAAACTATGCTAGAACTTGGGTGGAACCACCGAAGAACTCAAACAGCCACAGCGATCTTGAGAGAAAACAAAGCCAGAGGCAGCATCTCAATGCCCGGTTTCAAACTACATTACAAATGTGGTGCTGGCATAAAAAAGACACACAGGCCGATGGAACAGAGTAGACAGCCAACAAACAAACCCACACGGAAGGATGGACGGGAGGGAGGGAGGGAGGGAGGAAGAAGGAAAAACAGAGAGAGAGAGAGAGAGAGAGAGAAACAGCTGCCAGTACCGTTGCTCACTCTTTGTCGAGGAGACAAAAGGAAGGGTACTGCATGCATTCAGTGGAACACCCACGGCCCTTCCAGAGAGTGAGAAAGGGTGTGTACGAAAGGCCAGTGTACAAAGGAGAGGCAGAGTCGGACTCCCATGGCTTCCGTGCCAGGCCACTCTCAGTGAGGACACTGAGTGAGAAGCGCTTTCATTGCCTGCCCCATACATTTCTATGGGGTCTCTACTTATTACCAGAAGCACACGCTCCTATGTTAATTTTAAATAAACCAATTTTAAAAGATATTTTTAAAGACAAAAGTCGTATCATTTAATCTTCAAGGATTGCTTATGGAGGTATGCTGTCCACATTTTACAGATGGAAAAACCGAGGCTCAGAGTGTCTCCAGAACCGGAAATGGCAGGGAGCCAGGGAGGGAAGCCAGGTGTCTGAGGATAGAGCTCTCCTGGACGAGAGCAGCACAGGCCGGGGAACTGGGGCCACGCACCCACCACCCACAGCGCCCAGGTGGGGCCTGACCTTGAGGTCCAGGTGCAGGATGTAGTGCTGATGGAGGTAGTGCACACCCTCGCAGATCTGCTTGGTGAACAGGATCACGTCCAGTTCGGTCAGGTGGTACTTCTCGTCTGTGATCCGGTCAAAGAGTTCGCCCCCGCCCACGCTGCCAGGGCAAAGGAGAGGCAGGTGCCGCACTGAGTGAGGTTCTCGGAGAACTGGTCCACTCTCGGTGCCACCCCGGGTGAGCCCGAGGATGTCACTGTCGTCTGGGGTCTTACGGGGATCTGTGCTCTGGCCCCTTCCCAGCTCAGAGTGCAGGTGGTAAAAAGGAAGTGACGGGCCAAAGGGAAGGCTGGATGGGGTTCAGTATGGACAGTCGGCCTCAGTCTGGACACCCCAGACCAAGGTTGTAAACTCACTAGCCTACAGGGGCCCATCAGTACCTACAAGGCAAGAACCCCAAATGGGCAAATCAGACCCATTTCCAGCCGGAAATACAGGTCCAGCATTACCGGATCTTCAAGAAAAGCCAGCTGCCCAGGTTACAACATGTAATTTCCCAGTTTCCAACTGCTAATACCACATCAGAACCACTAAAAACTGGCCAGGCCAAACTGAGACCTGCAGGTCCAATCAGGCTCACTGGCTGCTGCTTTGGGACAGTGGCTTTGTCCTCCACACTCCCCAGCGGAGGTCCAGCAGAGGAGGTGACAGCGTTCGTTCCCTGGATTGCCCGGACCGGGGAAAGGAGAACTTCGCCCGGGACCCCCGCTCTAAGCCCAAGCCCAGCACCCCCAGCCACAGTGGAGATGCCCACCAGCCCGCCCACCATGGACACTCACTACTCCATGACCAGGGTGAAGCTGTTCTTGCCCTCGAAGGCGTCATAGAGCTGGATCAGGTTGACGTGGCTCAGCTGGTTCATGATGGCGACCTCGTTCTTCACGTCCTCCTTGCGGAGCCAAAGGGGAGGAGAGTTTCCAAGAAAAGGGTCAGGAAGAGGAGTCATTGCCTTTCCCGATGCACACGCATGTGCACCCCACATGCACACCCCACTGTTTCCTGCTCTCACACCAGCCGGCCTCCACTCACCGCCCAAACCGGGTTCTGACAACAGACAGGACCCTGCTAGACCCGCCTCACAGACAGGAAACCCAAGACCTGAGAAGGACAGCCAGAGGTCCAGGAGGACCCTGCCACCCTGGGTGCAGGTGGCCTGCAGACTGGGGTTACGGGGTCATGGAAAAGAGGCAGGAAAGGAGGCCCGGATTCCTGCTCAGCTTGGGCGGGTCCAGGCCAAAGGGGCCCAGGGGCTGAGAAAGAAGTGAGGGAGCCCTGAGCATGGCCCGAGGCCGGCAGCCTGGGGCAGACGCCTCACCCGATCCTTGGCATTCTTCACTTTGATGACTTTGGCTGCCAGCAGCAGGCCTGTGGACTTGTCCGTGCACCTGTGGACCTGACCAAACCGGCCCCTGCAGGCACGACAACACAGCAGCTGAGAGCCATCCCGTCCCTCCCACCCCCAGCTTTCCCATCCGCCCCTCCTCCGCACACACCACAGGGACTGCCAGCACCCCAGAGGTATCCATGTCAGCAGCACCACTCCATGGGGCTCCCTAAAACCTAGACAAGAACTGTCACCCCACACTACTCTGCACCCCAGGGAACATGGCCTATCCCCATACCACAGCACTGAGCCCCTCCCTGGAGAACATCCTTCTTCCTGCACCCCATGTGGGTCCCCACCTCCACACTGTGTGGGCCCACCTGCCCTCTACGGGCCATTGTCCTCACCTCGCCCTATGGACCACCCACTCACTGCTCGGATGCCCCATCCGGGCCCTGGCTCAACCAGTTGCTGAGACCCACCCAGAGGCACCCAAGCCCGCAACCGTGGTGTCTCTGCCCCCGCCTCCTGCTCCTGCCTATCATCAGAGCAGAAAGTCCACCTACCCTCCCAGGACTTCATGCTGACACACGGTGTAACCCGCTGAGGCTGACGTCTCCTTGACACTCACCAGCCGGTGCTCAAAAGGGGCTGGCGGGGCCGGGCTGTCATCTGCTCGGGAGACAACAGCCCATAAGCCTCCCTCATGCAGCCCCGCCCTCTCAGCCACCGTGTCAGGCCCACTTGACTCGAGTGACAAGCCCTGTGTCCTTCTCAAGGATCCTCTCATTCAAGTCACCCATTTGGCAGGGGAGAAAGCAGAGTCCCAGAGAGGTGAGGTGACTGGCCAAGCTCACACAGAGAGGCAGTGACAGTCGACATTCCGACCTGGGTCTCCCGGCACCTACAACAGTGCTCTTTGCAAAATGGGGAGGTTAGGTCCAGTCTGTTCACTGCAGTCGAGAAGGGCCCGAGGGGGCCGTGCGGCGGCGGGAAACGAAGTTTCACTGAACAGGGTAATGTAGCAGCTGAAGGGCAGACTGTGTTCAGCGGGTCAGGCAGGGCCCCCCGCAGCCAGCAAGGCTGGCGCCAGGGAGGCAGCTGAAGGAGCAAACACCGCCCCCCCTTGTCCTTGGATGTCCCCACTGGCACAGGAGCCTGTGATGCAGCCCAGGAGCCAGTCCCAGGGTGGGCTGGGTGGGGGCGGGTACAGCGGGCTGGGGCTGGGGGTTGGGGGAGAAATGGAGGACACCAGCACTTAGATAAAAATGAGTTAGGGGTTTTTTTTTCCCCCACATCTCATCCTTCAGATGTGATAGAAAACTAGAAATGTTACATGAACTAGAGAAGAGGGATGAAACAATGGAGGACACACACCGGACACAATGACGTAAGTGAGTTCGTGCGCTGGGTCCGGCAGTCTGCGGCGGGGCTGCCATTTGTTTGGAGCCTGTCATGGAAGTGCTTGGTGTCCCAGGGATGTAAGTCCCGCCCTCCGAAACCAAGCACTGAGGTTTTCTCTCAGCTTTCTGCTCCCCAGAGCAAATGTCTGAATCTGCCTTAAGAGTATCTGGCTCCTTCTTTTTGTCCCCTCAAAGGCCAGCCCTGAGCCCTGGACCCCAAGGGCTAACATTTGTGGTCTCCTGCTGTTGTTTTTTTTCACTTTTTGGGTCCCTAGGAAGGTCGGGAGAGCCTGGATTCCTGGTGTGTGTAACAGATTCCAAATCTAGGATTCCAGTCTCCAGTTTGCTCCACTGGTTCGCTCTGAGCATGGTGCCGCTGTGAGGTTTCCACGCAAGTTCGGGAGCCAGACAGCCTGGGTCAGACCCTGGCTCCTTCAGTGCTGAGAGGCCTGGGGCGTGTTTCTCACCCTCTCCCAGGTTCCATGCACCCCCGCCCACAGGCCTGCAGGACAAAGGCCGGCACCAATGCACGTTGCTCAGCACAGTGAGTCCTCAGTGTACGCTGGCTTTATCACCAACCCGGGCTCAGAGAAGCCTCTGAAGTCACAGCCTGCTCTCAGCCGTGGTTCAGGAATTGAGGGAGGCCTGTACCCACATGTGGACCAAGCCATACTAGGGGAGAAGCAGCATCTGGCGACAGGGCAGCTGTGGAGCCCAGAGTAGCCAGGGCACCGGGACCACTGCCGGGCAGACAGCCCTTCTCAGGGCCCTCCTGAGACCCCGGGGCAGGGCTCGGCCAAGGGCGGCTCTCCTGCAGCCACATGGGATGAGCCATGTGACCCAAAGGGCTGGAGGAGTTGAGGGCCTTTGGAGCACAGACACAAAGACACCTCACACAGCCCTGGGACAGAAAGCAGGTCAGCGCCTCGCCTCCCCGTTCCCTATCCTGGGGTGAGTCGGCTCACGCAGACACGTTCTTTACCAGGAGCCTTCTCTGTCCTTCCAGAAGGACAGCAGTGGTGGAAAGCTCAGGTGGGCAGGGGCTCTGAGAACTCCCCCAGTTCCCTCCTCCCCACAACTATGCCAGCCCGAGCTCCCCCGCCGCATCTCCAGCCCCAGGACAAACTCCCCCTGGTCTCCAGCCCCAGCAGGCCCCAGCAGGCTGTTCCAAGGCTGGGACTCCCCCAGCTCTGCATTCTGTTTCCCTGGAAGCCGCAGGGCAGTTCTGCAGGAGAAGGCCCTCCAAACCTGCTCACCTCGAGCACACAGCACCCCTCACTCACCCAGAACCAGGCTGTAGGCCTCGGCTCCCTGGGGCGTCCTTCCTGCCTTGGCTCTGTCCAGGCCCCCGGGGCTGCAGTCCTTCTGGGGCTCAGGGCTCCCTGCTCCTGGGCCTTTGTCCTGCTGCAGGCCCGAGTCCCTCCTGGCCCTGCATGGTCCCATGGCAGGTTCGAGTGCAGGCCCCTGCTGGTCCTCAGCCTTTGTTCCCCCGTCGCTGCTCCAGGCAGGCAGTGGGGGACACTTGCTAGCTCTTTCCAGGGTCTGTTCTTCTGACTCGGTCCCGGGTGCCTGGGGACAGCACCTAGGCTCAGGTGGGTCCTGCTCACCTGGCTGGACAGCCGCTGGAGCCTCCACAAGGGGAGCGGATCCAAGGCCACCCCCTTTCGTCACTGGCAGCTCCACAGGGGTACCCATCTGTTGTTCATGGACGGGGATCCTGGGCAGAAGGAAAAATACAGCCCTGAGAAAGCCAACGGCCACTGCTGTCCACCATGGTCTTCCCTCTGGGGGGGCACGGCATGTCGATGGCAGCACTCAGACCCGCTCGGCCACATCGGCCCAGGCAGGGCAGCTGCTGCTGTGCAGAGCTAGGCCTGCGTGCAGGCCTGAGTGCAGCTTTCGAAGTGCAGCCCCTGCAGGCTAAGGAAGGGCTGGCGGGGACCTCCCTGGTTCCTGAAGCCCCTGCAGAGCTGGCGTGCCTGAAATTCAGCTCAGGGTGGAATCTGACCTGAGACCTTTCCCTTCACTCAGAATCTTTGGGGAGCCCCTTACAAGTTTGTGGGAAGTTCCCCGCCCCCACCTGCCATGCCCAGATTCCACTCTCAGAACCCTGGCCAAGACCGGGATGCCTGCCAGGAACCCTTCCCCTCTCCTGGAAGCTCCGTTCCCTCCAGAACAAAGGCAGACAAATGACCTGGGCTTCTCTGCCAGAGGCCAGAGCACATGGACACCAGCTCCCTGAGCCAGGCCCCCGAGGGCGGGCTCTGCAGAGGGTCAGGACGTCCCAGGACAGGCGCAGGAGAGCCCTGGCCCTGGAAGGGAAGCCTGAGAGGCACCGTGCCCTTCAGTGGCTATGGGGGTGGGAGTAGGGGAGGGAGGCTGGGGCATGCTGGCCACAGGCCTGGGGAAGGCTGGGAGTATGCGGTGCTGGCTCTTCATTGTCCTGTACTGTGTCTGCCACAGGCAGGTTCTGAGGCAGGTTTCTGGACCCGGAGGCCCAGTCACAGCCCCACCTCCAGGATCCCAGGCACAACTCTCCTGAAGGCCCATGCTCCTCTCCCACCACACAGTTTGGACTTAATTCAACACCACGCTGAGGACACAGGATGGCACGTGGTTATGTGCGGAGAGTCTGAACGGAGCCCTGTAACCTGGGTCAGGTTCCAACTCTGAATTCCTAGCAGTGTGGCCCTGGGGACTCTGGGTCTCTTTCCTCGTCAATGGGTAGGCCAACCACACTTGCCTCCTGGGGTGTCGTGAGAATAAAACGAGATGAGGCCTGGAACACAGTCTGCCCACCCTGGTGCAGGGATGTGGTGGGGGAGCCACAGGTTTATCCACCATTACTGCTCTAACAGCTGGGGGGGCTCAGTTCCATGCTGGAATCACCCAGGAACTGGTAAAATCCAAACCAAACCAAAACCCAATGCCTGAGCCTCCTGTGGGGCTAAATGCATCAGAATCTCTGGGCATCGGTATTTAAAAATTCCTTCCAGGTGATTCTTACAGGCACCCGGTAAGAGACGGTGTTCGAAGCTCCCGAAAGCAGGGCCGGACAGCGGGCTGCCGTCTCCACCTTCTCAAGAGGCCAGCACAGTGCTGCCCAGACGTGGCGCTCACCCACTTAGCGCCGTGGGTCCCTCAGACTGACGTACTCCTTGGGAGGCTAGCTCCCTGCTCCCAGCCCAGCTCCCAGGTGCTCCACCTACCTCGGATGCAGGTCTTCACCCCCAAGAGTGGCCGTGGCCTCAGCTGGCAGCCCCGAAGTCAGCTCCATGCCCTCCTTTGCGGGCTGAGCACCAGGATTGCTGGACAGTGGTCCTTGTCCTGAGTCTGGGGCAGCCTCCTGGCCAGCAGGGGCCTCACTGACCCTGCTGGGCACTTCAGGCAGTTCCAGGCCAGTCCCGGGGTTCTCACTGGACACCCTGGGAGCTTTGACTTCTGCCTCTCCGGGAGGTGGCAGGTGTCCAGGGGACACATGGTCCGGGCCAGGAACGCCGTCTCCCTGCCCCGGCAAAGCCTCCAGCTGGGCCAGGACGGCAGGTCCCATCCCTGAAGAGACGAAGGGGGGCAGTCCCTCTGGTGTGCCCTCTGGCAGGTCAGCCTTCTGGCTCTCTACAAGAAATAGAGGGTGGGAAAGCAGGCCCATTGGAGGGGTCTCTCCCAAGGATGTGACAAGGACAGGACAAGGGGACCACACAGTAGGATGTGCTTGTAAGAGGCAGAGTGGGAAGAGCCCAAAGGCCATCATCCATCGAAAGGGGAGGATGGACGGCACGACAGCACATCCCATAGGCGGAGCTGCAGCCACGACCCTGAGAGACAGCAGCCTGCACAGCGGCTCGAGTGACCACAGCGTCGCTGCTGGTGAGCCAAGGCAAGGCATGCGGTGAGACTCTGTTCCGTCTGACATGTGCGTGTGCACATGC
The DNA here is from genome assembly GCF_022682495.2 of Desmodus rotundus. NCBI lineage: Eukaryota > Metazoa > Chordata > Mammalia > Chiroptera > Phyllostomidae > Desmodus > Desmodus rotundus. The sequence continues at coordinate 2,061,428 of NC_071398.1, forward strand.
ACGCGAGTGTGCGTGGGCATAACCACTTACAGTGTGGTCTAAAAACACCGCACCGCGAGGGGACGGGAAGACAATCTTTGTAGAGTGGTTACGCGCGGCGGGGTTGGGGAGCAGGGTGGACGCTCCACTTCTCTTCATACCCTGCTTGTGCACTTGCCTTTGGGACCGTGTAAACATTGTGCAAAATTATAAAAGAAAATTGAACGCTACAAACAGCAAAGGTGGAAAACTAAACCACAGTATCAAGTTGGCAGCCTAGGCTGCGGGAGAGGAGCGTTTCCAAGTGACTTTAATGCAGCAATGGACTCTCCGTCTCTGACAGCTGCACAGGAAGGAGAAAGATGCTTCTCGGGTGCTGGGTGATGAGCGTGGTGGCAGCAGAGGTGGTTTTAGTCTGCCAGTGTCAGAAGCAGGACGAAGCAAAGGGGCCGCACTCACCTCCCCGAGGCCCCCCAAGCTCGGCCTGCACGCCCCTGGTGCACAGTGCAGGTTGCGGTGTGGCTCCTTTCTCTTCCTCTCTCTCCTTGTTCTGAAAGGACAATCACAGACACTGTCATTGTCATCATCAACGTCATCACTCGGGCCGCAGACTTTTGCTGCACACCCACTGTGCGCCGGAGCTACGAGTGCGCACGTGGTCTGACAGTGCTACCAGCAGCGGAGACTGCTCCATCACTTTAGGCAGAGTGACACTGTGGCTGTCCCCAGGTCCCTGTCTTAGTGAGTCATGGCACTGCTGCCAAGGGTGGCCCAGCCCCTGATATAGGATCTACACAGCCTGGACCTCAAGGCGCTTAGACCCAGGGTGGGAAATACATTTAATCTTGAAATGTCGACTCGGGTCAGTCGGTCACAGCAAGTGGAGTGTTGGCTGGGTGCATCCCGAGACAAACGAATCCATGCTTGTCGGGGTTCGCGCACCATGATCAATTAACCACACCTGCCTGGGAGTCGGGCGGGTGAACCCCACATCACCCCGGGGTGTCACAGCAGTGTGGCCAGGGGCACGAACTCGCAGACCCTTGAGCCCACCTTCACCACTTGGCCAAGATCCTTAACTTCGCTGCACCTCACTTTCCTCGTCTGCAGAATGGGGAGAACACCACCTACTCTGAGATAGTGGGTGGCTGGGGGAGTTAATCTACGGACCATGCTAAGAAGGGCGCCCAGCGCGCAGGAAGTGCTCTGGGCAGCTCTGTCCTGCCTGAGACAGACAGCGGTCTATTCTGTGAGCCCTCTGAGCGAGGGTGCAGGGAACCCAGTCCTCGGCCTGCATTCTGATCGGCCCACTGCAGACCTGCACCACCTGGGCATGCTCTTAACTCCCCCAGCAGCTTGGAGGACTCAGAGTATAAACACTTGGGAGGGAGGGAGGGAGGAGGAAGGAAAGAAGGAAGGAAGGAAGGAAAATAGGGACAAGTGTAATTGAATAAAAACCTTTTTTTTCTAGGGGGCCTGACCCCTCGCTGGGTCTTCCTGGTGCTTCTGGGCCTTTGGCTGGTGAAGCAGCAGGTCTGGGCACAGTCCTGAGCCCGGGCAGAGCCCCTCCCCCTCCTGCCCTGGCCCCGTCTGGGAGCCCAGAGGCCAAATACAGCCCGAGATGCATTTTGCTTGGCTTGCACAGCATTGTAAAAGTTTTGTCACACAGACTTTAAACCTAGGAGACTTTTATGTGGAAGTTCCAAGAGCCCTTCTGAAGTGACAGAGCCGCTCTGTACTGGGACTGCAGTGTGGGTGCTGGGACGTGTATACGCTGTTGAACTGCGTACTAAAATGCGTGTAGGGAAAGTTGACTGTATGTAAACTGCACCTTAATAAATCAGACTGGAGAAAAAGTCTAAGTTCCCAGCTTCTCTTGGGAAAAAAAGACCCTTCCAGGCCCACACAGCACAAACCAGCAGGCATAGATCCCCCCAATAGGGGACTCCCAGCCCTCAGCTCTCCACACAGCTCCCCGCACGGAAATAGGGGCTGGTCCCACTGCTGTACTTGCGCTGTGCCCACGTCCCTCAATTCTGTCACCTGCTCCTATCTCTGAAATCCCAGGACACCAAGCTTTGCCTTCTTAACAGTAACGACACAACACGTGGGGACGCAGCACCCAGTGCCCGGCGTGGGGTTGGCACGTAATGAATAAATGCTGCCAGCCGCCATCAGTGTGACCACCAGCATCATCCATGCGCCCGGGAGCCCTGCTGAGCAGTGACCCGTCCCTGAGCCTCTTTCTGCAGACTCAGCCCTGCCACCCCCATTGCCGAGGGGCTGGAGGCTCTGTCACAGGCTGCCGGCCGTGTCACCCTACCGGTAGAGATTCAAACAGGCTGTCCTCTGGCAGCCCTTGTGGGGCCCGGATTGCCCTCTCCCTCTGTCTGTCTTTGGTGAGGCATGCACGCACACACACACGGGTTTTGTCTTCAGGGCTCAGCTTTCTGGTGCCTGCCTTGTCCGGTGCATCCAAGGCAAGGAGAAGAGACCCCAAACGCCACTCCAGAGGACTGGCGTCTCTGAGCAGCTGGACCATGAGCCGGGCCCACCCCTGGCTGAGCCTGACCCAGTCCCTCCCGAAGACCACCTGGCCCTGGCCCTGGCAATAATTGACTTCATTTGACAACCACATGGAGTGCCCCTGGGCCTTCTAGGGGACCGGCGGAGGACTCAGGCGAAGTCCTGGCACGGCTGTAAGACTTACCAGCTAGCGCTAGGATCAAATTCAAGTCCACAAATAAACACTATGCCTCTACCCTCTTCGGAAACACAAAGAGGTCGCTAGAAAGTCTCCATGCTGCACGGTTTTCCACGCAGACAAAGCATTAACTAGCTGGGGCTGTGTGTCAGTTCACTGCCCGTCCCCGGCACCTCCCGTGTGACCAGCCCTGGCTGCGGGGCATAGAGGTGCGAGGAGGCCTCCCAGCCGGGCCAGTGGGGAGCTGGCCACCCGAGTTGGGGGTCAGGCCCAAACCTGCAGTAGTTACGGGTCTGAGTGTTACCCAGAAAGACCAGGAGAGAGAGCAGTCAGTGGAGGACAGACAAGAAATGGGAGCCCTCAGAGAAGAGGAAGTTTTCTCGCTCCCCATCCCAGAACGCCTGAACTTCTGCAAGGTGGGAGGCGGCTCCTCTCACTAATGCGTGATGAGCTCTTACACTTCAGCGAGAAAAAGGCAAAAAACTGAAATAGAAAAGGAGGAAAGGACTAGAGCAGGGAGTGCATGGAAATGTGTAAAAGGTTTCAAATCTACAAAAGATGCTCAAATGTCTAGAAAATACCAATTAAAACTATAGTGAGATATATAATTCTGTATTTTTGGTTATGTTTGACATTTTCCGTAATGAAAAGCTGGGGGGTTTTTTTAGATTCTAAAATCATTTCAGAGAGAAAAAGAAACGTCAATGTGAGAGAGAAACACTGATCAGTCGCCTCCTGCACGAGCCCCAACTGAGGCTCGAACCCGCAGCCCAGGTCTGTGCCCTGACCGGGGATCAAACCCGTGGCCCTTTGGTGCCCAGGATGATACTCCAGACAACTGTGACACCCGACCAGGGCCACAAGGAAGAATCTTCGATTTTTTATGAATTAAGAAAAAGTGTAAGCTTTCAGAAGCATATAACCAATCGCCTTATTTGGAGCTTGACTCAAATAAACTGTAAGGAAAAAAGAGCGTAAGACGTGGGACTGGTGCCAAAGGTGAGGGACCGAGAAGCACCAGTCGGCAGTGAGGGACAGTCGCAGGGTGTCGCCCAGCACAGGGGACGCAGTCAGTAATGCTGCGAAATTGTGTACGGCACCTGGGGGCCCGAGGCTCATCGGGGGACCCTCTGTACAGTGTGTGGCTATAACCGCTATGCTTTACACCTGAAACTAGTACGGAATAATGCTGAATATACACTATAGTTGAAGTACACAAATTTTTAAAAAGAGCATAAGAAAGGAAAATGTGAACAGTGACTTTGGTGATACTAGTTAGTTTACTTTTTAGGTATGACAATAGGTAAAAAAAAACCCCAAAAACCCACCTTATCTTTTACATAAAAATGCTGAAATGTTTATAGACAAAATGATCCAATCTTTCAGATTTGCTAAAATACTCTGGAAAGAGGAAAATGTGTGGGGAACACTGGCCTCCAGTTACAGGGCTCACAGGGGTCATCCTACTAAGCTGTTTTTCTAGATGCTTGAAAATTTTAATACTAAAATGTTAAACACACACACGCAGGCACAAGAAGATTTCCGTTTTCATTCACCAGACAGGCATAGAATGAAAAAGGCGACGCGCCTCGCTAGCAGCCAGCATTCCCACATGTTAGGAATTACACACTAAATTACAACCACTTCCTCTGAAGGCCGGTGTGCCTTTATCGATGGTGCAAACCTGCCCTTTGGCTTCTTAGCTCCACCACTTCTAGGAGTGTGTCAGACAGAAAACTCACACCTGGATGGACAGTCATCGCTTCACTTTTCTAAGAGCTACAAACGAGAACGGAGATGAGCCAACAGGGACGTAGGTGGGTGACTCCCCAGAGACACGTCCCCTGAAGGGCGAGCTCTGCCACTAACGAACGAAGAGTGGGGGAGCCCTCTCAGTGCTGATGTGAAATGACGCCCCAAATGTACAGACTAAGAGAATAATCCAGGCCAGAACAACGTGAAGAACGACTGAGTTGAACAAAACAAAAAGGCTGGTGTGTATCCCAACATTTTTCTAGAGAACAGGCTACTTCTGGAAGGTTTCACAGGAAACTGGCACCTATGTTGGGTGGGGGTGGGGCGGGGGGGTTGTCCTGGGGCCTAGGGGACGGAGCAGGAGGGGTCTGCCCTCTATACCCCAGGAATGGTTCTCACCCTGGGCACATGGTGGATGAATTCTCTTTTACAGCTGAGGCTGGTGACCAGTGGCCAGAAGGCAGGTCTGGACTCACAGGGACAGGCAGAGAGCAGGGGGCAGGGTGGAGGGGGCGCTGGGTGAAGTGACCAGGCAAGGAGGGGTAGGGGTCAGCTGGGACAGCTCTGGCCAGGCTGGGGGTATGGAAGGAAGCACCAGCTCCAGAGACCCCAGCTTATCTGTTGCCAGAGGCTGGTGGGAAATTGCCTGGATCAGACATGGTGGCTCCAAGCCACGTGAGTGTTGCTAAGTGGCTGTCCCTTAGCTGTTCCCAAACACAGTGTTGCCCCTGCACACTCGCATGCACACACACAAACACCCCCACCCCAGCCAGACTCCCATTAGCCAGCGGGTTTGATTATGCAACCCTTGGAAAGAGCAGCTCCCAGAAATGCCACCTCCACCCCCAGGCTCTAGCTCCTGCCTGGCCTGTGTCCCCCATGGGTCACTGTCAACACTCGTCCTCACAGGCAGCTGTCACTCCACACTCCGCCCACTCTGGGACAGGGCACAAGGTTAGGGATAGGAAGGGTGAGGTGGGGGTTTCTGAATGGGGTCTCTGTCAGGAGAAACTGACCACAGGGGACACAAGGAGCAAAGAGAAGTCACCGGATGGCCCGGAGGGCACCTGCCCCGGGCCCCGTGGCCCTCCCCGGGCACAGCCTCTCCGGGTCTGGAAACCCACCTACAACTTTTACTGTCCGTCTCTCCTTTTCCCCACCAACAGGTCATGCAGGAGGCATGGGAAGGGGATGAGACAACCCCTGGCTCTCCTGAGACTAGCCACCCGCTGGCCTCCCCACTGGCCTGGGGCTGCCTGCCCCTCCAGTCAGGAGGGCGCTGGGACATGGGCATGGGAACCAACCTCCACAGGGCCGTCGGTTAGGCCTCCTTTCCGCCAGGGCACACTCCCCTGCGTGATGAAGTCCACCACCTTGGAGTTCTGGAACACAGCCCCCACCAGGGCTATGGCCCTGTCCACGGCCACAACCACCCTGAACAGGGCGTCCAGCCTGGCACCGTGCTGGGCCCCATCCTGCCGCACGGCCCGCACCAGCTCCAGGACCTCTGGCCACCCAGCCTGCGTTTCCCCTGCAGGGGCAGGGGCGGGGTCAGCCCCTGCTGGGCCCGGGGCTCTGGAGGCCTCTAGCCGGTGCAGGCCCTGCTCCAGGTGGCCCATGCCTTGGCACACACACTGCAGTTTCTCCGTGACGTCTTCCTGGAAATGCAGGAGCTTGTCAACCTTCTCACTGAGCACATTCAACTTTTTGTCCATGGTGGTCAAGCAGGCCTTGCCCGCCACTGGCAGCCCGCAGGCCCCCACACTCTCCTTGGGGGCTCCTGACATCCTGGTGCGGGCTTGACAAGGGGGAGCAGGAGGACGAGCACAGCGCCCCGGTGTTCACTTGGGCAGTGGTGGCTGCAAGTTCATTGTTCCCAGGAGCTAACAGCCGGCCGCAGAGCCACCCTGCAGAGATCCCCCGGGTGGTTCACAGAGCCCGTGGACCAGCAGGGTGTCTTTGAGCCTTCGCTTATCTGCCACTCTGCCGTGAGACGTGAGTGACAGGCCCAGTTTGGCCTGGGCCCTTACCCTTGGGGCCCCTTTGACATCACGGCAGCACTGCACATTCCTTTCTGAGAGGGTGCTGATGGGCAGGTATTTTAAGAACCTGCCGCCCGCAGCCGGCATGAGTTTGTGTGGATGAACTGAAGGTTAGAAGCAGGGGGTCCTCGAGGCAATGAGCCTGAAGGCTGGACTCTGCCAGGGGCCCAGAAACCCCAGGCACAGGGAGACTGAGGAGCAGCCAGGGTCCCACCTGCCACTCACAGAGCTAATCCACAGTGAGAAGCAGGACTGCAAATGAACTTGAGGCCCTCGACTTTCTGCCCTGATCCGCACTGGGTGCTTCTGCAAATTACAGAGGAAATGGCGGGCCCCCTGCTCTGCCCCTGTCCCAAATGTGTGTTAGGCTGCCTGTGGGGCGGATCTGTGGGTCCCTCCCACACCAGGCCCTCCATCACTCATCACTTGTACCTAAAAATAGAGTGAGGAACAATGGCCTCAGCTACTCACCAAGTGCTGCCCCCACAGGTCATGTTCCTTGCAGGACACTCCGCTCAGGGCACAGCTGCCTGTGACCTCCTGCTCCCCCGACAGAGGCCAAACCGAAGACTCGCAGTTAGGCCCCAGAGACTGAGGGGCCATGGTTCCCAACGTTTTAAGCTTCACAGCCCTCGTCTCGAAGGGAGCTTTGGCGAAAGCGTCATTAAATACAGCTGGAAAACACTCAAGTGGACATGAGGTTGGGCGCAAGGGGGTGCCACGGAGTCCCAAGGCTGCCGGGGAGCCGCTGACAGTTCCCTCACAGGCCCTCAGGGGGAGAAAGCCAGGCCAGAGCTGGCCTGTACCCAGGGCTGCCCCACACACAGCCTCCTGAGGGCAGCTCAGCTGGGGCCAAGGCCAGCACCGGGGACGGGGCCTGGAGTGTCCATCTAAGCTTCCCCCTTCCAAATAAAAGCATTTATGAGAATAAACTTTGACCTGGAAACCTGACATCTAACACCAGCCTGCCATGGTTTTGCTCCTTCAAGCTCTGGGGGACCCCTGAATGCTGAGTGCTAGCCATGGGAGTGCAGCTGGACCTCAGGCCCTCACTCCCCTTCCTGGATGGGAATGGCTGCCCCAAGCGGCCCACTCGGAAACCAGACCCATGTCTGGGGGGTGCAGTCCTGGGTGCTGTCGATGTGGGAGAGGCCTGGGACAGTCATACCTACAGTTATATATTCTGTGTTGCTCACTGTGGTTTAAAACAGACACGCAAACCAACTCCTTCAAAGAGCAGTTGGGGTCCACTGTGCTCCAGGGGCTCTCGGGACTCGCTGTGTCCCCAGCAGGGCCTCCCCTGGCCCAGGCACCGACCGGGAGTCTTCCCCACACTGCCCGTGATACTCTCCTAGGGAACTAGGGCTCCCTGGATCCAACTCTGGGCAGGGCTGCCTGCTAGGTGCCAGTGATCTTTGTGTAAGGATGTCCCCACCCCTCCAGAGACCTGAGGGACCCAGAGTCCTGAGGAGCTCCAGGAGGTCCTACCAGAACCTCGGGCCCACAGGAGGCGTGCGTTTGCGAGCACATGGTGGGCCACGGTGTGGCTCCCCCATTGCCTGACACAGGGCCCCGCAGGAGCCACGGGCAGCTCATTTGTGGGCAATGGCGCCTGCACAGAGAATCAGGGAGCCACGCAACCCCCCAAGTCAAGAGAACATAGACCAGAGATGAGGCTGCCGGGCTGGATGGACCCGGGCAGCACACCCAGCGAGGCCGCATCTTTCCTGGGTGAGAACAGGGTGCCGACCCACTCCTAAACACACACAGGCTGACCTGTTTGCCATAGGCTGCGATCGGCACACATTGAACCCCAGGACCCCTCACCAGTCTGTCTGTGGTGGCCAGCTTTCCCTGTGACCCCAGGTGGGGTAGGAGGGGTGCAGAAATGCTAAACAGAGAGGTCCATACCAAAACCGTGGCCCCCCTCCTTCGATGGGCATGGCGAGGAGAGCCCCACATTCCCTGGAGATCAGAGGAGGATTCCTGGAGGGACTCAGGGGTCCACACTGCAACAGTTCCATGTGCTGGCTTTGGGGGCCCATCTGATCATCCGCAACAGAGCCAAGCAGACAAGCCTCAACCACCCACCCACTTCTTTGGGCCTCATCCTGGAATATGCACAGACAAAAAACAGTCACCAGGTTTTCCAGGAAGCCCCCCAGATGAAAAGGGGAGCCCAAAGCAAACAAGCATCCGCGGTGCAGGAAACAGAGGAAAGTCTTTAAAACGCTCTCAGCCACGGAAAAGCGTGAAACATGGAGTAAAAGACAGGCCTTGGAGATCAAAGACATGAATGTCCAAGTTTAAAACGTAGGGAAGAGAAAGTAGTTACTATCCCGGAAAAGAGCCTGAAGGATGGAGACACGCACGTGGGGGAGAAACCTGAGGAAGCTGGACAGTGGCACCAGCGGGCCCGCACCGAATTCAGGGGCACTGCAGAGGCAGAAATGAAAGAAAGAGGGAAGGAACTCATCTAAGAAACACCACTGTCTTCATGCAATTCTGGGACATAGGGATAAAGAGTCGAGTCTCCCCAAAATTTAAGACAAAAAAAGCCCTATGTCCAAGAACTGAAGTCAGCACCACCTCAGACTTCTCATCCTAAAAGCAGCTGGATGCTGGAAGGCAAGTTAGACGCAAAATGTTAGAACAGAAAACACGCCCCCCTTAGATTTTTGAAGACATCGCACCTGTCAGAGGTCAGAGTGAAGAGTTTTAAGACTTGCAAAGATGTAAAAAGATGTAGGTATCCTTTCTAAGGAAGCTGTTTTGAGGATATACTCCAGCAAAATGAGGGACTAAATACATAAAGGACTCAGCTCCAGGAAACACCAGCTCTGATCTAGGTCCGACGTTCAGGCAGGAGGATGGAGAGGCCCCACGAGGGAGGACTTCGGGGGAGAAAACAGTATGCACTATAACATAAAGACACGCAGCCACATGTGAAGGGCGTGCGGCCTGGCGTCAGACTGTCTGGGTTTCACTCCTGCGTCTGCCAGTTATTGGGGGCGGACTCGTGGGCCAGTGGACTTAGCCTTGGAGTCTGTGCTTCCTGGGCTGGGCTGTAACCCGAGAAGAACGATGCACACACCCCATGGGGATGTCACCGGTTACGTGAGAAGGTTTATGAGGCACCTGGAGCCGTACTTGGCACATTGTAAGTACTCAAATTTAGCCACTGGTATGATACTGGCTTATAGGGCAAAGGGGAACAAAAGAAATTAGACTCCTAAAATATCCGAGTTCTTCCAAGAAAGAATTAAATTAAAATGCACGATGGATTTTACAGTGAGCAACATCTACATCATGTTAGTTATACTGTGCCACCGCCAGGTAAACGTGGAAACAGTGACACGTGGCCTGTGCGGATGGGGGAAGGGGCCGTGGGGGCCGCAAGAGATAAGTCTTCATTTTTCTGAACGGGAGGTCCTTGGATAGTGTGCAACTTTGAAGAGGAGGGGATTGAAGGCAAACACCAGGAGGAACAGCTGGAAGACCCCAGGGAGCATTTGCTGCTGGGGAGGAGGCTCTGCAGAGGTCAAGGGCACAGCATGGAGGGGAGGTCCACATGACACGGGGCAGGGAAGGGACTCGTTCTAACAAAATCAAACACCGGGACGATTCTCTCAGAGGTGCAGGCCATGTGACCGGGGGAAGGGAGGACTTCTGGGCCAGCTGCACACCTGGCATTGACTTCGTCTCTCCGCACACAGCCCTCCTCACCTGCAAAGTGGGCTCAGCAGCACAGGGCTGCCTGAGTCTTCACAAAGTGCAGCACCCAGCCCAGGCTGACACATGAACACAGCAAAGATCAGAACTGACCCCCACCCCACCAACCCCTCCGCGCCCCTGAGGGTCAGCCACCAGGATGGCATGTGCTCAGTCACCTCAGTTCAGGTGGAGCCAGGAGGAAGAGGGCCACCTCCGTGGGCCTTACTCAGCTTCCCTGCAGGCAGCATTACCCGAGTGTGCGAACACATCCTCCACCAAGCGGAGCTAACTCGGGAAAGGAAACCAAGAGATGAACCAGAACCCCGCAAGCCTCGCAGGGACCAGGACAAAACACCCCCCAGAGCTGGCCCCACTCAGCCCTGTCTGCCCACAACATCCTGCACCGCTGGGAAGCACCCAAGCTGCCCATCCCAGGCTGGACCCAGCAACCAAAGCTTCCTGCTGAATTCTTGGTCCCGAGGACCCAGGTCTAGGTTATGACCGTCACCCAGGCTCCCTCAGTCCCATGACCCTAACAATCGCTCCTCGGGCTCCCACTTCAAAGCAGACCGGCCAGAAGCTGCCCTTACCGCAAATATCTGGGTGTAACCTGATGCCCACTGCTGGCCCCTGGTGCTGGGGCTGTGAAGCGCCTGAGAGGGGCACGGAGTCCGCATCCTGCTGCTGCTGCTGCTGCAGCGCAACGCCTCTGCCAACTCCGAGTTTCCTCCACCTGCAGACGCCTGGCCGCCTGAGCCTGGGAATGAGGTGGGCTGGCCAGGACAATTTCTCTAGAACACGAGAGCCCTGATAAGCTTGGCATCCTGCTTATCTCTGACCCTGTCCCAGGCCCTGAGCCACACAGAGGCTTCGCCTGGTTATCTGCTTTGCTGGGCTGTATCTGTTCCCAGGGGCCCACTTCCTGCATCACTTAGAGAAGTGTCCAACTGGGAAACAAACATGGTGGAGTCTGAAGGTGGGGAGGGGAGCAGGGAGGGAGCCCAAAGGCCGAGCTGACCTGAACTCAGACCCCAGAGGCCTGCTGCAGGGGCCCAGGAGACAGGCTGGGAATCCCTGCCAGGGTGCCCTGGGCGTAGAGGGAGGCCTGACCAGCAGCAGGGTGGGCTAGCAGCCCAGCGACCCCTTACCAGGGCTGCTGGCACCCGAGCTGGGAGCCTGGTGATTTACCTCCAGGCTGGGAGGGTCCAGCTATTGCCACTTCAAGGAAAACTAGTCAGGAAGCAGCAAAGACATACGGCACCCCCACAAAGAGGGGGACATGCTGCAGTTAGGGACAGAGTGAGATGCCAGGGCCAACTTGGCACTTGCCCTCGGGGAGGCTCCCTGGCCAGATCTTCCCAGAGTGCCCAGGGGAGGCCAGGCCCTCTGTACACACTGGCACGCACACCCCTCCCTCTGGGACCCCAGACTGCCCCGCCCAGCCGACGGGAAACAGGACTGCAGACTCTCCACATGCGCTCGTTTTCTGAGTGACTGCACTCAGGCTGTGCAGAGCATTTCAGCTGCGATGTCTGATTTAAACCTCAGCTCAACGACCCTACAGGGTAGATTGCTCTGTCCCAACCCACTTTACAGAGGGAGCCCGTCCATCCACTGAACTTGTGTTGCTCACCCAAGGCCATAGTCAGAAAGTGCTGGGAGCCAGGCTTAAGATTCACAGAACTCTGCTTATCAGAGCCAGAGTGACCTCAGGGACCATCAGGGTCAGCTCCCTCGTTTTACAGATGGGGTATCTGTAGCTCAGATGTAGCTAGATGAAGCCCAGAGAGGGGAGGGACTTTCTGAAGGTCACCAAGTAAGTCCCTGGCAAGGAGACAACCAGAGAGCAAAACTGTTGGCCTGAGAGCTGCCAGGGAACTCCTCACCCTGCTCCGTGGGCCGGAGACAGGGGCGTGTGTGAGCGTGGGCTCGGCTCTGACAGCTGTCTGAGGAGGGGCCAAGGGGCAGGGACCCCTAGAAACAACACTGGTTGCTTACTCTTCCATAGAAAAACGTCAACAATCGAGAAAGATAATAAAACAGCAGCCCAGTCCTGCCAGAAGGAATCCAGGAATGATGCTTGGGAATAAAACCGAACTCGGCTGGCCTCTGAAGACAGCAGAGACCCGAGCAGCGGCCGAGTGGGATCTGGCCTGGCATGGGGAAGTGCCCCGCTCGCTCGCAAGCGGCTGGTGGGGTTGCTCCCAAGACCTTACTCTCTTGTGTGGTCAACATTCCTACCCCTGGTGGAAGATGTTTTATTTCCTCCATTCCATTCCCATGCACTCAGGTCAGATGCCATCAGCCTGAAAATACCAGAGAACGAGAAAAGCACCCCCCGGAGCCACACCCAGACTGGCAGCCATTCATTCATCCACCCATTTGTTCATCCATCCGTCCGTCCATTCATTGGCTGAGTAAGCCTTCTTAGGAAATAATGAAAGCACTAATATTTAGTGAGCACGTCTGCGTGCCCAGCATTGCACTACATTTTTACATAAATTACCTTTGCCCCTCAGAACAATCTGAAGGGGAAGGACTACTTTCTCCATTTCCCAGACACATAAACTGAGGCTTAAAGTGGTGATGTCACTCCATATAAATGCCAGCGGCCAGAACCCAGAGCCCACTCACCACTCAAAGGCCTGTCATTAAAAACATCTATCTGGCCTTGGCTGGTGTAGCTCAGCGGACTGAGTGCCGGCATGCAAACCAAAGGGTCGCCGGCTCAATTCCCAGTCAAGGCACATGTCTGGGTTGCCAGGTCCCCAGTCGGGGGCACGCAAGAGACAACCACACAGTGACATTTCTCTCCCTCTCTCCCTCCCTTCCCCCTCTCTTAAAAAAAAACCTGTTGGAACCTGGCTGTGTCTGGGGGCTGCACTTGCCAAACACCAACTCAGAAACACAATCCTATTTGCAGGTTGTAACTAGGTCAACCAGGTTCATGCCCACCCTTCTGCCAGCTCACATGGGTAAGGTGCCCCCTGCAAAGTGTTTGGACACGGGCTCCCGTTTCCGTCATCTGAGGCAGAGCTGCAGGGCCTGTGTCCACTACAGTTAGCAATGTTTCTGGACCTCCCCCTCCCCCACACATCACAATAGGACTTCAAGTTGCCTGGCCTGGCCCACAGGAATCTGAGGGGGGCTGCAGGCTTTCGGGGTTAGCTCCTTTTCTGAGCCTGACTGAGCAGACCCCATGGGAAGCACCTTAGCTCTGAGTCTGACTTAACCCTTAATGGCGCCAACTCTGGGGAGCTCAGACCTCTACCTGGGCCATGGGGAACGGGCAGGCTGGGCAGCAGAGGTCCAAACACACAGGGAAAGGGGAACATGGGGTCATCACCAGCTGCCAGGCAGAGGTGATGTGGGTGGTGCGGGGCAACACTGGGCCACACACCCACATTTCCAGCCCTCCCGTGTCGAAGGAATCCATCTTCATTGGCTCCAGCTCCTGCCCCTCGGTCTAACCCTGCCCTCTGACAGCCTGGGCTCAGGGGTCTGTATGTCACATCTGGAGAACGAGTGGGTGGGACCTGAGGCCTGGGGAGAGGATGTAGCCAAGCTGGGGAGTGAACAGCCCCAAGTGGGAAAAAGAGAGAGGGAGAGAGAGACACGGGGAGGTCTGGGTTGGGGAGGGGTGGACCTAGGGCAGCCCTATGAGGTGTAGGGCCAGGGGGAAAGAGGAGAGGGTTTGCAAAACCGTCTGCCACAGGACAGAATGGTCACCAGGACCCAGAAGGGGGAGCAACGTCATGGCCAGTGTCTGTCCCCCTGGAGCTTTGCAGAAACTCAGTTACATGGTGTTAACCAATTGAGAGTCTGGCAGGAGGTGAAAAAATTAGAAAATCTTTTGGCCAAGAGGGAGGACTTCCCGGAGAAAATGGGACTTGAGCTGAGCCTGGAAGGATGAGTGCGAGCTGGGGAGGCCAAGGCAAGGGCAGTTCCAGCAGGACCCAGTGAACGAAGCTCTGCACGGGGCCTGGGGGGGACGGGCCTCGGGCCCAGAGGCCCAGCTGACCCAGTAGGCAGGACCCTTCAGAGTGGACCCAGCTCAGGCAGAGACTTGCAGACCCACAGAGGCAGGGCACGGGACAGCCACCCACCCGGACGTCTTTAGGTGGGAAGCAGCGTGATGAAATCAGCATGTCAGAACAGATGAAATGACTGCCTGGGGTTACGGGTGCTGACTCAGAGGGGACCCGGAACCCCTGCCAGGGTGCTGGAGGTGTCCCACACTCTGGGGTTCAATGGCTCTAAGGTTTGTACATGACACCGCATCTAAGCTGTGCGCAGCCGGGTCCTGTGGGCTTAAAAAAAGGAGGCAGTGGACTTGACAGCGGGGTGCAAAACGACTGGGTGGCTCGGGGTCATCCTCCACATAGAAGCCAAAGCCAGCAAGTGTTTACCGGCCCTGGGGTGTGTGCTGTTGCCAAAACACCGGAGCGCTAAGGAAGTGGGGACATCTGAGAAAGCGACTCCTGGGAAAGTTCTCAGACAAGTGCTCACTGCAGTCGGAAGCCCACGTTCCGCCCCGGCACATGCCTGCGGCAGAAGCAGGACCCCCACCCCAACATGAGCAGGCCAGAGACCCTAAGGATCTGTGACGTTCTCTCCAGACCCATAGGTGGAGACCTCACCCCAAAAGCAGGTGATAAAACACTGAGTACACACCACAGAATCCCATTTTTGTATAAAATACACGTAGGTGCCAAGATGGCCAACTCTGCACCAGAGAACTGCAGGTGATCTTTACTTCCTACAATTCATTTATATAGTTATTCTAACTTTCTAAATGTGTACTATTTATGTCATTAACATTTGTTTTCCTGTAACGGTCACCTATGCCCAGACCCACAGGAGTTACCCTGACAGACAGACAACAGGTACCTGAGGGAGGCCAGGCCCCTTCAGGATCCCTGCGGACAGAACAGAACACGTAACCACCTCCTGGGGAGGCCCGAGGGCAACTGCGTGCTTAGCCTTAGAGCACAGGCTGCAGACACAGGGCCCAGGGCCAAACCCGGCCCGCCACCTTGTGTCATCGGCCCGGCACCTTGTTTCTACCAGCGGCAGCACCAAGCTCTCGCTTAACTGTTAAGGAATAGTTACATTTTTACAGTCCTCAAATTACATTCAGCCCTTTGAAGGACATGAGGCTGATGTGGCCCCCAGTAAAAATGAGTCTGACACCCCTGCTAAATGAACAGAACACCGGTGCAGACTCAAGGCTCCAGAGAAATGGCAAACCTCAGGGGGATTCCCCTCTTTGGACATTATTTTTAAAATAGATTTTGCTCCCTTCCACCTTGAAAACAAACCTGCCAGGTTCCACATGCAACTCATAAACTGCATGATAGAGCTAACTGGGGAGTCTTCACAGCAGGGTCGGCAAGCATTTGGGAACGACCCCCGACTGGCATTCTCCCACGACTTAAGCACCTGCATTACTAACCACAGCGGTTAGCTTGAGCACAGTGCTGAAGACTGAATGACACATGCGACCCCCAAACCCACGCAAAACCGAAGGCAAAACCAGGCACTGGAAAGTGTGCGTTGTCACCGTTGCTTGGTTTTGACCAGTCCCTAAAAACCATGCAAAGGGTCTACGTGCCCCTCATGCACCTGCTACACACGCGTGCACACACACACACAGATGTGTATCATGTGCACTTACATACCACCTGCCATCCATGGGTCTCAGAGGTCTGTCAGAAACCGCTTCACAAATCCCCAGCAAGATATGTAAATACTGTCACCTCCATCTTATACACAGAGCAACTTAAACGTGGGGGTGGGTGGCTCAGTGGCTTGACAATGGTTACAAGCCGAGACAAAAGCCACACAGGCCACCCTCTGCTCTCCCTTGCTCCGTGGACCGTCCCTCTGAGCTTTCTGTTGGCCCTGGTTTTAAACCCTGCATGCAGACCATTGTCTCCCTGGTGATGGAGGTGGCATTCTATTTCCTGCCCTGAAGCTGGCCAGGGGCCCTGGCTACACCGCATTTAGCCACAAGTACATCAGCCCTGCGTGAGTGGGGACAACTTGGCTGCTTGGAAACCCTAAGTAGCGTGTGTCAGCTGGCCCAGGGCGCCAAGAGCCACTCCAGGCCAAGCTGCTAACGCCTCCATCACTAGCCCAGAGCGACCCACAAAGCAAGCAGTGACGTCTCTGGGAGCCGGTGAACAAATGGGGCCAGCTCAAAGGCAAACTCCCCAGCCCACACCAGTTTAGCTGCGGGGAGAACAACCCTCACACACCTGCCCTCTCCCAGGAAGTGAATGCCATTAACAATGGGTGTACATCCATGACTACTTCTAATAGATTATTGCTAACAGACTTACTTATCTGTAGCATTTATCTGGTTAACAGGCTGTCCACCTTCTGAATGTAGATAGGATCAGCTTTTCACAGGCTTCTCTGTGAACTTTAACTTGGCCACAGGCCTTGGACAACCTTCCACAGCAGCAGATGTGGAGCTATCATTCCATCCCCTACTGGATGACACACCAGTCTGCAGTTTTTCTTTTTCTAAAAAGGCAAAATATACTATTCTGTTTCATTGACCCTTAGACTGCATTCCACCCAAACTGACAATTTGCTGTCACATCTGTAAAGAGTCTCAGTGAGTTCAACTTAGAAACCTAACTGGATGAAATACAGCAAGTCAAATATTAGAGCAGCCAACTTCCCAGTCCAGTCCACATGCTACTGTATCTGCATTTCATAAGGCGCGAGTCTATTACTGGCACACTTTTTACTTATTTTTATTTTTTAGAGACAGAGGAAGGGGGGAAGAGAGAAAGATCAATGTGAGAAATGTCACCTGGATGCCTCCCGTACGCACCCCAATGGGGGAACTGAACTTGCAACCTTTTGGTGCACAGGATGATGCTCCAACCAACTGAGCCACCCGGCCAGGGCTGTATACTATTTGTTTGGGTTTTTTTTTTTAAAGGAGTGGGATACTTGTATACTTTTCAAGAAATAAAAAATATATATTTCAATGGAAACATTTCATTAATTTACAGTTCTTTTGCTAGAAATGCTACTTGTGGGATAACGACCGGTAAGTGCATGTTGCTCTTCAGCCTTCACTAACGAACCAGACGTGCGCTCTCCGCGTTCACGCTGTGTCAGAGGAGGAGGACACACAGGGGAACGGGGCCATGTCACGCAGGCTGAGAGAGCTGACACCTCTCGGGAAGCCAGGACGCAGATGGGAGAGCTAACAGATAAAGGGCACCTTAGAGAGGGCAAGGCAAGGTGTGAGGGCTGCCCGCAGAGGAGGGCTGTCACTCAGCCTGAGGGAGGGAGCCCAGGCACATGGTGGCTCAACTGTTCCTCCTGCCTTGCCCCCCGCCCTCACTCACACAGACCCAGCAAGTACGGGCAGCTGGCATGACCGTCCAGCAGAAGTAAACAAACAGGCCCTGGCAGCTCTTCTCTAAAGACAGCAGACAAGCCGTATTGGTGAATCGAACGTTTTTAGCCATCGACTTGATGACTCACAGTCAAGCTGTCACCCTGGCAGTCGCACCTCAGCCCAAAAGTGAGCTCTCTCTCACCTCCCCCGCCTCACGTCCAGGGCACCCAGTCAGGACTGTCACTGGGGAGTGACACCCAGGTTCCATGGACCTTCTTTCTTAAATAACGCCCAAGCAAAGGTCAAGGTATTAGCAGACCCAGCAGTCTGAGAGAAAAGGACCAAGATATACAGATATAAAAAAAATCTACTGGAGACAAAGATAATCTGGGAATGGAAGAAAACTTGGCTCCAAGATATTTAAGAAAGATTTTTTAAAACCAGAAGAGGCTGATTTGAAAAAAACAGAGAACAATCAAAGAAGTGATTACAGATTTAAAATAGGGTAAGAGAAACAAAACATTCAAAAGATAAATCATGAGACAGAGAAAATCCACCAGAGCACAGGGTAGCTGGAAAGGAAATGTGAAAGAACAGATAAAATCCAGAAGTCCAGAGTTCCCTCAATGGAGGCCCAGGAAAGAAAAAGGGCTAGGAGTGGGGGAAGGACAAAAGAACCCAGCCCCTCCCCAGCTCTGGGTCACTCACCCCCCAGGGAGCGCTGATGGGGGCCCCTGGTCTTCCCATCCCAACACTGGAGGGGGTATACTCAGGAAAGGGGGTTGAGGACCAGAAAATGACAAGTGACTACCACCTTATTCATGTGACCTGATGGCACCAAGGAAGCCGGGACCACAGAACATCTGTTCTACAGGCACTCTAGGGACAACCCACCGGAGTCACTGTCACCGTGAGGAATGCTGACATCAGGGTGGAGGTACAGAACCTGGCACTAATGACCTGCCTCCAGGCTAGCATTAGTCCCCCTCGTGGGGTCCAGCTGTTCCACTGCTTCTGGCTGCACCGGCCCCCCGGGGCCCCTGTCCTGTTTACAAGGACATCGGGACTCTTTCCAGTGCCTTGGGTGAGTGCCTGGCTGGCCAATACCCTGCCTTCTCCAGAACGCCCCTCCGGCCTGCATCAGTGGACCCCCAGAACCGTGTTTGCTCCGTGGGGTCTGGTCAGGACCGACTGGCCCGGGAGTAGGTTTCTGACCAGTGTGCAGCAACTGGGTTCGCCACCCTAGACAGCTGGAGCTTGGTCTGGTGAGAGCACAGAGAGACAGTCTTCAGGCTTCAAGCTAGAGAAAAGGGCCATGAACCCCCGTAAATTGAAAAGGACAGGGTTTTAAACACCACAAAAGAGGAAGTGCAAGACAAAAGGTTCCAACGTGTGGTTTTCAACAACCAAGAACTGTAACTCAGGCAAAGGTGGATTCACCGGCAGCGTGCAGACTTCACATGAAGACGTGCTTCAGGGGAGCAGTCTCGGCTGAGCGCGGAAAGGTGAGGTCGTGTAAGAACGCTCAGGAAGGACGAGTTACCAAGTGTGACGCCCACAACAAAAGTACACTACACACCAAAAGACCTGCATGAGTTTTCCACATAAAACCGATGTAAAATACGGAGTGTATGTGTGGGAATAAATCTTAAAAGTGCGGGATCACGGTAGAAGGAATATAAAGGTGGATCAGGCTGAAATATTGACATGGGGTCTCTAAGCCGAAAATCTGAATTCAATGTTTAACACTATGGGGTAGGAAGGGGTTTAACAGCTTGGCTGGTCAGCTGACCCAGACTCAGTTTTCAACTGCACTAAATGGAGCTGAAACCTGCCGGGGTCTGTTATAAAGAGCTGCCTCGGTGTACTAAAATACAGGCACCCAAAGGCGTAGGGATATTGTTTTATTCCCTCTCTTACCCCCTATCATCTCTAACGTAAGATGCATTCATCATAGTGAACTTGCCATCACAGAATCTAAGTTACAGGGTCAGAGACAAGGAAGGTGACCCACGCTCCTGTGGGTCCGGCCAGCGTGCTGCCAGTGGTATGAAGGACTGCGGCAGCAGGCAGGCAGAGGTGTGCCTTTGTCACTGCCTCTGAGAGTCAGGAGAGCTGGAGAGGAAAGGCAGCAAGACCAGGGGAGACTGCGCTCTGTGTGTGACTTACTGGGCTCCAGTCCCTAGTGTGAACTACTGACCCAGAACTGTCGTGATGACGTTTTGTAGACAGGACAGTCTATAACCGGGCTTCTGGTCTCAGTCCTGACATGGAAGGAGTTTGGAAGCCCTCGCTCCAACCCTTACAGGAAAAAGGCTAAAGAAACAGAAAAATCAATGACTCTTCTGGGACCTATCAAAGACCTGAGGCTGTGGGGCAAAGTGCCACCCTGAAATCTGAAGAGGTGCAAATCCAGAGCGTCGCAGGAACAGTCTGCTTACCTGGGGCAGGGACCTGTGGGGCCGCACACAGGCAGGAACGCTTCCACGGCACTCCCACCGGAGGCCGGACGCTGCCCGGACTGCTGTGAGGGTGGGGGCTCCTAGGCCTGCAGCCTTGGCGGGCAGCAGCGCACCCCTTCCTGGGCACTCCTAGAACCCTACCAGCTGCTAACGGTTAAAAACCAAGAAAAAATCCCCTCCTATCTCTGACAGAGAGAAGACAGAAATTACCATCTTGAAATATACCCAGATCTTTCTCCAGAACAAAGGCCTACTCCCCACAGGAAAGCTTTTTCCAGAGCCTTATTCACCTAGAGGGGAAGAAATTGGTTAAATAAGTTACATCACAAACAGGGGAAGCTAATTTCTCCCTCTGCCAAAAAACTTTTTGAATAAGCCAATGATTTAACATTATGAGCATCTGAAATAAATTACTTTTGTACATGGCAAGCTCTAGCCTGGCCACCATCTACTCCCTTACCCAACAACTATTTTAATGTAACTCTCCTCTATGGGTCTTCAGCTTTAAAGGGACAGACTCTGACATCAACACTCTTTAAAGAGATGCCTATTCAATAAGCTGTTCTTGCTTTCTCTAAGGGCATGTATCTGTTCACAGCATTTTTATAGATTATTAACCATTTTTGTAATTTTTTTTCTCAAAATGAAATAGTTTTCTTGTATTATGTTTCAAAGATAAAATAGCATTAGCATTGTTAATAGGGCTTTAAAATACACACAAGCCCTGGCCGGGTGGCTCAGTTGGTTGGAGCATCGTCCTATACACCAAAAGGTTGTGAGTCCCATGCCCAGTCAGGGCACGTGTCTAGGTTGCAGGTTCAATCCCTGGCTGGGTTTTGTGCAAGAGGCATCCAATTCATGTTTCTTACATTGATGTTTCTCTCTCCCTTCCTAGCTCTCTAAAATCAATAAACACATCCCTGAGTGAGGATTTAAACATTAAAAATAAACAAATAAATAAAATGCATACAAGAAAACTGTTCTAGTACCTAAAGGTAAATATGGGGTGACAGAAAAGGAATTCTTAGGAAAATTCTATATTCAACCTAGAATCTCTCTTTAGCTCCCTCTGCTGGCTACCACTTAAATAAAGTAGGGGGGGGAAAGTAAACCTTTTCTCTGGGGAGATGCTGGCAGATGCAGGACCAAGCTGACAATGCTATTGTTACAACCAGAAGGGAAATTCTCTTAAGGTGAGTCTGATGACTGACTACCTTCCCTAATTAGGCTTAAGGACATCCAAACAGATTTGGCCATGGGTGGCAGGTTTAAAATAAGGGAAGTTCTTGTCGAGTCTGAATATGTTAATCATTAAATTGATATACAAATTACAAAAGCTTTTAATATAAAATAAAGCAACTATAAAGGGTTATCATTTAACAGTAGAAAAGTTAAGAACTTAAGTATGTTTCACAAGCTTTACAACAACAAAAAGTTTGTAACACACTATTTAATCTATTAGTTTCAATATTAAGGTTTATTTTTTTCTTCCAGAGTGAGATTAACAATTTAAATAATTATCAGGATGTATAAATGAACATCCACTCGGTTAAAACATTACTGCTTAAAAGTGGCTAAGAAATATTTTGCATGTAATAAATATAATGTCTAGGTTAACAGGCACCATCTTGAGAGCAGAAAAGTGTTTTTCATAACCAATAAATAAATTACATTCAAGAAAACAAGGTGTTTATATCTGAAGTATCGTATATTCTTAAATGTTTTTCTTCATATAGCACCCAAACTTCCAAACCGTCTAGAAAGTAGCTCCCAAAATATAACTCATACCTTAGGTCATAAAAATAAAGGCCAAGAAAAAATCAATTTAAGACAAAGTTTACAATTTATATTAACTCCCCATTCAATAAAATATCAATTGCCAATTTGTTAAAAGTAAATGAACTGTATATATGCAATCCATTAGTACTGAAAATCTGAAATATATATTTTTAAAAATCATTCTCAAAGTACTTAAAATATTGCATCTCTGGTGGCAAACCTGAAAATTACCAAGCATTTTATTTCCCTAGTTTTCATACTTCTGCTCCCATCCATACCCCTTTAACCTTTAACGGTCATCCAGCGATTTTTCTTTTTTTTTTCTTCTTCTTTTTTTTTTTGTAAATACACTTACTTATATCCCAAACACAAAACACTGACAAGACTCCTTGGCAACCAAGGAACTCCCGGAACAGTCCAAGCCTACAGCTTTGCTCCCAAAGGGCGGCCCAGGCTCAGTGACAGGGGGCCCATCACTGACCCTCACTGATGCTGGCAGAAGGCTCCTGAGAGTCCACAGCTGTCTGATTGCCGATGCAATCCTGAAGGAAGCTCCAATACATTCTGCAGACAAATGTCAGAGAATAAGTCTTTGATTGATAATTTTCCTATTTATTTCTGCCAAGGCGACTGAAAACACGAAAGCCTTTTCATCAGAGAGGTTAGCATAGATGTCAATTTCCTTTTCCTGTTTTTCTGTTAAAAGAAAAAGGGAAAAGCTTAATAAAAAGGAGGCAGATGCAGTCTTTTTGTCAAAAAATTTAAAGCTTTCAAGTAGTTCTTTAAATGACAATCTCATACGGAATACTACAATGTACACTAAATGTTATAAAGTATTATGCTACTGAACTAAAACAAAAGGAGTTACTGAAATGTCATGAACTAATTCTACATTCTAAAGATTAAAATGGGGACTATATGTATTTCTACATACCATCTACTTTCTGTATCACTGCTGTAAGAATCTCAAATATTTCTTTCTCTTCGCTAGTATGAGCCAATCACAATGTCTCAATCAAAATGGATTTTTCTCACCCTAAAGACACTCCCTCCTGAATGTCAATGGTGCCTTTATAAACTTCACCTCAGTCTTGCTGCCAAAATTAAGAATAACTAATATTTACTTGTATTTTTCCCCTCCTGGTTCCAAATGTATTCCAAGTTCATGGTAGAAAAAAATTTAAATACAGACAGGCAAAACGGAAATCTCCTATCCCATAAACCAGCTAAAACACGATTGACATCTTTGTGTGCGTTCTTCCACAACACTTCCAGGCTCCGCCATGGCTCTGCTTTTGTCTGTTGTTTTGCTTTTCCATCCAAGTTAAACACGTATGTAGCTTACAGTCAAATCATCTTTACAAAACTGGCTACCAGAAACAGAAGGCTCCCTCACGCACCTTTCCACTTTCCACTCTTGGGGTGCAACCACATTTTTGTTCCACTTGTTTCTTTTTGTTGTTACCTCTCTATCTCTAGGCAACATTTTTACACGATGCTACTTGTTGGTTTCTTGGTTTTAGACACTATTAATTGACTTTCCACAGTGGAAAATTAGAATATTATTGTTTTCCATCTCTTGTCCCCACCACACATTTCTCTCGCATCTTCCCACTGTAGTTATATCACAGTTACGGTGACATTACTCTTTCGTGTTCACATTATTCTAACTATGTAGGTGACTTCACTTTTCATGCACACTGTCTTCCCTGAAAAGATTCTCTTTTTACATCTGCTTAATTTTCATTATTAATTGAACCCCAACTCTCCCTAGTTGTATAAAACTTTTAGAATGTTTATACACATGAGGTATGGCATCAAATTTGTCTTCTTGAAGAAACATCTCCAAGTCTTCTGATCTGCTCCAGTCTCAAGTGCCTGCTTCCTAGGCCTACTAAACAACTGTCATCTTGAGACCTCTCTTCAACCCCACGCTGGAGACTCTCCTCATCGCTCTCTTGATCTGGACCCTGTGTCCCAGACCCCAGGAGACTTCCTTGGTTTCCCTCTCCATTTTCATGGCCTGTATCTTGCAGCAGCTTTCTGAGAAAGGGAGTACAGGTAGCAAATTTCTGAGACCCTGAATGCTGGAATATGTCTTCGGTCTACCTTCACACTAAGTCACAGTGTGGGTGACTGAAGACGCGTAGACGTCTTCTCAGTAACGTGACGGCAACAAACTGTCTGCCATCAACTGGTGCTACTGTTAAGAAAACCCAATGCCCTTTTTAATAGTTTTTTTTTTTAAATTATTGTTAAATTTATAGTAAAATACGTAGACCTTAAGTGTGTAACTGGAGTTCTGACAAACACATGTCCATGTGACCCACACCACAATCAAGATACAGAAAATTCCTCAGACTCCTTTCCTGTCAGCCCCTCCCGCCCCTGCCTCACCAGCAAGCCTGTGCTGCTTCTGTCACCACAGGTCCATGTGGTTGTTCTTGAACTTCACACAAATGGCATCATGTAGGATGTACTGTTTTGTGTCTAGCTTCTTTTCTTTTACATGTTCTTGAAATTCACTGATGCTGTTCACACGAGTAGTTTGTTCCACTGTACTAACTCTAATGCCATACTGGTTATTTTGTCTTTTTTCCCTGAACACTTGAAGGATGTCTCATTAACCAAAGAGATACGACTTATGATAATAAGCTTTGGCAGAATCAGTACTTTTAACCACCCGCTGGGAATGTGGCGGGCCAATGTGGAGATTCAAAGTTCTCCAGGTCTGGGAAAATTACTTGAATTATTTCGCTGATGACGTCCTTCTCCATCTTCTATGCTCTTTATCTGCAATGTCAACTATTTATAGATGTTGACCTCAAACTGGTCCTCTGAATTTCCTACCTTTCCCATTCTATTATTTCTTTTCCTACTGCTCTACATTTTGGTACATTTCTTTAATTCTGTCTACAAGCCGTTATGGTTTTTTATTTCTGTAAATCATATAACTACATTTATTTTTGAGATTCGTATTTTAAAGTTAATTTTCCAGGTACTTTTGACATCTGCAATTTCCTTTTAAAATATCATTTTGTTCTTGTTTTAGGACTATAATATCTTCTCTCACTAAGAATATTTATGAGAGTCTTAATTTTTTCTTCTTCATGAAAAAACTTGTTGTATCCAAGTTTTTTTCTTCCCTGTTGATTTGGTCTTAGCCTTCCATACTAGTTGCTTCCTTCCATGTATCTGGGTAGTTCTTGGCAATATGCTCACATCTAAGTAGAACCCAAAAATGCTGATTAGCTCCTGCACACACGAGGAGCCTGACCGTGGTCAGCACTTCCAGGTGATCTGACTGGGCCATTTCTTTGTACAATCCTTAATGAAAATATCTTTACTTTAGGCCTTATCTCTGGGCTCTTCAGAGTCCCTAGAGAAGACACTTCTAATCTCTTACCTGGAAGATATAAACCTTACCTGGAGAATGCAATGTTTACTATCTCCAATTTTCACCTATCTTCCTGATCTTCATACATGACCCCTGCCCTCAGTGAAGCCTGGGGCTCCTTAGACTGGTTTTGTCTTCCCTTTTCCAAAGGGTAAACGTGGAGAGAGGGAAGACGAGATAAACAGCCTTCGCAGGATATTTTTAACAAGAGTCTCTCAGACACACTGTGTTTAGCCCCGTTCTCACCACTGCACTCCCAGATAACTGATGCACGCACTCCTCATCCTAATGCAGCTGCGTAGTAAGATCACTTTTTTAGCTTTCTTTCCCCAAAGGAGCTTACAATTTAGGTTTCACAGGTGTGCTAAAGCAGTTATCATTTTCCAGAATTTTGCTGGTTCCCCTATTCCTTGTATTTGTGGGATTTGGCCATTTTTGAAAATATCATTTTACTAGGATTTGAGGAGTGTGCACGGCTAATTGTGTTTATTAAATCCACTGTGTTTAACTTGAAAGTCTACTTGAATTCTACATGTTCATTAATTAGGTATTCCGAATTGCCCGATGTATTTTAGTAAAAAATGTACTACGTTACTAATATCCAAAAGTAAGCATATTCTCCACATATGAAGACTCATCTTAAACCAACAAAAAATTAAGTTTAATGAGATTGTTTTTATGATTTTATAAAGACATGTTATCTTGAGGCCGAACAAGCTTTAGTTTTCTATTCTTTCTTCTTCGTATTCTTTTTCAAAATTAGAAAACAAGAAAGCCAATTTAAAATGTGATTTTAGACACACTGTCAGGTAGTCCTTATTAAAACAATGGTAAACCTTGCTCCAAATATTTCAAGTGCCCGATGCGCAGGGAGTCAATAAAAACTAAATTAAACTGAATAGCTACATAATACTAAGAAGCATATCAAAGAGGTCTATTCTAAAATATACAGACACTTCAAAAGTTGTATTCCCCTCTCTCCTGTATTTTGAGAACTTGGTGTGCTTCAAGGGTTAGCAAAATACAGCCTGGGGGCCAAATCTGGCCCGTCCCTGTTTTATAAAGTCTACCTGGCACAGAGCCATGCCCATTCATTTACACATTGGCTATGGCTGCTTTCCAGCTACAGTGACAGAGCAGAGTAGCTGTGACAGACTGGATGTCCCACAAAGCCTGAAACATTCATCTGTCTCTTTACAGAAAAAGCTTGCTGACCATTCCCCCCCTCCACCCAGTCTATATGAAAAGGTTTATTTATTCTACAAAAGTTGCTTTGACAATTTCCTGTTTGTAGTAAAAGCAAACAAATTAAAACATATTTTACTCTAGAAATAACTTTCTTAAAACTTTTTTATAATAAACTGAGAATACTTGAAAAAAATTATAGCCAAATAAATGCTGCTTTCTTCCAGCGACCATGACACAGCAGCTCAACTCCTGGTGCCGTACAGACTGCGTCCCTGACAGAGACCGTCACCTTTGGTCTGCTCGCCCTCTCCCCCCTCTACGCCCCCCCCCACCAGGAACACTCCTTCCCCGTTCTTTGGGTTACATTCCCGCTACTGCAACTGAGAAGAATGTTCTGTTTTCTGGACCAAGCACTCTTTTCCTCTCTCCTTTTTTCTGTTGACTTTTCATTACCTCGTTTCCCTTCTGAAAGTCTTTACCATAGGTTTTCTGAACATCCCACTGTTAAAGCAACACATCCAAATTGAGAAAATGACTGAAACTCTCTGGAAGAGCAGCGTAACAGAAGGAAAAAGCAGTAAAATGACCCAAGGACTTAATGAATATCTAGGTACAGTCTTCACAGAATACAGTCAAACACTGTATACACCTTTTGCCTTTAGCCATACAATATCACACCTTTACTTTGACAAAAGTTCAGAACAGCTCTATCAGTGAAGTCACTTCCCCCAACAGCAATAACTTTATTCAGACAAAAGCAGAGGAAAGTAGTAAACGGGTAAAAAAAATTTCAATGTCTATAAAAAGAGAAATTTACACTTATACTTGAATACTTGAATACCTAAGAATGACTACCTGAAAAAGCAGCACCTAACTCAAAAATAACATAAGAAATTATAAAAGCATTTCACCAAAGATGAAATTATTTTGATAGAGGTTTTTAAAGAATTACGAAGAAAAACTATCCCTTTTTTCCATTAACTATTAGCTTGAAAGCGTCAATTTAAAAAAGATATTTATGGGCATATGAGGATTCACTGCACAAGTCTCCCTACCCTTATGCAATCACTGACATCTTCCATGATGAAAAGTCTTTTTTAAAGATGTATAAATCTCTCATAGTGCCCATGCCAGAGCAAACTGTGGTCTTCAACCACTGCCTGGCTTCTGCCCACAGGCTGCAGGCACTGAAGCAGACTACACAGTGGGGGAAAAAATAAAATAATAAAACATGTTTAAATCAAAGAAAAAGAGAAGCTCGAGTTTTAGTTAATAACTAAAAACAAGGCAACTGGCTGGAGCATCATCCTGATGAGCCAGGGCTGCGATTCCATCCCCAGTCTGGCACACACAAGAATCACCCAATAAATGCATAAATAAGTGGAGCAACAATCAATATTTTTCTCTCTCAAATCAATACATTTTTTAAAAATTTTAAAAAACAAGATACTGGTAGATACTAAAAAGGGAGAACTGTAAGGAGAAATACAAACACATTTTGGACCAAGAAGAATTCACCTGAGTACCCAAAGAGCTGCCTCAAAGTGGGGAGCACAGAATGAGCAATTAAAAATTCATACTGGCCCCGACCAGTGTAGCTAGATTGGTTAGGTATTGTTCCACAAAGCAAAAGGTCGCAGGTACAATTCCAGCTCAGGGCACAGGGCTGGGTTGCGGGTTTAGTCCCTGGTTGGAGCACACACAGGAGGCAGCCAGTCGATGTTTCTCTCTCACATCAGTGTTTTCCTCCCTCCCTTCCCCTCCTCTAAATATAAATAAAATCTTTTTTAAAACTTCACACTGAAGAACACTTTTATAGCAAGGTGAATATTACCTAATTCAAGCCTTTAGTTTTCCAATAATAATTAAATTTCTGTCTTTTTTTAAACAATCATCTACCTTAGAGGAAATGCTTTCAAAATAAAATATGAGTGGTCATTGTAAGTCCAGGAGTTCAATGCCTGCCACTTTCTTCACTACCTAATTAAGATCTTAGAAAAATGTAATTGGAAAAAAACTGCTTGGATTTATGCATACCTCTTTCTTCCTCATGTTTTTTGGCAGATGCACTTTTAGGTCTTCCTCTTCCTCGTCTGATATGATCTGAATGGCTGTTACTTCGAGACCTCTTTCTGTTTTCTAAATCCTTATTTCCTGTAGAATTTATCTTCTCTCTCCTAACTCTCTCTGTGCGCCTCCTCTTGGCCTCATGCTTGTTTTCTGTATGGATGAATAAAAGTGATACATTTTAGGGCTTAGCAAGAACTGTTTGCCCAAGTCTCTCTTCTTTTTTCTTTCTAAAAGCACTGGAGTTTGCTGCCTGGCAAATTTTATTAAACTACAGTACAACCATGACATCTATGCGTCTCACATCCACACGGAAAAAAATTCAGCAGAATGCAGATGGTTCCCATCCACACACGAGGTAGAAGGAGCCTTGTAACAGAAGACATTTCTTTACTTGGCACCTTTAATTTCGCCCCACAACTCGCACAATACCACAGCAATCTTCCTGCCTTTTTCTCTCTGCTTCCAAGATAAAAATGGTGAAGTAAAAGGAAAGGGAAAAAAAATCCTTTCTTCTTTGCCACTACGCAAATTATAGATTGAAATATGTCAAATATCCAGAAGCAAAACTGACCTTAACTATAATATATTAAGGTCATCAATAAAAAGCAAACAAAAAGCATCCACGGAAAATATTATAAAACCATTAGAAAAGTAAGTAGTTTTCCCTTTAGCCACAGATGAGGTCATTTCTAAGAACATGCTGATCCCTAAGCGGAATAGCAACAGAGGAACTTTACTCAAAATGGCGATGTAATTACTACAAAAAACCACCCTCTCCAAACAAATCAAAATGGTGGATAAGACAGGCAAAATTTTTTAAAAAACAAAAACTTGCTTTAACACCTATCTGAACTCAAAAGTAAAAAAAGAAGATTCCCTAAATTCTTAAAATCACAGTAGAAAAGAAGCAAAACAAAAAGGAAGAAACTTCACACCCCCGAAACTGAAGGGAACAAGATAGGACTGTACATGAGCATGCTTATTAGGCTAGTGCAAAATCTTTTAAAATTTTAAGGTAAAATAGTAATAATTATTTTCAAATACCACATCCTTGAAGAATTAGTTAATTCTAAATCTCAGATTAGGCATGTACCATATGATACAAGAACATTTAATTATTCCAGACTGTAAGTAAGTTATCAAAGACAACCAGAGTCTTGTTGAAAGACGCAAGGGCTAACTTAAAGAGGCTCCTGCTGACCATTACAGGACAGTATGAACATAATAACAAGCAGTAACTATTATAAGTGAAAGTATATCAAATAAATATACTTAAACCACATGACATTAAATAAACAAAAGCAAAAACTACTTGGCCACTATCAGAAGATGCTAAAGAACCAACTCACTATTTTGAAAACTTAAAAGGGAAAGAATAAAGCATTAATCCTGCCTTTTCTATTGAATAACCACTCAATGAATAACCAAAGGACAGATAAAAGTTTCTCATTTTAGACTCACTGCAGCTAAAAATGAAGAAGGAATGATAAGAGTATCACCATTTTAAACCTGAAATGAACGAAAGAATCTACTAAATATCAAATACAAAATACTATACTCAAAAATTAACTCAATGAATTGCAGACCTAAATTTAACAGCTAAAACTGTATTTAATACTTAGGAAAGAAAGGGAAAAGCTTCATGACATTGGATGTGACAATAATTTCTTAGATATGACACCAAAAGTATAGGCAACAAAAGAAAAAATAGACAACCTGGACTTTACCAAAATTAAAAACTTCTGTGCATCAAATGACACCATCAGTAGAGTAAAAAGCAAATCAGGAGTGGGACGAAAATACCTGTAAATACAGATGAGGGGTTAATATCCAGAATAAAAAGAACTACTACAACTCAACAACAAAAACCAACTCAATTCAAAAATGGGCAAAAACTTGAACAGACATTTCTTCAAAGAAATGGCCAATAAACATATAAGAAGATGTACAACATCAGTAATCATTAGGGAAATTCAAACCAAAATCACAAGATATCACTTCATACCCCTTAGAATGGCTATTATCAAAAGCACATACAACAAGTGTTAGGGAGGATGGGGAGGAATCAGAACTTTTATGCACTGCCGGTGGGAACGTGGAACAGTGCAGCCACCGTGGGAATTACGGCAGCTCCTCAGAACGTTATCGAGAATTACCACGTGATGCAGAAACTCCACTTCTGGGTGTACAGCGAAAGAAATGACGACAGGGAATCTAACAGATGTTTGTACACCCAATTTCACAGCAGCGCTATTCAGGAAGCCAGAAGGCAGAAGCAGTTCCAGTGTCCATGGATGTATGAGTAAACAAAACAAAACAGGAAGGAACTTCTGACACATGCTACCACATGGGGGAACTCTAAGAACATCAGGCTAACTGAAACAAGCCAGACACGAAAGGACAAACACTGTATGACTCCAGTTCCAGAAGGGACCTGCAGCAGTAACACGCACAGGCACAGAAAGAACAGTGGCTGCCTGGGGCAGGGGAAGAGGGATGGGGAGCTGCGGTGTGGTGGGCACAGGGTGCCTGTTCCGGAAGATGAAAAGGCTCTGCAGACGGGCAGTGGTGGTGATTAAGTGCACAATGTGAATGTACTTAATGTCACTGAACTGTGTGACTTAAAATGGTTAAAATGCTGAATTTTGTCATGTCAATTTTACCACAATAAAAGAAAAAAATCACATTTGATGAAAAAGAAAAAATTATAAAACAAGATGAACTGCTAAAAACTGAAGTGCAAAAGACATACTAAATAACAGACATCTGCAGACAGAATTACAAACCTAGGAAGGGGAATCAATGAAATTTCCTAGAACAAACCAGAAAGAGAAAAAGAGAAAACATGTGAAAGGGAGTAAGAGAACGGTCCAAGAAATCTACTAGTACTCACCGGTGACAGCACTGCTAATCCCCTACCCAATACCCACTCTCTCCTCTCCATTAACAACAGATCCTGTTCTGATCAAGAGTGCAATGTGCCCTGCTAACACATACACATTCCAAAAAAGAGGAAATGAAAATAAAAATAAACAAACATACACACACATTCCAAGACTCCTGCAGCTGAAGTGGCCATGGAATTTAGTTCTGGCCAATGACATGTAAGTGGAATTGAGTAAGGTTTCCAGAAAGATTTTTTTAAGGGGATAAGAATGGCTGTCATGCCCCTTGTCCCTCTGTCCTTCCCCCTTCTTCCTGCTTGGAAAGCTTATGGGGGCTTTGGAGGTGCCACAGCTACCTCACGGTGGGATGAACACCTCTGGGCATGGAAGAAAGAGGAGAGCTAGGGCCTCAGTGCTGTCAGGGAGCCACCAGTGGTGGAGTGCCAGCTTCCTCTCTCCCCACTGACTAGCCCCGTAAATGGTCTGTCCAGGCCAGTGTCAGTCAGGTTCGCTGTGGAGGGGATCCTTCTATACCATCCAGCAAGTATGTCAGAAGGAAAAGAGAAGAGAATAGGGAAAAATAAATAATAGGCAAAAACTGCCCTACGCTAAATCCTCGAGCCTTTGATTGGAAGGACATAATGCCAAGGAAGAATGAGAACATTTAAGTGAGAGTACAAAGTAAAGGCATTCTCCCCATGCAAGATGGGAAATGTACACCACATGTGTGTCTTGAAAATTTTTCCAGGTCTGAAACAATTTCTGCAGAATTTGTTCCAGAAATAAAAACGTATGAGTTAAAAAAAAAAATGGTTCTAAGAACAAGTGGGATTCCCCTGGAAGACAATGGAAAGACACCTGAGTATCTCTGACGGCTGTGCCGCCCGTCCTGAACCAGCCTTCGTTAGAAATCAGAAGAATCTATTCAGAAAGGTCTTAAAGATGAATAGAGATCATTATAAAAACTCTATGACTAAGAACCTAAAAGTACAGGCACAGAGGTGAAGGATACAATTTTTCATCAAAGGGCAAAATAAAAACGGTGTGACAGCCATGTTCCACACTGAAGCAATTTCAAGTGATGAGCATGTAGGAAACAATGTTTTCTGAAACAACAAAACCAAACCTTCATTGTCAAGTATTCAGCATTGAGGATCGCTGATTACTGAATGAATGGTCAATCATTTTGGGTTTATTAAAAGGTACTGGCAGTAACATTTCTCCATATTTCTTCCTTAACTGAAAATGAATGTCATTTATAGACTTTTTTGCTTATTTATTAGCCTTTGCCTGTTAATTTCCGTAACAGATTTTGTTTATTTACATATATTTTCAGCTAGACAAAGTTCCATATATTTCTAGTGTCCTACCTCCCTGTTTCTATGTATGCTATGAAGATATAAAAATATTAAGTATGGCCCTGGCTCGTGTGGCTCAGTGGATTGAGTGCCAGCCTGCAAAGCTAGGGGTCTCTGGTTCAATTCCCAGCCAGGTCTGGGGCCGCAGTGGGGGGCGTGTGGGAGGCGACCAGACACAGATGTTTCTCTTCCTCCCTCCCCCTCTAAAAATAAATAAATAAAGTCTTCTTTAAAAAAATAAAGATATTTAGTATATATGAAAAATGAGAGTTTGAACAATTCAAACCTAGATAAAAATCTACCTGATTTGACAGATTTTCCTCCTGCATGTCAAAAAGTCACAAATAATTACTAAAAAGATTTCATCCCGCTAAAATTTAAAATAACCTTTTATAACTTTGATTTCACTTTTTAAATTAGTGCAATTTTAGCTTTAAAGATGTTTCTATTTTTCATTTAAATGTTAAATTATGCTGCCCTGGTGGTGTGGCTCAGCTGATTGAGTGCCAACCTGAAAACCAAAGGGTTGTCAGTTCAATTCCCAGTCAGGGCACATGCCTGGGTTGTGGGGCCAGTTTCCCCAGCTGGAGACATGAGAGAGGCAACCCCACATGGATGTCTTTCTCCCTCACTTCCTCCCTTCCCCTTGCTCTAAAAATAAGTAAATAAAGTGTTAAATTATGCAAATAAGCCTTCCTTGATTTCTCCTTGTTATCTAGTGATCTATCCATTTATGTATTTACTAATATATTACATGTAGAAATCATTTTGTGGGGTTTTAAAAACAAACAAAAAACAGAATTTCCACACGATCCAGCAATTCTACTTCTGGGTATTTATCCAGTGAATACAAAAACACTAACTCAAACCCTGACCAGTGTGGCTCAGTTGACTGGGCCTCACATTCTGCAAACCAGGAGGTAGGGGCACATGCCTAGGCTGCAGGTTTGGTCCCTGGTTGGGGCAAATATGAGAGGCAACCAGTCAATGTTTCTCTCCCTCTCTAAAAATAAGTAAAACCTTAAAAAAAAAAAAAAGCCAAACCCTAACTCGAAAAGATGTATGTACCCCCATGCTCACTGCGGCATTATTTATTGTGCAACAGCCAAGATATGGAAACACCTAAGTATCCACTGATGCATGAAGGAATAAAGACAATGTGGACCATTATTCAGCAATAAAAAATAAAACAAAATCTTGCCATTTGCGACAACATGGATGGACCTTGTGGGCGTTATTCAAAGTGAAGTAAGTCAAGCAGAGAAGGACAAATACCATACAATCTCACTTTGTGTGGATTCCCAAAACAAGCAACCACATAAACCAACCAACCCAAGCCCATCGATACAGAGAACAGACTGCTGGCTGACAGAAGCAGGGGTCCGGACGTGGATAAAATTGGTGAAGGAACACCAAAAGGTACAAACTTCAGTTATAAAATCAGTAAGTCATAGGACTTCACGTGCAACACGGTGACTACAGTTAATAATACTTGTATTGCGTGTGTGAGAGTGGGTAAGAGTAAAGCTTAAAAGTTCTCATCATGACAAAAAAATAAATTGTAAAAAAACAAAGGAGTTCATACAAATGTCGTTTTGTACTTTTTCCTTAATAGTGTTTTAGAGGTTTTTTCCACATCGGCACCTAAAATTCTGCATCCTTCTCATTAGCACAAACTGTTGTTCCCCAAGATACACCCTACTCAATTAACCATTCCCCTGATAACGTCTGGCTTCACAACTTTTTGCTATTATAAACAGCAATGCCTGAAAATTCTATTAAGTATTTAATTGTACATTATAAACGATTACATCTCCGGGCCACACGTCTATTGATAAAGAAGTCTAGCCCTGGCGGGTGTGGCTCAGTCAACTGAGCACCAGCCCGCAAACCGGAAGGTTACTGGTTTGACTCTCAGAGAGGGCACATGCCTGGGTTGCAGGCCAGGTTCCCAGATGGGGGCACGTGAGAGGCAACTGGTACATCTTGCATATCGATGTTTCTCTTCCTCTCTTTCTCCCTCGCCCCTCCCTCTAAAAATTAATAAATAAAATTTTAGGCAGTCTAGATTCTAAGTTACATGCATTTGAAACAGGTAGCAACTACTGTCAGATTGCTCTCCAAAAAGGCTGAACCAACTTAAACTCACACTACTGCTATGAGCACTCATCTCGCCGTCTCCTAGAAGCACTTAGAAACCCTTTACATTTGTGTCAGAATGTCAGCAAAAAGAATGGTATTTTATTTTAACTGCATTTCCCTGATTGTTAGTGAAGCTGATTACCTTTCCAAGATACTATATATTATCCATTTTCATTTCTTCTATAAATTCTCTGCTCATTTAAATTGAAATGTTCTAGATCCCACTGACAACAAGTACTTGGTAAATTACAGAGATTTTTAAAATTATATTCTTTTCAATTCCCTACATACTATGGATTACCCAAGGCAAATCTTAAGAACTTTTATTATAAAAATGAGTACATCACCAATAGTTTCTCCCCACATTTTAAGAACAAAAGCCAAACTTCTTACTCTGGTTTACAAACCCTACATAATCTGGCTCTTGCCTAACCCTCTGGCCTCATCTCCCACTCTCCTGCTGTCTACATCAAAACCACACTAACCTTTTTGTTCCTAAAATATACCAAATTTTTTCTAGCCTTAGAATTTTTGCATTTGCTATTTCATCTGTCAGGAATGTTCTCCGGATCTGATCATGACTAGCCCCTTGTTCCTATTCAGCTTCACCGTAAATGCCACTTCTCAGAGAGGCCTTCTCCAACCATTCAATCACAAGTAGCCTTCTAGTCACATGCTGTGACAGCACTCTATTTGAATTTCCTGGAAGACATTTATCACAAGCTGATATTCTCCGTTTATTTGGTTCACTGTCTCTCTCCTGCCACAAGGATGTAAGCTCTGCTCTGACCAATGTGGTTCAGTTGGTTGGGCGTTGTCCCACAAAGCGTAAGGTCACCATTTCGATTTCTGGTCAAGGCCCACATCTGGGTTGCAGGTTTGGTCCCCGGTCGGGGCGTGTACAAGAAGCAACCTTTTGAATCAATGTTTCTCTCCTCTTCTTCCCTTACCCTCTCTCTAAAATTAAATAAATAAAATCTTTTAAAAAAAAGAATGTAAGCTCCATTACAACAGTGAATCCACCTCGATAGTACATTCATTCATTATTTTATGCCCAAGGCTTAGAACAGTGCCTAGCATACAGCAGGTGCTCAATATTTGTCCTCGATCTACTCTTATTTGAGGATCATCATTATATAAAGTTCTGACTGTATCAAAGAATAAATAAAATTTCATACTTTTAATAAGTATATCCACTGAGTAAATCCAATTTGTCTAGTTAATGAGAAAGTAAAATTCAAACAAAATTATTTTTTAGATCTTCTAAATCAGGGAATTATAAACAATAGTCAATATATCTAAAAATTATATTCACACTAAAATCAAATTATATTTTTCTAGCCACTAGTTTAAAAAAACTTTAAAGTTGTTACAAAAATTTTACCAGCATGATAGGAAAAGCCCCACTGTCCATCAACCAGTAAATAAACAAATCGTGGCATATCCATACAAAGAATACTACTAAGCAATAAAAAATAATTAATCCTTATTGATACATACAACAATATGGCCGAGTCTTAACCTGAGCTCAGTGAAATAAGCCAGACAAGAATGAGTACGTACTGTATGACCCCATTCATATAGAGTTCTAGAACAGTGACAGAAAACACATCAGTGGTTATCTGGGGGTGGGGGCAACAAGGACGTAAAGAGGAACTAGAACACTGTTGGGAATGAGGGGCATGTTCATTATCTTGATTGTGGTGATTGTTCGGTTGATATAAACGTTTGACAAAACTTATCAAACTGTACACTTTAACCCAGCGGAGGTCACAGTCAAAAAACCAAAAGGTGTTATCACCAAACTGATGGCTTAAACGTTATAGGTTGACATTCGTCACATACAAACGTGCAGCTAGTCATGACTGAACCTATGTACCTGATATATGTAACAATACTTAAGAAAAAAGTTTGTTACCCTGGCTGGTGTGGCTCAGTGGATTGAGTGCCAGCCTGCAAACCTAAAAGTCACCAGTTCGATTTCCAGTGGGGGCACATGCCTGGGTTGCGGCTGGGTCCCAGACTAGGGGCATGTGAGAGGCAAGAGATCCATGTATCTGTCACACACTGACATTTCTCTTCCTTCCTTCCCCTCTCTCTAAAAATAAATAAATAAAATCTTTTAAAAGAAAGAAAGAAAAAGTTTGTATCTCTCAGATCAGCCATGATCAGCTATGACCTATGCAGGGTTAAATATGTGTGACTTACTGAATGTCGATTATACTTAAACTTTTTTTTTAATCAAATCAGGTACATATCCTTGCAAAAAATCCTTCAATGGCTCTCCACACACCAAAAACAGAAGATTTGTTACAAGCTTTATCAGCATTATAAGGGATGACCATTTAAATGGAATTAACAGCAAACTAATGTCATAAGCTGACTTCCAATAGCTAGTAAAAACCAGACATGCCTCAATAGATTTTAATTTTTAACATCAACAAAAATGCACATAATAAATTCACAAAAAATTTAAATGTCTACATCAAAAAGCTAAAAATGTGATACACACTCAATTACCTGTAGAAGGTGGTGATTTCTCTGGGTGCTTTGCATTTAAAAGTTTTCTGCTAATAAATATGTAACCACAGGGACATGATTTACATGCAACAGGAACCTGTAGAAAAAAAAGAAAAATATTACTTTTTCTGTTAAACTTCTCAGTGTTTACATTGCCTCCTAAATTGAATGATAAAGTACCTGAAGTAAAAATCATAATTTATTTAAACCCCGCCTTCTTACAACAAATTATTTGAGATGCGTACTGTATCCTATACATCATATTCTAAGGCTTTACGATATCATCAGTATAGTAAATGAATCTAAAAAACAAAAACAAACTAAACAAGCAACTAGAACAGGAACTGAATCAGACGCAGAGATCAAATGGAGGATTATTGGTGGAAAAGGTACAGGGAGAAGCATAGTTGGTAGGTACAAAACAGATGTTAAAGACATGCCCCTGTATAGGAAATGAAGAAGCCAAAGAACTTACATGCACCACCCAGGGACAGGAATTTGGGGCTGGGGGGGGGGGGGCCTGCTGGAGGGAAGGGGGGTACCAGGCCAAGGGGGGCAAGTGGGGAAAATTTGGGACAACTGTAACAGTGTAATCAAAATATAAAAGAAGAATTATTAAATAGGGTGGACAGTTACAATAATATTAACCTCTTAAATCATAGTGTAACTGGGCCCTGGCTGGGTGGCTCAGCTGGTTGGAGCAATGTCCCATACACCAGAGCTGCAGGTCTGATCACTGGTGGAGGGGTGCACAGGAGGCAACCAATCCACGTTTCCTTCTCACACTTATGTTTCTCTCTCTCCCTTCCTCTCTCTAAAATCAATAAACATATCCTTGGGTGAAGATTTTTTAAAAAGCATTTAAATAATAGTATAATTTAGATTTTAAACAAACAGCCTAAAATTCCTTCAATTTTAGTTGCAATGCCAAAGGTAATGGCAATACAAGTTCTAATGCTACACTTTCAGGAATTTAAAATAGAAAAAAATCCAAAATTTGGATTACTGATGGCTTATTGTGTATCAATTTATTTCTTGAAAAATGTATTTAGGTTGTATGTTTTACAAGTAAAACAGGTTAAAAAAAAAAAACCTGCAAGAAACAAAATCCTGGCCCTATATTGTTTCACTGACTTTAAAACGATCTAAATAACCACATTATAGAAAACTCCTATTAGTTGCGGCTAGAAGAATCAGTTAACTATAGTGAATGTTTGCTGTATGTCACATGAAATTTTCTACAAATGAAAAAATCCCAGCTCTAGTATTAAAAATTAATGCAAAACAGAAACATACACAACAGAGAGCAGGAAATTAACAAGCAGCAGGAGCACCACCACACTCAAAATGGCTCAGTAATCTGGGTTTAGTGGATGTGAAACACTTGAAAATGAAAAGTATGTAATGTGGTTTAGATGTTTCAAAACTGTATTTTCAGTAGAGGTATGTAAAAGGGATGTTCCAAAGCAGCTAAAAATTGAGGTCTGTCTTGTTTGCTGCTCTCTGTACCTGTTTTTTAAGCTCACACACATGTGTGTCTTCAATTGGAGCAATCTCACCAATCTTCAAAGATTTTCCATTTATATTTATAAACTAAATTCTAGTTTCATATCTGTCAAGCAACTTACATGTATGAGCAGTATTCTAATGTTTAAAAGACAGTTTTCTGGATTATAATTTTTTTCTTGTTTATAAGAAGCTTGCACTTTCAAGTTATTAGAATTCTAAAATTATTTTTTCAACTCAGTTACACTAGTAAAAGATAAAGCACTTTTAAGAATCACTAAAAGTTTTAATTAGTGCCACGTATGTTATATTCCCCTAAATATTTAGGGGCAAAGCAAACCAACATTTTAAATTACGTAGTAGCGTCCTCTGGCCTGACCAGGGTCGCTCCTCCCACAACAAACCCCCGTGAGGGCACTTGGAGGGGAGGTTTTTGCAGGCACGTGAGGTTATGGCGTGGGGCCCTCAGGATGAGGGAAGTGCCACGAAACGAAGAAACATCAGAGCTCTCTCTGCAAATACAGTGGACGTGCAGCCTCCAGGCTGTGAGAAAATAAATTACTGTTGTTTGAATCATCCCATCTACAGTGTTTTGTTATGGCAGCTAGAGGGGATTGTGAGTGTAACACAAAATTAACGTGATCTCCAAATAAAATGCTGACCACGTTGAGTTGAACCAGTTACAGGGACTCCTACAAGTTTACTACCCTTTCCTTTCTTTAACCAGGACATCAAAAGCAGGTTATTTTTCCTAAAACGTTACTTTATGCCAAGTAAAACAAAGGTCAGGGTTTGCAGTAACTTGTGTCCTGCAGAAACTGGAATGCACAACGCATACCATGCAAACCTTACACTTCTGCACTGGTAATTGGAACAAATGGAAATGACTTAAGTATTGAAATAAACTCCTTTAAAGAAACCTAAATTGCAAAGCCCAATTTTGTCGGAATTTAACAAATTTGGTTTATTGGTAAGAACAGAAGTTCGACTCTTCACTTGGGAAAACACGACTAAGTTGTTTTGATAACGATACTCAAACTGCTAGGATCAATAAACTGTAATTCTCCTTCCACAGTCTTCCTCTGATAGCATCTCCACCGCTGCCCATAAAAGATACTGAATAAAACGTATTTTGTTACAAGATTTGATCAACCTGTAAGATTGCTCCTTCAAGAATGCACTAAAATCAGCATATTGAAAGTCTCCAGCCATTTTAAATTACTCCCGATCAAAAAAAAAGAAGGAAAGGGGGAGGAGAGAGGTAGTCATTTTGAAAAAATTCTCTCGGTGGAAAAGAAAAAACACACCCAGATCCGCAAGCTGGCACGAAGTAAGAGCCTTACGAATGGTTTTAATTGACAGCTTTAACTCATTCGATTGCAAGGCTTTGAGGTCCGTCTATTATTCCAGTAAAGAATGAGGTGTGCTTACACTGAAACACAGTAAAATGGGAATTCTTAAATTACAGCTCCAACACCATTAATTCTGTGCAGAAAGCAGGTATTTAAAACGCATGATACCACATATGTATCTTTTAAAAGATCTGGCAGCAGAGACGCCAAGTGTTTCACAGAGGATCCCGTTGGGGGGTGCGCGAGAGGGGCGCCCCGAAAAGCAGGGCTTCCCGGGGGCGATATGAAATCCAGTTCCATTAAACACAATGTAAGGAGAGATTTCACGATGATTCATGTCAGAAATAGAGGAAGTACATGGAGGAGAAAAAAATCTCCAAATTCGCCGAAATTTAAAACCATTACACTGCGGCCCCTTTTGTCACCTGCGGGCGCGGCGGGGACAGTCCGCGGCCCCCGCACAGGTCCGACCGGAACAAAGCCGCCCTGCGGGGCCCGAACGGGCTTTCCGAGCCAAGACGCCGCTCCCGCCGGGAACACGCGCGTCCCCGCGGGGCCGAGGAGCCGAAGGACGCAGACCCCGCCACCGACCCCCGGGCCGCCAGGCCACTCCGGGGCCAGCCCACGCCCCCTTCCGTCCCGCCCGCCGCAAGACCCACGCTCGCCGTCTCCCCACCGCCAGGTGCGCGCTGGGCCAGCCCCCGCTGTCCCGCGGCCACCCGGGCTCCGGCCGCAGTCCCGCTCCGCCGCGGCCGCCAGCCCGAGGGTCCGCGCACCCTCGGCCACCCCGACCGGACGACGCGGCCTCTCCACAGCCAACCGCCGCGGCAACGGCCGCCCGCCCACCGGCCCGCAGCCCACCTGTTGGTCGCATTCGGGACACGATTTGGTAGCCATCTTCACTTTCTTGGCCCGACTTGCGGACATGCTCCCCTACTGCCACGGCCGCGGCGGCGGCGGCGGCGGCGG
The DNA here is from genome assembly GCF_022682495.2 of Desmodus rotundus. Classification (NCBI taxonomy): domain Eukaryota; kingdom Metazoa; phylum Chordata; class Mammalia; order Chiroptera; family Phyllostomidae; genus Desmodus; species Desmodus rotundus. The sequence goes on from NC_071398.1 coordinate 2,102,616, forward strand.
CGGCGGCGGCGGCTCGGGCTCCTCCCCGCCCCCAGCTCCTCAGCGGCCCGGCCTCCGCCGCCCGGTCCCGCAGCCCAGACTGAGGCGCTGCCGGGCACGCGCGCGCGCGCCGCGTGCGCGAGGCCGCGCGGAGCCTGCGTGAGAGGGGGCGTGGCGCGGTGTGGCGTGGCGTGCGCCGGCTCCGTGAGACGTCAGACCGCGCTCCCACCCACCTCTAGCCGACTGTAGGGCGGGTCCGTATTCTCACGAGAACTGCCGGGCCACCCCTCAGGCGAGACAATGGCCACGCCTTCTGGCTGTTGGGAGGTTTGTGTCGGGGCGTGGCTCCAGGCTGGACGGGCGTGGGAGTCGACCAATGAGAACACAGAATGCTGATAGCTGCGGGGCACGCCTCCCCCGGGAAGCTGGAGGACGCGAGCGCGAGAGCGAGTGGAAGGTAAAGCGCACAGCACCGGTGCCGGCGTTTACTTCATTAACTGTTAGCAAGTCTAATCATTGAGCACGTGTAGACATCTGATAAGTCTACTATGTATCAAGCCCTGGAGTCGGTGCCTCGAGATATAAAACTGGTTGTCAAATATTTATTCAGTGCCAATTCTGCCACACAAATGTGAATACCAGGAAGTGCTGCCCTCAAAAAAACACGCAGTCTAATGTAAGCGACCTAACGTTCGAATCCAGAGGAGTTGTGTTGTTGACGGGAAGAGTGAATCGGTTGACTAGAACGTCCTATCAAAGTTTAAAATACACCTAGCCTTTGATCTAGCAATCCCATCCCTAAGAATTTGAAGACAAGATATTCTCCACCGAAATTCGTTTGTACAGAGATGTTGCGCTTTGCAACATTGCTTGTCAGAGCAAAATCAGAAACAGCCCAGGTGTGCATCAACAAACCGCCTGGGCAAATTAAGGTACACACACAACGGAATATCACTGCAGGCCCTCAAAAGAATTAGATCTATATGAGGTGATGTAACGACATCCAAAGTAGTTGGAAAAATAAGGTACAGAACACCAGAGGGATAGGAGAAAGTCTTGTTTTTCATTCCACAGCCTATTACATGAATTTTCTACTAGCTTAACCCAGTATGGCCATTCCCTCCCTCCGCCCCGCCCCAAAAAAGAAAAAAGAATTTGTACAGAGCTACTGCAGATGCCACCTGACCCACTGCTGAGGGGTTCGGTGGTCCTAGAAGGCTTTCTAGAAGAGTTGCCTCCAAAGCTGAATTCCTAAGGATGTCAGGTGGAGTTGCCCAATAAAAGGTGAAGACCTAGGAGAGGTGAAGCCCGACGAAGCAGATGGGGCAGGGCAAGCAAAGGCAGTGTTGTGGGGCGCACCAAGGGCAGGGCAGAGTTAAGGCTGGAGAGGTGGGCCACCTTCAGCCGTGCAGGGTCTTTGCTACCCTGGGAAGGCGTTCATCCTGAGGGCAATATGGGTTTTAAGGGGAAGAGTAACAGGATTAGATTTGAAGTGTAGAATGCTTGGTCCAGCAAAATGCCTTAGGTATCAGACCTGAAGCACAGGGAGGCATGAGCAGTGAAGGAGAGGGGCAGGGTTTAAGAAATAAGACCATAGGGAGCACTTTAGATCCTGCCCCCTGGCATATGTTGTCAGTTTTAGCTCAGATAAACTCTTATAAAAACATAAAGCCATACTAGCAAAACTTGAGGAGCTGTCTTGTTGGGGGCTAAGGGGTGGCGAGGGACACTTCCAGGGTGACTCTCAGGTTTCTATCGCAAAGGACTGGAGGAACAGACCTCAGTAGTTGAGGAAGACAGTACCTCAGTTCTCCCTGGAGAATGGTGTAGGGCATGAAGCAGGAACCAGACCCCATAATCCAGGCCCTGAGGAATTTTCTGAAGGTTTCTTTTTCTGGAAATCCCCCAAAAGATCAGTCGGCTGGGGAGGGTGCTAAGAGGTCTTTAACTACGGGGGGCAGGGGGGGGGGATGTTTAAAATGGTTACTGTGCCCTGGCTGGTGTGGCTTGGTGGGTTGAGTGCCAGCCTGTGAACCAAAGGGCACCGGATCGATTCACTGTCGGGGCACATGCCTGGGTTGCAGGCCGGGTCCCCAGTGGGGGGTGAACAAGAGGCAACCAATCAATGTTTCTATCCCTCTCTTTCTCCCTCCCTTCTCTCTCTGAAAATAATAAAAACTTTAAACAAAATAAAATGGTTAATGTGCCACACACTGACAGTGACTGATGCCACTCCATTCAGGTCCCCCTTCCCTCTAGCCATCTGTAACTAGGAGTGGTCACGGGGTGTAATCTCTGGCCAATAAAATATAAACTGAAATCTGCTGAGTGGGATTTTTAGAAAGGTTATAGTTCCTGATAAAAACAAATTCATGTAAAAATAAATTTTGTCCTTTGCCCTTCGCACTTTCCCTTACCATCTGGAGCATGAACACGAGGCCCTGAGATACCATCTGACCGACGGTGAGATGATGAGTTGTTGCACTAGTTATCTGTCCTTACACAACAGATTACTGCAAAACTGAGTGGCTTCAAACAGCAACATTGTCTCAGTGTCCGCAGCTGTGATGCAGCTGTAGCTGCAGTCTCCTGAGTGCTCGACCAGCGGGAGTCCACGTCTAAGCTGACTCACTGCACTGTCAGCACGCCCCGGTCCCACGTCGGCCGGCTCTCCACAGAGCTGCCTCGCAGCGTGGCCTGGCTCCTCCTAGAAGGGGTGATCTAAGAACCAGAAAGCACACGCACGGCAGAAGCCATCCCATCACTTCCGCTGAATTCTAGTAGGAGCTAGTCGCTCAGTGCAGCCACTCAATGACAGGGAACTAATTACACAGGAGCAAGAGTGTCGAGAAACAGGACCACTGAGAGCCATCTCAGAGCCCGCCTACCCCAGGGCTGCGCAAGGAATTATGATCAATCCACCAAGAATGAGAAGAAAGCTAAGTCCCTGGGTCCCCAACAGCGTGGTTGCATAAGCTACCCCCGTCATGGCCTGCACCCCTGAATTCCTTATAATGTGAAAGGAGGAAAATAGCTCAAAACAAGATACTGCTCCTCACCCACCAGGATAACATTAAAAAGACTATTAACATCAAACATTAGTGAATGGGGGAATAAAACGGTGTGATCACTTTGAAAAAATGTCTAGGAAAGCTAAACGTGCATATATCCTATGACCCAGGTTGTCCAATCTTAGGTATTTATCCAAGAGAAATGAAAACTTATGTCCACAGAAAGACTGTGCAAAAATATTTGTAACAGCTTTATTTATAATAGACCCAAATTGGGGGAAATCACACACAAATGTCTATCAAACAGAAAAATAAGCAAATTGTGGTATATTCATTTAATGGAACACTGATCAGATTTTAAAAGGAACAAATTACTGATACTCACAACCATATGGATGAATCTCAAAGACACACTTAGTAAAGAAGGTCTTACACAGAAGCACACATACCGTACAACTTCACTTCATTCAGTTCCAGGACAAAACTATGCCCCAGCAGAAATTAGAGCAGCGTTTGCCTCCTGAAGGGGGGGGGGGGTGTAAAATGAATGGGTGTGAAGGAATTTCTGAGCTGGTGGTTGTAGTCTGCCTCTCAATAGGGTTGTGTTCCACAGGGTTTCACGTGCCTGAACATATCGAATAATGCACTTGAGATTTTGGTGTTTTACTGACTTTAAATTTTACCTCAACAAGAGTCTTAAGCAGATATCTCAAGTACATAGGGTAAAATGTACTAATGCCTGCACATCAAAAAATAAAAATAAAAAAGACTACACAGTAGGTAACTAAAGCGAGTATATAGTAAAATGTCAATGGAACATCCTAGGTGGTTGGCATACAAGTGATCACTGTATAATTCAAGTATTTTGTATTCTTGAAAATCTTCATGAGTAACAGAAAATAAAACCTAGATATTTAAGCCACTGCTCATTAGGTGTTTAGTGATTTGCTGTCAGACATATCCCTTACTTGCAAAGATAATGAAGCAAGGGTTTTCTACAAAGTGGATAAAACTGGCCCTAGCATTTATTCATTCATACAATCACTAGGTACCTACTATGTGCTAGATCTTGTGCTCTTGATGGGGATATGCTCTTGTGAGCAAAACAACAAAGTCCCTGCTGTTGTGAATCTTATAATCTAGCAGAGAAGATTCACAAACACATACTATAATACATATAAATTTATTACTACTGTGCTCACAATTGTGAAGGAACAATACTGATGCTCTCAGGCCACTGTCAAGGGGACCTGACCTGTGGTGGGGTTGGGTTGGGGCAATCAGGGAAGACTTCCTGGAGGCAAAGTGCAAGATGGATAGTTAATAAGGTGAAGAGGAATGGCAAATTTTCAGAGAGCACATCATGGACAAATTAACTGAGGTCAAAGGCAGTGAAAGGAGGATATTGTGGCTGAAGCACTGGAAGAGAAAGAAGGAATCCAACATACTGAGGACGGGTGCTTGGAGAAACCATTTTTCACTGGCTTTTTTTTTTCCCTATCCTAACCCAAGGACATTTTCTCACTGCTTTTAAAGAAAAAGGTAAAGAAACACTGATGCAAGAGAGGCACTCATCGGTCACCTCCTGGATGCACCCAGACAGGGAAATGGACCTGCCACCTACACATGTGCTCTGACCAGGGATTGAACCCACGACCTTTTGGGTAAGGGATGATGCTCCAACAACTGAGCCACACCCGCCAGGGCCCCACCAACTTTTGAAGCTATTCCTAACGTTGCTCAGGACCCTTCCTGCTTGCAGCTACAGTGGCTGCAGTGGCCCCCATTTCACAAAGAGCAACGAGCCCAGGCGGGAGCTTCTTACAGGTATTATATACCTGATAAACCAAAATGGCTATTCAAAGCCATTGTTTCACATTTTAATTAAGTTTACTGGGGCAATATTGGTTAACAAGGTCACACAGGTTTCCAGTGCAGATTTCGACGATACATCATCTGTGTACTGCACGTGTGCCCGCTCTTTAGTCCCCTCTATAATCAGGACCAGGCCACCCCCGGGAGACAGGGGTGGGGTTTTGGGGGGTGAGATGTAGCAGCCTCCATCCCCACTCCTTCGCTTTGATGCTCAAACCAAGGTTTCCGTCAAGGCGCCTTTTACAGCTCTGCTTTCTTTCTGGGAAACGGAGAGTGGTTTCTAAATGTATTCAAAAATATGTCCTAAGAGCCCAAGAGCCTTTGAGGAGGCCGCTCCTCTCCTGGAACACTCTCCACCGAGTCTCTGCATGGCCGACTCCTAGGCAATCTTTTACACACACGCACACACATGCATCACACGTGCTCTCGGGCTGCTCCACATCGCTCTGATGAAGCAGCCCCATCCCTCAGATGTACCCTGTAGTTTGGGCCTCTGAGGCACCTTTCAGCTCCATGTTCTGCCAGGGTCTGGGGAATTACCAGGTTAAACCATATGGAATTGCCTTTTTGTAGGTCAAAATGTAAATGTTACATTGTTAAGAAAAACAACAGCTTTATTCAACCAAAATATGCACTATTAGTATTAACTGCTTCCCCTAAATGATAAATTTGCCCAAATAGTAAATTATACCATATTTATAAAATTCACTACCATTAAAATATATTTAAATCCTTCAATTACTGCTTCTCAACTGGGAATGTTGTTTCTTAGTTACAAATTACAAAACGGGTGGTAATCCGTTGAAAAGGCCAGGTGAGAATGACGGATGTGCGTAATCTCTGCCCAGTCCGGCTAACCTCCGCATGGTGGGCTGTGACGTCCGTGGTGGAGCGCTGTCACGGGACAGTGGAGGTCCACACCTGCTGACCAGTGCGCTGATTTTAGCAGTCCATCGCCCTAACCTCTCGGCCGCCTCGTCCTGCCCAGGGCAGTGATTTTAGAGCGATCTGTACACATGATTCCAACTTCTGGTCAACACTACTGTTAGCTTTACAACAGTAGAAGCAGTTTGGGTTAAAAGCAGTGATGAAACACCCTTTTTACATACCACTGACAGTTACCACCAGACCCTCTTTTGGTCAAATGATAGTTTTAACACATTTGGGAACTTCATCAGCATCCAACCATTGTCCAGGTCGCCTTCCATTTTACTTTGTGTCACAGCTTATGACCACTCTCATAAGGTCTCTGCTCTTTTAAATCTTAAGGGATGGGTGTATCTCCAACCATGCAGTTTATGATCATCCATCAACTGGTGTTACCCACTTGTCCATATGTTTCACCTTTCCTATTGCAGCCAGGTGTCGAGAAATTGTTGTAGCAGAAACTCCTAAGTCTGCTGCAAGGCCTCGAATTGCTGTTTTGGGGTTAGCTTCCACTCTGGCTCTCAACTGCTCTTCATTTAAAACAGACTTGGGTCTCCCTCGAGGCTCATTTTTCAGACTCAGATCCCCAGAACGAAATTTTTCAAACCACCACCGGATAGTTCTTTCACTAACAGAGCCTTCTCCAAAGACAGAAATGATGTTTCTACTTGCTGTGGCTGCACTATGTCCTAGTTTAAACTCGTATAAAAAAAGTATTCGCAAATCTTTCAAAGACATGGTATTGTTCGCTTCTGTAGAGAAAACAAACAATAAAAACTCAATCAAATCATCAAAGAAAACTGAAGAGCGTAGTATCATTATGAACAGTAAACCACACAACATGAGACAGCCCTGACAGCCACTTCACCATCCAGGCTGAGTCTCAGCGGGTCCAGTGTCGCAATCTCATCTGGAGACCAGTGTCCGGGTCACTGCACTCTGCTGTCACCGGTTTCTACCAGGTGGATGTCACTTTCAAGTCTTGGTTTTCCAACAGATATGCAATAGCCAGTAATTTTATAACCATCTACCATAGAAGACATGCTTTTGAACTCAAATGTGACCTGTGCTTCAAAATCCAGGAAGTCAATGCCTACCAATTTTTCAGTACTATCAAATTTAGATCTCAGATCAATGTGCTGCTTGAAGAAAATTCTCCCGTAATGGGCTGATAAATACTTGTTTCTTATGTTCTCTGAGAGAGATTTTGTAGGTCTTCCTCTTCCCTGTCTCAGGATCTGAATGACTGCTACTCCATGACCTCTTTATCTTCTTTCCCCCTTCTATTTCTCCGCTCTCGGCTTCATACTTAATTTTGGTGCAGATGAATAAAAATAATATATTTTAGGGATGTGAAATAACTGTTTCCTAAGTTTGCAACCCTCTCCACCCTCCCCCTTGCAGTCTTGTATTCTAAATGGCACTAGAGTCCACTGTCTGGTGTATTGTTTAAAACACAACCACAGCCCTTGCTGGTGTGGCTCAGTGGATTGAGTGCGGGCCTGCAAAACAAAGGGTTGCTGGTTTGATTCCCAGCCAGGGCACGTGACCCCCCCCCCAGTAGAGGGCGCTCGAGAGACAACCACACGCTGATGTTTCTCTCCCTCTTCCTCCCTTCCCCTCTCTCTAAAAATAAATAAATAAAATCTTAAAAAAAAAAAAAAAGCACACAACCATAACACATGTTTCCTAAACCCACCAAAGGCTTTTAAAAAAAAGGTGTGGAGAGATTCAGCAGAATTCACTTCTGAACAATGTCTGGGCGAATCGTGAGCAGTAGGGGAAGGTTTCCTTTTCCGCAGCTTCAACCCCAGTCCCTGGTAAGTACATGTCCCTCCACGTCCACTCTCCTGCCTCTTTCCTCCCTCTGCTTCCAAGACGGTGAAATACCCTTGCTTCAGTTCTAAACTAAGCTACTTCAAATAAGTCAGTAATTAATCCTCTACTACAACAGCAGAACGAATCGGACCTCAACCATAATATATTGTTACCAAAACCCAAAAATATACATATTACAAATATAAATGTTAGGAAAGGAATAGCTTTATTTTAGTCCCTAATATACTGAAAGCAATTTACCCTGTCGTTCCCAAATGGAACAGAACTTGGGGAGAAAGGTTTCCCATAGATTTATTAGATTTAATTTATGCAAGAAGCCAACTCTTCCACCTCGAGCAAACAGGCCAGTTAAGATACAACCAAAAAACAAAATTCGTTTTAATACAGAGCTAAATCCCAAAGTAAAAGAATTTCCCAAATGTATAAAGGCCAAAGATGTACTTTAATAATTTTAATATTATAACCTCACCAGCAAAAAAAATAACTCACAAAAATTAATTTTTAATCTATACAATAAAAACCATAAAAAAAGGTGGTAAACTTTCAATTACCTGCAAAAGGTGATGATTTCTCTGAATTTTTTATTTGTAGATACTTTCTATTAATAAATAAATAACCGCAACAACAAGACTTACACGCAACAGGAACCTGGAAGAGAAAAAAAAAAGAGAAAAAAAGTATTACATTTTACCATTTTATTCAACTTCTCACATTGAACGCCGGCCTGTGAACCAACCAAAGGGTCACAGGTTCAATTCCCAGTCAGGGCACAGGCCTGGGCTCCAAGCCGGGTCGCCGGTAAAGAACGCACGGGAGACAACCACACATTGTTTCTCTCCCTCTCTGTCTCCCTCTCTCCCCTTCTCTCTAAAAATATCCTTTTAAAAAAAAAGAAAGAAAATAATTCTGGTTCCGGTTCCGGCGCGGAGCCAGCGCTGGCTGCAGGCTCCCCCGACAAGGTCTGGCCGCTCCCCGCAGACCCCGGAACAGGACGCGTCTCCGCCGCGGTGGCTCGCCCCGCCCCCACCAGCCCCGCCCAAGTCTTTCCCCTGCAGAGGCGGGGCGGTGCCGCGAGCGCCCTCCCGACCGCCGCTCCGAAGCGGTTCTGCCCAGGCGGTGTTCCCTGTCCTCTTCGGGCCCCGACTGGGCAGAACGTCTCGCCGAAGCCTAGACGCCTGCGGTCGTAAAGCCACCGACGGCCGGAGGACTTCGGTTCAGAAGGCACACGCTCATTCCAGACCCGACACGCAGCAGGGAACTGCAAGTTCCCCTTTCAGAAAGCGACAGCGCTACGCTGCATTTAGAGAAGCGCCTGGGAAAAGGGGGCCTGAATGGGAACGCAGCGTTCATCCTGTTCCACCAAAAATTTAGGCCACGTTAATTATCTGGGCGTGAAAATTATTAAAAACCATCCTCACATCACCGATTTTATTTAAGAGGAAAACGCCATCACACTGCGGCCCCTTTTGTCACCTGCGGGCGCGGCGGGGACAGTCACCCTCCGCGCACCCTCGGCCGCCCCGACCGGACGACGCGGCCTCTCCACAGCCAACCGCCGCGGCAACGGCCGCCCGCCCACCGGCCCGCAGCCCACCTGTTGGTCGCATTCGGGACACGATTTGGTAGCCATCTTCACTTTCTTGGCCCGACTTGCGGACATGCTCCCCTACTGCCACGGCCGCGGCGGCGGCGGCGGCGGCGGCTCGGGCTCCTCCCCCTCCCTGCAACTCAGCGGCCCGGCCTCCGCCGCCCGGTCCCGCAGCCCAGACTGAGGCGCTGCCGGGTGCGCGCGCCGCGTGCGCGAGGCCGCGCGGAGCCTGCGTGAGAGGGGGCGTGGCGCGGTGTGGCGTGGCGTGCGCCGGCTCCGTGGGACGTCAGGCCGCGCTCCTACCCACCCCACGCGGCCGTTGAGTGCGTGGAAATTCTCAGGAGAGCAGCCGGGCGGACCCTCCCACGAGAAATGGCCACGCCTTCTGGCTGTTGGGAGGTTTGTGTCGGGGCGTGGCTCCAGGCTGGACGGGCGTGGGAGTCGACCAATGAGAACACAGAATGTTGATAGCTGCGGGGCACGCCTCCCCCGGGAAGCTGGAGGACGCGAGCGCGAGAGCGAGTGGAAGGTAAAGAGCACAGGACCGGTGCCGGCGTTTACTTAACTTCATTAACTGTTAGCAAGTCTAATCATTGAGCACCTGTAGTAGACACCTAGTTAACGTCATGTACCCAGCGTCGGGGATTGAAAATTCATCTTTAATAAATACTTGCGGAAGGCCCACTGTCAGGCGAATTTGACATGCAGCAGCATCTGTCCTTCAAAAAACGCAGTCTAGACATTTAGGCCAGTGTTACTTACTGTCCGCAATGAATGACCTGTGTTTTTCAGCCCATCAGTCAGTGATCTTACTAAATTAAGACAAAAATAAATTACTCTTAAAATGAAGTGAAAAAACATATACCAAAGCAAGTTCATTTTTTAACTCATTTTTTAACTCATTTTTTAAAATATGAAATAAGACTGACCTCAAATTACATTTCAATAAACAATAAGAACAAACAGAGAGAAAAAATAATTTAAGAAACTATACACTTTGCTCAGAGAAAATTTGCCAATCAGCGTTTATGACAGAGAGTGGCTATTACACTGGCAACTTGTTCTTTTGTAACTAAAACACAGTTATGAGTGACATTTCTATTCTGCATATTAAATACCTCTGAGCACACTTTGAATGAATACAATGTATATAAATATTTAAAGCTTTCATTGTGGCAAATGAGATTGTCCCTTCCATTGGTCGTTTATCTAAACTAGGTTGGACTGATAAATGCGTTACTTGTAGAGGAAAATGTATGTCTAAACTATTACTAAGTTCTCACTCTCAATAAAAGAACATCCATACCTATAGAAAAGTTTTATATGAGTTTATTAGAGCCAGGTTTTTGAGGATATGCCCAAAAGTAAGATCTCAATGGATTGAGAAAATGTTCCAGAAAAGTACAGGTTTTTTCTTTAAGATTTTATTTATTTTTAGAGAGAGGGGAAGGGAGGGAGAAAGAGGGGAGAGAAACATCATGTGTGGTTGCCTCTCGTGTGCCCCCTACTGGGGACCTGGCCTGCAACCCAGGCCTGTGCCCTGACTGGGAATCGAACCAGTGACCCTTTGGTTCACAGGCCCGCACTCAATCCACTGAGCCACACCAGCCAAGGCTGGAAAATTAGGTTTGCATTTTGAATCAAAAAAGAAAACGTAAGGAAGGTACATGGACATTCATGGTGGTGCGTTAAGGAGGCAGGAGTAAGCCGAGCAGGGAAGTCTCTAGCGCTGGATCAAAAGCAAAATGGAGAAACATGTTTCTTTGACATTGGTGGTACAGGATAGGTAATAACTCACATTTACAGCACCTAGCGACAGTCTGAAGGGAACAAGATGACAATGAGGAGTTATGTGGCCTCCTGTTCCCAGGGGCTTGTGCCCTGGTGCCTGTGTTTGTGTTTTCAAGGGGTCTGGAAAAGAAACCTACTCTGACATGTCAAAGGGGTGTCATCCTAGGTGCAGGAGAACAATGGACAGGGCTGGCTTAAGGTAAAGACTGACCCTTGCTAAGGAAGCTGTAGGCCTGGGTCTTGACTCCCCGACCTGTGACCTGCCCAGTTAGGAATTTACGATCAGGCCATCTTGTGGGGTTACTGTCAGTCACTGAGTTTGTTGGACGTGCCATGGGTGAGAACTCTGGGTGATGATGATGTTCTTCACTATTGTAGTGAGTCAAGCAGTCCACTCCACACTCAGGGAGCAGGGAGCTAAGGCCCACACCTCTTGAAGAGAGGCGTATTGAAGAACTGGTGGACAGCTTCAAACGCCACCACACTGGCCAAGGCAGGAGGCCTCAGTTCCTCACCACATGGGCCTCTGTCCACAGGGCCGCTTGGGTGGCCAGCCTCGTGACCCGGCAGCTGGCCTTCCACAGAGCAGGCGACCTGAGAGAGACCAGGAAAGAATGCGCAATGTCCTTTACGGCCTAACCTCAGAAGCCCACTCATTCCTGCAGCATTGGTCACAGAGGTCAGCTTTATTCGGGGTGGGAAGGGACTAAATCAGGGCATGTATCCCAGGAAGCCGGGGTAACTGGAGGTCATCCTCAGTGCTGGCCACCACAAGTACCCAAAGGAAGCAACAATTAATTCTGCCAGGGCACGCTGGGGAGGGCTTCCCAAGGAAAGAACCAGGACAGGTCTCAGAGGAGCGCACTTCCCACTGGCTTTGATGCTGTTGCTAAGGTTGCTCAGGACCCTGCCTGTGTGCAGCTGCAGTGGCGGCAGGTACCCCAGTCTCACGGGAGCCCAGGCGGGAGCCTCTTTAATAACAGGCACTGTGTACTTGATGAACAGCATGGCTATTCAAAGCCACTTTTTGACCTCCCTGTAATTAGGACATGAGCTTCCTCAGGGAGGCAGGACTGAGATGTAGCAGCTCCGCCTCTCCTCCCATCACGTCAACTTTCAGAACACCAAGTCTCCACCAGGAGCCCTTTAAAACTTTTGGTTTTTGGTGGAGGAAGAGCAGTGGGAAGCTCAGCAGGTCCTTAAATTAACAAATTTACCATTTCGCTCAGATAACAAAAAATAGCTCCTGAGTTCTACAGTGGATGTCTTTGTTCATTCTTTTTTATTTTTTTCTCCCAAAGCTTTGGAATCATCAAAAGGAAGAGCCTGCTCTGGCTGGTGTGGCTCAGTGGCTTGAGCTGCCAGCCTGCAAACCAAAAAGTCTCAGGTTCAATTCCCAGTCGGGTTGCAGGCCAGGTCCCCAGTAGGGGGTGTGCAAGAGGCAACCACACATGGATGTTTCTCTCCCTCTCTTCCTCCCTTCCCCTCTCTCTAAAAATAAATAAACAACATCTTAGGAGAAAAAGAAGAAGAAGAAGACCTTCAGAGCCCTGGAGTGAGCACCGGGTCCCTGGCGGAACATTTACAAAGGCCAGGGCTTGGGTTCTGCCCCACCCCCACCCCAGCAGTGATTGGCCGGTGGAGTCTCAGTGCCAGGTAGACCTCCTGAGACACAACCTACCCTCCAAAGTTCTCCTGCGGGATCAGGCTGAAGCTCCACAGGACGTGCCTGAGACACACCTTCTCCAGCTTCCTCCTCTTCTCTGCCCTGTCTCTCCCACTCTAGTTCCCGTCTGCCCCGGAAGTGCTTCCTTAAGAACTCTCTCACACGGACTTTTTCTCTGAGCCCATACTTCTCAGGGACCCAACTAGGAGCCGGCACCTGGGGCCACAGCACCTGTCAGGTGGCTGTCTCCTGCAGAACAGCTCCTGCTCCGTCAGCCCTATGGATGGCAGTGGCTTCCTACTGTCATAGGCCAGTGTGCTTCCCTGGATCCCTCCCCACTGCTTTGCAAGTAGCCCTTTCATTAAATGGTCCCCCGACACCCCTTTGGAGTGTGTCTCCTGCCAGAACCCTGAATCATCAATATTCCCATTACAGGAGTTTTCAAAGTTTCTGTCTTCTATGTAACTCACAGGACCGCAGTGGTTTGGAATGAAACACAAGTTTAACGCCAGGAAACGGACCACCCGCTGCCCCATCCGGTCAGCGCAGCTCTGGGGCTGCGGGAACAACACGCCAAAGGAGGGACGATATGGAAAGTCTGATTTTCAGGATCTTCCTCATCTGAAGGCAGAGGCCAGGGCCTCCTCCCTCTGAGCAGCCCTCACAAGGCCTTCCAGCTGGAAGCAGCCCGTAAACAACTTGCGAAAAGAGACACCTGGCGCTAGATGGCAGCCGCGGCACGCTGGCGCCCTTGCTCACAGAAGCCATTGTGGTCCCAGCCCAACGTCCCTCGGTTCAGATTTCGTAGCCCAGCAGAGCCAGCTCCCCTGCCAGGTCCCCATCCTCAACTCAGGGGCTTCCCACACCTCCAACACAGAAGTCACTTGCCGTCGCCCAGCGTGTGGGGCCCGGGCCTCCCCGCCCCGCCAGGGCCCGTGGAACATTCCTCTTTGTGTCTCCATCTCTGGCCAGTCCGAGTGCATCTGTTGCTGGACACCCAGGCAGCCGGAGGGTCTGGGTCTCGGGGGAGGAGGCTGTGGAGCAAGGGCATCCAACCTTTTAGCGTCTCTGGGCCACACTGGAAGAAGGAGAGTTGTCTTGGGCCACACATTAAATACACAAACACTAACGAAAACTGATGAGCAAGAAAAAGGTCCGTGCATAATTTTCGTGATGTCCGCCACCACAGAGAAGCAAAAACGTCCACATGTTATCACCCTAATTATGCAGCAGCTCTTCTGATAATCTTTAAAAATCGTCAAGCAGGTCCCAAGTTTGTGATCACTGATATAGAATATATACATATATAAGTAATAAAACCTAGTAATAACACTAAGTAATGTTTTAAGTAAATTTACAGTTCTGAGTTGGGCTGCATTCATAGCCATCCCGGGCCATGTGCGGGCCTCGGGCTGGAGGAGAGTCTTGGGAGGAACCCTCCTGGTGCAGGAAATACCGGTGTGTTTGGCTGCCCCCCCAACCCCACCCCCACCCCCCCCACCCCCGCCCTCGCTAAGTGGCTGACCTCCACAGTTCCTTTCACTGGCGTTCCCACCGCCTTTGGATTTAGCGAATGAGTGGCATGCGTTCAAATCATTGTATTAATAAAAGCACTTTTAGTTGCAAGCAGTCACAGCCCTGTGAAAATGAGCTTAAGCCAAATAAAAAGATGGGAGACTTGTGTAGTCAGTAGCTTTAAGAGCTGTACATAGTGTGTGAGTTCAGACACAGTTGTATCCACACGAGCTTTCGGCATGGCTGGAGCCAGGTGCTGGCAAAAAATGATGAGGAACGCATTTGTCCCCACCCACCTCCTCCCTCCTCTGCTGAGCGCAGAGTCCCAAGTGCTGAAAACTGAATAAACCCTCATACTGCACAGAAGGTTGCTGCTGAGACGGTGCTCTCTCCTTACATCCGTATCCAACAAGCACATGTATGCTTCATAGTCCTGGGAGTCTTTCTTCGAGACTCCCAGCCTCGACCTGGGTGCAAAGTCACCCCTAGACCGGTACAGGGAAGGAGGCCCGGCAGAGGACAGGGCCCATGTGGCTGGGTTAAGTGCCTGTTGCTAGAGAGGAGCACAGGTCAGGATGAGAATGAGGGAGGTTTGCTCCCCAAGAAAAATAACCAGGGTCCTGTCACCTGAAGAAGGGACACAGGACAAGCCAAGTCAGCAGCAGGCACTTTCCCTTCCGTGCACTTGTTTACAACTCATTCAGCACAGCTTGAGATTCTGCCTGAAAGACTTCCCGCTCTGGGGGGGGCGGAGGCTGTGCCATGACACCCTGTTGTCTGTCCCCCCGCCCCCACCCGCTGGACTCAGGCTGGAGTGGAGGTTGCTTTCTGAAAACCCCCCTCAGAGCCCCGGCCGCGTAGTTGGGTTGGTTAGGGCATCGTCCTCATCTGCAAAGGTTGCAGGTTCAATCCCCGACCAGGGAGATATGAGAATCGACCAATCAATGCACCAATAAGTAGAACAACAAATTGATGTTTCTCTCTTCTTTTTCTCTCTGAAATCAGTCAATAAATAAAAAGAATGTAGCCCTGGCTGGTGTGACTCAGTGGATGGAGAGCCAGCCTGAGAACCAAAGGTCACCCATTTGATTCCCGGTCAGGGCACGTGCCTGGGCCGCAGGCCAGATCCCCAGTTGTGGGTGCACTAGAGGCAACCGACTGAAGTATCTCCGACACATGGACTGTTTCCCTCCCTCTCTTTCTCTCTCCCTTCCCCTCTTTCTAAAACTAAAAATAAAAAACTAAAAAAAAAGATTAAAAAAAAAAAGAGTCTGTTGAAAGCCCCGATCATCCTGACCTGAATCAGCAGCCCGGCTCCCGGCCGAGTGCGTGCCAGTTCCTAGAACAGGTGGGTGCCCTGACCTGGTCAAGCACGTGAAGTAATTTCCTGTACCTGGTGGCATTCATACGCTTGTCCCCATGACTATCCCCCGCCCTTTCCCCCATATAATTCTTTGGTCCTTGCCAAGCGGCATGGAGATCCATTTCATCTTGCACTTGCCCGAGACATGCCTGGTACGCAAGCTTCCCTTAATGAGCCCTGCCAACGCCCAACTGGAGCAGCCGCCTGTCTCTGCCTACGGAGGTGGACTTCACTCTCAGGGCTTGTACCCCCGGGCTGCGTGTGCTAACACTGCCCAGATAAAAGTCTGGTTTGTCCAGCCTCTCCGCCCTCCCTCCGCAGACTGCTGACATCCTGTTCCATTTCTTCAAAGCCCAGATCTTTTCAAGATTACAGGGTAACCAGGGCCTATCTTTCCACCGGAGCAGTGATAGTGACCCCGTGTGCCCCAAGAATGTTTAAAACATGTAGTCGTTGACTACTAGACAGGGGTATTGACCTCTTTTCCCGTAGATTGTCAGATTAAAAAATGACAACAGCCAATACAACAATAGCCGTTTGGTGTGAATGAATCAAAATTATATATTTTTTTGTGAAATCAGCAAAAATATATTTTTTGATGCGCTGCAGAATTTTAGTAATTAGTGTATGTGTGCCATGAAAAAGGTTGGCACTTGCTGCTCTAGAAGATAATCTTCAAAGACACAAGGTTTTGGTGTCCCAGCAGCCTAGGACAGTGACTGGGACATAGGAGGTGCTGGGTAACCCTGTGCTCACTCATTCCTTTGCCACCGCTCTGTTAGACCCTGGGGGTGGTAAGTGCAGCCCCACAGGCCCCACCTGGCTTCTGCCCCAGTGAGGGAGGCAGGCAGGTCCCAGGATGTCACCAGCCACAGTCCAACCGCACAGCTTCTCCCAAGAACAGAGGGCTCGGGGAAGCCTGGGGGAGAAACGGCTGAGTCAGAGGGCCCAGGAAAGTCTCCCTGAGGTCGTGATGCTGGCCGGACTTCAAAACCATGAGGAGGCAGAAGCAAGGTGGAGGAGGAGGGGAGGAGGAGGAGGAAGAGGACAGGGAGGAAGGAGAGGGGAAGGAGGAAGATGGGGGGGAAGGGGAAGGAGAGGAAGAACAGAAGGAGGAGGGAAAGAAGGGGGAGGGGAAGGAGGAGGAGGGGGAGGGGAAGGAGACGGAGGGGGTGGGGGAGGGGCAGCCCTCAGGAACACTCTGGAAAGCAAGAAGTGGCAACAGCCTGGTGTATTCTGGGGGGACCTGCTGGCTTCAACCCTCCGAAGAGCAGTCACCATAGAGGAACTAGGTCTTTTCGCCAAGCCAATGCCTTTCTTCAAAAGAAAGAAGAAAAGGGGTGGTGTCAAAAGTAGACTTTTGGGGACAAAACATGAGCATACAGGGACAGGGAGTAGCTCTGGGGACTGTGAGCACTTGGCAGGGCGGCTGCCACATAGTAGGCCCTCAATAAACGTGCGAATGCCTGGGTGAAAATCACTGCAATCCACAGGTTTTTCTTAAAACAGAGAAGAAAGCCAGCCAGGGACCTGGCTCATTGAGAAGCCAAGCAGACTCCCGGAGGCCCACAGAGGAGAGAAAGGGCGAAAGGCATGACTTTAAAGTGGGAAGATTTACGTTGCCCCGTCTGTGCAGAATGTGATGTGCCTGGCTCTGCCACTGTTCCTGAGAAAGGGGTAGGGGGAGGCCTCGGAGGAATGTGTGGCCGAGAATTCAGCACTTGGGGAGGTTTGAAAAGAAGACCTGGACACAAGCCTGTCTTGTTTTCCAGGTTTGGTTAATGACCACGTCTGAGACCTGGGATTCACAGAGGCAGCGCTATCCCTGGGATGGTTTCCGACGTATCCCGCAGGAAGCCCCACCAGGGCCCTGTGCTCCCCTCTCATTGCCCCTGAGCCCCAGGGGGGCGTGGCTGCAAAGAGGGGAGATATAAAATGTTCATCTATAAATCAGCGTGTTGCGCCACTAACTGGCAGTGAATCCTGAATCACAGCGTCCCGTTCTAGGACAAGGCTGTGAATCACATCTCCCAATGAATGGGTGGTCCCTTCGTGGCATCCAGCAGCGGTGACCTTCAGCCCAGGGATCCTCAAGGGGAACTCCCCACCCCCCAACACACACCTGGAAAAGCTCTCTCATTCCACATGACAATGGATGAGCTGCTGAGCCTAGGAACTGGGTCCCTCCAAGTGTGCCCCGGGCTGAGCACAGCAGCCCTGTGTTCAACCCTCTCTGCAGAGCAGTTCCAGTCGAATAGGACAGGGGCTTATCCGGACCCTGTGGCACACCAGTCACTGTGTTTTGTGCACCTGTACCCGAGTTTATGTCACAACCACCTTACGGGAAGGGATGAGGAAGCTGAGGCCCAAAGAGGTTTGGTAACTCACCCAGGGCCATACAGCCCTTAACTAGTAAAGAGAATGTCAGAACCAAGGTCACATGGCTCTGAACCACGCTGCCTCACAAGAGGGGCACCTCGGAAGCCAGGCTGGGCGATCCCTCGTCACAGCGGCGCTCTGTGAACCTGGCCTGACGCCCTCCTCCTTCCCTCTTCCTTCTAGAGGTTCCGAGGACGCTGCTAACCTTGACGAGCCCATCAGCACATCACTGTCCCCTGACCTCAGTGATTGGCCCAGGGCTGGGCCTGTGACCCAGAGCCAGTGAGTCACACAGAGGCTTTTTCTGCGGCTTCGGCGACAAAGAGGTCCTCTGTCCTCTCCTGGTTTTGGTGATGGGAGGAGGTGAAGGGAGACCACTGAGGGGAGTCACAAACAGAGACAGCAGAACAAAGACAGGGACCCGCGGCACAGGACTCCGGGGCGCCTGCCACACAGCACACCAGGCCCCTGGGTGCAGGACAGGGTGCACTGCCATGTGGGACTGGAGCCCTGAATCCAGCGGACCCCGAAGTGCCAAATAGCCCCACGCTGGTGGGTGCCCTGAGCCAAGGTATCTCTTTTAAAAGCCCACATGAGTAGGATTTTCTGCAACTTGAATCATAATGCATCCTGACAAAAAAACAATCTCAATAAACCTGTGAAAGCAGAGCCAAAACGTCCCTTAGCCAGCAGCGCTGGGACAGAACAGGGGGCTTGCTGACCAAAGCAGAAGCCCTGACCCACGGCCCTGCCGCACAAAAGTGCCGGGAAAGGGCCACGTTTCTACCATTCTCAACACTTCTCACCCTGACCGGCATGGCTCAGTGGGTTGGGCATCGTCCTGTAAAGTGAAAGGTTGCAGGTTTGATTCCCGGCCTGTCAGGGCACACACCTGGGTTGCGGGTTTGGTCCTGAGTTGGGGTGCATACTGATCGATGTGTGTGTGTGTCTCTCTCTCTCTGCCTTCCTTCCCCTCTCTCTAAAAATAAGTAAATACAATCCTTCAAAATTCTCAGCAGTTTTCGAGTTGTATGTGTTGGTACCTCCTGATGGAGGACAAGAGCCGCGTGGTCAGCCGCCGAATGGCCATTAGGGGATTCACTCTGGTAATGACATTCGACTCTGGTTAAGGCGGAAGGGACTTTAAATACTCCCTCAGCAGGGAAGAGGGGCACAGGCGGAGCCAGAGGTAAGGGGCAAAGTCATCCAGGCAGCAAAAAATCGCGGGGAGACCTGGGGACTCAGAGGGCTTTCGCCTGATCTCTGTGTTAATCTTTCACAAAGGAGCATGCTCGCACATTATTCCTATAAGGAAAAATCAACTTCAAAACAGGGGTCCATGACAAGCCACGTGATAAGTGCATTGTCTTGGAGGAGTGTCAGCGTCCTTCCCTGAAAGAGCAGTGGGGTCCCTCCGCTGAGGCATGCGTGACCCGCTGAAAGTGCATGTCTGTCGTGTGTCGGCTTCTTTGGGGGGGAACTCGGAAATGGGGCAGCTGGCTTCCTGGGAGCCAGCTCTCCCGCCCAGGGCCACAGGGACAAACTCACTTCCTGAGCTCGCGCGGCTCTTTTTCCCTCCCCAACGGCTCTGTCAAGGCACAGCAGTGGCGTGGTGTCTCAACGCCCCTGAGTCCTCCTCTCCCCGTAAAAGCAGACAGACAGACCCAGGCAGAGCAACTAGATGGTAAAACCAGAAACTATGGATGATGTTTATAACAAGGCCAGAGGGAAAGACGAACCCCCAAAACTCCACAGCAGGAGAGCATGAAGACAAGCACCAGGACCATGGTCAGGTCTGTGGGGCGGCCACACTAGTGCAGGAGAAAGCAGAGGGCGGAGTCCGGGCGTCTGATGGGCCGGTCGAGTGGGAGGACAGAGTGGGCTGATTTGAGCGAAGCCGTGGCAGGGGTCTCGTCCGCTCCAGCACCAGAGAGAACAGGGTCTCTGATGAGACTGGAAGGGGCGGGAGCCGTCTAGGTGCCACGGGCTCAAGGCTCATCGACCAACCGCAAACCTGACGGACAGTATTAGAGAGAGGGGACAGGAAGGAGAAAGAGAGGGAGAGAAACATCAGTGTGTGGTTGCCTCTCTCAAGCCCCCAACTGGCGACCCGGCCCACAACCCAGGCGTGAGCCCTGCCCAGGAATCAAACTGGTGACCTTTCCATTTGCGGGCTGGCACTCAATCCACTGAGCCACACCAGCCAGGGCTAAACTGGTATTTCAAAACTAGCTAAAAGACATTTCAAAAGATTACAAGACAGCCAAGATGAACATAAATTAGAACTAGGAAAACATGGCAATTAAATGACAAATGGGCAGAAAAAATTAGGAACAAATTAAAATTATTTCAGAAGCGAAATGAAACCAGAGAGAAAACAAGAGTGAATATATACTACACGTATTTCCTTATGAGAAGTGGAAGGCTAAAAAAAGTTTTAAAATAAAAAATAAAGAAAGAAGAAAGAAAACAGATTGCTACCATGTTGAGGTGTTACATGTCGTCCCCACGGAAACCTCGAAGGAAACAGCTACATGAGGTGCAGCTTGGTGGCTGTGGCTAATGATACCGTACCCTCGAGAGTCGCTGTCGATAGAGTATAAACCAATATAAATGAGAAGGGACTCACACCGCGTCCCTGCGAACAGTTAACAAAACACAAAGGACAGCAAAAACAGGGGAAATGAGGGACTAACGAACTTCTACGACCTACAGAAAACAAGGATGACAGTAGGAAGTCCCTTCCTATCAGAAATTCACTTCGATATGAATGGGTTAAATTCCCCATTCGGAAGACAGAGACGGCAGAACGCGCATCTTCTCTGTACCACTGAATGGCTTTAAAAAAACGGGATTGGCCATATGCTGTTGTGATGTCATAAAAAACCCTGCTTGGTCTTTGTCCCCAATTCCTGACACAGAGGCCATAAAACCCTTGGAATTTCCGGAATGACGGGAGCGTCTTTCATTTCTAACCCTGTCTGAGTTTATGCTCCCAAGAGCCCACACCCCAAGCCAGGCCTACACTTGACCTTGTTGGTGCCACAGTTCTTGGCCCTGCACCCTCCACCATCCCCCACAGCCTGTCCTCCGGGCAGCAGCACTTTAAATGTAAATATGATCACGTCATTCCCCTACTTTAAGCCTTCCAGAGGCTTCTAGGTCTTTTAGGATGAAGACCAAAAAAATTCTTACCTTCAGCACCTGGCCTGCGTGTCCTAACCTGGCTCACTTCTGACCCCGCCCTGTCCATCTGCCCCCATGTCACATCACAGGACAGCCTTCTTGGAATGCCTCAGACCTCCAGGCCTTCGGGGGTCCCTGGCCTAGGAGGCTGCCTGCCTCATAGGGAGGCACAGATGGAGTGGGGGTGCAAGACAGGCAATAGGGAACCGGTCCTGTAGGAGGAGGTGGGAGGGAGCAGGATCGGGAGGGGAGAGAAAAACCAAGATGTGGGCCTGCCAGAGACTGGCCCGCCTTCTGGGAAGCCCTGGGCCAGACAATGCCCTATCGGTGTCCAGAGCCTTCCTCAGCCACTGAGCAGAGTCAGTCACAGAGACGATGACCTCAGGCATGGTGGCTCTGTGCAGGTGAGCCTGCTCCAATGACACTGCTGGGGGTGGGGGCAGCTGCCGACTGCACCTCCTCAGCTGGAGACAAGTTCCCCTTGACAGGTGAGCAGCACACCTGCCCTGATGGCACTGCTGTCCCATATTGCCCTGCCAGGCCTTGGGGCAGCTCGTGGGCCACTTCCTAAGGGACACCTCCGCTCAGACCTCTGGGTCCTACCTAATCTGCCAAAAAAAACTTCCTCCTTTTTCTCCCAGCGGCTATTAGTTTGTAATTACACTTTTGCATATGTGATTATGTAAGGCATCATATCGTCCCTAAGAAACTGGACGTTGTGTTTGGGGACCGTTTGCGTGACTCACCGCAGGCCCAGAGCTTAGCCCCGTGAAAACTGGTGAAGGAGCACAGACTGGTGTCGTGTCTCTTGACCCAGGACCCTCCCAACCGCCTGCAGCGCCAGGAGCTTGCAAAGGTAAATAAAGGTCTCACTCAGCTCGAAGGGAGGGCATTCCTTCCTGATTGCTTTGGTCAGGTGTCATCTTTACTACCCAGGAGCCTACCCTTGCCCCATCCTTCCTTGTTCTAAAGGGCAAAAAAGGGACAAAGGTGACTCTATTACCACCATCCATCACCACAGCTACCACCCAAAAACCTTTTAAGGGCTCAGCGCATGAGAAGGAGCAACTCAAATCTCCAAACCCAGGGGCGACACAAGCCGGGTCTTGTGTGTGGGGGCTGCTGCCTTGGGCTGGGGATCACGGTGCCTGCTCCCCACCTGACTGTGCCGCCCAAACGTGGCGTGGACCCTCTCAGAGCCTCGTCTGTGAAACTGGGAGAAGGCAAGCCTTGTCTTCCTCCTTGATGGCTGTCAGGTGCAATGGCAGTGAGAGGCAAGGAGGTGTTTTGCAAACTGTGTTTCACAAGAAAGCAAGGGAGCTTTCTCCTGCACTCGGGACGGGTTGGCAAAGGACCTGATTGGGACACTGACTTGTTTTCTCCAGGGATGACGTGGGAGCCCCTGTAGACGGGCTGGGTGCTGGGCATTGTTTTTCTCACTTGTGCAAATAAGCGTGTGCTCACCTGTTGAAGCCTGACCTGCCTCCCAGCTCCCACATCCCTTCTGACTGGGGTGGGGGCAGGGGAGCAGCAGGAAGTGCCCTGACCTTTGGGTGAAGAGTGAGGGACTGTGCTTCCATCATCTGCAGGTCAAGGTTAAGTGTATTTTGGAGGGGAAGGTGGAACGGGTGAGAACAGGACACTGAAGGCAGTAGAGTCCTTAGAAAAGCTAAGCTCCCTGGAGGTCGAGTCACCTGACCATTGAGCAGAGGCTGGGGAGGGCCTGGGAGAAGGGAAGGGGCTTAAAGGTCCCTTACTCCATCCCACTGCTTGTCTTGCTCTGCACCGGCTCAGGGTGAGCCAGGAAGCCTTTATCTGCACAGACTTTTGCCAAAAACAAGAGCTACCCTGTGCTAAGCATTCCTTCTTCAGCAAACACTGACCGAGGGGCTTGACCATGTGGTGGAAACCCTTGGAGGTGCCCGGAATACCACGGACAAGAAACACGCTACCCATGTCCCCCCGGCGCTTCCACGGAGGTAGACCATAAGCCAGTAAAAAGTATCTGAATGAGAAAATTTCAGACGCTTGGAAGGAAATAAGAGGTCGCGGAGGTGGGGGAAAGCCTGGATGGGGTGGGTCAGGGGAAGCCTGAGCGCGCGCTAGGCCAGGTGCTGGGCCTCCTATCCTCACAGCCGCTCTTACAGGTGTGGGCAGATCTCCCTTTTGCCAACAAGGAACCCCACGTTCAGAAGGGATAAGAGTGGCGGCCAAGTCCCAAACTCGTAGCGCCCGCTTCCTACCAGCCCCTGCTGAGCGGCCGCTGCCACCTGGATGATGAAACTCCGGGGGAGGACTGCACCGTCTCTCAGCCGGCGTCCCTGCAGGGGTGGGGGGCCAGGGAGGAACGCGCCTCCAGGGGGAAGCTGCAAAGAACTCTGAATTCGCAGAAGGCTGAGACGACAGGCCCCGCCCGGCCCCCGCCCGGCCCCCGCCCGGCCCCCACGGGGCTGAGGCAGAGCCTCGTTCCCGCCTCTACTGGGACAAAGCCGGAGACCGACTCGGGTTCCCGCCTCCGGCCCGGCCCCCGATCAGACCAGCGCGGGGCACTGTGGGACTTGTAGTTCATCCAGCCCCCGCACCTACTCTAGAAACGCACTGGAGAACTACAAAACCCAGGGGCCAGCGGGCAGTCCGGGGCGGACTGGCCGGCAGTGGGTGTGCAAACGCAGGGGACCCCGCGGTGCTGGCGCGGGGCGCTGTGCTGCGGGTGCGGGCGCTGGAGCCGGAGAGTCGCTCCTGGCGTGCGCGCTAGCGGGACCCGCGGGAGGTGGCCAGGCGGCGACAGGCACGTTGCATGCAAGCACTGGGCACAGTCTGCGATGCCCGATTGTGCAGCGCTTTGGCTCCGCAGGGGCGCGGTGGAGGGTCGGACCGCGGCACCCAGCCTCGGAGCCAGGCTGGCCCCCATCGCTTCAGGAGCCCTTGGCTGGGCTTGGGGGCAGGCGGACGGGTGCCCACCTTAGACTATGCGCTATGTGTTTTTCTCTCTCTTTTTATGCCAAGGTTTCTCAGGGCGGGTGCGCGATGCAGCGAGCGGCGGCATTGGTCCGGCGGGGCTGCTGCCCCCGGACCCCGGGTCCTTGGGGCCGTTGTCAGAGCAGCGCGGCCGCGGAGGCCCCGGCCGTGCTCAAAGTGAGGCCCGAGCGAAGCCGGCGCGAGCGTATCCTGACGCTCGAGTCCATGAACCCTCAGGTGAAGGCGGTGGAGTATGCGGTGCGGGGACCCATCGTGCTCAAGGCCGGCGAGATCGAGCTGGAGCTGCAGCGGGTGAGTGAAGGCGCCCGGGCCGCGGGGCTGGGGGGCGCCGATGGGGCTGGGGACGCTGCTGGGGTCCGCGCGCCGGACTTCCTCCCAGCCCGCGCGGCTCCTGCAGTCGGCCAGGCTTGAGTTGAACAATACAATGCTTTCCCCCACCCCTTCACCCACCAGTGCCCGGGGCTCGGCACAGAGTGAGACCCTCCGATGCGGTTTACTTGTTGGGCGGCGGCAGCGCCTGGCCCTGCGTGTTCGGTGGGCAGTGCACGTTAGGTGGCCGTCTTCCCCGCTTGGAACCCGGGTTCTGGGGGGACGCGGGTGGGGGGAGGGCAGAGAGAGCCAGGAGCAGTGAAGACATCAGCAGAATTTCAGAGCGTGAATAAGTCCTTTGAAGAAAGTAACACGGAGGGGCGGGGGGCCTGGGGGCTGGGAGGTAGTGGTGGGAAGGTGATCACAAGGGAGGAGGGGAGGGCTTGTGCCCCAAACTTTTTCTCTCCGTGTCCGAGACCTTTTGGGTCCTTCTGCCAGTAATGAGTCTCCCGCGAGAGTAGGGCCAGGAGGGCCCTGCCTAGTTCCTTGTTTTAGGCTCCCTCTGGAACCACAGCCACACTCTGTCCTCTGTCTGAGCACACAGGCACCCCTCTGTGACTGGTCGGGTAGTCGGAGACTTGGGCCTTTTGGACCATGGTAGGGACTTTCTTGATCTCAGTGGCCAGCTGGCTGGGATCTTGGCTTGAGTTCATAGCCGTGTGTAAAAAGGGACCACACACCCAGGAGTGATTTCTGCCTCCCAGCAGCCAGGGTGGCTGGCGTAGGTGTCACGGGGGTCTCTGCAGGACTTCTAGCCTGGGTGGACTTCTGCAGGTGACGTCAAGAGGGGAATGTCAAAAGATAAGCACACCTGGGATTGGTAGGAGCTAGTGAAAGGCCGTAGGATAGCGGAACAATCTTGCTCAAGATAGATTTGGCTCAGCGCGGGGGAGGGGGAGGGCCCTTGATCTTGCTCTCAGAGGCATCAGAACTGGACCTCCCGCGGAGCTGGTCACTCAGTGTCCCAGAATGTGTGGCAGGAAGCTGTGATGGGGACATGACACTTGGTCCCCCTTCCTACGGGGACTTTGATGAGCACGTGGACTGCTGACATCTCCTTAGAACACCCAGTTCTGCTGACTCAAAACACTGCTGGACAGGTCAGGTCCGTGTTTCCCTCTGACTCCTTACGGAAGGAGCTAAGTTTAAAGCTTGGCGCCTGAGGCTGGCTTGGTTTCTCTCCTTCCCTGGCCAGGAGGGGGCCTGGAGGGGAGCGCAGGCGCTTGCTGCTCAGCTCCTCGGTGATAGCCAGGGCTGGCTCCACGGGAGACAGCAAACTCCCTGTTAAGACACAGCTGGGGTGATTTCTCGGTGCCAGAGCTGGCTGGGGTTCAGGGGCTCTGTCTACCTGTTGCTAAATAGCACCGTGGGTGTGGGCTCGGTGCAGCGTGGGGTTGGTTAGGACCGGAGCAGACGCTGCCTTTGCCTTCAGGGAGCAGACAACTCTCTCCTCCCCGCAGTCCTTCAAGGATCGGTGGGTTTTTAAATTTTTATTCTTTATTTAAATTTTTAAAATTATTTTAGAGAGAAGGGAAGGGAGGGAGGAAGGGAGGGAGAGAAACATCGATCGGCTGCCTTCCTTAGGCACCCCAACTGCGGATCGGACCCACAGCCCCGGCCGGTGGTGCCCTGATAGGAATCAAACCAGCGAGGTATGCTGGGCTCCGGACTGTAAGGTGCCAAGTGTGGGTGTGAAAGTGTGAAATCCAGGAAGGATTTCTAGCAGGGCATGGCTCAGGTGACCACAGGTAAACAAGTTTTTTGATTACTTGAGCCAGAAACACCCTCTGGTTTCTGGGACAGAGGCCCCACACCCCACGTCTTGATGCTCAGTGAGTTGAGGCGATCTTTCTGTGTGCCTGCCTCGTCCGGTGCTCTCCCTTGAGCTCATCCCTTCTTGTTTGCTCCTTCCCTGTGTGGGATCCCCACTGTCTGGCAGTAGGCACTGGGGACCGAGGCCCGGCCAAGCCAGCACAGCCTCCCTGAACCTCCCATTCCGGAGACAGTCGCTCCATCCACTGTGCTGGTTTCACCAGTGCCCTTCTGAGGGGCTGTCGGATTTTCCCGGTCCTTTTTTTTTTTTCCTTGGCTTGGCCCGGCTTTGGTTTTCCTCTCCCTGTTGGGAACTGTAGCGATCGAAACTGAACTGCTGTGTGGGTTCAATTTGGTTCTAGACGGGATGCACAAGTATTCATAGGGAATAGGGCAGCTTGGAGTGAACCTCATGTCCTCGTTTATAAAAAGAAGAGCAGTGGCCCGGGGAACTTGAGGTGGCCCCTGATGGCACCAAGGCCTTTGTACTGCCCAGAGTCACCAGGTGCTCTGCAAACATGGGGGCTGACTGGCTGGACACATGGCTGTGGGTGGCTTGCCCGGCGAGTCCTGTCCTTCTGGCTCCTGTGACAGGAGAAGACAAAGCTCGGGAGGGCTGCAGGAGGGCGGCGGCCAAGTGGGCGGGAAAGGGACCGTCCTCCTCCGGTGGTCTGCGGCTCCAGCAGGAGGCCCTGCTTTGCCCTGACAGCAGCTCCGAGGGGAAGAGCCCCTCCGCTTTTCAGATCCCCTTGCTCCCTGAAAAAGGAGCTGCAATTCAGTTTGAAAAGACCTGTCAGTCCGCCCACGTCTTCTTCCTTGCTTTCCCGGGGGAGGGGAGGAGGTTGGCCCAAGCGGATGGCTTTGCTTCTGCACGTAAAGAAGCCGCAGTTGAGGCAGAGCACCCCCAGCTGGAGGGACCTGCTGACCACGGCAGCTGGCGTCGTGCGTGTGACCCCCTGGCCACGGAGGTGCCTACTGCGAGTGAAGAGCCGCGACGGGAAACACTGGGTGGGCCGGCACAGGAGGTGAAATCTCATTGGCCATTTTCTGTAGAGTTTGGATGCGACTGTACAGAGAAGACCTTCGTGGTCCCTCCGGGCCTGTGAGAAGGGGCGTGACAGCTCTCCTGTCCTTCTCCCACTGACACTTTCTGAGAGCCGCCGTCCCCAGAGCCTGCAGCCTCCTCCCCGACCCCAGTGGTGGGAAGGGAGCCCCGCTGGGTAGGAATGCATCTCAGTGCCCCACAGGGAGGCAGCCCTGGGCAGGCCGTGTGCGGGAGGATGGGACAGGTGGGCTCGAGGGTGCAGGCAGGGGTCAACGGTGCTACGTGCTGACCGGGCAGGCCCCTGGGGGCGAGGCTGAGGCCTGGGTGAGTCAGTGAGGGCGGGAGTCTGCCCTGGACAGTCTCCTCTGTATGGTGGCCCTGAATTGGCCAAGCAGCACAGCGGACGGCACAGGACAGGAACCTCTGGGCCCCGTGCCAGGCATTGTCCTCTCCCAGCAGCTGTGTGCTGGTCCCTGGCCCTCGCTGTGACAGATGCGTTCCCTGCTGAAGGACGGACTGGGCCCGTGCCTCGGCCATCCCCTGCGCTCCTCCGCTGGCCAGGCCCAGGGGGCGATTCAGCCGCACTGACGATGGAGGGTCTGTGCCAGGAGCCCAGGTGCCAGGGCCAAGGGGTGTGTCAGGCCCGCCCCTTTGCACAGTGGCCCCGGTCAGGCCTCTGTCCTCAGCCTTCTTGGCTCCTGCCCGTGGGGTGAACTGAGCCACACGCCCTGCAGCCTGTCTCCAGGGGGCCTGCTCTCACCGTGGCCTAGTCTGAGCAGTGGGCAGCACCACCCCGGCCTTGGCCTTCAGGACACTCTGGCTGCTTCTCCCTGCCCGCCCCGGGACATCTTTGCAAAGTAGCCAGCCCTGAAGAACTCAGCAGAAGGGCACGAGGGGATTAAAAGGCATCTTTCCTACTCAGAAACATAGCTTTTGGAGACTTATCTGGTCCTGTTTAGGAAGGTCCAGGGCCATTTCTGGGGCACCCTCCTCAGCACCACCCCCACTACGCCTCTTCCAGAAGCAGCCAGGGAATTTCTATGAGGGAGGGGCTTAGGGGTGGATACCAGATCAGGAACACCTGATTGGCTGCTGCTTTTATCCCTTAAGCCCTCTGGTTTGTACTTAAGGTGTATAGTACTGATTTAAAAGGGGAAAGTTTTCTAAAGTTGCTTTTACTCCCACATTGTGAGAAATGGAGAAAAAGGCTAGTGTTAAAATGATAGAATTCCATCGTTGAAATTCGTACTTAGGGTGCCTTTGGGGAAAGGGCAGCAGAGAGGGGAAGGTAGCCGGGAACCCCGCCCCCAGCACCCCTCTGCCACTGCCTCCCCCCTCAGCCCTGACCCTCCAGGCCTCGCCCCGGTGCAGCTCTGTGAGATGATGATGATGTAGGAGCTCTGCCTGGCGATTTTCATGCTGTTCGTTCATCTCAGATCAGCTTCCCAGCTGCGCCAGGAGGCCCTTGAACCTGTGGATTCTAACTATTCCAGTGGCTCCTTCTGGACCCATCAGGGAGTGGGGTGGCACGCCCACATTTTCCGATCCCCAAAGCCCCCCATCCGGACCCAGGTGTCCTCGTCACCTACCAGTGATGTCGTCGCTGGGGGCTCTCTGGGATCTCTTCTCTGTGCTCAGGCGGTGGCCTCGGTTTTGCTCTTCAGCCAGTCTTTTCTTCCTTGATGCTAAAAAGAAAAAGAAAAAAAAGCAGTGAAAATCTGTCCATGTTCTTCATTCTGCAAAGCCAAGGTTGCACAGGCGGGAGGGGCCCCGAGAGTCCCTGCCGATGGGTGTTTTCTGGGAGAGGGCATCTGCAGGACCTGGCCGTTTACCCAGGTGGGAGCAGGGTCTGTGGGGTCCTCTCCCACCGACCTTGGCCTCCCTCCCCGACGTGTGCCCTGGGACCCTTGGTTCAACGTTGCTCTGAGGCCACCCTGGGCTGTGGGCCTGCAGTGGCCTCGGGTGCTCCGGCCACCCAGGAAAGTTCTTCCAGCCTTTTCGGAAAGCAGGAGCCAGCGGCATGGCAGTTAGGGAGGCTGCTCTTGGGGTCTGGCTTCGAAGCCCAGTATTTGTGTTTATCCTTTACATGGCCTTGGGCAAGTTTCTATACCCTTGGCAGCCTCAGTTTCCTCATCTGTAAAACGGGATTAACACCAATTCTTCCCCGTGGGGCCGATGTGAAGGTTAAGTGGGACTGGGCTTGGTTGGCACAGTGCCCCGCGCCTGGTGAGGTAAAAATAGGGCTGCTTATTAATATCCTGTGGGAACCTTGTGTGGCCTCTGGAATCCATGCTCTGAGTGTCTGAAGTAACCAGCTGTTGTCTTCTCTCTGCTCAGGGTATCAAAAAACCGTTCACTGAGGTCATCCGTGCCAACATCGGGGACGCCCAGGCCATGGGCCAGCAGCCAATCACCTTCCTCCGACAGGTGAGCTAGTCCTTGGAAGGCAGCAGGCACCAGAGGCCCACAGAAGTGGCAGCCCCTCCAGGCCCGATGTCCCAGGTTCTCTTCCTCTGCCGCCTAGCCCTGGCCCCTGCCCGGGAGTCCCCTGTTCTCGTGGGCGTGGGTGTGCGAGCCACTGGCCTGTGTGGCAGTGTCGGGCTGGGGGCCTGGCAACAGCCCTCTTCTGTCCCCGGCTCCTCTTGTGACAGCCTACCCCAAGCCCAGGTCACCCTGCCCCCCGCATTTCCTGTGTCCTCTTCTGTGGCAGGGAGCCCAGGACCCTCCTCCTCACCCACCCCCAGCACCCCCCGGCCTCAGGGTTGTCACCTTCATGCCTCGTGCCTCTCGTGCCCTCCGGGGTGAGGGGTGCCAGGAGCCCAGCCCGCACCTCTGTGTCCCCAGGTGATGGCGCTCTGCACCTACCCAAACTTGCTGGACAGCCCCAGTTTCCCAGAAGACGCTAAGAAGCGAGCCCGGCGGATCCTCCAGGCCTGTGGCGGCAACAGCCTCGGTGAGTCCCCGGCCTGCCAGGCCCCGGAGGGCGGGAGCGAGTGAGCGAGGACGTTGTTGGGCCTCTGCCGACCGAGGGGCGTGTGCGTGAGGGTGTGTGGGGGGTGCTGGCGTGCAGTGATACCGAACAGCGTTCCTCTTCTCGCCTGGCTGCCAGCCTCCTCGGGGCTGAGCCGATGGGGTGAATGCCATCTTTTGGAGGATGGGGACACAGCAGGCATAGCTCCGGCTCAGGTGGGCTGGGTTCTGCCCCCGGGAGCCAGCTGGGGCACAGCCTTCTGTCAGCAGAAGGGTTAACCAGCAGCCGGCCTCGGGACAACAGCTCTGTCCAGCGTTCTGTTCTCCTCGCTCTGCGGTTGCTTGTCCCCGCTTGTCCCCGCATGGCCTGGCAGTCCGTTGTTGGGGGAGGGTAGCGCTGCCACATGCCTCTGCCCCCCTTTGGGAAGCTTCCGTGGTTCCCACCCTGCCGCCCACCCTCTCACCTCATTCACTGTGTCCCTGTGGCCCAGCCTGTGGTCCCCTTTGTTGGGAGCCCAGCCCTGTGCAGCGCCTGCCTGCCTCCCCGGAGTTGGCATGGCCCCTGCAGATGTGAAAATGGCCTTCTCTCTCCGTCGCATGCTGAGATGGGTTTCCAGCCTGTGGACTCGGCTCTTTGTTCTCATTTCCCAGCTGTCTGCTTTCCTGTTTATTTTTGCCCCGTGCCTTTTGCCTGGCGCTTACACAAGGGACCCGGCGTCCCCCGCCCAGTGGAAAGCAGTTGCCCATAGAGTTTTTTTAGGACCCGTGCCTGGATGTTCTTGTAGCGCGCTCAGCAGGGGAAAAGCCACTCTTGGCCTCTCTGTCATCGTCCTGTTTGTCCCGTCCCCCTTTTGCTCTGTCCCTCTACCAAGAACCCTGGGCTTACCTTCCTGGCTGTGGCTGCCTGACCGCCCATGACCGGAGCGCTGTCGCTCTTGGGTGTGGGGCAGGCCCTCAGGGGAGGAGGTGCCCTCGCTGTGATGCACAGAAGCAGCAGGCGACAGTGGGAAGTGGCTGGGCTTCGTCTGTGTAAAATGAAGTCACTGGGGAAGTGAAAGGCTGGTTGGTGATGACCCCTGTCTTTAGGACGGACTCCCCGACGGAGACTGGAGGCCGGTTCTGGGGGATCTGTGTGGTTTGTTCAATAACAGGAAGGCAAAGGCTGGAGGGCCTGGCCTGCAGGAGCAGGCAGCGGCCGGCGGGTGAGGGCCGGAGTTCAGGGAGGCGGCTCCACTGGGTTGCCTCACCACCAACGCCCCACCCCGAGCGGGCACCTCCGCTCTGACCTCCAGCTTCAGAAACTGGCCGTGCCTGCTCTTGCACTTTGTATGGCCGGTGGTCTGGGTTTGAATCCTAAGTGCGCCTGAGGACAGCGTTGACACGGGGTGGGGGGGAGAGGGTCGTGCCCCGCAGCCCTGGGGACCAATCTTGGTTTTTTGTTCACGGCTGCGGACTCCTGAGGCAGGCGGGTGGTGCCATTTTGGGTCTACCCGTTCTCCAGTTCGGGGACCACACGGAGGCACTAGGGATAAAACACAGCAGCCCCAGCTGTCACGACTTGTCAAAGAGCACACATAAATCCCAGCAGGGCAGGGGACCCGGGGGTGGGAGCCACGGCCTAGACTAATGCTCTACCTAGTGGGTGGTCAGTGAATATTGGGTGAAAAGTGAGTGGATGAGTGGATGGCTGGGTGGGTGGGTGAACAGATGGGTGGGTGGGTGGGTGAACAGATGGGTGGGTGGGTGGATAAGTGGGCGAGAAGACGGGTGGATGATGAAGCCCAGGTGGGTGGCTGAGCAGTTTGCCACAATTCCAGAGCTTAGAGCAGGGGCTGGCAGGTCCCACCGAGACCCTGCCCCACTCTGTCAACCCCATGCACGATCCCAGCGACACCCCGCCTCAGGCCACTGCTGTGCGTGCTGTCCTGCAGGGTCTTACAGTGCCAGCCAGGGTGTTAACTGCATCCGTGAGGACGTGGCAGCCTACATCTCCCGGAGAGACGGTGGCATCCCCGCAGACCCCGACAACATCTACCTGACCACGGGAGCCAGCGACGGCATCACTGTACGTGCCAGGGAGGCTCGCCATTGTCTGCTGCTCACCCGCACCGGGGACAGCCTTGCATGCAAGGGCCACGCCTGGCAGCCTGCTGGCGAGGCACAGGCCCAGGAGGCGGGGTGGCCCTAAGCCCCTGCTACCCTCCTTCCCCTGTCCTGGCCTCATTCCGTCTTCGTGAGCCTGGATGTTTCTGCAGCCTCCTCGGCTTCCCAAAGAGTGCAGGTCCAGCCGGAGAGGCGCACGGGGCCCTCGGGGGTGCCTGCCCTGCGCGTCGTTTGGGCGACAATGGCCTCACTCCCCCTCAGCATGTCCATCCGTGGGCCTCCTCTGCCAGGAGCCATGCTGGGAACTTGAAATCATTTTATATAGCTCGTTCCTCACAGCAGACCTTTCACAGATGAGGGCAAGCAGACTCAGGAAAGCTAAGCAACTCCTGCCGGGCGGTGGGCAGCAGGGGGAGCTGGGAAGAGGCAGGGGCGCGGCGTGGCGGGGCCCCTGTGAGGTGCGACTTCTCCTTTGCAGACAATCCTGAAGATCCTGGTTTCCGGGGGCGGCAAGTCCCGGACGGGGGTGATGATCCCCATCCCGCAGTACCCCCTCTACTCAGCGGTCATCTCAGAGCTGGACGCTGTCCAGGTGAACTACTACCTGGACGAGCAAAACTGCTGGGCCCTGAACGTCGACGAGCTCCGGCGGGCCTTGCGGGAGGCCAAAGACCACTGTGACCCCAAGGTGCTGTGTATCATCAACCCCGGGAACCCCACAGGTCTGCGCTCCCCTTCCTCGCCTGTGGGGGGGGAGGGGGCCGGGGGCGGCAGTGGGCCGGTGTACCACACACCTGGGCGCTAGAGAGTTAAGGAACGATGTGAAGTCCTCTTGGCTCCGCGTTTCCCACTGCGCTTCCAGGTTTGCTCCCATAAAACCCCTCCAGCTTGCCAGCTGAGGAGGTGAGCCAGGGCCGGCCAGTGGCGTTCCCTGTTCTCGCCTTTGCGGTCTCCCCCGGGAGGCTTCTCGAACACAAGCGTCCCCATTCATCCTGGGCCTCCTGCTTGTGTTTCTGAACCAGTTTCCAGAATGTGGGTGTGTGTGTGTTTGTGTGTGACTTAGACGCAGCCTTGCCGAGGACCTGCAGGCCTGAGAAAGGAAGTGCCGTATTTAAAGCAAACAAACAAAAAACCTGTCCCCAGAAGCTGAAAATCACTCCTAATTTTGCATATTTTTCTTAAAAAAAAAAAAAAAAGCACAGTCCTGGCTGTTCTGGTTTTTCTGGGCTGTGGGCTGTGGAGTCCCTGACGCTGTTTGGATGCTGTCTGGACGCCGAGAACAAGGGCTTCTCTCTCCTTTGTCGAGATGAACTGGGTCAGGGCCAAAAGCACGTTGGAGTTGATTGTGGAATCTGCTTTTTGGGAACATCGAATGTGTCCCCATCCGCTGGGAGTGCCACTTGAATTCCGGAACAGAGACAATGGGCAGCTGGCTGTCATGGGTGCATTTGTGCCAGTTCCTGGGGGACGGGGTGAAGATCCTGAGCAGGTGGCTGGCGGAAAATGACAGGGAGCCAGCCTCTTCCTCCTGGCTGTACATTAGAATCACAAAGGGTGCTTTTTTAAAAAGCCGCACCCCAGAATCTCTGGGGAGGGGGCGAAGGCAGCTGTGTCAGACTTGAGCTTGGGAAGAGACAAGCCCCTGGACCGCCCCCGCTCCAGGTACTCTGATGTGATTGGCCAGGGGGGGCTGGAAAATTTGCATTTCCCACCAGCTCCCAGCAGAGGCCGCCGACACCCCCCCACCTCCACCCCCCCCCAGCGCTACATTAGCAAGTCCTACATCCTAGGAAGTTCTCCGCAGACCCAGTTTATTAGAGGGGCAGAAACCTCCAGGGCAGGTGTTTACATTGGTCTTCATCTGCCTGGAGGGAATAACTGTTTCTTCTTAAACTGTTTTAGGTAAAGGGGCTGTAGGTTTTATAAAGAGTCACGTTATGAGCAGGCAGGGGCCTACTTGCTCTCTGGTGTCTGAATGAGTGAAAATCGGTCAACTATTGGAAGAAGCCGCTGGGAGCACCTAGGGCAGCCCCCCACCACACTGCCACCTGCCCCACTCCCACCCCTGGAATCCCAGGACCCTGGGCTGTTTTCACAGGAAGCCCGCCTGGCCCTTGTTTGGCAAGACACAAGTTGGTCTCTTCGTAAAGGAATTGCTTTATTGCTTAGATAAGTCAAGGCCAGAATACAAGCTGAGTCACACCACACGCTTATAAGATGCAGCGATATAACTTTTCAGAATATAGGTATTTTTATTCGTAACAAAAGGTAACACACTCGATACACTGCTTTGCATCAGATATATACGAGTATATATATCTACACATGAGTAACCATGAGTATATGTGAGTCACATATGTGCACATGTGTATGTACTTACTGCACGCGTCAGGCTTAGCCACCAGGGAACACGGGAGCCATTCTGGGTGAGCTTCTGATCTAGGGGAAAATGTAAACAGTGTCACAACCTGCAGTCTGCTTTTGTGTTTCTCCTAGGCCAGGTACAAAGCAGAAAGTGCATAGAAGATGTGATCCACTTTGCATGGGAAGAGCAGCTCTTTCTCCTGGCTGACGAGGTAAGAGCCGCTGCTGCTCGCTGCCCCCAGCGCTGCCGGGGCACGGGACCCAGGCCGATGGGACTTCCGGGTGTTAGAGGAGAGGGCCTGCCTAAGGATGAGTGAGGCTGTGACCTAAAGCATCCCCACTTGGTTTGGACTCAGTTGCACATTTCAGAAATCTAACCCAAACCACTTCAACTTTAAAATAAATAAAAGGCATGCTTACAGGTGTGGGCCTGGATCCAGGACTCAAACCACATCTCAGACTGGATTCTCTTGTACTCCTCCTCGTGCACTGGCCACACACATAGGCCTGCCTGTTTCCCAGCCCGGAAGGGGCCTTTCTTCCTGGTGACTCCAGCGAAGGTGTTGGGACGGAGACTCCCTGGGGTGGCCAGGGCCGCACACCCCACGCTGCACCCACCACTCACTGTGGTCCAGTGGGGGTGGCCAGGGGCAGAGTGACCAGGCCCCGAGCTGGGCACGGGGCCTCTGCTTTATTCTCCCAAACCTCCTGAGCAACCGCAGGGGAGGGGGATCCCAGTGGGCAGTGAGAGTGGGCGCTGGGGGGGGCGGGGCACAGCTGGGAAGGCGTGGCCCCACGTGCTTCCAGACCGGCTGCGCCCTGAAAGGAGGGGCGTCTCAATGAACCGCAGCTGTGGGCCAAGACCCCGCCCCCTCCTGCTTTGCAGGGGGGAATTGGGAGGCCTGGCAAGCCCTGTTTGCACGTCTTCTCATGTCTGAGTGGTTTCTGGTCAGTCACAGCGTCTAGCACACGAGTTGTTTCTTTGTTTCTGGTTACCCTGTTCTCTCTCACACACACACCGCCTGCCCACCACACTGCAGCCATGATCGATGGCACACGGGCCTTCATTTCTAAAGAAGAGAAGAGGCAGCAGAATGAGCTGTGCATTTCCTCGTGACCTGGCGCACCAACCTCCCCTCCGGGTCTGGGGGGAGGGAGAGGGGTGGGGGCGGGGGAGGACCTTGCCTGGCCTGTTGGAGGTGAATCCAGCTGGGCCTCCCACGCCCTCCCACTGACACCCACCCCCCCAGGGAACCCCTCAGGTTCCCTGGCCTCCAAAGGGGTGTGGCAGGTCCGCCTCCAGGGCAATGAGTGGACAGGAGAGGAAAAAACAGGCGTGGGAGCTGATCGCCATCACGGTCTAGTGGGGGGCTGACGGAGAGAGTAGAGAGAGACAGAACAGGTCTGACCTAGGCAGGGGCCGAGGGGTCGAGGGAGCAGCATGGCTCACTTCATCAGGGAGGCCAGGCAGGACAGGGACCGCTCTCATCACCAATGTCATTGCGTCACACTTCAGGGGGAGCACCTGCTTGGGCAGGTGGGCGTCCTTGGCGTTGTCACGGGTTTCAGGAGGTAGAAAGGCGGTCAGAGGCCTGGCTGGGGAGACATCACTGTGCGTCCAGTCTGGGCACTTCCTGGCGGGGCCCAGGAAGCAGCGCTTACTACCTGAGCCCCCCCCTCCCCGCAGGTGTACCAGGACAACGTGCACTCGCCCGACTGCAGCTTCCACTCCTTCAAGAAGGTGCTGTCCGAGATGGGGCCCGAGTACTCCAGCAACGTGGAGCTCGCCTCCTTCCACTCCACCTCCAAGGGCTACATGGGCGAGTATGTGGGCCCCACCCCCTCCCGCTGCCTCTGGTGGCCTTGTCCCCGCGGTCACCCTCCAGACAGCAAGGGCTGCCTTCACCCACGGCCTGTGCCGATCCCCCCCAGGGTGGCGCCCTGTTGCATGCGTGAGGACAGCCTGGTGCGGCCCTCTGCAGTCAGCCCTGCGTGTGGGTGGGCACACACAACGCAGCCTCACAGCAGCTCCAGCAGCGGTCCTTCCGCCAGACCTGTCGCCGAGGCTCCGTCACACAGTCTGAGGGTTGGGGCCGGCAGGCTGAGTGGACAGACACTGCTGGGCCCGTGGGCCAAGCTGGTGTGCACCGCCTGGGCCCTGGGCCCGAGTTGGCTCCAGCCCAGCCCGGTGTGTGTGCATGCCGCTGCTGCCGCCCATCCTGTGCTGACCTTGGCCCTGCGGGCACGGTAGCCAGCGTGCGTCCTAGTGAGGGGAGAGAGTGAGATCACTCCAGGCGGAACGCTGGGAGGTGGGGGTCACCAGACCTGAGGGGGACGGGGAGGGAGCTCTCTGAGGGAAAAGCATTCCGGGCAGAGGGAGCAGCACATGGGAAGGCCCCGAGGGGGACGCGCACAACCAGAGAGGTCATGGGAGGCTATGTCGGGGCTTCTGAGGTCGTTCCTCACTTTTGCTCGGAGAGAGATGGAAGCCATGGAGGGCTGGAGCAGGGGCGAGGCCTCCCCAGACCGACGTTTTACTAGCTGCTCTTGGGGTGCTGGGTGACGAGTCAAGGACAGATGTGGGGACACACGTCGGGGCTGTTCTGTCTGGGGGAGATATTGTGGGCCAGGGCAGAGATGGGAGAAGACCATGGGACTGCGGGTGTGAGATGCAGGAGTTGGGGGCGCCGCCCACAGTTTTTGTTCCCACAGTAGGAGGGATGGGAGTCCCCTCCATCCACAGCGAGGAGGGCTGCCGGTGAGGCCGTCTGGGGGAACGGCGGGCATTGGTGCTGGATGTGTGGAATTGGCAAATGCCCACTGAAGGGCCAGGTGGACACAGGGGCGAGCCTGCAGCGCAGGGCCACTTCCAGCCGAGGTTTCAGTTTGGGAGGTGTCGGCGAAGGCGTTATTAGATGCATCTCCGGGCCTGGCATCTCCCAGGGAGATAGCGGAGAGGTCAGAGGCTGCAGGCCCGGCTCCAGGCCTCACTGCTCAATGCTGGGGGAGAGGAGGAGGCCCCTGGGGAGGAGCCGGCAAAGACAGGCCAGGGTGTGACAGCTGAGGGCCCTCCCGCCATTTCCGAGGTTTGGTTGGAGGGGGCTCGCTTGTTCAGCTGGAGGCCAGTGTAACTTTGAAGCTCAGAGACGTGTTTGGCGGGTCGAGGGGCTATCCCACCCGGGGAGCTGGCCAGCTGTCCTTGGTGTATTTGGTGTGGACGGGTGAATACACGCGTCCTGCTGGTGTACCTGGTAGCGGCACTGTCTCGGCGAGACTCTTCCTAAACAGACGTGTTCTCTGTGGGCTCATGTTTCCAACTCCAGTGCCTTTGTCCCACACCTCGCCCGCTGTCTGTCATTGGTCCCTCCTCTCACACTCGGTCCCCTGGAGGGTCCCGTCCTGCTGGGACCTGGCCCTTCTCCACTCGGTTCTCGCTCTTCAGCACAGCATGAGGCAAAGGCCCTTCTTCCCGCATCTGTGACGGGGAACCTGCCTGAGGTGCCAGCCTGTGTCTGCTCGCCTCACCACGTCCAGCCAGGGGATCAGAGGGGAGCCGGGCTTTGCCAGTGAAGCTGAGAGAGTTTGATGGGGAGCATCGTCCCACCCGGCGCTCTGCGGTGGAGGGCGTGGGGTGCGGAGCAGAAGGGGAGGCCAGGCTCCCGCCGGGGGTGGCTGCACGTGAGCAGTCATTGGTCCGAGCTCTGTCAGGCGCCATCCCCAGAAGGAGGCACGGCTCCAGAAAGGCCCACTGATGAAGCTGATTTGGTTCTGAAGGGTTTTAAAAAAAACTCATTATACATTTGAGTTTATTTGCATACGATTTGACTCTCTATCTATCTGGATCCTTTTAGTGATAAGTAACAGGAACTCGGCTGGAACTGGCCCCCACCAGGTCTGCCTCCTTCCTTTGCCTCGTTGGCGCTCAGCTCTGCTCCCCTTTGGGTTGACTTTGTTTCCGGCGGCAGAAAGTTCCAGCAGGAGTCCTTGGGCTGACGCCCCCTGAATGACTCACGTGCCCTGGCACAGGGGGACACCAGGCCTGAATCTGTGCCACTTTGGAGCGGGGACTGGTGTGCTAGTTGGGGTTCAGGCTCAGCTGCTACAACAAAGAGGCCCCAAAATACAGGGGCTCAGACAAGATGAAAGAGTGTGTGTCTGTGACATACCAGTCCCAAGGCTGGGGGATTCCGGGATAAGCTGTGCCCCACTAGGTCATTCAAGGGCGGGCTGGGGAGCCGGCCCTGCCCCGCCGGCAGGTGGCTCGGAGGCTGCCGCCCCAGTGTCTCCCTATCTCGGGAAGTAACGGAAGGAAAGAGGAGAGAGAGCATGCTTCCTCCTTGTAAGGAGATCCTGTAGAACCTGCACAGAGCGCTCCGCTCACCTCCCACTGGCCAGAGCTCAGCCACACCTGGCCGCCCAGTGTCAGGTGCAGGGAAGGCTA
Source organism: Desmodus rotundus (assembly GCF_022682495.2). NCBI lineage: Eukaryota > Metazoa > Chordata > Mammalia > Chiroptera > Phyllostomidae > Desmodus > Desmodus rotundus. Next base: position 2,141,818 of record NC_071398.1, read on the forward strand.
CGGAAGCTTCTGGTTGGTGGGACTGCACTCAGCTGAGGTCTTCTTCCCCCCGCCTCCAGGTGTGGCTACAGGGGAGGCTACATGGAGGTGATTAACCTGCACCCCGAGATCAAAGGCCAGCTGGTGAAGCTGCTCTCGGTGCGTCTGTGCCCACCCGTGTCCGGGCAGGCCGCCATGGACATCGTCGTGAACCCCCCGGTGCCAGGGGAAGAGTCCTTCGAGCAGTTCACCAGGGTGAGCCCCGGGGCCTGTGTCCCAGCTGCATCGGGGCCCAGCCAGGGTCCCAAATGCCAGCCTCTCTCCAGGGGTTCCTCTGGGCGGGAGCTCCCCCAGGAGGTGGGGTCTGAGGATGCTGCTGGTGGGAGCTCAGTGCCTGCCCGTGGATGTGGTGACCCTCCTCTTCCTCGCCTGTGGGCCCCTCGCTCAAGCAGCAAGGGAGCAGTCGCAGGAAGGCTAGCGGTCTCGCCCTCCTCCCTGGCTGGCTGTGCTCACGAACACGCCCGCTCGCCTTCCCAGGCAGTGCCATTACATCGTTGGAGGGACCAGGCCTTCTCACGATGTCGGGAGGGGCTGACGCCTGTGCTCTCTGTCCCATCAGGAGAAAGAGTCTGTCCTGAGTAATCTGGCCAAAAAAGCTAAGCTGACGGAAGACCTGTTTAACCAAGTCCCCGGCATCCACTGCAACCCCTTGCAGGGGGCCCTGTACGCCTTTCCTCGGATCTTCATCCCCCCCAAAGCCGTGGAGGCAGCTCAGGTCGGGGCGCCGGGCGGGCTCAGCTCTCTCTCCGGGCTCACTGGGGTCAACAGGGCTGGGAGCAGCTTCTTGCCCGGGGACTCTGAACTTGGGGGACCCTCAGCCAGATGGCACTTACTGCGTAAAGATGGCGGCCCCCATGCCCAGCTCTGCATGCTGTGCTGTGGGCCCCAGGCGAGGGGTGTTGGTGGGGGCCCTCATGGGGCTGGTGCCCTCGGGGCAGGTGCCCAGGCAGGATGTGACACTTTTGGCACCGAGCACAAGCCAGGGAAGCAGCGAGAGCCCCTCCAGTCCCCTCTGCCTGGGCGCTGCAGCCTGGAACTTCACGTCTCAAACTCGTTCAGATTCTGATTCGGGTTCAGGAAGTCTGGAGGTCTGAGGTTCTGTGTTTCTAGCCACTTCTCAGGCGATGCCACAGACCCTACGTTGAAGATCGAGTATTTCCAAGGGTTGTCCGCAGCACCCCAACAAACCTCCTCAGCACCCTGTTAAACATTCAGAGCCTGTCCCCGCCGCTCCAGACCTACTGAACTGGAATCCTGTGTCAGGGCCCGAGGGTCCACATAGCAGGTGCCCCGGGTTGTGCGAACCCAGGGGTGAGACACACTGTCCACACGGTACCCAGCAGCTAGCTCCCTTACAGACCCTGGGTGCAGACCCCAGGCCCCCTGGCACTGGGGGTGTGGCTCCGTGGGTAGGAGGCCCCCATCACATTGAGCTGCCCCAGCCCCTGGCCGCCCTATTGCCCTTCCCCTTGGACCAGTGGCAGCAGCGCCTGTCTCGGCTCTACGCCCCGGAGGAGGAGGGTGGGGACAGCCTCGACATGGGAAGGAACCTGTTTCCACTGTGCTCGCTGGGGTTCTCAGTGGCGAGTCTGTGCTGTGCCATGCGGGAACCCTGAGTCCTGCCCTGTTCCCACAGGCCCATGACATGGCCCCCGACATGTTCTACTGCATGAAGCTCCTGGAAGAGACAGGCATCTGCGTCGTGCCTGGCAGTGGCTTCGGGCAGCGGGAAGGCACCTACCACTTCAGGTACCGCCTCTGGGCACTGGGGGCTGGTCCCGAGCACCGTCTGGCTTCGGTGATGGAGACACATACAGCCCCGGCCTCCCCTGGGCAAGCTACCCCTCTCCCCCACTGCACCCCCACCCCCCCCCATTCTGCCCCGCAGAGCCAGGCTGGGACTCTGCCTGAATCATGTCCTGGGCTGTCTGATCCCCTCCGCTGCCTCCCTCCATCACAGACTGTGTGGCATGGTCCCAGCGGTGTATTTCCTTTACTTCCCTGCTCCTCACCCCCATGATAGCGTGTGCGCGGCACCCACCGCCTGCTGAGGTCCTGCCTCTGAAACACAAAGGGACCGGCTGCCCCTGCCTGATGGGGACTCCTGGGGCTGAGTGAGCTGGGGCTGCGCCCCGGGCTCCCCACGGAGCTGGATCCATTCAGGACAGTGCCTTCTCTGGCATCCCCTGCACAGACACTAAAAAAAAAAAACGTTGTGAGCTTAGTTAGCACCTGGAGGCCAGTCTCCCTGGTCCAGGCCATGGGCACATGCCCCCACGGACAGACACGGGTGAATGGCCATTCCACCCTACTTGTCGGTCCCCCTGGGCAACTCGGGGGTCACCCAGAAAGCTGCCTGTAGGGCTGGGCATCACATTGGCAGTACTGGAGGGTGGACTTCGTTACCATGGCAACTGAGGGCTCCCTTGGGTGGGAGAGCTGTGCCTGCAGGCTCTTGCTGTGGGGACTTGCAGGCCTGTCTGGCAGGAGTGGCGTCTCCTATGTGCAGGCAGTGCGTGCGCCAGAGGTGTTCAGGACCCCAGTCCATGCTAGGCAGGCCCTCTGTGGTAACGGCCGAGGGATCTCGGCCCATGTGCGGCCGCTAGCTCCTTGCTCTTGCTCACGTGTGTTACTTGGGTCCCCAGGGTGTGAACAGAGGAGAAAACAGCACCCGGTGCTGTGTGGGGCCAAAGCTGCAGCCCCATGGCGGCCCCCACCACCCTCGTCCCCATGACCGCAGCGGTGGGGGCTGGGCTATGGGCTCCACATCGCTCCCCTTGGCCAGAGTGACTCGAGTGCACGGGCTGACGCCGCTCTCCCACTCTCCCTCCCGGCAGAATGACCATCCTGCCGCCCATGGAGAAGCTGAAGATGGTCCTGCAGAAGGTGAGGGACTTCCACGTGCAGTTCCTGGAGGCGTACGCGTGAGGGCGCTCGGCCTTCCTGATGCCCCACACTCCACATGCCTCCCCGGGCGACGCTGCCTCAGGCCTCAGGAGGACCACGGTCGCCTTCATCGCCACGTGGCCCCAGGAGACCTTTCCTTGTGCCTTGCTGTTGGGAGCAGTTCTCTTCCAAGCCAATGTGAATTGCGGATATCTCAGAAGCCCGTTTCTTTTTTCCTTTTTATTTTTTGATGCAACCAAAGTAGAGGAAACGCGATCGGCCTGTGGTCTCTGCATCGGGTGGTGCTGCTTTTGGAAGGTTCACGTGGGGTTTGCAACAACCAGGCTGTGGTGGGTGAGACGCTGCAGAGCTGGAGGCAGGTGATGTTGGGAAGCACGTGGCTTAGCCCCGGAGAGGGCTGGAGACCCCACATCCTCGCCGGCACCTGGGAAGTGAGCCCCTCCACAGCACAGGAGCCGGCCCTCGCAGCAGGAGGGCCTAGAGTCATCCGCAGGCCCAGAGAGGCCCCCTGCCCGCCCAGGGGCAGCGGTCTATGTCTCAGTCCAGAACGGCGAGGGCAGCAGCACGCGGGGCGTGGGGGACGCCCGGCTCGGTAGTGGTGGGCACTGGGGTCCACGGCCAGTGTTCTTCTTGTGCCCTGCAGGGGACCAGAGGGTGTGAGCCAGGCTCCAAGTTGAACCAGGTAGACACGAGGGCTTTAAGGGTGAAGGGTCCTCTGGGCATGCTTAGGCTGGGGCAGGGGGTACGGCCCAGCAGCAGCAGCAGACGGCAGCAGACGGATTCTGTCCCGGGGATCCGGGGATCAGCCCTACTTTTAACCAGCCATGGTTCTCTCCTAGGAGCCAGAGGGCTCCTTTGCACACACCCCCCTCTGCTGGCGACAGCAGGGACAATGAAACACTGACATGAGGACGGAGGATGGAGGGCCGTCCTCAAGGACTTGACAGTCACCCCCCATCCGCATCGTGTCTGTTGAGTAGTTTCAAACTACGTTTGGTCCACCTCCTGGCCATTAATCGGCCAAAGTGTCTGGTAGCTCAGCCACTGTGGAGAGGGCCTGTGGCCAGTTTGAAGTGCACACGAGTGTTTTCTGCACACCTGCTGCCGGGCTCTCCCAGACTACCGACAGGGGTCCTGTAGTGTCTGTCACCTCTCCAGGCCACGGGGTGTCCTCCCCCGAGCCTGCAGCTGCCCTTGCTGAGCAGACCCGGCTGGGGTTCCACCCACACCCCCAGAAAGTGGGTGCCCCCTACCCCACCGGCCTAGGGAACCGGCTCCGGAGTCAGGGGACCCAGCAAGTACCTATCACCACACGTTGGCATCACAGTCCCCGTGAACAAGGCAGCCACCCCCTTGAGGGACAAAGAGAATAAATATTTGGGAAGTTGTCCTTCCTTAAAAAAACATGTTGCACTTCGGCTCCTTGAACAGCATGAAAGCCAGCACCGAGCGCCATCTGGTGGAAGAGCTGAAGAGTAGCGGTTAGTCTATTTTTATATCTTTTGTAACAATCGATTTTCTCACAGGGGGAGGGTGGGCAAGTATTTGTAGTCTTAACAGGTACAGTAGATTTTTTTTTATAAATCTCTTGAGATTATAAATAACCCCTAAAAACTTTGCAACGTTTACCTGATTTTTAGAAAGATGCCGAATACACTGGGTTTGCTTTCAAATAACGATAAAAACACGGTAAGGACTGCTGGTTCGGGGAGCTAACCTCAGGTAGAGACGCTCGCTGATCACGATGGATTCCACTTTTTACGGATTCTGTTCTTGTTGGGGCACCGCCAGAGTTGAGTCATTTGCCCTTTGGGGTCGCCCTGTGAATCTATGCATGATGCAGAGGCAGCCGCCCGTGGGGGATGCTGGGCTGCCCAGGGTGGTCTGCCCCTCGCACCTGGAGGCCGGGCCGGTTGTCCCAGTGTGGATTTGCAGGAAGAGCTGACGGGCCCGACTGGCCCCGTTTTGCACTCTGGATTCTCGTGGGCATCTCCCGAGCAAGGTACTTGACAGTAATTGCTCTGCTGGAAATTCTGAAATAAAATACATGTAAAAAATGGCAAGTTGCTTTACTTTCCTTGTAGTTTACATTTAAAATTCAAGAGGACGTACTAAGTGGACATCTTCACTGCGACACATTTCTAGTACCACGAACATCCCCCCAAGTCCTGGGGCAATGGGTGTGTAGTTTGAGTTTTCTGTACATTTTCACAGTGGACACGTTCTTAAACTCCCACTGACCTCAAGGGCAAAGGAAACCGTTGTTTCCGACAGCCTGCACGCCGCCCGAGCGTGCATCTTAAACACGTCAGCCCACGGGATGTAGTTTCTGTTACACGGAGGTCACGAAACACTTCACCACGTCGTTTTTAACAGCCACGTCCTACGCACTGCACCGGTATGATGAAATCAGCGAGGGTCGTTCGGGTCACTTCCAAGTTCTCGCACTCATAATCCATCTTCCAACAAAAACAGTCTTGTGGGGGGGCTTGCTGACCAGTCAGCACTTCCCTAAGATCAAGGGTGTTTCCAGGGGAAAAAAAGGGTTAAGCAGCAGGGGAGCTGGTTCCCAGTGGGATCCCCATGAGCAGCGTTTTGTTGAAAATCAAACATGTGGCCTCTAATGTAGCCGCAAGCCTGCCTTGAATGTCGCGTTTTGGAGCGGGGACCTGGACACGCGGCTTCCGGATGACGCCCGCTGCCCAGCGCCTCTTACAGGGTGGACAAGGTGGGTGCACAGTGCCGACGACGTGACGGTCAGCGTGGAGACGGCCTTGGAGGGCAGGATGGGCATGCCCACCACAGTGCCATCGGGAGGACTGACTTCCCTCTTTACCACTCGCGGGGCAGGTCTGGGTGGTCAGGTGCTTCTTCCTGGTAAGTCTCACTCTGCATGCAGCCGGGTGGTAATTTCAACCTGCTGACCGGTGTTGACAGCTCCGTCTGGCTCCTTCACCTGTCTGCAGGGAAGGAAATGGAGACACTGAACAGGTGATGTGCCCCAGAGGTGGTTGGGATCCTAATTCCAGGGTCCTCGGGCCCAGGGCTGCCCCACGGATCTGTCAGGGTGCTCTAGGGGCGACCTCTCCACATTCCCTTTGGTCATAGACGACACTGGACAAGGACAGAAGCGCCAAGGCCAGGAGGGGAGGTGACTCCAGCCCTGCCCACCACCCACTTCGACAGTGGGTGCTTCTCAAACACAGGACGCTCCCCCATCCAACCAGAGCCCCCTCTCCGTGGAAATGCGGGTACTGCCCAGGCCGGGCCATCGAGGGGAGAAGCCCATGGTAGGGCCCAGCGTCTGGCCCCAGTGACACTGACCCCCGCAATCAGTCCGAGGATGGTGCTGACTGCCATCAGGCCAATGCAGTTCCCGCCCAGGCTCTTGCTGGAACATGGAGAGAGACGAGCAACTCCCAAGTCCGTTGCTGACGTGCTTGGGGCCTTGGAGTTGGCACTTGAATTGGAATCCTCTCTGCATCACGTCATGGCCATGACCTCTCTGAATTCCTCCCACTGCTGAGATTTGGCTTCCTTGTCTGTAAACTGGGGCGATGGTGTCACATGTGTAGAACGCTGAGCACCCAGCCCGGGACACGCCCGGCATACCGTGACGTCCCTCGGCTGTCATGAGGCGTGGAGGCAGCAAGCTTCCATCATGCCAAGCCTGTCCGTCCGCAGCATTACTGTTCCCTCACCACACACACGAGTGGGCACAATCGTTCTGGGGACGAAACACCCCAGCCCTGATCGATACACTGTGGCCTGTAACTTCCTGTGGCCTTCCCAGTCCCTGATCAGTTACCAGAGGGGTTTGCAACATTCTTCCTTCTCCCAGACTGTTGCCAGTGACTGAGCAACAATCACAGCTCAAGTGTTTCAAGTTCTTCATGTGACATCAAAGGCACAAGGAATGGAAAAAAAAAATGTAGATGAGCTAGACTGGCCGTGTTTTGCCGTGTAATGCGCACCCGTGTTTTTGGCCAAAACTTGCAGGGGGAAAAAAAAAACCCTTTCATTGAATTTTTTCATTCAATTATTTACTTATGTTTGGAAACAAAACTGATTATCATACTCTAGGGTATTATTTTGCATCCAGGTATCATTAATGCTTTTGTGAGTTACACTTTTAACACATAAGCATAAACAAAAGAATTAAAAACATTTATGTAGATAGAGAATTAGTACTACCCATGTATAATGCGCGTCCTTATTTTCCCCTCAACAGTCTGGGCAAAAAAGTGTGCATTGTACATAGCAAAATACGGTACTTCAACATTTTTAAAAAATTTGTGATTCCTATGACATCCTCCAGGAAGACAACCCACCGAACAGGAGAGAAATATCTGCAAACCAAACGTATGGTAAGGGATAAACAAACCATACAGTGGAATCTTAAGAAAAGGTGAGGATGAACCGTACATGCCTATGGCTGTGCTCAGCACTGCCCTCTACTGGATAAAGCTGTTCCCCCGGGGGCGTGGGTAACAGGTCCACTACTGGAATTGAGCAACTACACAAGTGGTTGGCAGAGGGTGGGGGCAAGCTTCCCATCTCACTGAAAGGACACCGCACCGATTCACGCAGGCAGGACTGACGGACACCTTCCTCACGCGTGTGGAATTGGCATTCTACAAGATACCTGTGGGCACTGCTCAGAACTGTCCAGGCCATTGGAGACGCTGAGAGCCGCGCCGGCCACGAGGAGCCCACGCAGACGGGACGAAAGGAGACCTGGTGCCCTGGAACAGGAGGAGGTAAAAACTAAGAAAACCTGAATCGAGCACGGGGAAGGACTCGGACAGATACTTCTCCAAAGACTCACGAATGGCCAAACAGCCCACGGAAAAAGATGCAGTCACGAGGGAAATGAAGTCAAAGCACGTAGTGCCCGCTACCAGGACAGTGCTAGGAGAAAAGACAAGGTCGGGGCAGCGGCGGTGGCGGTGGCGGCCTCGGACGGTGCGGGCTTTCTGAAGGAACAGTTTGGCGAGTCTCCCAAGGATTAAATGGTTCCCAGATGGCCTGGTGATTCCACACCGGGGTATGTACCCAGAACTGCAAACACACCCACACAGAAACCTACACACTACGTCCCCAGCAGCAGCATCCCAAGCATCCACCAGCCGTTGACAGGGCCGGCGCAGGCGTGGCACGCGTTTGCTGCAAAGCGCGACTTGGTGACAGCCGAAAAGCATGGACACACACGACCATGGGGACAAACACTGAGCACGATGAAGAGAACACAGAAGGCCACACGTGTTGTCAGAACTCCGTTTCATGCCGACTCCGCAATAGGCAAACCCTTAGAAACAGGAACCAGGTTGGGGGCACCCCAGGGAAACGGAAAGGGGAGTAACGCTGTCGGATTTGGGGCTTCTTTTCTGAGGCAATGACAAAGTTCTGGATAACGCTGATGGTCGCAAAACTCTGGGAGTTTGCTAAAACCGCCTTGAATTGTACACCTTTAAAAAAAACACGTATGTTTAATGCAAACAAATTACGTTACAATGAGACCGTTGGAGCTGGCGATGCCATCGATGCTCGCTCCCCGGACAGGAGCGCTGCAGAGCGGACGGGTGCACCGGGCGAACCAGATCCGAACAAGGTCTGACCCCTCCCCTCCCGCACGGCCTTCTTTGCCAGTCAAGGGACTCGGGCAGAAGGGTGGAAAGAAAGACCACACTGTAACAACTGTTTTATAAACCTCTTTATTGGAACAGCTGCAAACCATATTGTCACTGCACTTCTTAACATTTACAGGGGCTGTGGGAAGTAACCTCAGATACAGACTATGCTGTTGAGTCTGGCCCAGGCTGGTCATAAAGTATCTTTGTACCAGGGAGGTAGAGCGGACAGGGCAGCGGCTTAAACCTCACAGGCTGCGATTAACGCCGGGACAGCTTTTCTCCCCTTCCCATTCGGGTTCTAACAGACCTAGAAATAAACTACAAATATTGTTTAGGTCAGGGACGGCATGATACATTTAAAAGTTTTCCTCCACTTGTTCTTTTGCAAATGTAAAACATACAACTGATGTCTCCCTTCCTTCGAGCGTGCCCTAAAATCATCCATTCTGGGCATGAAAGGGCGGCCATGGTGAGGCGACAGGAAAAGCAGACACACCCTTCACCTGCTGACGCTCCTAGGGCCATCCTAGGGGCCCACCGACACCAGCGGTGAGCCATGCCGGCCCCATCTCCAACACCCACGGAGGCAGAGAACCTTCCACCTGACGTGTGGCGAGCGCAGACCCGGCTCTGGCACTGCCTCGCTGGTACCCCGATTTTAGAAAGGCTCAGCGCCACGACCAACACTTGGACGTCCTTGACCTGACAAAGCATCAGCTGAAGCTCATCCAGTCTGTTCCTACAACACATACAACTTGCCTGCCTTTTAAAGCCATAAAAAGGGCATGCGCCTGAGGCATAAACTTCGGGCCAAGGTCTTTAAGGGCTGTTTAAAAACCAAGGATACATTCTCCAGCTTAAGGATACATTTTAGTTCAAAGTATGTTCTTCCACCTAAAAATGTGACACAAAAATAATTTACACCAACTGCGTTTTATTATCGAGTTTCGAAAACTTTTCACAAGATAAAAAAGAAAAAAAGCCCCCAAACTTGACAACCACAGCTACCGGAATCCCCCGTTCTCAGTCTGCGCCAACCCGCCGTGTGTGAAGCCCACCTCCATGCACCCAAACGAAAGATACAGGCTATGAAATCCTTTATTCTATTTGTAGCAGCTTATTATGCAGGTGCAGCCAAACGCAAAGCCTCCATGACAAATTGTACACAAACTTTACAATGTGGGACTGAATTTAAAATATGAAACAAAAAATCTACACGAAACCGATGAAAATCAAGCACAGACGGCAGGACCGAAACGTAGAACCCATGTATGAAAGTCTCGCTTCCTCTCAAGTGCTCTGTCCTGCTGCAGAAGGGCCAAGGTGAGGGTGGGAGCTGTGTGGTTAGTTTAAATTATACACTCTGTAGATACTCTACCATTTTAAAAGTTACACAGAGACCAAGAAACGTCCATCAGTTCATTTGGACTGACCAGACACTCCACAGCCGGTCGCCGACTAGCAGGCAGACGAGGGCGAAGCCCACCCGCGCGCCGAGCGCGGCTCACTGGTGGGCACACTGCACCCCGGGTCCGTGGTGGCTGCTGCCCTCCTCGTCGGAGCTGTCGTTGTAGGCCTCGCGCCTCTGCCCGCCTCCCGAGCCCCGCGTGCTGTCAAGATCCTGAAGCTCTACCTCCTCCGTGTCGCCAATGACGTTCGGGACTTCTGGTCTCGATGGCAGGAGGTCTTCTAGTTCCTGCGGCCAAACAAACAGTTCGGTTAGCCCTGGGACATCTTCGCTCACCTCCCTTTTGAACGACCCAAGGTGCGCGCTTCTTTGAAGCTAAAACCAGTCTTTGCACTTTTGCACGGGCCGAACCTGCAGACAGCTTTCGTGCAACCCTTCTCCTGCTCAGAAAACCAAACCCAGCCCGAAGCACTGGACAGCCAACCTTACAGAGGATGCGCCCCACCCCACCCCCCCGCCTGGGGGGCCAGCGGACACAAAGCTGGGGTTGGGGCACTCCCTCAGGCGAGGGCCCGCTCCCCCGGAGCCCCGGCCCTCCCACCATCACCACACCCTGTCGACTTCACTCCTTGACTGGCCTGCACTTGGCCCCATCGACACAGACACTGGCAACCCGCACTGCAGTAATGACCCAGACAGCCCCGCCACTTAGAAAGCAGAATTTTATACGCTGTGATTTAATCTCAGCACCACACACAGAGGGAACAGGACTGTCAAGCCGGTTGCACGTCGCTTAAATGTAGGGCACACTCACAGAAAGCTTGTCTGGGTTGATCCAGTTGTTTTCAGGGAACTGCACGTCGAACTTGATGTAAAGGTCACCTTTCTCGAAGGGGTTCCGGTACTGCGGCATCCCCTCGCCCCGGACCACACGGACACACCCTGCCGGAGGTAGGGGAGGGCACTGAGAACTCTGTCCGAGAAGACAGGCACTCAGCAGCAGTCTGTTCAGAGCCCCGACTACAAACGACCCCACGCACTACCGAAGCGTGCACGGAGCCCTGGACAACCACGAGGCCCACCTGGCTCGATGACTTTGCCGGGGGGGTACTTCACCACGATCTGACGGCCGTCAAGGTGCTTAAAGGTGAACTGGAACCCGCAGAGGGCTTCGACGAGCCCTATCTTGTGCGTCATGTGTAGGTCGCTGCCATCCCTCTGGAACACCTACCGGCGGAGCACACAGACACACTGAAGAGTCCGTGGGGCCACAATCTGTTGGGCTTTGCTCCCTTGGGGAACTTTCAGACTCTTAATTTCACACCCACTGCAAGCCTGACTGCCTCCATCCGGAGCTCCCGCCACTGACGTGGGGAAACTAGCTATTCTCGAGGAAGGTGCCGGAAACGCGGGTCGGGCAAGTACCGACAGGGAGACATTGGCCCATACCTAGGTCCCAGCTGAAGCTCGGCAAATAGGAACAGGGACCTTCTGCTGGCCCCTTTCCTGGCCCCACCCCTGAGCAAAAAGGTGTGGGGGGCACAGCAGGGTTGTGGGGCAGGGTCCCCTTGCAGTGCCCCCCAGACAGGACCCTCACAGGGCAGGGGAGGGCCCAGCTCAACAGAAAGTTCAACCAGTGATGCTTAGCCGATGAAGGAGCTTAAACCCACGCTTCACACATGTATCGACAAGTTTCATCTCACCTAGAATTCAGAACTTGCTTAGAGAAATGGGAATCGAACAGAACAAACAGAACAGGCCCGTGGACTAAGCAATACAAAGGTTATTCAAGAATAGCTTATTTAAGCATCAAGAATGTTTCCGAAAAGAAAAGTTTCTGAGCTTTCAACATGTAGGGAAAAAACACATCCAATTTCACACACGCCAGGCTTGTAATTTTTGCCTAATAGCATTTACAAATATCTATACGCTCAACTTTTGGAATTCAAGAATAAAATAAGTTGCAGCAAAAGGCCCCCTGGATTTTCAATAGGAGTTTCTCCCCAGAGACGCTGGCCAGCCCGTCTGGGGAGAGGAGCAGCCCGAGCGACGTCCTCGCCCCCTAACCCTCCCCTAACATGGCCGTGCAGGACAGCGGGCCTCAAACCGCCGCCTCGACCAGTGGTGCCGGGTCGGCGGCTGCAGCAGCACCAGGAAACGCCACCCACCCCACCACATTCCTTCGGTCAGAGCCCCGCACAGGAGAGCCCACCTGAGCGGGGTTCCCACAGAAAAGCGGTGTCCCAGTTTGGTTTTGCTTGGGGGAGGGTGGTTAGGCTAGTCAGTTTGATTCTAAAATTCAGAGAATTAACACACGAGAACAATCTCAAAAGTTCTGAAAAACAAGATTAATGAGGATGGACTACCAAGAACCAAACAGGAAAACACTTAAAAGCTCTAACTTCTGAAAAACAGAAGCATAGAGTCGAGCAGAGGTACAAACTTCACCAGACGCTGCTACTACTGCACAAATGCCCTGTGGCAGCCAAATCACCACACGCGCGCGCACGTGCACACACACACACACACACACAGAGGTGCGCACACGCACCAAGAGACAGACAGGCACACAGGATATACAGCTCTCCCGGAACAGAAGGCTTCTCCTTCAGAAGACTTGGGCTGCTTCCCATATGGCACTGGCCTCGTCTCACAGCCTTGAAATTCCTTCAGCGCAAGTGTTGGGAGTAGGGGAAAACAAGCCCAAAGTAACAAGATTTCCATACCAGTTCCAACTAGTCAGGTTTTCTCCCGAAGGTTCAGAATTACTTTTGGCGGTATGATCTCACCTCAGGCTCAGATTCACTTTACTGGCTGTCATCAGACCAAGAGGGAACAACCATGACCTCTCCTCACTGGGCAACTTCCAAGCTCACCTCTCCCACCCACTGTTGGAGAACCAGTGACAACCGCTGGCTGCTGGAAACCCCAGGCAATGCCACTGTTGCCAACAACTTTTAGTGACTTACTTCCAAGTGCCTCCCCATGGCCCCAAGAAAGAAAAGCAGCCCTGGCTCGTGTGGCTCAGTGGATTGAGTGCTGGCCTGCGAACCAAAGGGTCACCAGTTCAGTTCCCAGTCAGGGCACGTGCCTGGGTTGTGGGCCAGGTCCCCAGCAGGGGGCGCACAAGAGACGACACAGTGATGTTTCCTTCTCTTTCTCCCTCCCTTCCCCTCTCTCCAAAAATAAATAAAATCTTAAAGAAACTTCATGTGTAGTAATCAAAATCAAATGGTCTCATATAAGCTAGAGAGGCGGCCAACCCGTGATGCACAGACTCTCAGAGGGACCTGAGTCAATGAGACCCAGGACAAAGGCGGAGTCCTAACGCCCCTCTCATCCCCGGTTTGGGTGACCCCTAAAGGGCTGCCTCACAAACAGCTGGCTCGCTCCGCTCTCCAGGAGCGAAGGTCCGCAGTGCACCTTGGCGGCACCTTAGGGACAGCTGCAGCAGTGCGCTCACAGTAGCGGGCGCTAGACCCCCTCGTTAGATCCCCTCGTCAGACCTGGGAACTCTGCCTCATACGTAACAGGCACAACACACTCTCCGCCAGAAATTTAAAACGAAAACAATTTGCTCTGGCGAGTAGCTCAGTTACAGTGTCGTCCCGATGTGCCAAGGCTGTGGGTTCGATCCCTGGTGGGAGCACGTACAACGATCAACCAGTGAGCGCACAAGTAAGTGGAACAACAGATGGGCCTTGCTCTGTCCCCGCCTGCCTCTCTCCCCCTCCCTCTCCAAAACCACTCAGTAAAAACTGAACAAGGCAGCACAACTCTCCTGGACACTCCGTGTGTAAAACAGGTCACCAGGGCAGCGCCAAGGACTGATGCCGTGTCCACTCACCACCCATCAAAGGCATTCCACCGTGAAAACAAGCTTCCCTGGATCATCTGGCCCAGTGCCCTTGTCTGCACAAGCAAGAAGGCCAGGCAGAGACGACAGGATCACATTAAGGGCACAGCGCTAGTCAACGGCCAGCGTGGGACCGGACCTCTCACGGGGCTTCACAGTGCACCTGCTGTGCTGGTCCCCCAGACAGGTGGGCTCGGGGGAAGCCCAGCTGTGCCACCTCACAGCACCATCCCTCGTCCAGTGTTGCTCCAGGACACCCAAACACACCTAACTTGTATCTGGCACACGACACGCGTTTCCGAGTGCAACGAACACAAAGGCAGTCACCTCGTGCTCTTTCTCTTGGAGCAGAAGGACGATGTCTCCCGGCTCCACGCCTGGAGCCTGGTCTGCTTCCCCGGTGAATGTGATCCTCTGCCCGTGCTTCATGCCTTTGTCCACATGGACTTCGAGAATCTTGACTTCTTTAATTACCTTCTTCCCTTCACACTTTTTACAGCGGTCCTTCTCGTTGATCACCTCTCCTGGAAGGAGACGCCATTCAGACTTCCAGCAAGACTACTACACTGCACTGTTAAGACAGGTCTCGAAAACACCTTTACTCATTGAATACATCTCCTGAAAGTTCCTTTCACTGCTACCTTTATAACAAAAACTGGCGTCTGAGTGCTGGTTACCTAAGGGACGGAGCTACCCAAGTGTCTTTTATTTCACAGTATAATGTATCCCAAAATATGTGTTTGGCTCCTGACTCTAAAGTTAAAACAGAGCCTAAGGACCCTGGCTGGTGTGGTTCAGTGGCTTGAATGCCAGCCTCTGAACCAAAAGGTCACCAGTTAGACTCCCAGTCAGGGCACACGCCTGGGTCGTGGGCCAGGTCCCCAGTTGGGGACGTGGCGAGAGGCAACCAATCAACGAATCTCTTGCACATCAATGTTTCTCTCCCTCTTTCCCCCTTCCTTCCCCCCTCTCTAAAAATAAGTAAATAACTTTTTTTTTTTTTTTTAAAAAAAGCTTACGTATTATGGAAGCAAAAGGGATGGTCAGATGCTGGGCTTCTACAAATGTTTATTTTTTGTTTTCAGTCTTAGACTCATGTGAGTTTAACAATGAACAGAGAACCCAAATGCAAGTGTAAATGCCCTTTATGGCCCACTGTTGCCCTGTGTAGTCGGTACTGGGTAGTGTTTATCTCGCAGACACTGCTCAGGTGTGCTGTTAAGGACGTCCCCCTCTTTAGGGCCACTACCACTGAGAATTTCCAAAGCCAGGTAGCCGTGGCTGCGGGCAGCGAGCGCCCTCACGCCCCAGTTCAGGATCACGCAGCTTCTTTTCCCTCCTCCGTCTTCCTCTGAGCCCTCTGACTAGCGTCCAATCAAGTTAAAATGAAGGTGTGCACGGGACGCTGTGCAAAATCAGCGTCGATCTCTAATGGCCGACTGTCGGGACACCTTAATGTGAAGAGGACGTGCACAATCAGTAAGTTCAGAGCCTGCTTCCAGGACCCTGACTCTGCCAAGTGCTTTCTGCAAGTCACAGCTCCTCAGACGCAGACGACCTTGCAGACTGGCCAACGTGGGCCTCTCGATAGCAGAGCAGAGCAACCATGCGGCGGTCAAGCGCACCAAGCACCTCCGGCGGGGAGGTGGTGCGCAGCGTCTCCAAGTGACCACCCCTCTCCAGAGCAATCTGGGAAAGGGGCTCTAACACCTTGCTATCCAGGATGGTGGCCCCACCTTAGATTGAATCACTTCAAGTAAAATCATGCATCCGCTGTCTACCAGCCACATTTCAAGTACTCAGTAACCAAGGAAGGCTAATGGTTACCGTTCTGGACATTATGTGCACGGCACATTCCCGTTCGTCACCGCAGAAAAACCCTTTTGGCCAGCACTGCTCGAGGGACCACAGGCCCCACCGCTCACGCCCTATCTGTGCAAGTGGCGTCCGCCTGGGGGACAGGCACACCCAGCACGTCCTCAGCATCTCCCTGAAGGGGGCCAAGGGCCAAGGTGAGCACAGCTTCAGAAGCCATGCAGAGCCCAAAACACTCACTTCTGTGAGGAGAGGCCCAAACCCAGTATCCAGACTCAGAAGCTCACTGGGGCTCCCGGTGACACCTCCCCTTATCGGGTGGTGGTGACAGGACACTGCTGCTTCCTCTTTACCACGCGCCCCCCTTTAAATCGGAAAGGGACCAAACACACTGCCCAACTTTGTTATTAAAGGAACATGTCGCCAAACACAGGACAAATTAGCCGTTTACCTGTGTTCACTGGGCCTACGCATGACAGAACAACTGCCTTCCTCTTTCCCTGCAGCACTCTGTGGCTTTTCCCTAGTAAGGTGATACAAAGCCGGCGGGCCTCTCCGATTTCCGCACCCCCCGCCCCGCGGCACGTACCTTCTCCGTTGCAGTCGGAGCACACGGACTGCATCTGCTGCACCATGCCCGGGGCCAGCTGCCGGATCATGATGCGGACGCCTCGGCCGCGACAGGCGCTGCACTTCTGCACGGCCCCCGACTTCCCACCTTGGCTGAAGCAGAAGGGCCCGTCAGACTGTCGCCCAGCACCCCCCACGGGCGGTGACGGGCAGGCCCTGTGCTCCGCACCGCCACCTTCAACCCCGATGACTGCTCACTGCACTGGCTTTCAGAGGCACCGGAGGCTTCTGTTCTTGGGGAGTGACTTTTCAACCACAAACAACTTTACCTGGTATAGACTCAATGTGACCAGGAAAGAAGAGACGAATCTCACTTCCTAAACCTGAGTATGCACTTACCCATTGCACGCACTACAGAGGACATTCTTGCTGAGCTGTAGTTTGGTTGTCTTGCCGTTATACAGGTCTTCTAAAGACACCCTGGGGAGAAGAGGGTTGGGTTCGATTAGATTTGGCCATGTTCTCTTGTGTCCAAGACAAAATGACAGCTGCAACAGCGAAGTCCCCACAACCTCTCGAACAAGCACAAGAAGCCAGCTGACTGAGGCCTCACTTCGTGGCTCCAACGAGCAGATAGGCTTCATGGCTCTGGGCAGCACAGCTGAGGGCCAGGCCAGAGCCCACAGGATCGGGCAGCAGTTGGCTGGGCAGCACTTTCTGATAAAACTGGTAACTGCAGACATTTAGCCTCAGGCGGAGCCCTTCGCCTGGCCTGCCCTCTGAAGGGGGTACCCCCATTTTCCAGGACAAAACAGGCAGAGAGGTTAAGTAACTTGTCCAAGACCCCACAGGCAGCCTAGCGCCAGGGCCCTCACTCCAGTACAAAGCCTGCTCCCTCCCGGGACAATGTAGTAAGACTGCAGAGCACAACTTATGGGAGGCACTTGGCGGGCCTGTCTCAAGTGGAAACAAGTGGCCCTACCTACAGTGTGGCAGGGAGAAGGGAGAGAGCAGGATTTTCAACAGAGCCTACAGCAAGTTTTAAAGCACTAAAGAACCCAGGAATTATGAGCAAAATTGTGACTTTAAACAACTTTTACCAAATTTTCAAAGAGGTCTATGACCCAAAAAAGATCCAAGTTAAAAGTATTAACAACATACAACCGATAAAACTGACGTGCCTTTACTCACATCCTACAGGTGAATTACAGGACCATTCATTCCAGAGCAACCTCCAAAACCTACAAATGTCAAGTCTCAAAACCACTGGTCATGCATTTCCTTTGGTCTCACCCTTCTCACTGTTTTAAAATCTTCCTCAGTAGCACAGATTTACTTTAAAACAGAGAAACAAAATAGTTGGAAGTATTCTGCAAAGCACATGCAGTATTTTGTGGTATTCAAACTTTCTCAAAGTTGCTCTCCTACGCTAAACTCTGTCCATTCTAGGCAGCACAAGAATAAAACACTTACAGACCAACGTGACCTGCACTTCCAAGTGATGCCACTTATCTACAGCTTAACCTTGGACAAGAGCACCAGGCTGCACTGTCCTTCCCACTTCGTAAGAATCTTTAACCAAATCATTGACAGAAAACAAGTAGGTAGGGTTCCCCCGACACACACACATTAAATTATAATTAGTATGCAAAACCACTATCTAAGAGGCCAGAAAAACCTTCATTTCAACAAAGATGGCGAGAGCCCTGGCTGGGCAGCTCAGCTACTTCAAGCGTCATCCTGATACATCAAGGTTACAGGTTCAATCCCCAGACAAAGCACATACAAGAAGCAACCAATGAATGTACAAATGAGTGGTACAACAAATCAATGTTTCTCTCTCTCCCCCTCCTCCCTCTCAAAAATTAATTTAAAAAAGCAAACAAAAACCAAAACATGGGCAAGGAAAAACGTGGGTAATGGTCTGGCGAAACTGGAACCTCCACAGTAAACTAAACTGGCACAATCTCCTGTAAGGAAACAGTGTATTTATCTGCCTCAAAACACGGAGGCCTGCCGGGAATCTCCGCCAAGGAGAGAGAGCGACACTAAGGATTACAGAGAAAAACAGGCAACACTCTACAGAACAGGTGAACGATTAAATAAATCACGGAATGAAATATTACAAGGCCACCCAAAAAGAAGTGTTGGTGAATAGGGAAATTTTAAACGATGTTCAAACAGCAGGAAGTGCAACTGTGTGTAGTATGGAAAATAACGCAGAGGGCATGAAGCGCTGCGGGGTGTGGCAAAGACTCTCGGCCCCATTTACTGCTCGGACCATTTCTTTGTCGAAGAGAAACACGAAAAGCTAACCCGCGCTGCACAACTGCTCTTGGGGTGCTACCCAGATGATAATTTGCATCTGAGGGTGAATCCTTTTAAAACACAAAGTTAAGAACGAGACTTCGACAACAACGTAACAGATATGCTTTACTTCCTCTAATTTACACAGATGAAGAGATAATGTGGAATATTTTAAATACTGGAAATTCAGTCTCTGGCATTTGCTTGTAAAACTGGTATTATTTTATAAAAAGTTAACAAGACACAAGACCTCGCAGATTATTCTGAGTACAAAAGCTACTTCCATACTGTAGCAGGCTCACGGGTTCCCAGGCTGAGATCAAGGTCAGACACGTTCATGTGTTGGCAGGTTGATGCCAGGCCTGAAGCCAGCGAGCTCCTGGGAAACCAATTTAGGAGAGTTGTCACTGAGGACAAGTAAGGAGGGACTGTAACACGTACACAAACCAGCCAGCCAGCCACTCGGTTTCTAAGTTCTCAAACAAAAAAAGACCTGAAAGATTTAAATACTTCAAAGAGTCTTCACACCTGAAAACGTAAACCATAAAGCACGTCTCAGACGCACATTCACAAAACCACCTTCCTACTCAGCAAACACACTGGCCCTCCTTTCAGACATGCAGCGAACGCACCACCCAGCCCATCCCTTTCACCTCCATCACCCAAGGAGGACAGTGAGGCAACTGGAAGCTTTTATTTTCTGACGAAGGATGAAATGTTTTGATACCCTTTCTCTTCCACTGAGCACTGCCGCGTGAATAAAAGTGCTTAAGTTTTTTAAAAAGAAAAAGACACTTACTTGAGCGGGTGCATCATGTCCTCCCCTCTCCTCCGGCCGTTCCGACTTCTGTTCTGATTGCCCATGAAGCCGAACAGCCCCCCACCGAAGATGTGAGAGAAGATGTCGTCCATGCCGCCGCCGCCGCCGCTCCCTTCCCGAAGCCCCTGCTCTCCATAGCGGTCGTACAACTCGCGCTTCTCAGGGTTGGACAGCACTTCGTACGCAAAGCTTATTTCTTTGAACTACAGAAAGCAAGCAAAGAAGACAACTGGATCTCCGAACAGGAGAGCTGGGGAAGGCTACAGGAACCCAGAATCCACTCAGTTCTGGAAGCGGCAAGTTGTCTTTCGCTTGGTTCGGCTCCTGTTTACCACCCAGCACTGTCCGGGATGTCGCATTCCTGCTACAAAACCACTCGCTCTCGAAGGAAAAACTTGGCTCATGGGCATAAACGGGCTTTTCTTACAACATTCCTTTTATCGAGGAGGACAACTTAAGGTGAGAACTGAAAGCTTGAGGATAAAAGTCTCAAATAACTTACTTTGTCACCAGCATTTGGATTCTTATCAGGATGATATTCCTTGGCTAATTTTCTGTATGCCTTCAATAAAAAATAAAAAAAAACAAAGGTTATATACAAAGACTGGTTTACAGATTTGTGAGTACTAACTTAACAACACTTTTCTGAGAAGCAATGCTCTAAAATTACAACCTTCCAGAAAAACCTCTTCTTCACTTTTAGGGGATTTTCTTCACTTCCTTCACTATTAAGGGATTTTCCACCTTAATACTGTTAACTCGCTAATTTAATACAATAAAGCAGACAGCCTTTACACTGGGAAATGGGTTACAATGAAGCCAGATAGGGACAATGAAACATTACCAAAGAGAAAAACCAAACACTGAAAAACTCCGTGTTTTCACTATGGCCAAACGTCTTCGATGGCCGGGAACCGGGTCAAGAAGACTCCAGCCAACTCTAAAGAGAAATGCTGGTTCAGCTTTACAAACAAGGCATTACAACGAAAAATTTAGCCAAGGGAAGGATCCCCGCTCACGACGGCTCCTCCAGGTGCCACTCCAGGAAAAGCCAAGGGGGGCTCCCAGAGACGGCCTATTTTCACGTGGGGGCTAAGCTGGGGTCTCAGCGAGGGAAGCGAAGTCGAGGCGGCCGAGCTGCCCTGCACTCCGGCTTCATTCACAGACCCAGGAATTATATAACAGACCGGCATTTCCGGCGGGGCAACAGGAAGTCCCTCCACGCTCAACTGTCCCAGTCCCGCCGCCTAAGGGGCGGCCTCGTTCCCTCCGCTCGCGGTGAGGCCACGCCGGGCCCCGGGAAGATGCCCTGGGGTGTCACCACCTGCCTCCAGGGCTGCGAAATCCTGCGGTGTCAGCCTCGCAGCTCGGCACCCCGCGTCAATGAGGCCTTGCACTTATTTTTAGTCGGCGGACACTCAGGTGTTTGGCTGGGACCCATGCTTCCGGAAACGGGTGCATAACCTCTGGGTTACCTGCTCAGACAATGCGCCCACTGACCCCAGGCCGCCCGGTCACCGCGGAAGGGAGGAAGGGCGAGCGCCGGCTCCCAGGAAACACCCCACCTGCCCCAGCAGGCGTCCGCGACCCCGCCCGACGCGGCGCCGGCGTCCGCGGCGTGGACGTCTCTCTCGGGGCCGGGCGCCTCGGTCCAACCAGTTTTTCCAGGCTGGTGACCCCCGCGCCCGCCGGAGGCGGGAGGAAGGAAGCGTTCGGTCTCGTGTGCGCAGCGGTGGGTTGTATTTGCTACTACTGCGGGCGGGCGGGGCCGACGGCCCAAGGTCAGGAGAGACCAGAGCGCGAGGCCCGGAGCCGGCGGGTCTCGCCGTCGCCGCCGCCGCCCCCGGCCGGGACCCGGCGCCGGCTGGCGGGCCGCCGCGGAGGGCGGCCTGGCCGTCCCGGCCGCGCAGGCCCGCGCCCTCACACCCCGCCCGGCCGGCTCGTTCCCCGGTACCTTCTTCAGCTCGTTCTCGCTGGCGCCGGGCGGGACGCCCAGGATGTCGTACAGCTTCGTGTCCACCACGTTCGCCATGGCGGCCGGCCGGGCAGCGCTCGGGCAGGAAGGCGGCGGAGCTGACGGAGCGGCGTCGGCGGCGGCAGCGCAGGCCGAGGAGACAGCGAGGGGGAAGCGGGGGCGGGGCTACACTTTGACCCGGCGCACGTCACGCCGTGACGTAGCTGCGTGGAGCCGTCCCCCCTACGTTGGAGGCGGCCGCTGGGTGGGACGGGGCTGGTGACGTAGCGGGCGGGGAGCTCGCGGCTGGGCCGCCGTGTACTCCGAGAGCGGAGAGCACGGGCTCTCGGGAGGTCGGCTCCCGCTGGAGGTGATCGGGGAGCCGCCCCGGCCCTTGGGTCGTCCTCACCGCCCCAGGCCCCAGGCCCTCCTGGATCTGGTTCCCTCGGACTTGAGTGGGAAACTACCACCCAGTTGTCGCGTGTGTTTTATACCAGGGCGTTTCCAAACGGTCGCCAAAAGGAGTCAGTTACACCCAAAAGCACAACAGTCACATGCCACTGATTGTTTCACCGACCCGAGACATTTAACTGCTAGTTTTAAAGGAAAACAGCCTCAGTGCATCCTCTAATACGGCGCCAGGACTAGTTTCCTGGGAGACAATTCTTCCACGGCTGGGATGAAGGCATGGTTTCGGGATAATTCAAGTGCACTATATGCAAGCTCACCTCCTGCTGTGGGGCCCAGGTCCTGGCGGGCACGGAGGGTACCGATCCGCGCCCGCGGGAGGTTGGGGACCCCTGACCTAGTAGATGACTTTGAAGGTGTAATTCATCACACTTAATGGAATGAATGTCTTTATGGAGGAAAGGGGTGACACACTAAACCTGACAAGCTCGGGGGAGGCCTGGTGGCTGGCCTTACAAACTCAGAGACCCAGAGTAACTGCATGGGATGGTCTGAAACTAAAACTTTTTAACCAAAAGCAGTTCATGGCGGGCAGTCACGTCCTAGGCCGGTATTTTTCCCACACAAGGGTCAATCTTTATCTTAACTGAGCCTGTCTATTGTCTTTTTGCATCTATAATAATACCTGATAACATACCTTTACAATATGAAAGTAATTGACTTTTTTTCCTGGACCCCCTTAAAGGGCAACCTCCAAACCAGAGCGGAGACCACAAACCCCGGGATTATTACCTTGTTAACTGTAACCTAACTACCCTCTACCCACCTATGTAAAAGATGTATGTCTCTATTTATTTCACTTTTTATCCAATCCCAGAGATTTCCTGGAGTTGCTCTCTCCCCTCCCTAATCTATCACCAATGAAGTTCATGCAACCCCCTTACCCTTCCTCCTTTGATTGTAATGTATAAAATAAGTGGTAAAACTGCTGTTTCCAGGAGCATGTTCTCAATCTGTTGAGATTTTGTTTCCCGGCAATTGTCAGTCTGGCTCAAATAAACTCATAAAAACATTGCAGGTCTGAACGTTTCTTACGTTGACACCATCGAGTTCCTGGCCCACGCTTACATCTTCACAAGTGTTTCATGTGTGTTCACAATTGATGTGCAGCCTCTCTATCCAATCCGAGGTCTACCTGTTGGATCTGGATCACGGGATTCAGTCTCTAACTTGAGAACTTAAAAATTAGCTAAGCCCTGGCTGGTGTGGCTCAGTGGGTTGAGTCCCAGCCTGCGAACCGAAAGGTTGCCGATTCGAGTCCCAGTCAGGGCACAGGCTTGGGTTTCAGGCCAAGCCCCTGCTTGGGGGGTATACCAGAGGCCGCCAATGGATGTTTCTCTGCCTGTCTTTCTCCCCCCTTTCCTCTATCTCCAAAAATAAATAAAATCCTTTAAAAATATAGCTAACACTGGAGGTGTAGATGGTGTGAAGCAGCCTGACCGGGTGCATGGTGCCCCGTGTTGGTGCCCGTTGAACATTGGTATCAGAAAATGATGTATCCCTACCACCAGTCACGATGTCCAGCCCCCTGGACTGGGGCAGGGGAGGGGGAGTATTACAAAAGAATGAGCCATAGTGCCTGCCTTCAACCCACTGGAGACTTATGGACACACACAAAAAATAGGATGTTCCGATCCTTCGGAGCCTGAACTGGTAGGTAGTTAGGACCAGCGTCTCAGGACAGGGTAACCTCTCTCCTTGGCATTCCCTAAGACCTGTGCGCCCACTGACCCCACCTAGTTCCTTAAGACCAGGCTGTGGAGGGCCTCGGGGACCATGCTGAGGAGCTCGCCAATGTATCCTGGAAACCCTGGGGAGTAATCGATGCGAAATGATGATACCCCATTCTCCTCTTTCTTTCCTTCCCCGCAAACCCTACCCGAAATGCTGCTCTTTCAGCGCCGTCTCCCTGGTTCCCACTGCCAGTGAGTACTGAGGTCCCATTGGTGTCCCATTACCCGCGGCCTGTGCTTTTTAAGGACAAGTCTGATGTGCTCTCTCAATGTTGTTTTGGTGTGAACTGAACTCCTGTAATAGGCTGTAGGTTTCTCGGGGGAAATTCTGTGCCCCACAAGGTCTGGCGGGGACTGTCGTAGAGACCTCAACAGTTTCAGTCTCCCCACTTCCTTCTCACAGTCTGAGACGCTCATAAACACTGAGTTGCGCTGGAGCTAGAGCATGGGGGCTGGTACCCTGGCTCAGCCGTGCGTTAACAATGTGACTTTGGGCAAGTTACTTTTCCGAGGCTGATTCCTCACCTGTAAAGCAGGATTCATTAGTATTTGTATCACTGGCTTCTCTGAGGGTTAAAGAGTTAAGGCATAGAGAGTACTTAGAAAACAGGAGCTGTTCATTGTCTTCATCCATTTCAGTTCCTGCCCACTCCCCCCCCCCCCCCCCGCCCCCGCCACGCCCCCCCTCCCCCGGGGATTCCCCAGTTTCCTCCGTATCCTGTGCGGACTGGCCTCTGTCCTTTCCCGTGGTCTCCTTCTCAAGGGCTCTGTGCCTGTCGAAAAGACCACGTTCTCTTCCGCTGCCAGTCCTCCAGTCCTACCCAGCGTACCCCCTCTTTCAGGGACCGTCACAGTTTCTCTCTCTCTGCCGTGAAGAGTCAAAAAGAGCTGGACTTTTCTAATCACTTTCTGTTTTACTCAATTTTTTCCTTTTTTGCAAGGGGAAACCCCCTCCTGTGGTTTAACGTGAGCTTCTGAACCCCTAGCGAAGGGTAGCTGGGGAAATTCCGTCCCTAGCTCTAAGTTATTTTTTTACCTCACTCAAAACCGGTCACCCAGTTCAAATTTTTACTGTTTTCACTCATTTACAAGACTTTGTCCATTTCTGAGTGTTAGCTGCAGTCAGCACTGTTGATGGCTCCTTCTGTAGGTCAACACTTACCTCAGCACAGCCCTGGGCGCTTCACCCCTGCTCCCTGTCCTCACATGCTGAGTCACACCTGTCAGCGTCATCCCCGTGTCAGTCACCGACTCCATGTTTTTAAGGCAGCTCATTTATTTTAGCCCCAAATTGAGCTAAAGCCATGAAGGGATCGAGACCTACCGTGACCTCATTTGGTGGCTCAGGCCCCATGAAATGCTGAGTCATGGTGCCTCTGAGGGCTGCTCTGGCTTGGCCAGAGATTTCAAGTTCGAGGCTCCAGTGACCTCAGATTTCTGCCAGGCTTGTTGTTGTTCAATTCCTTTTCAAAATCAGTGTCTTTGTATCACTTCAGGGGTGGCGGTGGGGACGGGGTGGATAAGGCACTAGGGAGGGAGTGGACGATCTGTAATATTTTGAAGGACATTCATAGTATTCACAACTGACAATGCAGAACCTTGGACTCCACTCCTTCCTCCAGCCCTGGATATACGGTCAGACAGCAGCTTCGCTTCTGCCTTTCATGTGACTGATCTGGAATGTGCAGAGCAGGCGACCCCAGTCACAATATTTTGCAGGGGTACAGAAGAAGATGCTCACGGCTCTCATTCTGAGGGTATTAGGATGGCAGAACTGATGATTGGTGGCGTTCTGGGGAGAAAAAAATGGGGAGTGGCTCACTGGACAGTCTCTAAGCTCCTTGCCGTCCAGGGCAGCCTGGTGGTCTGTGGCGAACAGCCACACTGTCACCCCGTCCCATCCTTCCCTGTCAGCTGTTCCATTGTCAAGCTCCCGGCGGCTTGCACACTGCAGCAGCATAGTAAGCAGAGGAAGCGGCTGGGCAAGTGCAGCTGCCGAACCTTTGGTGCGGGGAAGGAGTGGAGGAAATGTGTCTGTATATTCATTTATTCCAGAAATGACAGACCCCTAAGTGTCAGGCACACCCAGGGACTGCACCTGGGGATGCAGTCACGGAAGAGATCTCTGCCTGCACGGAGCCCACGTCCCAGTGCGTGCGCAGGCAGCGAACAGACCAGGAAGTACATGACTATCAGGTGCTAGTGCCCGTGATGGAGGAGAAGGGGGTAGGGAGGTTGGGTTTGGAAACCTTTTTTCTTGGGGGGGTGGAGAATTTTTTAAAAAACTAATTTATTTATTTTCAGAGAGAGGGGAAGGGAGGGAGAAAGAGAAGGAGAGAAACACTGATGCACAAGAGGGACATCAATTGGTTGCCTCGTCCATGTGCCCTGACTGGGGACCGAACCCGCAGCTCGGGCATGTGCCCTGACCAGGAATTGAACTGGCAATGATGCAGGACTACGCCCAGCCCACTGAGCCACACCGGTCAGGGCTATTCTTTCATTTAAAAAAAATTTTATTTATTTATTTATTTTTAGACAGAGGGTAAAAAAGGGAGAAAGAGAGGGAGAGAAACATCGATGTGTGGTTGCCTCTTGCACACTCCCTACTGGGGACCTGGCCCACAACCCAGGTATGTGCCCTGACTGGGAATTGAACCAGGGACCTTTTGGTTCCCAGGCTGGTGCTCAATCCACTGAGCCACACCAGCCAGGGCTATTCTTTCATTTCTTAATGCAAGTCAAACAAATACAAGTTTATATTCCCATCTTCACTGTTTGTTAATAGAAAAGCAGGACACTGTATACACTGCCCCGGCCTGGCTTTGGTCATCTCAGACATCCAGAAAGTCCACATGAATACATAGAGTGTCCTCATTCTTTTTTGCTTCCCCTTTTTTGGGGGGTAAAATTTTTATTGAAATACAGAAACCTACATTGTGAGGATGTACCACGATTCACTTAGTCGGTTCTGTAGTGAGGGACATCTGGCTCACTGCCCGGTCACCAAGAGATGTATCTATGCCGGAAACGAAAATGCCCCAGACGTGATTCTTCACTTCCGACTGTGAGAAAATAGGATCTCGTTCTTCAGGGGTCTCCGGCGAGGCTGACTCAAGCTTTGAGTTTATTTTTGATAATTTGATTTTTAAAGACATTGGTTGTAATCCGGAGAAAAGTTTAGATTTTCTTTAGGACAGAGGGCGTCCGTTTTAAGCGTGCTGGAGTGAGAGCGCTCCCCGAGAACTAGATCAGCAAGGCCGGAAGCCATCAGCTTTCTCCTGTGATTCAGGGCCGAGACCTCGAACTTGCACAAATAGTAGCTTTGAATGACCATTTCTAGGTCAACGTAATGGAGACGTTACTTCAGTTGCGGTTTAGCCCCGACTTTGGCTCGCAGGTTTTCCCTACTGGAGAACAAGCTGCTCAGGCCCGGCTGGAAAAACACACAGAAGTTCTGAGGACTGTTAGCCTTGGCGACGGAAGCCCTCTCTTCCTCTAAAAGAAACCACGGGAAAATGCTCTTTCGGGAGGTCTCCACAAGGGATGAAGTCCACTGAAATTGTTGCTGGAAAGGGATGGCTGGAGGGGGTCTGCCTCGGGCGGGTGGTGTGTGGGCGCTGGAGAGATTTCACAACACCGTCCAGGTGATTTTAGGAGGACGTTAATAAAGCTGGGGACATGGAGACAAGGGAGGACTTAGGATAAAAAAAAAGCAGCAGGAGAGAGACTCGCTGGGGCTGCTTTGGCTCCTTAGGAAAGTTATAGGAAAGGAGTGAGCCCAGGCAAGGCTGCTGTGAGCTCATTGGGAAGTCAGAGAAAAGGGGGCCCTGGGGACAGGGTCGGGGGTGAGCCTGGGACGAGCTGGTGCCAACAGCTCCCCTGGTTGCGAGTCTCATGGGGACCCTTAGAGTTTAGGAGATGCACGCCTGTGGGGGAAGCAGAGGGGGAGGGAGAGAAAAAGGGAAAGGGGCAGCATGCTCCTGGGAGGGGGAGGCCATGCTGGGTCCTTTCTCTTGAGGGTTTTAAAGTCTGGGGGTGTAGGGGAGGTCTTGGGGGAGGGGCTCAGTAGGGTATTCATCAGCTCTGTGCTGGAGCGCCTAAAGGAGGTTTACTCCCTCAGCCTCGTCCGTGCTTGGCCGGGGTTGGCAAATGGCACTACCTGGATTTCTGCGACCTTCCTCCCAGAGGAGGGCCAGTGACGCTACTCACCGACTGGCCGGTGGGGGAGGAGAGGTGTAAACCTTTCACTGGGAGTGCCCTCGGTTAGGGAAGATCTGGAAAGCCCTGGCGAAAGTGCCGCCCCTCTTAGCTCCTGCAAGGGTTCCCTGAGTTCTTTGTCCCTTTTTTCAGGAGGATCAGTGACATTCTGATGCTGGCTGGGACCACTCCTCTAACCATTGCCTCAAATCAATTCCGGGTAGGTCTCCAGAGTCGCCCAGGAAATGGCCCCAGATTTACTGAACTCGGGGTAGAGGGTGGGGGGGCCAGGAAGCTTGACTTTGGGGATCATTGGATCTCGGAGAAAAAGTTCAGGCTGCGGGCGGGCAGATCGGTGTTAAATCTGGCCTGCGCGGTCTTGAGCAGGGGTCTAGACGCTGGTGAGCCTCACGACCTCCAGGAGGAGTGACTCTGGGTGAACCAATGAGATGCCGAAAGTCTCAAAGGCTTGGCTCAGAGGCTGGACGTTACCGGGCATTTGGCTACTGTCTGAGTCTGTTTGGCTGCTGTAACAGAAACCCCATGGACTGGGGCTTCAACAACAGACACTTATCCCCACAGTTCTAGACCCTGGGAAGTCCTGCCTCAAGCCGCTGGCAGATCTGGTGTCTGTTGGGAGCCCACTTCATGGTTCATAGATGGCCGTGTCCTTGCTGTGTCCTCACAGGACCAAAGGGGCCCGGGGGCTCCCTGGGGTGTCTTTTATTCAGGCACCAACCCCGCTCTTGGGGTCCCCACCCCCTGACCTCACCACCTCCCAAAGGCCTCCCATCCTCATGCCCTCACCTTTGACACCAGGATGGCAACACGGGGGTCTCACGGGGACACAGACCTTCAGGCCACCTGCCCTCTCCTCCCTCGGTCCAGTGCAGAGTGCTCTTCAGAATTCCTGTGGGCCTGACCGTATGCGATTCAGCCACAATCAGATGGCCACACAGCAGGTCAAGAAGTCGGCGGAGTCACAGAGGGGAAGTGTATACCACCCTGGGCAGCTGCGATGGCCTCAGGATGGCCTCAGGTGGAGCCTAGTTAAACGAGGGGCCACCCAGTCGAAGGTCAGGGACAGCAGTTGGAGGGAACCAGTTGAACAGGCTGACAAAGCCTCAGGGCTTCTGACTCACTGACAGTCTCACCTGTCAGGTCCCCTGGCCTGGGAGGTGGGGGAAGCACCTGAATTTGGTTTGAATGTGCTGAACTTGACTTATCCCTGCGGAGCCCTGGAGAGGCAGTTGGAGTTTTGGCTCTTAGGCCCTGAGGAACTCTCTGGCCTTGGGTGTGGGTGGAAGAGCAGGGGGAGGCAGCAGAGGGCTCTGAGGCGCCTGGGAGCCACGGTGGACAGGCTGGGGCCACTCAGCTTACCCACGCACAAAGCTGCTCCCTCACCCTGCTCCTCCGGCCCTGGCCCCAGAGCAGGGGACTCAGGGGACACCTGGCTGAAGGCCCTGCAGGGTCCTGTCATCTCTGCGGGGAAGTAGGAGCAGAGAGCAGAGGGTGTAAAACCATTGACATCGGGGTGACCTCTTGTCTGCCCCCATGCCCATGCCCCCAGGCCCGACAGAGATGGAGAGAGGGGAGAGGGACTTTCTTAAATCACCTGTATAAACACGGAAACCGTTTTCCACCCTTAGCTCTAGTTCCTGTTTCATGTTTTTTTCTGTGCAAATAAAACCCTAAGTTTACCGGTGGACATTAAAACAACGAATTTTCCCCCAAATGGAGACAGTGAAAGGCTGGAGTTTCAGGCTCTAACTGCCAGGAGTGTTCAAGGTTAGCAGAGGGCACGGCGGATTCAGGTGTTCCTGCATGTTTCAAGGTCCATTTAGAGAAAGGTGCCTGGACTCCAGGGAGACACTGGATTTCTCCCCCTTCAAAGTCAACCCGAGTGTCCAAACGTGGAGGATGAATGAATTGGACCTGCCAGGCCCGCAGCCCCAGGGGCTCCTCAGCCCAGCAATGGCCTCCCTATTGTTCTTTCTCATTAAGTTGAGGGCAAAGGAATCACAGGGCGCCCACCATCCTGGGGGCCCTGGGGACAGATGAGGCGTCCATGAGCCCTTCGCTGGGGGAGCCGTGGGGCCCAAGCTCCAGCTGTGAGTCAGTGTCGCCTGTTCACAGCTGGACTTCAGGTCTTCCTGGGCAGGATCTTCCTAGAGCTCTCGTGCGTGTACAGAAGTGCGTGCGCGGAACCCCCTCGCGGCGCTCGGTGTGGGCGGGTGGAAGCAGGGCGCACATCCACAGCCGAACAGGTAGACGGAGAGTGGAAAACGCAGCCGCCCGTGTTCTGGGTGTCGTCGTGGAAAACTACACGTCTGGCCCATTAATTCACTTGTCACTCCTTCAACCCAGCTGAAGGCACAAATCACAGTTGGAGATTCTTATTTACTATAACCTCACGGCTGTTTTACTCAGGGGTGGTCTGGAATACTGTGCCTCAGGGTCGGCACAGGAGCACCAGCCCTGAGCAGCCAGGACGTAGTAGTGCTGTGGGTACAGGCTGAGGGGGCGGGGGGCGGGGGTGTCCTATTAGCTCTGCAGGGGAGGGAAGGCGGGAACGCCTCTGGCAGGGTTTGGGATGGCATTTCCATTAGTCCTAGCGTCTTGCTGTAAACAGGAGGTGACAAGATGCTGCTGGAATAGCTGAGTCTTAGGGTACCCAGCATGTCCTGGGGATTTAATTCCCACCAGCTGCCCGCTGCCAGGGCCAGCCTGCTGCCTCTGGCTGTCCCCCCAGTCCCGGAGCAGGAGATCACAGACACCAAGGACTCGGAGGGCGAGGATGGATCATCGGCGAGATTGAAAATGACACTCTAAATTGCTTCCAAACGCAAGGAGGTTTTCAAATGGTGCTGGCGCTGATCGCCTCACGCGGCTTCATGCTTCAGGTGTTTTCTGGCCAAATAAAGAGGCGCAAGAGCCATCAGACGCTTGTTCAGGGCGATTACCATGAATCATTACAAACGGGTCGTCCTAGTGCTAGAAACGCCGACGCCCTGCCGCGGTCACGGGGCGATGGGCCGAGGAGACTGTTTCGCCGAAGGTGTGGGCCCCCGTGGTCTTCATGGGGCTCCCTTGAGCCCTTGCCCAGGGAGATAAGGAATCTTCCCAAGTGTTTAGGGGCTGTTACCGGGGCCATGGGATGTGGGGAAGGGCAGGGCCGCAAAACCATCGCAGGTGACAAACCAGTGGTATTAATCAGCAGGCAGGGATGCAGAGCGGGCCCAGGTGAGAACACACACTTCTCCAGCCCCGCCTTGCTGCCGGGCCTGGTTCTAGGGTGTTTATATCCTTGACCTACCTTCCGAGGTGGGCTGGGTTCTCATTCCCATTTCACCAGCCGGGCGATGACTGGCGAGGCCGGCATGGCCGGTGACAGCTTTTCCTCTTTACATCCATTCTACTGGTCCTGCCCTGGCTGGTGTGGCTCAGTGGGTTGAGCACCCGCCTGCAAACCGGAAGGTAACCAGTTCAATTCCTGGTCAGGGCACGTGCCTGGGTTGTGGGTCAGGTCTCCAGCTGAGGGTATGTGAGAGGCAACCAACTGATTGCGAGATGCTTCTCTCCCTCTCTTTCTCCCTCCCTTCCCCTCTCTCTAAAAAGGAATAAAATCTTTTAAAAATACATTCTTTTTTAAATTCCCATGCAGGGGAGAAGGGGGGAAGGGGACATCTGAGCAGAGCCTTGAGAACTTGCCGTCTCTCTCCTTGTTTTCGGCCCCTCAGACCCCCACGATGCGGGTGGGAATTCCAGGCAAACAGGTGACATTTGTTGTGCCACCCTCCAGTCTGGTCCCAAGCGTCGGCCCTGCCCCACGCCTCCGGGACCTGTGCCCACCCTGCCCCCACCCCGGCCAGATGGGGTCCTTAGGGGGATTTAGCAAACAGAAGCACAGAACGTCAGTCAAGGTCAAATGTCTGATGGACAACAAAAGATTTTTAGTTTAAGTACGTACCATTCAGTATTTGGGACATATTTATACTGAGTTTTTTTACTTGCTGTTCATCTGAAATGAAAATGGACGTGGGCTGTCCAGTGTCACACCCGACCCCTGGGGGCCGCCCTCGGCACCCGAGGACCCTCCCACAGACGCCTTCTCTGCTTTTTCCGAACTTCACTGATCTAGTCTTCACAAAGGAACCGAGCACCCACCCTGCAGAGAGCCCTGTGCCCTTTGGGGGTGAGTGACCTGGCAGGGTCCCCCTGGAGGCCCTCCTATTCAGTAGGAGATTGGCCCCATCTGTTAGCAACAGCATCACAGGGTGGGAAGTGCCAGGACCACCCAGGACACGGTGTGGCCGTGGGCTGCAGCGGGAGGTAGTCCTGGAGTGGGTCTTCTGGGAGGGGCTGCACCTGGTGGCCAGCGAGGCGGAGGGCAGATCCAAGCTTGGGGCTGGCCTCCAGCTCCTTACGTCCTCCTGGGGCACATTCCTGGGCTGGTCTGGGCAGGAAGGTTTGGTCAGCAGAAACAGACACAGCTGGTCCCGACTCTGGCCACCAGAGGGCGGGCTGGCCTGTGAAATGGCTTTTCCTGACACCCAGGAGGGAGCCCAGCGGAGTTTCACGAGGGGCAGAGAGAGCTTCCCTTTTCCTCTGCTCAGAAACCAAGTCAAAGGGAAGAGGAAACCACCCTCCCCCTTGGAGAGCAGGGGTCCTCCTGAAGGCATGTGGCAGTAACAAGGACTTCTGTCTGTCCGCTGCGAAACATTCTAGAGACCCCAGGGCTTTAATTTGCTTATTTTGAGGTGTGGCCATGGTTTTCATCATCCAGCAGGTAAACGGAGCCCGCCGTCCCTGCCAGCCCTGCAGGAGGGAGCATTCTAGTGGGGCCCCAGCCCCTCACCGCAAGGTCCCCTCCAGCATAGCGCTGCCTCTCTGCCTCCCTGTCTCTTCGACAGCAGTCTCCGAGGCCGAGAGTCCTGTGCCCGGTGACTGTCATGGCAAACCTGCTCTGCCCCCAGCCCCATTTGCAGTGAGTGGGGACTCAGTCCCTGTCACGGACCCACGGAGGGCGGGGCGGAGCTGCGGGTTGGGGTCTGCACTTAGCAGAGACACAGACCTGGCCAGGGGCTCCCTCAGTCCAGCCTGGGACCCCAGCAGGGGCAGGAGGTGGTCAGTGGGCAGCCACCCCCAGGGAGGGGCCCAGGAGTCCTGGGGAGAGATACTGATTTCTCCTGGACACGGAATCCGAGGTGCCAGCTGATTTAATTTAAATTTCAGACAACGATGCAGCAGCAGCATCTGCATTATGCCCACAACTGTGAGAGCAGAGGGGAGCTCTGTGGCGCCCCACCCCCAGGGCAAGTTCACCCCAGAGGGATGAAGACACTCCCCCAAAGCTGCACAGTGAGCTCGGTGCCGTGGGTTGGAACCACCTGCTGTGAAATCACCCCAAGAAGATATGTGTCCCCCAAATACCATTCCTGGCACCAGGTCCCCAGATGCCCTAGCTCCTGTTCGTTCCAAGGCCTGGAGGTTTGTTCAGCCCTGTCCCTTCATCGGCGAGCAGCCTGGGAGAACACCCTCTGTAGCCCACGCAGTCAGAGGGGTTTCTTGGCCTGCCATGAAGTACCCACCGCACTGAGCAGAGGGGCAGGAGGCCTGCCCGGTGCCCTGGGCCGCAGACCCCAGAGTCGGGTGGGGAGGAAACAGCTGCATTCAGAAGGGGGCTTCTGGGGGTGGTGGGCATGGGCTGCCCAAAGTCTCGGCTGAGCTTCCCCCTGACCATCATCCTCAGGGAGCTGAGGCTGGAGCAGTGGGGGATGGGAAGAGGAACAGGTGCCTTGTTTTCGATGGGCCTCGGATTTATAACTAGGCATGAGAAATGGAGGAGAGAGAGGGAGAGGGACAGACACAGAGTCCTTGGTGGTGAACTTACATCGATTCTGCAGTGACCTTTTCCTTCCTTCCAAGACGAGCTATTTCATTTTATTCAAACTGAAAAAACAAAATCCACCCTGAGTTACCAAAGACTCTATTTGGCCCCCTTGATGCCTCTCAGGACGGCTGCTGGTGTGGGGGGCCAGTGAACACCAGGCCCCCTCCTTTCTCCCTCAGCAAGGGCCTGGAAAACGAAGGAATCCACGCCTGTAGCCAGAGGGGAGAGATTCATTAGCAGACCTGGGTTGGCTAATTTAGGAGCTGGCAATTAGCAAATGCAGTCTGCCCGGTCCCTCGCTGCGATCCATTAGAGAGAAACGGAGGCGAAGGCAGGCTCAGGGCCCAGCAGTGTGCCAGAGACGCTAATTCATAACAACCCCAGTAAACTGCCAAGGAGACTTCGCGCATTCCCCTACCCGTGGGTTCCTGCTTCTCCCTCATGCCTGCCGCAGGGGAAGACAAGTCTGGCTCAATGTCTCATTTGATGGGACACAGATGCTGTGACCTGGGCAGGTGTGGACAACTGGGGAGGGAGCTGTCCTGGGAGTTGCCTTTCTCTCTGCCCACTTGGGGTGTCCACCTGCTGAATTCCAGGGGGGCCAGTGCGGGACGGGGGAGAACTGGGCTCAGGCAGAACCCATAGCTGAGCCCTGCTCAATGACCCACAGCCTTCTCAGTGCACCAAGATTTTGGATTCAGACTTTAATGAAAAAAAAGTCCAGCTCTGGGAGGCAGGGAGGTGCACGCCGCCCAGCTCTCTGTGGGGGGGGACTTGCTGCCTCACTGCAGAGGGTGACGAGCAGGTGACTCCTTCTGCAGCAGCCAGGGAGCAGCCTGGTCCAGGTCACATCCCTCCCAGGGCAGCACCAGGAGGTTCTGATCCTGGAGGGACCTGAATCCCATTCTGGCCCCATGCAGGACCCCCTGAAGGGCAATTTTCCATCCTGAGCTTCCCTGCTGGCTAGACTGCACCTTGGCCAGGGGGTTCAACTTCTCCTGTGCCCAGTCCTGCTTCCTCACGCCTGGTTCAAAGGCGCAGGCTCCACCTGCACCTGAGCCCCTGAGAGCCCAGCCTGCGGCCCCACCCGCCCCAGTGCAGCACAGTAGGGGCAGTTCGGAAACGTTGTTGCTGTATCTATCTCTGTGGATCTCTCTGAATAGAGACCCGTGTGTGGAGAGAGATACAAGGTATCTTCATCTGGAGGGAAACAGAGAAATCCACACACATGGGGGACACAGAGACTGAGACAAAATAAATATGGCAAAATGGTACCATTCCTGAGTCTAGGTGAAATGTTTACAAATTCTCATTCTACTATTCAACTCACTATATATAGTTTTGAAACTTTCCGAAATAAAAGTTGAGAGAGAAATAAATAAATCTGTGTAGTACCCACGGCCTCAGAAAGGGGTTCAGTAGGCAGTAAATGGTCCGGGCTGGGCCCACTGGGTTTGTTCTCGGGACTTTTTTTTTTTTTTCCTTTGGAATAAAGGTTCTGGAAGGAGGTAAATGTGCATGCAGAGGGAGCCTGCTTGCAGGGACAGTAACGCGGCCCAGAGAAGCAGGCACATGCGGAGACAGCCTGGGAGTGTCTGTTCCAGGTCCAGCCCTGGGCCCTGCAGGACTTCCGATGACATGGGCTGTCCCCAGTGTCCCTCCCCACTGTGGGAGCCATGCAAATCTCTGATTTTCCCGTTGTTATGTCCAAATCAAGAGTCCTAATACAAAGGCCTTGGGGGTGAAGATGGGGAGGCGGATGTCTGACCCTTTTTAATTTTGTCCACTCTGTCTCTGACGAGGAGGAACTTTCTCCCCCAGGGGGTGGCACCGCCAGCACACTGAGCAAGGTCAAGGGAGCCCCAGGCTTCTGGGGCCCAGCTGGCCGTGTGGGTTTCTGACTCAGGGCCCCAGTCTGGAGTTGTCCCGCGTCTTAGGGAGCGCTGGTATACTCCGCCCCTCTCACCCCATCTGGCGCAACGCGGTCTCTCAAGTCTCGGATGCTGCTTGAAGAAACCAGGCCTTTCAGCTGCTGGTTCCCCGGCAGCTTGTTCTGTCCCCTTCCTCTCCAGCTCTGCACCACACAAAGGTGCCCTGGTGTGAGGGCCGGCTGCAAGGCGCAGGAAAGCTCACGGGCCTATTCTGAGCAATTGGAATGAATCGTGTGCTGCTCATATCCTACATCCTCTATCATCCCAGGTTTTTTTGTTTTGTCGGACACACCTGGGTGGACAGGACATCCCCGGGAGAGGCCCCTGCTGCCCTCTCTGTCTGGTGGGAGCGCAGGAAGAGGGCTGGTCCGTTGTGGTCAGAGACATGACAGGCTCCCAGCTTATTGCTGGCCTGCAGGAACCCCTGGGGCCTGAGCCTTGCTGGGGCTTGGGAAGCCCACCCACCTCATCATCGGGAGCGCGCTGAGAACTCTCAGACGGCTCTCTGGCTCGGCCCCTTTCGGGGCCAGTGCTCCCAGCAAGAGCTACATGCTCCCTTTTATCCCTGTGAACTCTCACTGCCTCATGGGGTGGGGGGGTGGGGCGGGAGGAATCTCAGTGCACTCTCGCACCTCCTGTGAGAACATCACGGGAGCAAACAGGGACTAAGGGGCCGCCAGGCCATTTCACAGAGGCTTGAGTGCGGCTGGCGCTCCGCCGTCACGGCGGGGAGTAGGGAGCAAGGCATGTGCTTCACGGCGTGTCCTTCCTTGGGTAGAAAGGCTGAGGACCTGTGATGGATATTTAGGGTTTTCAGTTTCACAAAATTCATAAAGATATGATTTACTTATTTTTAGAGAGATAGGGAGGGAGGGAGAGACAGGCAGACTTGTTCCACTATTTAAGCCCTCACTGCTTGATTCCTGCACCTGCCCGGGCCAGGGACCAAACCCCCAACCTTGGTGCATCAGATGACTCTACAACCAACTGAGCACGTGGCCGGGGCTAAAGATATTTTTTTTTCTATTCACCATTTCATTTATCTCTGCTCTAACCTTTATTATCTACTTCCTTCAGCTACAATCTGTTAATTCATTTGAGATTAAAAAAAAAGATTTTATTTATTTTTAAAGAGAGGGGAAGGGAGGGAGAAAGAGAGGGAGAGAAATATCAGTGTTCGGTTGCCTCTCATGCCCCCCCGCCCCCGGAACCTGGCCTGCAACCCAGGCACGTGCCCTGACTGGGAACCGAACTTGCAACCTTCCTGTTTGTGGGAGGACACCCAAGCCGCTGAGCCACACCAGCCAGAGTGAGACATCCCATTCTTCAGGATAAGAAACCTTATTATCTTTTTCAACAGTCAGATTTTCTCCCTCTTCTCTCTGGTTTAAAACGGAAATGCCATTCTGCCAACCAGGCGAAGCAGACAGGACGCGGTGCGAGCCCAGGAACACGGCGGACCGCAGGCTGGTTTTGCCTGCAGTGGTTGAGCAGACGCTTCTGGGAATGTGGCTTCCAGTTTCCCCAGCTCCAACAAAGGGAGCACAAAGCCACCAGAGAAGGAAGCGGTGTCCGCCCCCTGCGCCCCTGCAGCGAAGTGCAGTGTGCGGTCACCTTGGTCACCTTCCATGCTGCCCGACTTACTGAAGAGATGCCAACTGTTCCTCCAGGGTTATGAGGCGAGGGCGCCTGCTGGCAAGAGCGTCCCTGGTACAGACGGTGTGCCATAGAACCGAATACCTGAAGCTTATGTCATTTTATTAACCATGTTGCCCCAATAAATTCAATTAAAGGAAAAAAGAAAGGAAACAGCGCCCCCAGGCACAGCCTCGGGGACATGGCTTTGGAGCAAGGTTGTCTCTCTGCGTGCCCTCTGCCTACTACTGAGCTGCACCGTTCAGGGAAGTCCGCTGGTTTTTATTGACAAACTTGGCAGTTTCTTCAGAAACTCGGTTTGGTGTTGTAGTGTCTGCTTAAAAAAATCTGTGAGCATTTGGGGGTGAAGGGAAAGCACGGCACGGACCCTGCAGAAAGGAGGCAGGACGGCAGGACAGGGAAGGTTTGGGACCGTGGTGGGTGGGTGTTGCCGTTTCAGAGTGATGGGGGGGGGTCTCCATGAGCCCCCGGTGGGGAGGCGGGCACACCCTCAGTCCCGCACAAGAAAGTGAAGAGCCATGTGGCCGTCAAACAAGGCAGGATCGGGGATGGGACATGTACTGGGGGCCCGTCCTGCAGAGATGAGGGTGCAAGGCGGAGCTCCTGAAGCAGCATCCGGTCTCTAGAGGCTGAGGCCTGCTGGCCTGAAGTTAGAGAAGGACTGAGAATGCCATGACAACGCCCAGGGCCGGACGGGGGGTCGGCACCAGCAGCTTTGAAGGAACAACGAATTATACAGAGTCCAAGGAAGGGGCACTTTTGTCTCTCGAGCAGGTAGCTGCGACTCTCAGCCAGCTGTTGAAAGCAACTGCAGCAAGACCGACTTTCCTGAGTTGGGTTCTGATCATTTTGACTGAAGCCAAGCCAAACCAAAAAGAGCATCATCTTCCTGGAAATTTTCTTTTTCTTTTCTTTTTTTTTTTTTTATCACAGCAGAAAATCTCTGTCATCTCTCAGCAACACTTCTCACGAATGGCTTGTTTCTTTTCTCGGGGACAGTCCCCTCCACATGTCTGCCTCAGTGGCCCCAGCATTGCCCTTCCACGTGGAGAACCAATGCAGTTGTAAGCAGCTCCACAGCCCGGGAGACCGAGGGCTGAGAAATGGGAGCGATGTTGGCAGAATCAGGGCAAAGCCGTGGAGAAACCGATAGAATTCTGACCTTCATTCACGTTGAGATCATTTCATTTTACTCAGAGGAGACTTGATGGGTGATGTGAAAGGAGTTCAGGAGTTAGGATTTAATTGTGGTCTAATTTACATCAAATGCAGAATCAAATTTCCATGTCTTCTGCCATGCTTGAGAGAATGGATGTAGATATTTTTATTCGAGCCCGGGAGGCCAGAACAGCTGCCAGGCACTCACGGGAGGAGGGGGAGGACCAGCTCTCGTCGTCCTTGCTGCTGGATCGAAGGTGACGCGCCCGCTGCTTGGGTAGCATTTCTGCAAACAGAAAGCATCGTGATGTTAGGTCTCCGTCAGCTGCTTTCACTCCAGGGGTGGAATGAGATATCCGCTTGTCCTTCTCCGGCTGTGTATTGGTTATCCATGGCCACATAACAAATTACCCCCAAACTTAGCAGCTTAAACACCACCTATTATTTTGGGTTTCTGCGTGGGTAGTCTGGGAGTGGCCTGCTGGCTCGCACAAGCTGCAATCCCCGTGTTGTCTGAGGTCACCTCGGGGCCCCAGTTGGAGGAGGACCCCACTCCACACCCCTCACATGTGAAGAGCTGGCAAATTGCTCTTCACATGCAGTTGGGTTGACGGTCTCCGCGTCACAGGACCTGTTGGCTGGAAGTCCCCTCTGTCACTTGGGCCTCTCCATAGAGCATCTCAGAGCAGGAAAGCATGGGTACCAGTGGGCAGGCAAAGCAGAGGCCGGGTCTCTTGTCAGCTAATCTCAGAAGCAACATGTCCCTTTGGCCGTATTCTATTCATTAGAGGCAGGTCACTTGGTCCAGCTCACAGTGAGGGGAAGGAGCTAACACAAGGTCGTGAATACCGGAAGGCAGCGATGACTGGGAGCCATCTCAGGAGCCTCCTAACAAGCTTTCTTCTTCTTCTTCTTGATTTTAGAGAAAGAGAGAAACATCAATGTGAGAGAGAACCATCTATTGGTTGCCTCCTGTAGGTGCCTGACTGGGGATCGAACCTGCAACCTCTTGGCGTATGGGATGACACTCCAGCTGAGCTGCCCTGCCAGGGCTATTCTCTTTATATCTATGAAGAATTAACGACTGGGGCACTGAGCTGCCCCACGACTCAATGTGAAGGGCGGAGGCTAAGTGTCCGAGCCCCTCGCAGCAAGCTCGCGATGTTCCCTGTGCAGGTTTCCAGAACCACGTCGTGTGTGACCCATAACAGAGTGAAAAGTAACTCCTGCATATGGAAAGAACTCCCTCCTCCCCGTGATTCACACGGCTATTTTTTGGTTCAAAATGTGTGAATACTTCTGTGATAAATCACTTAATACAGTAGCACCAAGCCAGGAATGGAAGAAGGGAACCAGATTTGAAAAGCTTGGCTGAATACTGAGACTAGTGAGGCCAAGTCCTTCTAGCCATCAGCAGCCCCAGAAATGCTTCAATAAAGCATGTGCCGGCTCAGCGGCCTGCGGTGCCTTGGAGAGCCTGACAACGCCTGGACAGCGAGCGCACTCTTGGGTAAAGGCTGTTTCTGGATCCTAAAGAACACAAAGGGAAATTGCTCCATCACTCTTTGCGGGGACACACCTGCGCCGACTGCCTTTTTCTTTCTTCTTCCTTTGCCCTGCGGCCTGTGTCTGGGTGATTGCAAAACCCAGGAGCTCTGGCCTCTCTCTGCTTGCTCCTCAGTGGACACCTTTGATGGGGGCCACTCATCCGTCCCGAGCCATGTGACCGATGACCTCTGCAGCTCACGAGGACAGCGTGCTGTGACAGCCACCCACTCCGGGACCCCGCTTCAGCGAGTCGCCGCGGTAGACTGCATCCTGCAGGAAACCAAAGACTGACTCATTTTTTAAAAAGTTCATCCTCACTTGAAGATTTGAAAACTTCAAATGGCTTTCAGTGCAATAGCCTGAGGCTGCTTAAAAAAAAAAAAACTATACACACACACATACACACACACATCTCAGAACTACAATTATTTTACTTTGGAAGCTTCTAGATGGGAAATGCCAACTTGGCCCTTCGAAGGAAGTGAAGATCCTTGGCCACTTCTCAAGACTTTGGAAACTGAGGCCAGCAAGATGATCAAAGCATGAGCTCTTATTTCAGGTTCAGAGGAAAATTCTTTCCTGCGAAGTGTCAGATCCCAGATTAGCGTATGAGAATTCGCATATGGTCTGGAAGTTCATCTTTAAAAGAAATATACATTATTTAAAAAAACTTACTCAAGGCAGTCCATACTGAACACGCACCCCAGTCATTTAGTGTCTAGGCTTTTGTTGTCCTTAAACCAATCACGGAAATACATCAAAAAGTTACCAAGGAAAGGCAAATTCAGCATTTTGTATTTGTTATTAGCAGAGGCATATAAAACACGGACAACTGACTATGCTGGGAGCTGAAAGAGATAACCACTTACTAATGGCCCCAAACTCAAATCATTCTCCAAACTCAAGACACACAGCACACAAATGTTTAATTTCCAGAGGATACATTGTTCCCTTTAAGTTTAAAAAAGATCACAAAAGCAAACCACTGACGCTCCAGTCAAGTCTGTAATTGTTAACAAACATTGTTTTATTAAGAATTCACAGTAATTGTCTTGCCGCGTTTGCAGGTGCCAAGAAATCCTGGCTACACACATCGTAGAATGACACAGTCTCCGCAGGTAAAGAGAAAAAAGGGAAACACGATGCTCTGATAAAAAACGGTTACAAGATAAATTACACTTTGAGTCAGAATGACAAGCTTACACGGACCATCGCGGCCACTGTTTAAAACTGCTTGACTTTAAAAACGTAGAGCAGGGAGACGGCGGAACGCAAGGGGGCTTATTCTGAGACGTGGTGCCCCCTTCTCTTCTCCGGCGTCAGCCTCCTCAGCAGTGAAGTGGGACCAGATCCTCTTTCTTGGACCTTAAAAAACCCAAAACTCTAAGAGTCCCTCTAACCAGTCTGATGAGTCGGATCCAAGACACATTCTTTTCAATGCTTGAAATAATGTGATAGGAACGACGCGGCAGACGCCTTTCGGCGAGAGCATGTCCTTCCTGGGACCGAGGAGCATTCCCCGAGCCACACCGGGCCTTTGCTGTCCCAGCTCCCCCGCCGGCGACAGGCTCCTGAAGCGAGGGAGGACATCGGTGGATCTGGAAGACGGTTCAGAAGCAGACCTTGACCTCCACTAAAGGAACCTCACACTTTGGTCCTAAACACGTTAGACATGGGGCGGGGGGGGGGGGGGTGTCATCAGGTTTCCTGGGACGTGCGGGACCCACTGTGTCACAGAAGGAAGACTGTGGGAGGCGTCCCCCAGACCAGCACGTCCTTGTGCGTGTCCATGCTGGGCCCCGTGGTCTCTGCGAGGGTACCCTAACTCCCGCGGGATGGCTGACTTCCACCTCCCCCTAGTAAAATGTATGGCTTTTACTTTAGTAAACAGTTGGAAAAGTTCTCTTACTGACCTCAAAGATAAAAGACTCTATGTACAACAATTAGCATTATGCTAGGAATCATGCCTAATATTTATGAGTTCTGTTCTTGTCCTACTGCGGACTGCTGAACGCTAAGAGCTAACGGAGATCAAATGTCCATCTCGAGGTCAACGCAGGCACACGCCACAGGGCGGTCCGAGGCTGGCTTAGCTGTGGGTCACCGGTTCTTCTTCAGTTCTGTCCCTGCGGGAGAGACCGCGCTATGACCTGCCTGTGCTGCCTGGCCTAAGTAGGCTGTGCCATGGGGCCTCTCTCTGCGTTTTGCATCTTGTTTAAATTCCGAGGAAGCGACCTGCTGGCTAAAGACCCTCTCTTTCTTTAGATTAAGGGAACACCAGCCTCGGCAGGCGCTGGGGTTTCCCATCACGGAAAACAGAAACTGTTTCCTCGGTTCCAGCAGCCGTGAAGCGCAGAGCCAAGTTTGTTGTCTGAACTTCACCTGCTGTGTTGTGCTGTTGTAACGCAAAATGTGTTCTGGAAAGACTGTACTGGACAGGCCTCTTCCTGCCCGTTTCACGCACGATACAAACTCCAAAAATAAAGTTATAGTGACTATAGATAATGTAGCTCAGCATACTATATAATTTTCTACTCTAACTTCGATGTTAAAGATGGAGAACAGCTGTTTTTATGATGGATATTATTATATTTTACATAGGAATATGCTACTTTCCCTTTCAGCATTGTGAAGGAGATCAGTTGTCATTAAATATTTACTGTGTTGTCCCGACACTGGCTGAAAAGTTACCTATTAAAAGGCCTGCTCAACACAGCTACTGAAAGAACTGAGCGACCTCACCTGGCCCTGGGTCATTAATCTATTGAATGCTACATCCAGGAAGTCCTCTCACCTTCCCAAGCTGCACCTTTGAAATGAGAAATTATGCTGACCTAAAAAATCCTCGGATCAGGAAAATACACTGTGCATATTCTCCTATCCTCCAGATAGTATATACTTTTTAAAAAGTAAAAACGTTGATAATAAAACTCATTTTGAAGGAGTATTATATATGTATCATTCAAGGTCACAGCTTCCACTAATCTGAGAAAACACAGACGTGGTATTTCAAAGAATTAACAAAATCCAGTGAAATTTCAATTTCTCAATTCATTGAGAATTTACTACAAAAACATAGGAAGTGAGAATGTATCCTGCTTGAATGGCATGTCTGAATTAGTTATAATTCAATAAACAGATTCCTTTCCACATCTAAGATCCAAAACCTCAGTGCCATAAATAACATGATTGAAGATCATGTAACAATGTATAAATAGGTTTGTGTAGTGATGTAGAACAATAAATATCACACAGTGAAAATTTGTATCGTAAACCAAATGCAGTAACAAAAGGACACAAAGAGCTTATGTGCACATTACCGAGGTCTTTACAATAAATTACAGGGTCCGCTCTCCTCAGAGCCGATCTGTACACCGAGCTGCTATTGGGAACACCGCAAGAAATCTGCCACGCAGCCTGGGAATCTTGATTTCATCAAGTTTGTCCAGTATCAAATGATATCAAAAGTCTGAAAAAGCACAATGAATTTTTGCATCACGTTTATAAATTATTGTTTCTATACCATTAAAAAAAGCAGAAGGTCAAAGGTACATTTAAAAAAAAAAGTGGAAACTGTTATTCTTGGTAAGACCTAGAGAAATGTATTGTCCCAAGTAAGAGGTGATGTAAAGGCTTCTACAGTTTTGTGGGAGTTTCCCTTCCAGACAACCTGGGGTACCGTATGCTACAAAATAGACGAATACAAAGGGAGCTAAGTAATCTTTTCATAAAAATAACGGGAAACATGTCTGCTGATGAGAACCGCTGGAAATAAACAGAATCACCAGCCTCTCCAAAAGTGAACTAAGTGTGACTTTGCTGACAGGAATGGATGGGCTACCACTGAATGTGACCAAATTTGGGAAATTTCAAAGGATTTCTAGAAGTTTTCATTTTTTTCAACTTTTGAGTCATAATTGGCAATGGTACATACATCCCAGAACTGTGAAATTCTGTACTATAACTAAGACAAAATATAGACTTCAAGGCCATAAATCACATCATATCATCTGCTTCTTACAGAAAATAAAGACTAAGGGTCCAGTAATTAGAAGGGAACAATCTAGAAATTAGGGAGAAACAGATGGGGGCGGCTCAGCTCTGGGTCTTCACTGGGCTCACCATGGTAACAAGCGTGTTCCACCAAGTCTAGAACAAACGCCCATGTGAAACGCGTGCGACCCTTACACCACATATACTGACGTAAGAAAGTGAAACAGCAAAATCTCTGGCTTACGCAACCCATGGAATTGAAAGAAAAAAAATAAAAGGAACGTAGAGAAAAATCTTATCTTTAAACTTATCATCACAATATGGACCAAGCCCTGTCCATCAAGAGCAGGTTCCTGCCCCGGCTGGTGTGGCTCAGTGGATTGAGTGCCGACCTGGGAACCAAAGGGTCAGTGGTTCGACTCCCAGTCAGGGCACATGCCTGGGTTGCAGGCCAGGTCCCCAGCAGGGGGCACCTGAGAGGCAACCACACATTGATGTTTCTCTCTCTCTCTTTTCTTCTTCCCTTCCCCTCTCTAAAAGTAAGATAAAATCTTAAAAAGAAAAGAGCTGGTTCCTGTCTCTGGACCCTCAGATGCCACCTGGCTGCTGCCGCGCTTTACAGGACACCTAGCAACAGAAGGCCAGTGGTTCTCACTGAGCTGAGCACGTTCCTTGGTTCGCTCCCCACGCGTCCCTCGACTGCCTGAGATAATACAAACGTCACCGCTGCAGCAGGGGGCTGGGAAGGAAAGTCCTCGCAGCTGCCGACAGCAGAGCAGGGCTCCCCGCGCCATGTGGGGGGCGCTCCAAGGGCACCCGCACGCCCTTGGGGAGGCTAAAAGTCGATGGAGATGGACGCCTGCGCGGCG
Source organism: Desmodus rotundus (assembly GCF_022682495.2). Classification (NCBI taxonomy): domain Eukaryota; kingdom Metazoa; phylum Chordata; class Mammalia; order Chiroptera; family Phyllostomidae; genus Desmodus; species Desmodus rotundus. The sequence goes on from NC_071398.1 coordinate 2,186,576, forward strand.
TCCTCTCGGCCCCGCACGTAAATCTCGCAGGGGATCTCCTCCATCACGCGGTCCTCCAGCGCCTGCTCCGGGCACTCGTGCGCCTGCTTGAACGAGTAGCTGCTCTTCTTGAAGGTGCTGTTGAACGTCTTCATGGGCTGCGGCGGAGCGAAGTCGTTTCGGAAAGGCAGCTCCACGGCCGCCAGGTTGGTCCTGCTCGCCCTGCCGCCGCCCCCGCCGCCGGTGCCCGTGCCGGTGCCGGGGGCCTGCGTGCCGCAGTGGTGGTCGTGGACGCAGCGCGAGGCGGAGGACGTGCGGCGCAGCTGGTGGTAGCCGTCCAGCTCCTCCGCCAGGTCGGCCAGGTCGGCGGCCAGCTCCTTGTCCCGCAGGGAGAAGAGCTCGTAGTGCGGCGGGTCGAACACCTCCTGGAACCCGGTTTTGTTGAAGGCGCTCTTGCAGGCCATGACCTTCTTCCGGGGCTGCTTCACCTGCACTAGGATGGACACGATGAGAAGGACCAGGACGACCCCCGACGTGACGCCGATGATCGTCCCATGTGTGCGCGTGATCTGCTCGAACAGGCCTGCCTGCTTCTTCTCTGCGGGGAGAGAAAGAAACGCGGGGGCTTTTACGACTCAGGAACGCGGTCCCGGCTCCTACGGGGGAGGCGCTTCCCATGGAGCAGAATGCGCGGGTCACACACACCACAGACAATGCGATTTACGTGTAGATTTTAGAATGAAAACATAAAATAACCATGTTATGATTTCTGCTTAAGCTCACCGAGCATCACATTAGCAAGAGCGATGGCAAAAACGGAAAAGGACTCAGCTCTTCGCTCGGAAGACACTGGAATACAACGTGCAAATCAAATGAAACGCGAGCACGCAGAAAATGCCGGAACACACACCCCTGTTCTGTCGTGCTGGGCCTTCTGCTCTAGGGCAGGTTTGAGGACAGTCCTGTGTTTCTAGGGACGGCCACCTCACGGGAGGACTGGACGCCCAGACTAGCCCTCGCGGGCCTGCTGCCCCGGGCCACTGTTTCTGAAGGGGTGATCACCCAGCAATACTTCGTCTCAGTCCTTCAGACAACCACAGCAGACTCATTCACTTTCCACAGTGAGATAGTCACTGAGCCCGGGCCGAGTACAAGGCAGATAAACTTGAGTCCTGAGACAGCGACCGGGCGGCGGGCGTGCGGACGTTCAATGGTCACTACAGCCTGATTTCTCCCCGCGGAATACTCCGTGGGAAGAAGGCGCAGGAAGTTTTATGAACTGAAAACAAGCCGTTCTTCCAATGCACCTGCTTTATATTGTAAGACCGAATCCACCCGTTGGTTTTTATTAAATAGTGTTTCCATATAATTTAAGAAATAGTAACACTCGAGGCCCCTTTCTAAATAATTCTGAGGATATGGTGTCTCTACAAGACAAATGACTAAGAGAATAAGGGCAAGAATATTATGACGAACTTTGGAACAGCTTAAGAGCAGAGTTTGAGAAGAAGTATTTCTCTTTGTTTTTACCCCATCCAGAGGCCTATGAGCCATTTCAGGGAACATTAATGCACAGGTCTCCACTTCTGCCAAATCGGCAACCTCGGCACAGGGGCAGACAGGACCCCGGACGCCTCTCCCGGGGAAGGCCGAGGGCCGTCCGCTCTGCAAGCTGGCGGGCCTCACCTCTGCAGTGGCTCTCGTCCCAGGGGTAGGCACAGTTCTGGATGCCGTTGCAGACCAGGGAGTTGTTGATGCACATGCTGCTGTGGCAGAAGAAGGTGCTGCCCGTGCAGGGAGCTGCGGGGAGAGGGGAAACCGTGCTGCCGAGACCGGAAAGCACGCAGGTGACGCGCTCACGCGGACTCATTTTGCACTCACTGTCGTGGGGTCGCTGCGTTGACGCAGGGGCCTTCGCCTTCCCCGGAGTCCCCTCTGTGCTGTGCACACAGGGAGACAGGGGCCAATGATCCCGGACGATGACGCAGGGACACTTTTACTTACCCTGGCTACCAAAAGGTCGCTGTCAATGTAACGACGATACGGATACATTTCCCACAGTACATAGCCTGGCAGTCTTTAAAGCTGTTAAAGAACAATGCTGGTGAGGATATGGAGGCACGGGAGCTCTCGTGCCCTGTGGGAGGGGCTGTGAGATGGTGTGGCCGCCGTGGGAAACGGCCTGGCAGTTCTTCAGAAAGGGCACAGCGGTTCCCACATGATCCAGCAATTCCACCTCTTGGGCTCCACCCAGAAGACTGACAGCAGGGGCTGGAAGAGCTTCCTGAACCCCGTGGTCACAGTGGCGCCATCCCAACAGCCGAAGGCAGGAACAGCCCAGTGTCTGTGGACGGCGGACACATGGCCACAATGTGGGGCACACACATGATGGAGTGGGACTCAGCACAAAGCGCTGCCACGCGGATGAGCCCGGACAGCACCGCGCTACGTGGAAGAAGCCACACACAAAGGATCCACGCTGTCTCGTCCCACTCATCCGAGGCAGCCGGAGGACACGGAGTCGAGGTCAGCTGGGAACGCGGTGAGAGGCGGACGGGGAGGGGGCGTTTGACAGGCACGGAGGTGCGCTGCGGGGAGATGAATGTGCTGGGGGGGACGGTGGCAACGGCTGCACAGCAGGTGGCTGTGCTCGGTGTCAGGCACTTGCACGCTTAAAAACCGTGTATTTTATGCTGCATAGATTTTAGCATAAGAAAAAAGGAAAATTAAAGACTCTGGAATTTCAACTTAAAAAATAAAAGATATAGGCGGAGGAGGGCGAAGGGGAAAATTTGGGACAACTGTAATAGAATGACAACGAAAAAATAAAGATACATGATTTATGTACCAGGTGCTCTCGTATTTATGTCAGCTGCTCTTTGGGTCTGAAATGACTCCTTCCTACTCCTCGTGGGGACCTCCTACTCCTCTTCCAGGGTCACCTCAGATGTCATCCTCTTGGTGAAGAGTCCCCTCAGCTCTCCTACGTGGCCGGGGGCTCCTGCGTGTTCCTGCCCCCTCTAGCCTCCTCTCTGAAGCTCCCTCCTTGTACGTGTGAACGTGTGTAAACTGGACTACGGTGCGTGTGCTTACCTCTGCGAGGGAGTCAATCCGAGACTTCAGCAAAAACTCGGAAGTCAAGAGCTGGGAGAGTGTACTCCCCCCACCCCACCCCACGTGGAGGTATGGCGGAACTCCCCAAATCGGCGGAACTCCCCAAATCAGCGAACCACTGACTCCCACGGATACGATCAAGCAAAACGCAGTCCCTGCCTGAAAAGTTCTACGTTTTCAGAAAACCCCGGTTTCATCCAGGAAGAACGGAATATTCTGCTGTGAGGCCGCCCGTGGAATGACGGATGGACCCGCAACTACGAGAAACGGGTCTGTGTGTGAGCAGCCACCTGCCTGGGGCCTTGGCTGCCTTTCCAACAAGTGGGCGGACTACAGGCCACCTCTGACTCCTGGGGCCACAATCGGGTGAGACTGTGAATGACCCCAATCGGGCTGACACCGCGGTTCTCAATCTAAGTATGAGAAAGAGGACATAGCAAGAGACCCACTCCGAGGAGGGTAACCTGTCCACATCACGTCCCCTAGACTGTTCAGGTGAGTTGCATCATAAGGTTAGGTCAAACCGTTCACCAGAGAACAGGAGAGCCGATGAAGGCGGAGGGAGGTATTTCAAGTACAAAATTAGCCAGTGTGCCCTCTTCAGCTGTGCTGTGTGATCACAAAACCGTATCACACAGATGTGTGCACCTGACCATTTTTTTTAATGTATTGATTTTAGAGCGAGAGGGGAAAGGAGAAAGGGTGAGTCAGAGGGAGAAACATCGATTTGCCGTACCACTTATTTATACATTCATTAGTTAATTCTTGTATGTGTCCTGACCCGGGATTGAACCTGCGACCTTGGCATATCGGGATGATGCGCTTAGCGACTGAGCTACCTGGCCACGGCAGCATTTTGAAATGTGACAAGAGGCCTAGGGCAGCGATTTTCAACCAGTTCTTGTGCCGCAAGAATCTGTAAAACACACACAATATTGGACTATGTGGTAGGGGCACCGACCTCTATTCCCTTAGAGGATCAAGTAAAAAAATAACAACAGCCGGCACAACTATAGCCATCTGGTGCGAATGAATCAAAATTACACCTATTTTTTCGTCGGATCGGCAAAAATACATTTTCTGGTGTGCTGCAGAATTTAGTGATTAGTTTTTACGTCTCGTGAGATGAAAAAGTTGGAAATCGCTGGCTAGAGAACACAGCGGTTTGAATTTCTCATTTCTGAAACCTGGAGATTTTTGTTTGTTTGTTTGTTTGCTTCTGTATCACTCCAGGATGCTACAGGGTCCAGCACAAATAACGCCCCTTTCTTATTCCCAAATCAGAAGCATGTCATTCTGTAACACACCACCCCCCCACTCAAACACACCGTATGAGATTTTAGGTGAAATGTTCCAACTGAAACTACAAATGGTTACACCCGTAGTATCACCCTCCCAACCCCATTCAAGCCGGCCTTCCTCCTGCCGGGCTGTGTGTTATGCGCTCTCTCCGAGTACATGCTGAATTCTAACTTCACCTGTCTTATCCAGTTCACAAATGGGGACACAGGACACAGAAGCTATTTTTAAGCCACGTGGAGGGAGGTTATAAATAGCCCTGGGGCTTCTAGGTCTTCTGATTTTTTGAGTCAAACTGTCATTAAGTCTTCACGTTTACCCACAATGCATCATGTGGCTGCATCTGGGTGGCTCTTGCAGCTTCAAAAGTGGCACAAAAAAAAAAAAAAAAAAGACAGGTTTTCTGCTCAGTTTTCCCCACGGATGGAGCAGTAAGTGGAGAACACCCAGCTTTTACCATGGGGCTCTTTACAACGGCTCTCCACGCTCATTAACCCGGTCGCCGCGGCGACCCCATCCGACTCTGTTTGGCGGACTTGCGAGTTAAGATTTGTCATTACAAGTGGATTAAGCGCTATGGACTTCTGATGGGCAAGCCCAGCTGTCGGCCAGGTGTCTGTTATTGACGTGGCTGCTGGGGACAGGCTTCAGTGGAGAAGTGCACGGAGGAACAAAGGCAGGAGCAAAGCTACCCGGTTAGGAGCTGCTCCCTACTCCCAGGCCTCCTGCCGTCCCCTTTCTTCCCTGCGGGTCCTGCCTGGGAAAGAGGAGGGGCTGGCATTTCAGCCCCACACTTGATGAGGTGAGGCAGGGAGGCTGGGAGGCAGCTCTGTCCTTCGGCAAAGCCCTCGGGGGTGCCTGTCAGCTGTGTGTCACTGGCAATCACATTAGGGCCTTTTTCTGACAAAAATATCTTCTCCTGCTTCCACGGTTCTAGTCCTAGAAACCCTTTTCCTCAAACCACGCCGTTCTTGAAGAGCGGGCGAGGCGTGTGTTCCCGTTCCGAGCTTGGGAAGACGTGAACGCATCCTGGTCGCTGTTCTATTTCGGTCCCGCAGCCTCTCTCTCCTATTTCAGTCTCGGTGGCAGCCTGCCACGGCCGGTCTCGAGCAGGCCTCCCGCGCAGGGCCAGTCCCTTTACATAAACCTGTCCTGAAACCGGGCTGCTTTGGCGGCTGGGTTCCTCACGGTCACAAACCGTGAACGGCTCAGAGAAGAGCAAGGGAGGTAGTTTCACAGCCTGAATTCATGAGAAGCATGTAAAACGTCTGAAGCTCTCACATGGGTTTATTGAAAGGAGATCTTCAAACTGGAACTTTCATGAAAATTTACGGAATATTTTGATCCTCCTTTGATCTAACTTTGATATTAACTAAAACACATCAAAGAATTTCTGACGTCGGATTTAGGCTAGTGCAGCGCTGAATCAACGTAAGGCTGCGGAAGAGAGGCTCGCAGCCTGCGGAGGGGCTGGGGGGGTGTCAAGGACAGAGGCCATCTCCATGCCACGAAAGCACCAGGGCGGGCAGCACAGTCTCCAGAAGAATCTGCCTGAGACAGTGCACAAAGGTGGCTACAGCAAACGGCAGGTCTTCAAAGCAGAGAAAAGAGCCTTCTGTTGGGAGAAGATGCCACCTCAGTGTTTGGCAATACCTAACTAAACCACACATGATTCACCTGGCCAGGCAGCGCCCCCACTTCTAGGAATCCTCCTGGGGATACACCTCCGAGGAGACAAACACACATATGCATGGCATTATTCTTTGTGGCTCAGCTTGTAATCACAAAGCATTGGGAATGACCTTCGTGCCCATACACAGGAGACAGACCGAGTAAGTACACAGATGGGGCATTTCTGCACCCCCACCAAAAGAAGGGGGACCCCTCGGAATGAGTGTGGAGTGCGTTCCAGGATCCATTGTGGGGTGTGTAACATGCTTCCCTTCATGGAAGAAAAAAGGGGACAGGGGCACATATGCACATGTCAGGAAGCTACAGGGGGGAGGAGGGGCTGCGGGGATGGGGAGCGGGACAGTGAGGCGAGAGGGGAGGCTCTCTCCCTGCCTAGCTCTCTACCACCGTCTACGGCCTGACGATAAGGCAGGGCAGCAATTTCTGCATGAACGTGGGTGCTTTGCCCACGGCAGTCAGCGTCTTAAGAAGAGGAGGGAGGACTCTGTTCCTACCCCACCCTGTGACTGGCAGGCTCTGTCAAAGGAAACGCTCAGTAACTGGATCTGAACGCCGGCAAGTGACGTGAGAGCGCGCAGCGTGAGAGGGGGTTTGCCCGGACTTACGCTCCACGAAGGAGGTGAAGAGCATCCGGAACCTGCTGAGCCGGCTGCCCTCGTCCGCCCACATTCGGATCACGCCCACTCCGGTTTTGAGCGTGACGTCATTGGCCACCGTGCTGCAGAACTTGGCCTTGAGGTTTTCGATGGAACTGCTTCCGTCGTAGACGGCCACGAAGTTCCTCTTGCATTCATTGGAGTGCTCCATCTGGTAGTCCAGGAACCTCAGGTAGATCTGCGGCAGCGAGACAGAGAACAACACTGAATTCTCCGGTTCCGCCGTGCGGTCCACACGGTAGATGGAGTTGTGTTATGATGGCTGGCGGGAGAACTGTGGGGAAGAGGCTGCCCAGAACCAAGCACTCAGGAACCCACAGTCTGTCTGCAAGGAGAGGAGACTTTTGCTCCATGAGGCACAACTGTGGCACGTGTTTGCCTTATACATGCACTCGCACGGTATGGACAGATTGGGAAAAAAGAACGTTCGCTATGGCCTCCTTTTCGACCTCCCTCGCCCCCAGCACGCACGCTGGGTGATTCTCTCTGTCTCCCTTTCAGTAGCTACACTGTTCACTTGCAGGAGTTCTAGCTGGTTATTTTTATTTTATTTTTATTTGTTTATTTAATTTTTTACAGTTGGTTCTTTTACGAGCGCCCCTGGCCATTGACCTTGCTAACCCCTTGGGTCCCTTCCTGGAGGGTGTTTAGGGTCCGGCACACTTCCGGCGTGTCGCCTCTGCTCGAGCGGTGGTGGGTTGCCCCCGGCATGTGCTCCCGCTCCGGCTGTGAGCCAGGCTCGGTGGGGCTCTACCCACAGCGACCCTGTGGCCTCCACGGTGAGTCACTTTGTTTTTATTCTTGGCCTCAAAGGTTCCATGAGCCCCGTTCTATTTTGTTCGTTTCGGGGCTCAGTGACTCCTGGGTTGAACATGTAAATTCCTACCTCAAACTGTGAATAAAGACAGGGTTTGAGGTCCACAGGTGTAGGGGAGACCCCAGGGTCCCTCCCCCCAGAGACTGAGCCCAGGAAGATAAGCTTCCCTGTTATCAGCTGGTGTTAGTGGAAGGATTGTTCCAATCAGACATTGGCGGCAGCCACGTCCCTTTGCGGGTTCCAGGTTTACGTGCGGGGTGTTGGTCACGGAGGTCATCTGAACCCCGGGCCTTGTTACACTTGTCTCCGTGTGGCCGTCAACAGCAGGCTCCTGCCCCGACCGGGTCCGCCCAAGTCATCAGTCACTAACACGGCAGTGGGCATTTGTGCCCGCAATTGCGGCTGCCAGTTTACCACTGGAGGTTCTAGTCCTCTCCCTTCATTTCTGTTCCCTATGAATTGTGTCTTGTGGGGGCAGATGATCGATGCTTCGAAACAAAATCTGTTACATTGACCCGACGTTGCCCGGTGCAAAACTAAAAGGTGGATTTTTAGTTTTCTACTCCATCCTCTTAGCCTGACTGTAAATTGGGTTTTCATAATTTCTAAAAGGTGTGCTCCCCCTCTTTACCCTCTCTTTTCTGTTTTTACACATATGCATATTAAATATAATTTTAACTCTGTTAACTTCCTACAAGTATACATTCAAAGCAAAAAACAGAAGTAGTTAGCAACCCGTCTCCATCTGTCGGTTTCTTAGAAGCCCCATCCCTGCGTGCCCTCCAGGGGAAGTTCTGCAGAGAGGAGCTGGAGGAGCAGACTAGAGGGGGGCGCACGGGCTAGCGGGGGCCATAGACGAGCAGAGCGAGGACTCGGAACCCAGGTGACGCGCCGGTATGTGGGTTCTGAGACCCCTGACAAGACGCTCTAACTTCTTGTGACCGATATTTCTTCTCCTCACAAAACGTTTCACATGCACCCGTGACCACCCTGACCCACACCGGCGTGCTTCAACTAGAAGCCCACACCTGTTTAAGACCTTAAAATTCTTAAAAGAAGAACCTTAACGCACATGTGGTACACCTGAAATTTCCACTGTGGCTTCTCTAATAGTAACAATGCTGAGATCTTAAGAGGTCCCTAATTGTGTGACAAAATAAATTTTAAAAAGTTGTAAGATGGTTTATATAATCAATAAGTGTCGGCATAAAGCAAAATAAGCGCATCATGCACATCTCGTCTCCTGGTCCCCTCGGAAGCGACCCGACACCCGGCCGCACCTTGGCTTTCGGGGTGGCCCGGATGGTCCAGATGCAGTCCACCGCCTGGCCGGGCTTCGTCTTGTCCTCCTGCTCCACCTGACTGGAACGCACGATCCCGTCGGCCCCCGAGAGCTCGAACTGGCAATCTGGAAGGAGCAGACGGACCCGGTCAAGGGGGAAGAAGGCCGGTCAAACATGGCGAGAGGAAAAAGAGGTAATATACTAAACCTGGGATGGGGTTTAAAATACCTCCTAGGTAAGTGAAGTCAGGATCTGGAAAAAAAGCAGAAAAGAAGCAGAAAGTCATCGGCATTTGGAGACACGCTGTGGTCACTTTAAGGTTCGACGTCTTAGGTTACATGCGGTGACAACGCGAGGAAGAGCTTCCTGCTTACAGGATGGAGAGCACTGGCTGTCGAGGAGCATCTCCAGACGCTCACTGATAGGATGGATGTGGTTTTAAAGATGTTATTTATTTATTTTTAGAGACAGGGGAAGGGAGGGAAGGTCGCCTCTTAAACACGACCCGGCTGGGGACTGAGCCTGCAACCCAGGCATGTGCCCTGACTGGGAATCAAACTGGTGACCTTTTGCTTCGTGGAACGGCAGTCCAACCAACTGAGCCACACCGGCCAGGGCAGAGTCAATGTTTTTAAGTGATAATGTATATATTTTCGATCCCATCCTGAATTAACAACTTATTTTTGCTTCCTGAAAACCCCCTACTCCGTCAATGGCAGTACGTAGCCCACTGACGAACAGAGGAACAGATAAAGTGTGGTCCATACAATACGATGGAGCATTATTCAGCCTTAAAAAGGAATGCAATTCTAACACACACCCCAACGTGCACAAACCTTGAAACACTGCTCAGTGACATAAACCAGACGCTAAAGGACGGACATTGTGTGACTCCACTCATAGGAAATACCTAGACTGGTCCAGCTCAGAGACAGCAAGTCCCAGGGGCTGGAGGGATGGGGAATGGGGACCAGTGTTCCATGGGGGCAGAATTCCAGCTTGGGATGACCAACAAGTTCTGCACATCACCAGCAGTCGTGATCGTGACCCAACACTGTGAATGTACTTAATGCCAATGACTCGTATGCTCACGAAGCGTTAAAACGATACATTTTATGTTCTGTTGTTTCCTAACAGCAGGGGAAGAAAGACGACCAGGTGGTATGCGGGACATGCTGCCTTGTGGAGCCATTCACAGGAGACTGAGAACACCAGCTTCTGTTAAAGTAACTGATTCAATTAAATTGTCAGAGTTTGGTTTTATTTTTAATCCTTACCTGACGATACATTTATTGATTTCGGGGAGAAAGGGAGACAGAAACATCAATTGGTTGCCTCCTGGATGTGCCCCCACTGGGGACTGAACCCACAACCTAGCCATGGGGGGAATTGAGCCCACAATCTTTCCGTGCACGGGACGACACTCACCCAACCGAGCCACACGGCCAGGGTGTCACTTAGATTTTTATGAATGAAATCCAACTGACTGAAGTGATACTTGAGTGTGAAAAACGCATGTCATGGAATCTTGCACATGAATCACATCTCTGCAAATACACATCAGAAACAATGCCTTCAATTATTTGAATAATGTTTGAAAATATTAAACAAAATCAGGCCACTTTATGTACGGATTCTTACTTTGAAGAAAAGCAGCTCTTTCCCTCTATGAGTTGTACGTATACGTCACCAGAGCAACCTTCTGTGGCTCACGGTTAAAATATAACCAAATTAGAATAAAGTGCTTAGGGTTTCTGGAATGTATTACCTTACATTTGCATTTCACAGTGTTCCAAGGCTTGACATACATCATGTTTAATATCGCGCTAATGAGAGCAATGTCAGGAGCATTAGGTAATATTCCAGTTTACAAATGAGCGTGAAATGGAATCAGAGAGATTAGGGTTTTCTCAGGTCAAATTAACGGCAAAGCTGGGGCTCCATTCCAATTCTCCGCACAGTTTTTCTCACTCTGCCATGTGGGTGAGGATTCCATCATTTTACCACTAAGAGAAAAAAACACCACGGCACAATAAACAGGCAATGCGTAACTAGCTAAATTATGGCTGTCTAGTTAAAATCATATTCATAAGATATATTTTGTCTAGGAACTGGCAAATCTGGAAGAAGCCTATTGACAATGATGAGAAATTAGTGTTCTTTTTAAAAAAATGAAATTCCTAAGCTGCCAGTGATGTCTGTTGAGACAGGGGCTCCTCATGGATTGCCGCCTCCTGTTGAGTCCTGTCCAGAAGGCGACCAGCCATGGACTATGAAACATAGAGACATTTCCTGAAGAAGATACAAGATACAAGAAACATTGTACACAGGACAATGACACCTCAGTTTCCTTCAAACTAGGCACCTTGAGACCTCACACAGTTCTCCCAGTCACCATCAGCTGCCTCATTGTATTTTCCTGAATCTCATCAATGGTCTGAAATCTCTTCCCTTTCAAAGGTGATTTTAATTTTGCAAAAAGTCAGAAGTTGCAAGGAGCCAAGTCTAGGCTGTAGGGGGTGCTGAGACCCCTAGGTGATTTGATGTTTCACCAAAACACTGCAGGAGACGTGATGCATGAGCAGGCATGTCGTCGTGATGAAGCTGCAAATCTCTAGCTGCTCACAGCTGCAGCCTTCTGACTCATCCGAATCGTTTCCATGGAGGAATGTTCAAGCTTAACACAGCATTTGATGCAGATTCACTGCTCTACTCACTCAGTCATCTGAATGCAACAGCCACACAGCACACAGGCTCACTCAGGGGTGCCGACCACCCCCACTGACTGGTACAGTGAAGTCCTCATTGTTCACAAACACACACACACACACACACACACACACACACACACACACACACACGTCCACTCTCCTTGGCTGGCAGGTTGCACACCGTTCTCGTTATATTAACGATGGTTGTGATTTCTCTGGACAGACCTCGTGTGTGTGTGTGTGTGTGTGTGTGTGTGTGTGTAACTGGCTAATTCTGGAAGTGTTAATGCGATGAAGACAATGCCCTAGAACTGCTGCCCACCCAGGAAGAAGCTCTGGTTTGTTTGCCAGATAGCCTCTATGACCTCTATTCCAGTGCTGCTGAAAATTTAAATTTCTCTTTGACGTTTGTCTGCAGAAGAGCTGGGGTGTCTCGGCCCCTTCCGCGGGGCTGGGTTCACTAAGTCAGAGAACGCTCTCTGAGACGCAACTCGACGAAGCCCCAAACCTCCCGCCTACTCTTTTCAATATGTAATGTCATAACCGTGGTAAAGGATAAGCAGCTTTAACAAGAGTCCAGCACCCAGTTACACACAATAAACTATGTATCAAAATAGGTTTTTCCTGGCTGGTGTGGCTCAGTTGGCTGCAGTGTCATCCTGTGAACCGAAAGGTCGTGGGTTCAATTCCCTGTCAGGACACATACCTGGGTTGCAGGTTTGGTCTCCAGCTGGGGCGCATGTGAGAGGCAAGCAATCCACGTTTCTCTCTCGCGTCGATTTTTCTCACTCTCGCTCCTTCCCCCTCGCTCTAAAATCAACAAGCACACCCTCGTCCTCGAGCGAGGGTGAAAGGAAGGGAGGGAGGGAGAAAGTCTTAAAAATATCTGCCATATGCTAAGTGTGCAAATCGCTCAAATAGGTTCTGTGGTTTCATTAAAAATTCTGAGACAGTTCAGACTAGCAATTTTTCATTGTGGCAAGTTGGCGCATGGAGGTCCTACCTACATTTTCAAATTAAGTTCTTTAAGGCACCTGTTTGTGATTTTTAAAAATTTGTCTTTACTATAGTAAAAAAAATATATATATATATATAACGTTATATAAATATATATATATGTGTGTGTATATATATATATACACACACACATATATATATAACATTTACCCTGTTAACCATGTTTAAGAGCGCAGTTCAGTGGAATTAAGTGCATCCACCACACTGTGCTACCAAACACCTCATCCACTTACACAAAAGTTAAAACCGTTTTTAATATGACCCAGCACTTGTGTTCCTTGGTTAAAACTTTCTCCATACAAAAACCCAAACATGGATGTTTATAGCAGGTTTATTCGTAATTGTTAAAACTCAGAAGCAACCAAGATGCCCTACAACAGAATGGGTAAGCGCACCGGCCCACCCAGGCGGTGGGACATCATTCAGTGTTAAAAAGAAATGCACTTCGAGCCATGAGAAAATACAGAGGAACCGTACATGCATGTTACTAAGTGACAGAGGGCCACACACGGTGTGATTCGGCTCTGTGACCTTCCGGAAAGGGCAGGGAACATCAGCAGGTGCCTGGGGCTGGGCCGGAGGGATGAAGAGGCGGGCATGGCAGATTTTCGGGGTGCGAGGCCCCTCTGTGTGCTAATGGAACCCCATAGGACACCTACCGCCGAGCATGGCCCCCACTGCGTTAGTGCCCCTCATCGATGGTCACTTACGGGCCACCTGGCGGGCAGTGGTTTGGGAGGTAGCTGTGTGTGTGTGTGTGTGTGTGTGTGTGGTAGATGGTGACTCTGTGCTTTCTGCTCAGTTTTGCTGCAAACCTAAAACTGTTTGGGAAAATGAGGTCAAACTCAGAATAATGTCCCACTTACTGGATGGCCCACAGTTCACCTTTTCTACTGAAGGACGTCTTGGTCACTTCCCAGTTTTAACAATGTGAGCAAAACTGCTACGAACATCCACACGCAGGTTTTGTGTGGAGAATCTATCAGATAAAGTCTATCGGATACATTTTAATTTTTGAAAATACGAGACTTTTGGCATTGAGAATCTAAGTAATGAAGTGACACTTCAAAGTCCCATAATACATTTGAGTCCAAGAAAAAAAGTTGAGTATGTTGTTCAGGCAACAACAAAGTAACAAAAATCCCCACAGGTAATATACCGGTGTGTACATAAAGCGAAGGAAGTAAGGAGGTACGGAAAACATCTGAAGGGATACACGCCCAACTGCTAGCACTGGTGTTTGGTACACAGTGGTTACATTGTGGACATTTTCTTTTCATTCAGGCATATTTTAGTTTTTCTCAATTAACAAATTTCTTGCATGAAAGCCCACGTGAAAGCAAAAGGATTGCACACTGCTCACACCACGTTACTTTGTCTCCTTGCCACAGCAGTAACGTGTCTTCGTGTTTCCATTAGGGATTTGTGTGCTTCCTCGGCGCACAAGGCTTTGCTGTTCAAGGGTTAACGTGACCAAACTCTCCCTCCTGCAGCCTTAGGGTGCTAAGCGCAGAGGGAGCCTACTCAGCGGCAGAACATCTCCTCACCTGGAATAAAGGAGTATTTTGCACGAAATCCCATGCCCTCGAGCTCTTCGTCGGAACTGAACTTGACCCACATGAACCTCCCAGTCGATCTGACCAGCGGCGGGCTCCTCACACCGCAGAACCGGTCAATGAGCGGGGAGAAGCCAAAGGGCCCGTCTCGGACCTCCAAGTGGTCGAAGCGACACTCGAAGGATGGCTCTATGTAGAAGTGCTCGTCGAAGGTCAGCTCTATCCTCTGGCGGGGAGCAGCTGGAAGACAGGGGTGAGCAAGTCAGGGCAGCGCGCACAGCAAGAAGTAGCAAGGTCAAAGCCACAGGCTGTTGCTTTGACCGCTTCCTAGCCGAGCATCGTAACGAGGATGTCACACATTAAATTCATAATAAATGTTTATTTTACATGAAGAATAATGCTACCTGGTGGAACTACAGCAATCTTTCCCCTGGGGCTATGCTATTTATGAAATTAGTGCAATGTACTCAACTGATTAAAATTACAGCCCAGCCCTGGCTGGTGTGGCTCAGCGGATTGAGGGCTGGCCTGTGAACCACAGGGTCGCTGGTTCGTCTCCTGGTCGGGGCACATGCCTGGGTTGTGGGCCAGGTCCCTGGTGCGGGGTGCACAGGAGGCAACCACACACTGAAGTTTCTCTCCCTCTCTTTCTCCCTCCCTTTCCTCTCTAAGATTAAATAAATAAAATCTTAAAAAAAATTACAGTCCAGAAGCTAATGCTTGGTTCCTGAGGTACAATGCACAGAAAAACAGAAGAAATGAAAGGAACTAATGTAACTATGGGCGTGAATTTGCATAAAAGCCTAATAAGAGATGCCGGTTAATTTAAGTTTCTTATTAGAGAAACTTCTCATATACACTGATACATCTAGATAAATTATATCTCAAGAGATTCAAAATTCCTACATTACTTCAACTATAATCTTGTTAATGTGTTCAGTATTCAGGAATATTTATAATTATTTGAGTTCAATTCAAATACATGCTCAATTTTGTTCAAATTGGTTTAAATGGGTTGTTTTACCAGTGCATTTTAGTCTTTTAATGAAGTAAAAGTCACTGAAGAAAAGACAGAAATTGGTCACGCACCTTCCAGAATATAGACACACTCCTTGTTCGGCGGGTAGGAGTCGGGGTAACTAGGGGACGCGAAATGCCCTCCATTGCTGGTTCGAACCCAAATGCCACACTGGGTGGCGGGAATGTGCCTGATGCCGATGTTCTGTCCATCTTGGGGAAAAGGAGAAGATTGGAGAATCACAGCACAGGAGGACGGCCTCCTCCCTTAACCCCGGAACTTCCCGAACGACCGCCCACTCTGTGGCTTACACACACAGACACACACATAGACACACGCACACACACGTTCGCACCCTGCAGGGGGTCCCTGAAGAAGAGATAGGCGCGAGCCTGTGCAGCCTCTGCGTGGGGACCGCTGGGAGAGAAGCCCTCAGACCCCGAAAAGGCCCAACCACGGGAGAGAAGCTGCTGATAAGCCAGTGAAACGATAAAACTCAGGTCCGACATGCAATTAAAAGGATCCCAGGAGTTCAGTTTAACACAAAGTCAAATCAGATTCAAAGCTTCCGAGGGGGTGTTAAAGGTTGTAGACCGGACGAGTGCATTTAGCTCCGCTCCTTCCTCAAAGTCAGCTCCAACGATAAAAGTTTTTTTTTTTAGGGTATCAGCCTCTGAGTAACAGTGAGCTGTGACAAGCAGTAGCAGCAGCCCCCAGTCCAGGTGTCTGGGGCGGGGTGTGGGGATGGCAGAGAAGTGGGGCTTTCTGAGGACATGTGGTTTTGTTACAGTCTATTTAGAATCAATCTGACTTTTAACACGGCCCCCCCACCCCCACCGGCCACACCACCGATACTTGTAGCTCTCTTGCCACACCAGAAATGATTTCTTGGGAGGGGACAAAACAGGGTGACCAGAAGGGAGGACACCAGGTGTGACTGAGGGTGGCAATGCCAGCCTGCGGACAGGGCAGTGAGGTCAGCGCTGACACGCTGACCAATCCCCTAGCCTCCCCCACAGCTCCATGCAGGAGATGGGAAGCTCTTCTCTGGGGGCTCAGTGAGCCCAAAGGAGAAGACCCAGAGACACAAAGGGGCGGGGCCCCTGATGTCACGTCACTCGCCAGTTTGCAGTAAGCAGGCCCCAGTGGTTGGGGGTGGGGGGAAGAGATGGACTTGTTGTTTCGCTTATTCATGTATCGTTGGTTGATTCCTATATGTCCCCTGACTGGGGATCAAACCCCCAACCTTGGCGTATCGGGATGATGCTCTAACCAACTGAGCCACCAGGCCAGGGCAGGCAGTGGTAGATTTTAGGGCTTGTCTTGTACACATGGGCAGACAGTCAAAAGTCACAAGACATTTGAGGAAAGCCTCTAATAGGAAAAACAGATAATAAACAAATATAAAAAGAGCAACACTGAGGAAACAAAGATTACATGAAAAAAAATTACAACAACCACAAAAAACAGTGACAGCCACACCAAACAGAATTCTCCTTTAGTGTCCCTGGACAAAAGGAGAGCATGCCCACGAAACAAGAGCAGGGACACAGGGGACCTAAGGAGAAGGGATGGAAGCACCAGCGGGGAGGTTAGCGCAGAGGCCTGCCCACTGGGGCGCTGGCCTGATCTGCCCGCTGCCTGTGGTTACTGGTGACATTTCCCTGGACCACATCCACATGCACTCAGGTGCCTGCTGTCCGCGGCGCTCACGTGATAACAGCAGAGGAAAGGGAAAGGGGAGGGAAGCACTTCCTGCACAGACAGACGACCTTTTCCTGTTGAAAATGCTGGCTGAGCGTCCTGCAGTGAGTCCTGAGCTCGGCCGTAACCGGAATGAGGGCATGACGGCGGGGAGTCGGGGTACACATGGGAAGGGGATGCGTGCCCAGAGAGGGGCGGCGGGGGCGGGGGGGAGAGCTCCACGCTCATTTCCACCTCGTGGGAAGTCGTTTCCTTTAGCTACTCCTGAAGTGATACAGTAGCAGGAAGCACCTTGTTGAGAAACAGGCAGGAAACGCCAAGAGTCAGCCCCAGCAGCGGCCAGTCTCCGGAGGGGACGTGGGTGAGGGCAGGGTGGGGCGGGGCACAGCGTCTTCGGGGCTACCCGTAGAACGCTTGGATTTTTGTCCTGTGCGTGCATAACTTGGATGAACATGAAAAGCTAAATCAGATTATACAAGAAATCACTCAGCTCTCGCGTGAAAATCTGGTTTAGCAACCACACTCACTAATCCTGTTTCACAAACAAGGGGACGATGTGAATGGGTCCAAAGGGCTTTGAATAAAAGACACGGATGGAAATGTGCCACTTGTCTGTGTGGGGAAAATGGGTCTTCATTTTTGCTCAGAGATGAAGCACAAACTCCATGTCGCTTTCGGACAAAATCCGTGGTGTGCTCGGGGCTCCCAGTGATGCTGACTTTGGAGGTTTCTCAGGGCGGACTTCACCTTGACAATGCACTCAAGGGAGCTGCAGCTGGACCCAGCTAAATGGGGGGCAGACAGCTGGACAGAGAGCCTCTGGAGGACGGGACTGGCCCTCCAAAGCCGCAGTCCTTTCATACAAGCCACCCCCGCCATCCTGGATGTGCCCTCAATCCCCCCCAGTGCCCTACCTTGCGTCTTCTGGGCCACAGCAATCCCCTCCACCACCAGCACCGTGACCAGCAACACTGGGGGAACATCGGAAAAACGCCGTCATGGGGTTGAACCTGCGTTACACTCGACTGTTTGTAAGGACAATCAGTCGTTTTAGCAAAACAAAAGGAGCTGAAACGGCTATTTCTTACTAACATTCACTCTCAAGGGTTCGACGTTATGTGCTGATTAACTATTTGACACTTAAAACAACCCAAGAAAACACATGCTCGATGCAGCACTCATGGCACACGAAGTGTTTTCCAGCTTGTGACGGGTTAAAAGCGAGCACACTGTTCTTACACCCAGTTTGCTGGCCCCCATCATTCTCACAGGTACTCTCTTCCGTCCCGAAGGGTCTGCAAGCATCACGGCCGTCTCTGCCACGCGCTATGCCAGGACACACTCAGTGAGACGGCCTGACTGCTGAGAACACGCGTAATAAAAACTGAAGTAAGGGGGCAGCAGCCTCCTGGAAATGGATTCGACGTTCTCCAGCTGTGCCCGAGGAGGCTGTGTCCTGGGTCACAAAGGCTAGAGAATTTAGAAAAGGAGGCTCTTTTGTCCCCCCACGCTGAACATCTCTGAGACCCAATCAACAGCAGGATGAATTTCGTGTGTTTTGAAGGTTCTTTTAAAGGTCTTATGTTCATGAACGGTGCAGTGGTATCTTTCGTGATCTGTGTGAACGGAAATCCCACTACCAGCCAGCCTGCCTCGACGTCCTGGGCCGACTGGAGATTTCCTGATTTGTTCTCCCGATACACACTTGCAGAGAGTGGCCCCGCGGACGCATAACAGCGGGGAGGAGCCCAGCACAACCAATGGTCAAGAGGGAGGACCGCAGGGGTCAGGTGGAGCTAGGCTGGGTTCAAGTTTTGCCATGCACCAGGTGAGGGGCCTGTGAGCTGTTTTCTTACTATGCAAACATGTGGGGGGGGTGCCCTCATGGCACGAACCCTGTAAGGTGCTCGTGAAGATGAGTAGGATCACACACGCGGCCCTTTTCATGGGCTGGGCATGCTGCCGAAAGACACGAGGCATCAGGAGGCGCTGCCCTCCTTAAGGAGCCAGGCTGCTGCCGTCAGAGACGACGTCCAGTGCAAGGGGAAGAGGGGGCACGCAGAACGCCAGACAGAGGCAGAGGAGGGGCCTGTTTGTTCCGCTGTGGCTGGAGAAGAACAGGGTGAGGACAATGCAGAAAGAGAAGGTGTAACCTGGTTGGACCTCCCAGGACGTGGATCCAGGAGAGGGAGAAAGAAACAGCTCAGACCCACGTCTAAGAGACTTGGGCGCTTAGGGGGAGTGAGTGGACTGAGCGAGGCGGCGCCACCTGTGCACGGCTGGAAGGGGTGGGAGGAGAGCTGGCATAGGGCACCGGGTGCCACGCTAAAGAGCTTGGACTTCTGACCGTGAGGAGGAGCTGCTGGGGGCCTGCGAACCAGAGCGACATCAGGCTAGTAATCCTGACAGCCGAGTGGAGTCCGAGCGGCTAAGGAGACGAGAGGAGGTCACGCAGGACGCCCAGGTGATGAGGTCTCGGGGCAGAGCAGTGGTGGTGGACATGGGAGTTCGTAACACGATTCAGATGCAGGGGCCGATGAAGTCGGTGCGGGACAGGAGGGGAGGGACCAGGCGGCTGGCCGAGTCACTGGGGACGGCGCACCGCCAAGCACTCCACAGTGCACCCTGAGTGCCTGCCCCCCACGTCACCAGGGGGCACAGGCAGTCCTCACCATTCGGCTGTTTATATCTTATAACCCAACCCCTTGTCCTCTTCATCTTTGGTCTCCTGAATCCTGGCTGACTTTTGTCTCCTCTTAGCTACTTCAATGTCCCCTGCCTTCCTCTGGTCGCCAGTGGTGTCGAAGATCTCACGCTACAGAGTAACAATCCTGCCTTCAAACTCTTCACAGCTTTGTGCTGGGTCTGAATTAGAGGAATGGCATCTTGAAATAGGTGCATAGTTAAAAACAGGAGATTTATGATCAAGAAGGAAACCCGGGGTCACGTTAGATCTCTGACAATCCATTTGTATCAATTTTTCTGGTTGGGGGACGCCAGTTCCCAGGGCTCACCATGCAAATGATAGGAAACTGGTCAAAACTGTGTGCAAAGTGTCACTTTGCTCCTGAGTCACAGGCTTAGCAACTGACCGGTTTCCATATTTATAATTCACAGGATGTCAGCAGGTAACACAAAGCCAGGCAGACAGGGCGAGGAAGAAACCAACACGCTGAAACCAGGAGAAAAATAGTAAAACCACGGCAGGAAGAAGAACCGTGACAGGAAAATTATATTCCACGATGACCGATGAAATTGTGCTCGTGTAAAATATCTGATTTATGAAACCTGCACAGCATGCACAGGGAAGGCGGAACAATCGTCGTAACCCTAACATTCCAAGATTGAATAAACCTGTATTTCTCTTCCACTTTCTGCAGGGGGCCGCTCACAGTTTTCTTTTTTTCCTCCCGAGTTTAAAAAACCCGCTCACGACTGAACCGCACGAGCCAGGCCAGTCAACCTGAAAACGGTTCACGAAGAGCCGGGCGAACGGGCAATGGACAGAGCCGTGACGGTCGGTCAGTCTAACTCCTCATCGTAAGGGACAGTTTCCTCTCAGTCGTGTGAAAGGTTCTCTGCGAATCCCTCATTCTGGTTGGGCAGACACATTAAAACAAACCCCTTGAATGCTGAACACTGGGATGAGTCAGTACAGGAGGCGCTGGCGTGGTGCTGGGCTCTGTCCTTAGTCCCGACCTGGTGCTGGTGAGGAGGCAGGGCGCCGCCCCGTTCTGCCACGGACCCTGCAGAAGGTCTTCAAAACGTACAGAAGCCCCTCCCAGGGAGTCTCCACAGGTGCGGGAGGTGAGTCTCCAGATGCAGCTCTCACTTGGCATCACACCACCTGGGGGGGGGTCTGCTAAAACACAGATGGGGGGCTCCCAGAGACCCTGACCTGGGGGGCGGTGTGGGGTAGGCTGGAGGCCTTGCATTGGAACAGTGCCCGTGTGCCGCTGATACTGTTGGCCCTGGGGTCACACCGTGAAGACCACGGCTCAGGACCAGGACTACGTCCTGAAGGACACAGAAGGAGGCCACCTGTTTTCCCCTTGGGTGTCCGCGGGGGCAGCTCTGGGCCCAGGTGGATGGGGCAGGGCGGGGACAGGGCAGGGGCGGGGGAGAGGCCGGTGAGCGCCCTCCCTGCCATCTAGTCTTATAAAGTCCCTGCCAACACCCCCTGTGTCCCAACACCCACCATGGACCTCCCCCTGCTTCTACAAAGTCGCCTTCCCACTGCTGAAACCCTGCTTTTTCTAGGAACGCTTTCCAGGTGAGTGTGATCTGACAGCACTGAGACTTCCCTCCTGCGACTACTCAGCCGCCCCCTCCACCGGGGTTCACTTCTTTCACCCACTGCATACACCCCCGGGATGTCAGCGGAACGAAGAAACCACAGCAGCCACTACTCCTTGGTTTAGAAACACGTGCCCAGGCCCAGGCCGGTGCGGCTCAGCTGGTTGGAGCGTCGTCTGGTAAAGGGAAAGGCCACGGGTTGGATTCCCAGTCGGGGCACAGGCCTGGGTTGCGGGTTCAGTCCCCAGAGGGGGCGGGCATGTATGAGAGGCAGCCAATCATTCTCTCACATTGATGTTCTCTCTCAAAACAATGAAAGAATGTCCTTGGGTAAGGATAAAAAAGAAAAACAAACAAAAAACACCAGCCCAGAGTCTACAATCGATTGCAACATAAACAATTCTAACTAAAGGAAAACAAGATCACTTCCTCAAAGTGGCACACAGACCTGCCGGGCAGGGCCGGGTCCCACGGCCACGCCTCACCTCGCCAGGACCTCGGAAGGTGCGGATTTTACTCCGGACGACTGTGCGCTCCGCCGAAACTCAGAGAAGTGCTGGAGGGTCAAATG
The DNA here is from genome assembly GCF_022682495.2 of Desmodus rotundus. Taxonomy (NCBI): domain Eukaryota; kingdom Metazoa; phylum Chordata; class Mammalia; order Chiroptera; family Phyllostomidae; genus Desmodus; species Desmodus rotundus. Next base: position 2,208,289 of record NC_071398.1, read on the forward strand.
GAGACAAGGAGGCGGCTGTTTCTGCCCTACTGGACAGACACGTAGCCTGTCCCATGCCCAGCAGCCAGGGACCCTTTCAAAACAGCAGTCAGACCCCATCACGGCCTTTCACAGTTTGTCCCGTAGAGTCTCATTACACTTAGAGTAAGTCCAGACCCCGCCGCCCTGGCTGCAAGAGGCCCTGTGGAATCTGGGACCCGACCAGCCCTGGCCTTCTATCCCCCATTTCTCCAACAGACCGAGCCCACTCCTGCCTCAGGGATTAGCTTGCCTTCCGCTGAAATCTCTCTGCACAGCGGGCTCCCTTCCTGCCTGCAGTTCAGGCCTTGGGGGACCTTCCCAACTTCTAAGGAACCTACACATTTCCACTCCATCCTGTTTTATTATACAAATAATTATTTATTCTTATCACTTATATTAGCGGCATTTTCTTATTGTTTCTCTGTCTCCTCCTACTAGAAAGAAAGCCTGATGAGTCTGATTCACTGATGTCCCTCCAGGGACCAGAAGGCTGCGTGGCCCCCAAAGGCCCTCAGTAAATACCGGCTGAAGACGGGAGGTGCCTTCGCTGGGCCCGCGCCCCATGGAGCAGAGAGGCTGCCGCTTCCAGGCGCACGGGCGTGCCTCTCAGTTGACAGCTGCCACCCAGATGAACCAGCTGCTTTCTATTTGAGCATAAACCAGGGGGCGGGAAAAGAACCGGTTTAGTTTTCTTCTCCGCTGCTCAGCCTTTTCTCAAGCTGGCTCAATCTACCTTTGTTAGTAACTGGCCATGCGTCCCTCTGAGCCTTCTTGTGTTAAGCACCTAAGTGGTGAACTAAGGATCGCAAAATCTTTCAGGAGATGCCGGACGGTAGCAACCGCCCACCTGGGCTGCCGGCTCCTTGCTGTTCCGATAATGAAAGCAGAGCAGAGTTGGTTCCATCCGAGTCCGCAGTGCATCTCCGGGTGTGGCAATTTGCTTTGACCAGGATACGCATTCGCTCTTTAACTAGGAAGATGCGGACCATCAGAAAGGGAAACTAAGAAACAATCCCATTGACAATTGCAACAGTGACAAACTCCCTAGGAATAAATTTAAACAAGGATGTAAAAGACCTGTACTCAGAAAATTACAAGGTGCTGAAGAAAGAAATTCAAGATACACATAAGGGGAAGCATAAATTGTTTTCATGGAGAGGAAGAATTAACATCACTAAAATGTCCATAGTATCCAAAGCAATCTATAGGTTCAATTCCTCTCAAGATGCCAATGGCGTATTTCACAGAACTAGAACAAATACTTCAAAAATGTATATGGAACCACAAAAGACCAGAATAGCCACAGAAGTCTTGAGATAGAAGAACAAAGTTGGAGGAATCATGCTGCTTGATAATCAAACTATACTGCAAGGCTGTAGTAATCAAAACAGCCTGGTCCCAGCATAAAATAGACCCATAGACCAATGGAACAGAAGAGAGAGCCCAGAAATAAACCCTCACCTTTATTTCAATTAGTATTTGACAGAGGAGGCAAAAGCATATAACGGGGTAAAGATAAGTCTATTCAATAAATGGTGTTGGGAAAAACTGGACAGATACATGCAGAAAAATGAAACTAGACCACCTTCTTACACCATACGCAAGAATAAGCTCAAAATGGTTAAAGGATTAAATGCGAAAACTGCAAATTGTGCAAATCCTAGAAGAAAACATGGGCAATAAAATCTTGGACCATTCCCGTGGCAATATTTTTTTGTGACAGATCTCCTTGGGCAAGGGAGACAAAAGAGAAAAGGGACCAACGGGACTACATCAAACTAAAAAGTTTTTGCCCAGCCAAGGAAACCACCAACTAAATAAAAAGACAGCCCACTGAATGGGAGAACGTATATGCCAATGAAGCATCTGATAAGGGGCTAATATCCAAGATTTATAAAGAACTTAAACAACTTCAAACAACCCCAAATAAGCGGATGAAAAATTGGCAAAGGACATGAATAGACACACTTCTTCAAAGATGGCCAACAGACATATAAAAAGATGCTCAGCGTCGCTGATCATCAGAGAAATGAAATTTAAAAGCACCACGAGAGCTCACCTCACACCTGTCAGAATGGCCAACATCAGTAAATCAGCAAACAAAGTGCTGGTGAGGACGTGGAGAAAGGGAACCTTTGTGCACTGGTGGGAGTGCAGACTGCTGCCGCCACCGTGGAAAGCAGTATGGAGCTTCCTCAAAAAATTAAAAATGGACCTGCCTGGCGACCCAGCGATCCCACTTCCGGGAACGTAGCCGAAGGAACCTGAAACACTAACTCAAAAGAACACGAGCACCCCGAGATTTGGACAGCAGCCCAAGGGCCGTCAGCAGAGAGTGGATGGGAAAGCTGTGGTGCATTCACACGGTGGAACACTGCTCAGCTGTACGGAAAGACGGAAATCTTGCCCTTCGTGACAGCACGGATGGGCCTGGAGAGTAGCAAGCTCAGTGACATAAGCCAGTTGGTAAAAGACGAATACGATATGATTTCACTTATAACTGGAACCTAATGAACAAAATAAGCAAGATAGAAACAGACTCACAGATCCAGAGGACAGACTGGCAGCTGTCAGGGGGCCGGGGGTGGGAGGGCTGGGTGAAAAGGTGAAGGGTTAACAAAGGAAGAAAAAGACCCTCGTACACACAGACAGCACTATGGTGAAGACCAGAGGGAAGGGGGCGGGGGAGGCAGAGGGGGGCAGAGGAGGGATGAATGGTGAGGGAAGGAGACGGGGTGGAGAACACACCATACAATATACAGATGATGCATTAAAGATTTGTGCACCTGAAACCTATAACATTTTATTAACCAGAAAAGCTGCCACCCCAATAGCTTTTCAGTGCTGCGCTCACTCCCGTATAGTTTACTTTCTTAGGCAAGAGGCTTAAGAATAAAGGACAGGAGTTGGTATTTGTCTCACATACATTTTTTCAAATATAGTGCCAAGGCATATTTATGCTTTATCACACCATAAATTTAACCCCAGTCTACACAGATTTAAATCTAATGGAGTCTAACAGGATTCTCCTGCAGCCAGTGGGCAGAATGAACAAAAACGGTAAAACAATGAGTTATAAGCCTGATGTCAGCCTCATGCGTCTGCGATGCCAACTCCCACAGACGGTAAGTCCGATATTATAGGGCCTGGAGTGATCGGGAACCATTCAGAGTGAGTTACTTAGTTGCAACAATATGGGGAAGGTTTAAAAAGCCTAGAGTTGTTCCTTTGTTCTCACTGCTGAAAGCAGCTCAGAAAGAGTCAGGCGTTTAAAGAACTTACCTCCTTACCTCAAGCTCATAACAACAGCCCATTGGCTTTAGAGCACGCTGACCGCCACGTCACAAACAAGGCTTCTAGTGGGTAATGTCTATAATTACGCAAATGGTAAAGAGCTGTTTCTGATAAGAACCTCTTCACGTTGAAGCAATTCACCTGACGGGATGCTTACAAGATACTTTTCCATATCCTGGTGCACACAGCGAATGGCAGCACTGGACAAAGCCAATGCTTTTAAAAGGCAATATTTTTTTAAACTTAAAATATCAATTTGTGTATAGGTAACACATGCCTCTGGTTAAAAAATTCAAGTGGTACAGAGGGGTGTGTGGTGATATACTCATTGCGATGAGCAGGGGACAGGGAAGCCTCCCCTGTGCTCTGTGTTCCTGAGGCTGGAAATGGGATGTATTCCGCCCCAGTCGCAGAAGCAACTTTGTACCAGTCTTCGGGATCTGTATCTAAATTTTAATCTAATGTATAGACAGTCAGTTAATCTAACATACAGGGTCCGGCACAAATAACGTCCCTTTTTTCTTACATAAAAATCTTTTATTACAAAATCATAAGCATGTAATTCTGTAACATAACAATATCACACTCAAGCAACCACATGACATTTTAAGTGAAATGTTGCAATTGCTGTTCATCTCCTGTGCGACATCCAGGCACCCTGCCGGCCACACTCAATGGCGTTACTTCTGCCGCGCGCTGGAGATACATTCAGTCTCACGCTCGTACATTTCACTCTTGTTTCTGGGTACCGGCAGATTCCCTTCTCAGAAGGCACTCTTAATTTCCTGATGGATATTTACATTCCTACCTTTACAATCATAGCCACATACGTTTTAGAAGAGTTAACAATGGCTTGCTTTCTGACTAGTGAGCCTAGAACGACAGCAACAATTTAGCTTGAGCACGTAAAAACAGTGAGCTGCTGGGCAACAGTAAAAAGAGAAAAGCCAGATACATTGTTTCCACTGGAGCCAAGAGCCCAGGATCCTTTCCTGAAAGTGCAGCGACCGCGCGCTTCAGCACGTCGGCCAGAGAGGGCAGTGCGCACTCGGGATCGAGGCACCGGCTGCCCCTTTCGATATCCAGGAGTAGGGCCAGCTGTCCTGGCCAGCTCAGTTTCTGCAAGTTCTGCAGGCAAAGCTGTGCGGCAAATCTAGGGGCTTGTCCCCAGGGGCCACTCCCACAGACTGTCACGAGGATGTTGATAAACCCACCACAGGAGGAGCGACGGAGACAATTCCGAGAGGGAGCACTAGCAGAAATCCTATTCTGCGTGCTTTAGTGTGACAGAGCAAAGCAAAATCTTCACTTCCAAGCAATGGCTCTGCAATCGAGGAGTGACGGACAGGAAAAACTACGGAATTCATTCCAGCGTTTTCAGTTTTAATAGAAAGAGGGGTCACTAAGAATGTACGGGGAGACTGAGAAATAGCCAGGAGCTACGAAGTCCTGGGTTACCTTCGTTCAAAACTGTGGTACAAGTACACAGCTGGGCCGTTAAACGTTTACATTCCATTACTGAAATCTCCATTCTGAGTTTAGGAGTGTCTGGAATAGAGTGCTCCCCCAACTAAGATTTGAACGCGAAATCACAGAGTTTTCTAATGAAGCAAATTCAAAAAGGCGTTGGTATGGAGTGGGGGGAAACACCATTCGTCACCGCACCAGCATCAAGGTTCCATGACAAGCGCGACAGGGCACGATGACGACGCCGTCCTGCACTCCTCCCGGGCAGAAAAAAGGAGAGTGTCTCACAACGTGACGAATGCACAGCTATTCAACGTTCAATCCCAATCGGCGGGGGAACGGGAAACCTTCCCCTAGGTCTGCGCTCCTTTGAGGACTGGAAATAGGGTTTATCCGGTCGGAGTTGCGGTTGCAACTTTGTATCTCAGTCTTCGCGATCTGTATCTACATTTTAACCTAAAACGCCCCCGGCCCCGGGGTGCGAAGCGGCGGTAGGCGACGTGTTTCAGCGCCCGCGCACTTGCCCAGCCCACGACCAAGCCGAGCGCGTCCGCGCTCGGCAGGCGGGGCCGAGGTCCGGGCAGCGCGGGGCCGAGCGGTGGCGGCGGCCGGCCGCAGTGGTGCCGCAGCCTCCCGGCCGCGGCAGGTGGGAGCCGGCCGGGCGCGCAGGCCGTCCCGCCGCCCGCCCACCGTGGGCTCGTGGAGACGGGCTCGGCGACGCTGCGGCGGGCTGCCCGGGTCCGCGTGCGCCGACTCGGTCGCTCCCAGTCGGGAAAGACCGGCCTTCGTCGCACTGACGCGAACCCGACAACTTTACGGAGCGTGGCCCGCCGCCCGGTGCTGTCTGTCCCACGTCCCCGGCCGGGAGCCCAGCGCTGCGCCCGCAGACAAAGGCGCGCGGAAGCCGGAGGGACGGAGCACCGGCCGCGGCCCGCAGGGGGCGCCGTGCTCCGAGCCCCGGGCGCTTACCTTTGAGGACCGAGCCGAGCTGCTCCAGGGCCATGTTCCCGGCTGCCCGGCGCTAGCGAGGGGCCCGGGCGGCGGCGAGGTGGCGGGGGAGCGCGGCGCTCACGGCCCGGCGCTGCGGCGGCCCCGCTCCGTGCCCATCGCAGCCACCAGGCGGCCTCCCCGCGGGCTGCGTTCAGGTCCCGCAGCGCGCCATCCCCGAGCCTCCCGCCGGCCCCCGCGCTGCCCGAGCCCCCCGACGGGCGCCGCCTCCGGCCCCCCGGCGCTCCGTCCCATCGACCGGCCCTGAGCCGAGCGGCGCGGGTGCGAGGGACGGCACCAGCGCGGGCCCGGCTCAAGTGGCGGCGGGCGCGGGGAGCCCCGGCTCATTTAAGCGGGGAGCGCGAGCGCCGCGTGTCGGCCGCGCCGCCTGCGCGCACGTCCCGCCCCGCCCCGCCCGCGCGCCCCTCGCGCCCTCCCCGCCAATCGCCCCTGGGGGCGGTGCCTCGGACCCGCAGCCGCTGAGCTCCGGGCGGGGGTCCCGGGGTCAACGTCTCGGGTCTGGATCTTCCGCGAACCTCCGCTGCGGGAGGCCGGCGCCCCAGGAGAGCGGGCACCGACTCCTGGGCCTCCTGGGATCTCAGTTCAAGGTCAAAACTGCCCAGATCAGCCCTGCTCCGCTACCTGCCTCGGGCCGGGCTGGGGGCAGGGGGGCCTGACACCTCACCCGCCCCTTAGCGCCAGGGGACTTAACCCGGACCTCGGTGCCGATTACTAGCACTTGCTGAACGCTTCCTGCGCGGCCAGGCACAGGGCCAAACACTTTCCTACCAGCTCTTCCGTCCTCAGGCGCACCTCCTGCGGCAGGCGCTGTTGGAGGGCGCGGGGAGCGAGGCCAGAAAGGTGAAGCGACGCGTCCGGAGCCACACAGCGGGCGGGGAGGCCGGGCTGCGAACCGGGAAACCCGTCTCCAGACCCTGCTTCTCCTCAGCACGAGCCGTGCTCGTGGGGTCGCTTGACTCCGTCGATAAAAATTGTCCAAATTGGCAAACTGCTGCATAGTGTTTGGTGTCAGTGATCCTACTTTATTTTCTCCGCAGTGACTGGATCACGCTCTGAAGTTGTCTCGCTCATCTACTTATTGGTCCATCACCTGTACCCCAGTTGCCCCCACTCTGTGAAAACAGAAGCTGCCTGAAGGCCGCGCGAGGCTCACGTATCCACTCAGGACCTGCCTGCCGAGTGTGACGCATGTTCACTCGCAAGACTTGACCAGGGCTGGGGAACGTCCCTGACGAAGGCCCTACCGTAATGCCCGATGTGTATGCCGGTGTCTGACACACAGTAGGGGGTCCGCAATCACTCGTCTAACAGGTTGGGGCTAGGGACAGCGTGGGGCAAGTGAAAGAAGCCTTCCAGGAATGGCCAGGTCTTCTCTCTTTCCTTCTATCCCCCCAAGAAAGGCACAGAAGGAAGTATCCACCGGGATGACTGGTGAATACACACTTAACACCAATAAATACCAAGGTATTGGGCCCGTTCCCACGGACTGTGGGAGGGAGCAAAGCCGTGTATGTTTGGGTTCATACAAATCAGCTACCGCTAAATCGAGACTGCGTACAAGAACCAACTGAGCTGATAAACCATGTAAGCGCCTTTTCCACACATATAATAAAGTGACTTTTTGGGAGACCAGGACAATAATAAGAGTGTTCAATCTCAGCGGTGGACAATGGTGGACAAAAAGGGATGGGGACTGGATGGGGAGAAAAGGCACACAACTGTAATTGAATAACAATTAAAAATTAAAATTAAAAAAGAAAAGGAATGGGGAGGAAGGAGCTGTCTCTGCGTGTGGAACGTAACAGGCTCTTAAGGCACAGTTGTGGGTGGAGGGGAGAGTCGGTGTGTGGTGTCACAGCAAATGCCCCTCCGTGAAGGAGGCCACACCCAGGGAACGGACAGGCCGTGGGTGGGGAGCAGAGAGAAGAGAAGGTGAGCATCCTGTTTGGGGCGAGTGCTGTGTTTGGTGGCAGTAGTTACAGCTGGCCGTGGTGGGCTTGCACTGCGGACGTCCTTGCTTGAATCTGGGGCAGAGGGGCTCTGCACTGTATTCGGGAGGCCAGAGGCATCGTTTTTTGTTTATCTGTTTGTTTTTAATAGCGGAAGATGAATCTGGCAACCGAGTTGAGGCTATAATAAAAGAGGAGCCCTGGCTGGTGTAGCTCAATGGATTGAGCACCAGGCTGTGACCAAAGGGTCGCCGGTTCGATTCCCAGTCAGGACACATGCCTGGGTTGTGGGCCAGGTCTCCAGCAGGGGGTGCTCAAGAGGCAACCACACATTGGCGTTTCTCTCCCTCTCATCCCCCCTTCCCCTCTCTCTAAAAATAAAATTTAAAAAATCTTTGAAAATAAAAAGGAGAGAGTAGAGCAACCGTAGTAGTAAAAAAGGACACATCTCAGTGCTTTCTCAGCCCACTGTCGTACCTCAGAAGTCTCCTCTCCTCTACTACGTTGGCGGGGGAGCAGCAGATTCCAAGGGAGTAGATTGGAAATGCTCATTTTGTGGCTCCCTTTTAAGACACCTATCTTTGATAGGTACTCGGGTAAACGTCTGTAGCAGCGTTTCCAAGGAATGTGGCAAAGCGCAGATCCATGGCTGGGACTACTGTGTGGCCATATGCGAACGAAACCCAGAGGAAAGCAGTTGGCATTGCTCTCCGCTGGGGAGTGCAGCATCGAGTCACTGCTTCCCCGGAAGGCCCCCCGGTAGCACCCAGTCTGTTCCCGGGTTACCTGCCAGGTCCCAGCTGCCCTGGTCTCACTACAGCCTGCCTGGTCTTCCTGGCCTAGGTTAGCCTCTCCAGCCCCTCCCAGAATCGGTCCTGCAGTTTACCTTGGGTTTTCTCCGGCCACGTCTCCTGATGGGTGGTCGGTACCACCTGCTTACTATCGGAATAAATCACTGTGGAAATGCATTTTATCTCAATGCTTATGTGCTGAGCGGAGTTTTTTTTGTCTCCCCCTTTCTCTTTTGCTAGAGTTTGGGAGCTCTAACAGTTTATTAAATAATAGCCTTAGGCCCTGGCTGGTGTGGCTCAGTGGATTGAGTACCTGCCCGCAAACCAAAGGGTTGCGGGTTCGATTCCCAGTCAGGGTACGTGCCTGGGTTGTGGGCCAGGTCCCCAGTAGGGGGTGCTTGAGAGGCAACCACACATTGATGTTTCTCTCCCTCTCTTGCTCCCTTCCCCTCTCTCTAAAAAAAATAAAGTATTTAAAAAAAAAACAGCCTTAGAAGGCAGGTTGTTACGTGTACAGATCACCACAGAGTGAATGTTTACGCCCCTCAATACTCCTGTGTTGAAGCCCTAACCCCCCAGTGCGATTATATTTGGAGATGGGCCTCGAAGGTGAAACGAGGTCCTAAGAGATGGGCCCTGATCTGATGGGACTCATGTCCTTATAGGAAGAGCCGGCAGAGGGCCCCGTGCCCAGGAAGGGCCTGGTGAGGACAGCCTGAGGAGGCAGTGGTCTGCAGCCAAGAAGGGAGCCCTCCCCAGAAGCAGGGGGTCTGGGAACCTCGATCTGGGACTTCCAGCCCCCAGAACCGTGAGAAAATACACCTTTCTGGAGCCCCCGATCTGCGGCATCTGTCATGTGAGCCGGAGCAGACTGGTGCAGAGATGCACCCGGGGCAGGGCCAAGGGTTAACGCAACTCATGTGCAGCAAATCTCTGCAGTGAAGTCAGACGGCGACCCACCGACCACGGGAACAGAAGGGACAGCTTTTCTGCCTCAAGTAGCAATTAGCTTTTACTCCCACTCTCTGCCACCTGCTCTTCTTACCGGCTGTAGGTAGGGCCACGGCGACTGCAAACCTGCTGAAAACCAAAATCACACGGGATCCAGTGTGTGCAGCTTCCATTTTCACTACACAACTGTAGGGGTTTGGGGGGAAGGGAAAGAGGGAAATTACCGATTTTTAAACTCACTGTAGGAATCCGTTTGGGCTGCGGTAACAAAATACCACAGACGGGGCGACATAAGCAACAGAAGTTGATTTCCTCGCAGTGGTGGAGACTGGAAGTCCAAGATCAAGGCAAGACCGGCTTGCAAGGCTGCACGCCGCCTGCGGTGTCTTCCCATTGCCCTTCCCGTGTGCCCCCGAAACTTCTCGGGCCTCCCTCTTCTTACAGGGACACTCACCCTGTTGGCGTAGGGCCCCGGCCTTAATGCCTCATCTAACCTTAATTACCTCGTTAAGGCCCAGTCTCCAAATACCGTCACACTGGGGTCAGAGCGCCAGCATAGGCATTGGGGGGTACCGTTCGGTCCCTGCACCCGTGAACCCCGGTTACTCCTGTGTTATTGATGGTGGAGAAGAGCTGCCTCCAGGGAGTCAAAATTGGTTCTTTGTTACCTAAACTTGCTTCCAAATTTCCACTTAGCCTAACTCCAGAGCAAGAGCATTTTAAAGACATACCGCCTATTCCCAGGACGAAAGGAATTCCAGTGTATCAGGAAAACTTCTGGCCATCCAGAAGTTTCTGGCAATCAAATGAAGTTGCTTTCATTTGATTGTAAAAAACAAGGAAAGGTCCTAATTCTATTTCTTAGGATAACATCGCTAACATTTGTGGCATCTCTTTTTTAAAAGCCCAGATCCCATTTTGAAAGGCGATTCGTTAACTTTATGATGTGACCTGTTTACTCACAGCTAAAACGCATGCTAGTTAACTGGGACGATAGGAAATCATCATAGTCAAGTGTCAAATTCTCTTTTTTTAACTTAAAAGATTTTATCTATTGGTTCTTGGACAGAGGGGAAGGGAGGGAGAAAGAAAGGGAGAGAAACATCAATGTGTGAGAGATGTATGGCTGCATTTCACACGCCCCCTACTGGGGACCTGGCCTATAACCCAGGCACGTGGCCAGACTGGGAATCGAACCGGTGACCCTTTGGTTCTTAGGCCGGCACTCGATCCACTGAGCCACACCAGCCAGGGTAAAACATTTGTTTCTTTAAGCAGTTTACTATCCTTCAACCTTTTTCATTAACATGATGAATAATAGGTTTGCCAAACCTTTTCTGCATAGAAAGCACAAACAGGCAGTTAAGTCCACAATTCTTTAAATTATTATAAGATTCAATAACTAAGATTTGAGTGATTTTTATTGAAAAATTCTTTATAATGCCTTGGTTACATCCAAAGCAAAACTTCAGAAGTACTGGAAAATTTTTCAAGGAAGTAGAAATCTAGCAAAATTCTATTTTACTCCCTTCAGACAGTGCCGACTTAACTGGTTGAGATTTGATCAAATTATTTTGTTAAAATAAAATAAAACTGACAAAAAGCCCTCAGTTTGTTTGATGGAACTGAATAGTCATTTTTTTTCTTTCAAACTGGCTGAGTCTATGCCATCAAAAGCCAAATGGATTTGGTTTCTTAAAATATATATTTATTTGAAGCGACAGAGAGTTTTTTAAAAGAGGTAATGCAGTTCTCCTTTAAAAGATGTTTTAAATGCTCAGATTACTCCTCAGTGCTTAATAAATTATTGAGGTCATTCTGTGTGTTAAGGATAAAAATTCTAAGATGTTTCCCCTGCTTGCAGGTTGCTAACGGCACGATAAACCGTATATAACTGTATATGGATATTTATATATGCATATAAATATATATACACACATACTGTTGTAAACATATATATGTATATATAAATATATATACACACAAATAATTTGAGAAAAATACAGGGTAAGCTTCATTCACTCACTCCTCTAGCCATACATTCAACTAAACTGACAGGGTTTGGGTACCTACTATGCCAGGTTCTTTTCTTTTTTTAATTGTTTAATTACCGTTGTCTCCATTTCCCACCCCCCATTACACTTCTCCGCCCTACCCCCCCCCCTCCCACATGCACACCTCCCACACTCAACACTCTCCCTCCCTGTTGTCCTGGACCATGGGTGGGTCCTTTATCCATGTTCCTTGAGGATCCTTCCCCTTCTGTCTCCTTTATCCTCCTCCCCTCTCCCCTCTGCCCCCTGTCAATTTGTTCTTTATTTCCATGTCTCTGGTTCTATTTTGCTTGCTTGTGTGTTTTGTTGATTAGGTTCCACTTACAGGTGAGATCATATGGTATTTGTCTTTCACCACCTGGCTTATTTCACTTAGCATAATGCTCTCCAGTTCCATCCATGCTGTCAGGCAGGGTAGGAGCTCCCTCTTTCTCTCTGCTGAGTAGAATTCCATTGTGTAAATGCACCACCGTTTTTTGATCTACTCATTTACTGAGGGGCACTTAGGCTGCTTCTAGCACTTCACTATTGTAAATTGTGCTGCTATGAACATTGGGGTGCATAGGTTCTTTTGGATTGGTGTTTCAGGATTCTTAGGAGTGGAATTACCAGGTCAAAAGGCAGTTCCATTTTTAGTTCTTTTGACAAAACTCCATACTGTTTTCCACAGTGGCTGCACCAGTCTGCATTCCCACCAACAGTGCACTAGGGTTCCCCTTTCTCCACAGCCCCGCCAGCACTTACTGTTTGTTGATTTGTTTATGATGGCCATTCTGACAGGTGTGAAGTGCTATGTCACCATGGTTTTAATTTGCATCTCTCTGATGGTTAGTGATGCTGAGCATCCTTTCATATGTCTGGGCCCTCTGTATGTCCTCCTTGGAGAAGTGTCTGTTCAGGTCCTTTGCCCAATTTTTAATTGGGTTGCTTGTCTTCCTGGAGTGGAGTCATGTGAGTTCTTTATGTATGTTGGAGATCAAATCCTTGTCCAAGGTATCATTGGCCAATATGTTTTCCCATACGGTTGGATCCCTTTTCATTTTGCTGATGTTTTCTTTAGCCATGCAGAAGCCTTTTAATTTGACGAAGTCCCACGTGTTCATTCTTCCCTTTATGAAAAACGTGGAACGCTTCACAAATTTGCGTGCCATCCTCGAGTAGGGGTCGCGCGAATCTTCTCTGTATCGTTCCAATGTTAGTGTATGTGCTGCCAAAGCGAGCCCCAAATTCAACGGCATTTTATAGAAGGGGCTCGAGCACCCACGGATCCTGATGCCTGTGGAGGGGTGGGGGGTGGAGCCAGTTCCCCTCGGACACCAAGGGCTGATGGCCCGCCCATATCCCGGTGTGCAAGGGCAAGGGTTTCTTTAAGAGCAGAGTTGCCGTGTGGAATTAGTGTACTCGTCTTCGACCGAAGGAGATGAAAGGCAAGGTGGCCCCTGGTCTGCAGAGTGGCTCCACCCTCCTTATACAGCCCCTCCGGGGGTGTGAGATATCTCCCGCTTCTCCGCTACACCCACGTTCGTTGTTGCCGCTTTTACTGCCGTGTGTCACACCAGTGGGTGTGTGGTGCTATCTCTGTGAGGTTGTAATTTGAGTTTTTCTTAATAATCAGGTTGAACACCTTCTTTTATGTTTATTAGCTACTTGAATTTTTTTTGAGGTGGGAGAATGATCATGTCCAACTTTTGGCCATTTTTTTTTTTATTTTTACTGGGCTGCCTTTTTAAATCATTTTGTAGAATTTCTCTATTTTGGATACTCATCAGCCATGTATGTTGAAAATATTTTTTTACTTTATGACTTGTCTCCTCACCCTTGCAAGTGTCTGTGATGAACAGTAGTTACTGCAGTATTTTAAAGTACTCCGTCCGAGTTTTCCTTTAGGGACTGTGTTGCGTGATTTGAATGAGAACCAGCCCCTCCCCCCGGGGTCATGAAGTTATTTACGTGTATTAGATACTAAAAGCTGGTAACTCTGCCCTTCACCTTTAGCTCTTTGATGCACCTGTCTCCTCTCTGATGCTACACTGTATTATTCATTATTGTCACTTTACGTTTTGGTATCTGACAGCGATTTCTTGTTCTTTTTCAAGACAGTCTTGGCTACTCTTGGCCCATCACACACCCACGTGCATTTTAGAGACAGCTCCCGGAGCTCAGCACCAACAACAGGACTCACTAGGGTGCTGAGTGGGGTTGGCAGAGATCTGACGTCTTCACAACACGTAGCCGTGCCGTCCACAAACATGGCATAGCCGGGCATTTATGGAGGGCTTAATGTTCCTCAGAAGGGTGTTACAGCCGAGCCGGCAGTGATGTTTTGGGGTACACGGTTTCTGCAGTTACATCTCCTTGTTCATTTCGGATGCGGGTTATTTGTGTCCAGTTTCCTTTTTTTTTTTGTAGTCAGAGATATATTTACTTAAAACATGTTTTGCAGGCAGAATGGCATCTAACGACCACATGACGAATAACTTGCACAATCTGTAAGTCAGAGCTGAATGGGACATTTACTGTCTTATAAAGGAAAGTGGCAATTTATGTGATGGTGGGGGAGGGTTCTGTGTTTCAGAAAGGGAGCCTTGAGTTCTGGGTATGGAGGTAAGGAGTGAAGTTAAAGTGGTCCGTTCTGACTTACAGCTCAGCATCTTCCGAGTACACGGACAGTGCTAGGTGAGGTATGTTTGGGTTTCCAACACCCAAGGGCTTTGGAAGTGCCGTCAACAGGCCGGACATAGACACACTATTGACTTATTTCAAATCCATCTCAAATCGGGGGGGACTACAAGTGTGAGTGATTTTAAACTTGAAAGTATGATTGTTGCTCTCTGACTTTCAGTCTGAGTTTAAATGTCCCAAATGGCATATAAAACATTTCTTCCTCTTTCAGTGGCTTCCAGGGCAGCCTGTAGCCCGGACGGAGGAGCATGGGGGTGTAAAGGCCCAGCCTTGTTGCCCTAACTTGGGACAGGTCAGGAGCTGGGGTGGCTCATCCTCTCTCACCACTCACCGTGGGCTTGTAGGAGCGTGCACCTCAACTCCACATCCTTGACCGAGACTGTTCCTTCATTGTTTACCCATTTTCTTACTTTGAAAGAAAATGACCGGCCAGGCAAGGGTGACGGGAAGCCAGCCCTAAGGGCCCTAGTTCCCCACAGAAGGGGGGCAGCACCGCACCGTGGTGGGAGGCAGGCAGAAAGCGTGGCCACTGATGTCCCTGCAGTGGGGGGGGGGGGGGCAGGCGGGAAGGAGACCGCACACACCCAGCACCCACCCAGCACCCTCCATGCCCACACTGCCACATGCGGCTCAGCCCCTGGTGTTACTACCTGTCGTGACGAAGAGACCAAGGCTCACAGAGGCCAAGTGGCGGACTGGAAACCCCAGGGGGCAGTCAGGCTGGGCACCCAGACTTGTCCAGCCTTGCAGTCTCGGGCTCTCTCCACCACAGTATTCAAATTGACGTAAAGGTGTTTGTGTTTGATTCTCGGTGTTCTGCACCTCCTGCCCCTTGATAAATGACTTTGGTGTTGCGTTTGGAGGCTGGTATTGAGACCTGGGAACATACTGTAAGGTCCCCGTGATTGTCACTGCCACTTCACTTGCCTGTAGTGCTGCCTCCCGTAGACCCCGGTTCCAGCGGATGTGCAGTCGGGCTGGGTTGGAGGACAGGGTTTGGGGTTGGGAGCTGCCGAGTGCATTTAACTGAGGACGGCAGCAGGGGGTGCCTGTCCTGCCCCGACTCACAAGGGGGTGTCGGGCGAGCCCCTTTCCCTCTGTCTCCCTGACCAGGTAAGTGGTGTGGACCTCATAACGCCTCCTCACGCTCCGAAATACTGACAATTACTTACAGACTCCCCTAAGCACTTCGTCTCGATACAGAGTATTTATTAAGAGGACAGTAACATGCTCAGACACAGAGTCAGACACTGGCGCAGCAGCCACATCAGCGAGCTGCAGGGATGAACAGCACGGGTCACAGGCCCTGTGCGGGTCGGCTTCCGTGTCTCGGGGCCGCCACACGTCTGTCTGCATGCACGACAGCACGATGCCGATTCCTTACGGACTCTCCCTCCGATCTTAGATTTAAGTCTTAAAGTACCTTTCTGGCGAGCGAAGTTCCCCAAAACCTGCACTGAGGTCTGACTGCGAACCACAGACTCCTACAAGCTTCGAGAAGGGACTTGTGATGGGAGGCGTGCCTTCCCGGGTGGGACCGCCGCAGTCCCCTTTGGGAAGTCGGTGCTCTCTGCCACCACGTGAGAGGGATCAGGGTTCAGGTGAAAATGTGGGGCGCGTTCGGGCTTGGAGGGTGCGGTGATGTTTTTAGGTACTATGTACAATAACAAACCCGCGTACCAGCTATCACCCACCAAGAATCCAGGTTTTCCAAATATGAGCTCCTAACGTCTGCAAATAAAATTCTTTAGAGTTTATATCTTTTGATAATTAGCTATAAAAGTCTAAAGAAATTATCTAAAAGGAGCGATGACAATGACCTCTTATTGAGCCCTTCTCTGCGCCGGACCCTAAGTCGAGCACTTCACACACGTCGTCCCCTTCAATGCTCACGGTCACTCATCTGAGTGACCGGACCGCCCACCGATGGGCCAGGACGGAGGCTGCCCGAGGTCAAGGGCCAGCTAAGCTCCAACAGCTGGGGAGGGTGGGGCCAGGGTGGAAGGCCAGCCCAGCTGATGGCGGTCCCAAGGCCAGGCCGTACTCGCTGCTGTGTCGGCCTCCGTGACAGCCCCTCGCCTGCCGAGACGGAGGGGAAGGTCGGTAACTTTGGGAAACGTCCAGGGAAGGGCCGTCGCAGCGTTACAGCGGGACGTGGAACACGCTGCTCACTGAAGTATCTTTATTCACAGTCCGTCCCCACTGCCATCGCGCAAACAAGAGCGTAAAGACACAGACACCCGAGAACGGGTGACACACCCCACGGAGGAACAGAAGCGCCGAGCGGCTCCAGTGGAGAGCCCGACCGGGGCGCAGGGCAGAGGGCTGGAAAAGGCCTGGGGCACGCTCACGCCGCGCTCACTCGAGTGCTCTCCAACCGTCACCAAAAGAAGCATCACTGTAAATACTACTCCAAGCCCCCTAGTTTTCTCCAAGCCAAGTGCGGCATTTCGGTGAATCACGCGAAGGCCGGTCTGTGACACCGCTGGGAAGGCGAGTCACATGGCGTCGAAGTGGAACCGGTGGGCTTCCTGCCGCTTCTCTCTGTCGTCCGCTTTCTGGAAGAGAACGTCAGACTAGTTCACAGATGCCAGGAAGAGGCGCATTTCGGAAACTTAAGGGGCTCATTTAAAGAAGCCCCTAGCATCGAGCAGATAACAGGTGTGACTTTCGTAATCGTCTAATGAACTATTTTTGAAGTTTACAGTAGTGATTTTAGAATTAACGATCCACTAAATTGAATTTAAAAACCAATAGGAAATGTTCCTTAAATGCCTAGTTTGTTATCATTTATTTGAAAATAGGAGTAAAGATGAGATTTTGTAAGTATAGAATCAACTACTACATTTTCCCCATTCTTAACACTGAGGTTGACAAACAAATCTAAATTAACCAGATTGAGCTACAGTACTTATTTGGGGTCCCTGTAGAGTTGGCAGGATGTACTCTCAGCTCCCAGCAAAGCACTGTGCTTGGTATTTCGAGGGATTAAAAAGACCCTCAGTTTCGTGTTTTGTTCTCAAGGAACGTGAAGCCTGGAGAGAGAGAGGAGCGTCCCCGTGCTCTGAGAGACAGGCTGCTTCGGGCGGGGTGAGGAAGGGGCGTTTGAAGGGACACTGCTGATGGGGGGGAACAGGCCGTGTGGAAACCCTGGTGGGAGGTTGGCAAGGAGCCCCGTGGGGTCCCTGAAGGGCAGTGAGGCCGCCAAGGGGACAGTCGCCGGAGGTCTGAGCAGAGGAGCGACATGATGAAGGCTGGCAGCAGCGGGACGAAGGACAGGGGGGTGGGGGGCGGGGGGCGGGGGCAGCAGCAGGGGCAACTGACCGAGTCTTGTGAATAAGTAAGAAGGAAGAGAGACAAAGCTATTGAACCCCAGTTTAGGGGCCGGCCAGGGGTCCGGCAGAGGTGTCCCCGCCACGATGGCTGCAGGTGGGGGAGCTTCAGGGACGGGGGGTGGCTGGCAGGGCACCAGAGAGAGGAGGCCCTGGCAGGTGTGCGGCCCGAAGCGAAGGTGCAAGTGGATCCAGCGGCAGGACGAGAGCCCCACGTGGGGGCAGTGGAGCCCACGGGGCTCCCACTGCAACCGGATCCCCTGACAAATCTATCAAATCTAAGTCCCTGGTTCAGGGCGAGAGCGAGGGGAGGTTGCAGACCGGCTCTCACACTTGGGACGCAAGCCCGAGAGGCCCGGGTCCCCCCTCTCATGGGTTCTGAAATGACCCGGGTGTGTCCCTTCATCCCGGTGTGGACCTGAAAGGGGCGGCAGTTTCGGAGACAAACCTGCCAACGTCTGTCAGAACGAGTGGCGAGCTCTCTTTTCCATAGCGAGCCAAGGCAACGCCGCCAGCCTGCTGTCGCAGCTATAAAGGACGGTGACGCAGGCCGACCCAGAGTGGGGGCGGCGAGGGAGGCCCCTCCGTGACAGGAGGCGGCCCTTTCCGGACAGCAGGGTGGGAGCCTGCTGGTCCTGTGCTTTACACGCACGTGCAACCAGGAGCCAGCCCTTGCCGTTTACATCTAAACTGCCGACCCGGTTGCGATGCCAGCGTTTCTCCTCGTCAGCGTCGTACAAACACGGACGCTTTTGGAGCTTCCTTTTCCATTATTGAGGGCTCACACTACAGCCCAGAAACCAGTCCACTGCAAAGAACAGTGGACAGACAGAAAAGATGTGTCCCCTCGGCCACTCCCCGCCTGGACCCTGAGCGCTGCCTCCCTGGAGGGGCCGCCGTCCCAGGGACAGTCCCTGGGGCTCTCTCGGGGTGACGAGCACGCTCCTTGACTAAGTGATCGTTTCTTTTCCAGGCCGTTAGGAAATTGTTTCTAATTCAGGTTTCCTTTTCTTTCCTTTTGGAGTTAAAAAAATTTATTTTTCCATCACCATTTATCCCCCCATACTCTCTTCCACCTCCACCCACACCCCTCCCCTCTCTCATTAAGATTTTCCGTGGACCTGGAGACTGGGGGTGGTCACTCTACAACTATTGTACAGCCACGACCACTTTGAAATGAACGGTCTCCTCCTGTGATTTGCATGAATTGCTAGGAGACATAGTAACTTGAGGGGATAAAAGAAACGGCCATCAGTTAGACAACATCGTGGGCGGAACCTGAAAAATCAGAACCTCAACCGTGTCGGCCACGATTGGGGTGCGGCGGATCAGAAGACCCCACAGGAATCCCCGCCCCCCCCCCCCCCACCCGCCCTGCAGCGGCCCCTCGCGAGCAGACCTTCTCCTGCCAGTGCAGGGCGCCGATGACGGCCAGGATGCAGGCGCAGACGCCGACCAGCGCGATGGCCGTCAGGAGCACGATGTTGCTGGGCGTGAGGTACAGCTTGGCACTCCAGCTGCGGGCGGGATGGGAAGAGTTGAAATTGCAGTTTTCACTGAGATCAAAGAGTGTCTCCATCAATCCATTCATCGAAGCCATTCACCCATCCATCCATTCATTAGAAATAGAACAAAAGCAATTAAATTCTCGCAGAGCCAAGAACAGAGGCGGTCCTGCAGAGTTCAGGTTTGCTCAGCGAACGGGAAGAGCACATCTCCTGATGAGATGCTGAGACACTGCTCTTTGACCCGGGGAGAGTTGTTCTTAGGTGCGCTTATCGAGGGCACTGTGGACCGAGTGAGGACACTGTCTTCACATCTTGCCTGACTTGCTAGATTCGGAACCTCAAACCCTACGGGCAGGGGGCCGCATGGTTCTGCTAAGATTTCTGTATCTTCTCTCTCCGGCCTCTGCTCACATGCGCACCGCGACCGACCAGCACAGCCACACGTCCGGGCAGGCGCAGGGGGGCCTGTGTGGACCTTCCGGGGCTTGTGTGGCATGGTGCAGGGTCCCGTCACGACACCCATGGGAGACTTCTCACCAGCCCACGCTGAGTCTGTCCGCGCCAGTGGCAACGGGCAGACTCGGGCGCGGTGACCCAGGCCTTCTCCTGCAGCGGCCGGCAACCTGGCACCCGTGCGAAGCCCGGAGAGCCCACAGCTGGGCACCGGGCTGCCGGTGGCTCTAGAGGAGTCAGTTCTGTTTTCGTCTCAGAAGTTTAACAAAGGCAAGCTCACTCTGAGCGGTGGCAAGTAGCAGTGGACTGACTTTGGGGTAATTAAAGTTTATTGATCTGTAAGTTAGTCTCTAGTCACTAAATCTCAGACCACACCTCAGACTAAAATCAATTTGTTTTTGTATTATGTACACAAATTTGAAAAGAACATTTTTCAGAAAGAGCAAGAGAAACACGAAGAATGTTGAGATCGCGGAAGAAAGCCGTTACAGAGCTCCCCAGAAATTCCGAGTAAGAAACCAAACATGTTGCGTTACCTCCGAGGGACGCTGTGAGGGAAGGGGATCACGATGAGCTGGGAGTTCGGGATGATGGCCGTCCACTCCTGCTTCCGCACGGCCTGCAAAAGCAGGGGCGCACACTGGTCACCGGCGCGCTACATTTAGGCTCCGCGTCGGCAAGGAAAAGACCGGCCCCCTTTGGGCCTCCTGAAGCCCCGGGCAGGGGTTACACTGAATCTACAGGTGACAGGTCCCAAACAGGCCCCCGTGCCCGGCGGCGTTTATTTGTTTCATCCTTTCAGGGAAGGGTTTCTCCTGTCTCTTGGACTCATTAATTCAGCAAACACTCCTGGAACTCCCCGCTGCAGCAGCGGCCGCTCACAGAGCTCCGCTCCGCGCAGGTGCCGAGCCCAGAGCACACAAAACGGCCCGGCCCGGCCCTCGAGGCAGTGAGAGAGGGCGGTGGGGGTCACGAGGTTTCGGGAGGGGTGGCGGACGAGCGCCCTTACTTGGGGTAAAGGGCACTACCGGTCAGTTTTCTCGGTTCTTCAAAGGGAATACAAATATTTGAATTACTGCCACTCAAGTCCATTGAATTCAAACCATTGAATTCAGATGCTTGACGGGTAAATATTAAAATATAGATTAACTGTAAACAAAATATATCTAGACTCACCTTCTCTCCGGATGGACGGGGAATACCGACGTAAAGATGGTCAAGGAAGTTCGCGCTTCGGCCTAAGCCGAGCACACTGTACGGCAGCTGGAGGGCCAGGTGCGCCGACTGGCTGAGCTGTCCCGCTGCGGTGACAAAAAAGAAGAGACATGTTCAGAAACGTCGCTCTTGTCAAATAGCAAAGTGACACAATGTTAACAGGTGCCAGAGCTTATTCTTCAAGGACAGAAATGTGAGACAGGATGTCTGGTTCATTGATGATTTGCTTTTTAAAGAACACAGCGCCATCGAGATACACCCCACACACGGTAACCACCACCCAGGAGAGGTGCACGGCCGGCTGGTTTTGCATAGGCGACAAAGCTGCTGACCCATAACCACACCGACGTTCAGAGCATGTCCACTGTCCCCGAGAAGCCCGGCTTCCCAGCCGTGGGGACGTAGCCCCAGCGTCCTCTGCGCAGGGGCCTGCACTGGCGGTGCACGGAGCCCGGCCGCGCCGTGGACGGTCTCCTGACGAGGAGCGCCCCCGCCCGCCCCCGCAGTGGCAGAGAGGGCTGGTCTTCTCGCCTCTCTGACCACAGTGTTCTCGGGGCTGCGAAGCGGCATCTCGCTGCGGCTGTCTAACGTCACTTTGCTTTATGTGCGTTCCCCTAACTTCTAAGGATGCTGGGATGCGTGTGCCTGCTGGTCACTTGTGCAGTTTCCCTTTTGTAAGTCTGTAAGGTTGAGAGTGGTCCCTGCTTCCATTCTGTGTTTTAGTAATTTAAGTTTTCTTTGTTAGCTTAGCTAAGGGTTTGTAAATGTTGTTAATCTTTAAAAGAACTATCTTACTGTTTTTCTCATTCCCGACTTATTTCCTCTCATTTCTTGCCTTCTGCTAGACGGGGTTTAGTTTGCTTTTCTTTTTCTAGTTTGTTAAGGTAGAGGACTAGGTTACTGCTTTCAGACTGCTCCTCTCCCTAATGTTGCGCCACATTTTGTTATCCCTTCCGCCAGTCTCCGCCCGGCGACAGGAGAGTTTCCGCAGCTACTGCCCTGGCTTGGGGGACAACAGTCACCTCTACAGAAATGGGAGGAAAGGCCCTGCCAAACCACCGACGTTTCATATAAAGCCTCTTCTTGGGAGAAGACGGTCTGAGCAGCGTCTGCTACTCTCAGGCTGACGGCTCTCAGGCGAAGCTGCCCTGACAGCAATTAAAGGGAGTGGAGGGCAGCCAGGGAGGGCGAGGGGCAGCCATCACAGACGCCTCCGAGCAACGGGGAAAACCGGCAGTCGGGGAGGCGCCACGGCGCGTCCAGTCTCATCACGGTGCCGACGGCCAGGCGCGTGGGGTGTGCCGTCACCTCCCGCCTCGAGGAGGAAACCGAGGTCAAGCAGCTTGACCCAAAGCACACAGCTGCTAAATGATGGGGGGGGTGGTGCTGGGGGGGCGGGGTGTTGGTTTCGAAGCCTGATTTCAAACCCCACACCCTCCATCGCTGACCGTGGTCCCTTTTCAGGTGGAGAGAGTGTCTGCCTGCTCTATAAAAAGGACTTCAGTGACACAGGGTAACCCTCTGCTGTGTGCGCCGCTCATTTCTTCAGCTGTTTGGGTCTGGGTGTTTGTGGGACCCCAGGGACTGACCTGGGTGGCTGTAACATTTTATATGCAGTGGCCCCATTCACACGGCCACCTGCGGATTTTGTAAGCCCAGGCCGTGGGGCCACATCTCACGGCTGTGGGCCCCCTTTGTGATGTTCCCTTTCGGTACCTGAAGCCTGGGCCATTTAAGCCACTCTGGGCAATGAGGCTGGTTTAGCTTGTGGCCCTGTCTCTGATCCGATCACATCCGCACAGGACGCGAGCGTTAAGAAAGACAGCCCTCCGGTGCGGGCTCTCTGGGACCCTCAGGAGAGCCGGCTCAGGCTCCCCGCTCATCCCAGGCAGTTAACTGGCGGAGTGCAAGTTTTAGGGCCGCTCTCTCCCCCGTAGGGGCGCTGAAAGGGGCACGGTGTCCTGGGTATGTGCTTTAAACTGTGCCCCCTGTAAGACCGCAGCAGGAGAGCGTCAGGGGGAGTCCCTGCTGCTTTCTCAGTGAGGGGAGTCTGCAGGTTTGGGACCGGCAAGCTGGGTAACTGCGTGAGTGGGAGAGGTTGGCACAACTCAAGTCGAGGCCCCGAAAGGAACAGGGCTTCGTAAACAGGGTTAGCGTAGAGTCCGTTTCGTCACATGGCCTCTGACGTGAAGCGCCTGGGCCTGTCGTCCCCTCTTACTAGCTGGCATGTGCTTGGCGACGGCCTGTTTCTAGTCTTCCGGCTGCCAGAGGTCAGGCTGCTGCCGATGCACTGCCAGGTCTGCCTGGGCCTCTGCCTGGGAGAGAGACGTGTCCCCTGATCCAGGTGTCCTTTGCTCACCGTGGGCCCGAGACAGGACTGTTCCCGGAGGGGGAGGGAACAAGGAGGCCTTTCCAGGTGCTGACGCGCTCCGGTCTCGCAACACAGTCATCAAGAATGTTTAAGATTCTATTAAAATAGTGGGTTCAAAGGTTTCAATAAATGATAAAATTAAAAAATTTGAAACGCATTATCACTTGCTGTCCTTTGCTGCTGGTCTGTTTTAATTGCTAACAGAGTAAGTCTCTGATGCAGCTATTAAAATCTTCCTAGCGAGAACAATGACCAACTTGGGGCAATAATCTGTGTTATCCAATGTGACAGTGCTCGTCGCTAATGTCTACCAATTAGATGTCCTCGTCACACAAAGTCCACCAAAGAGCGGGAGTTTCTGGCTGCACTGTCTGTCTTTTACTCGGAGAAGAAAGGAGACGAGCCTCGGCCCGCAGATGCTCAGAGCTACAGCCGCAGGACAGCACAGCCGGCTCCTCCGCCGGCCGGAGCATCAGAACTACACCGCCAGCTCCGGCCCGGGCGCCGTGGGGCGATCACGGCCGTGACCCTTCACGTTTCCTGCGCTTTGAAACGGCAAAGCACTAGGCAGATGTTAGTTGTTATTCTGATTACTATATAATCATTCCTCGTATTTTGTGTTTCTTAAGGATGAATTTTAACTTGATGTTAGTTCCTGAAAAACAGTGTAACGCTAATTTCTCATGGAAGCTTTTCTAGTCTCTCTTTGGACACACCAGAAGTGTGGAACCTGGCTTAAGCTTTACCTGCCAGCCTGCTTCCCAGGGGCAGATTAGAAGGAGAGTGGTTTCTGTTAAATTGGTGTGTAATTCACGTGCCGCAAACTGCCCCCGTGAAGTGCACCGCTCAGTGATTTGAGCAGTCACCATGAACTGCAGAACCCACTCATCACCCCAAAGGCACCCCTACGCATTAGCACCCTGCCCATTTCCTCCTCCCTCGGCTCCGGGAAGCCGCCCCTCGCCCCTCCATTCCTCTCCCTGTGCATCTGCCTACTCTGGACATTCCACACAGACGGAACCGCACAAGGCGCAGCCTTCTGTGCCTGGCTTCTCACACTGGGGTAACGGTTTACGAGGTCCACCCAGGTCACAGCGTGTTTCCTCATTTTCTCCCTGATGGGTCCGTTGGGAGGCTGGGCCGCATGCTGCGTGCCCATGCACCAGCGGGTGGATGTCCGGCTCTTAGACTTCTTAGCTGTCCTGAATGGTGCTGCTAGTGTCGGGGTGGCATGTCTTCGTTTCGCGTGGGAGTGTACCCAGCAGTGGAATTCACGGTTCATACGGTAACTGCGGCAGAGAGGAGCTAAGTGGACAGGTGGGCTGGGCCTTCGAGCACCTGATTTCCCCGGCTGGAGAGTGGCCCACCCTGTGTGCAGACCAACGGGCGCTCGGTTCTGAAGCGGGGAAAGACGCACAGCCACTGCACGAAGCCAGAGCGAGAGGGGGCTTCTGTAGTCCCAGTGTCCGGTGGGTTATTTTTACCAAACGTGTGATTTGAAACAAACGTGCACGAAGCACGCAGCTGTCCCGTGCTGGCGAGCCCAGGCAGACCTGGGGGCGATGACGTGGTGTCCCAAACGTAGCCCGCAGAGGCACCTCGTGCTTTCCACATGGCCAGTCACCCCTCCCGGAGGTTGGCTGGAGCGGCAGCCGTGGACAGGAGGCTCTCTCTAACTCTCTTAATACTGACCAGTTGTTCCAAGTGCCTGGTCTCCCAGTTCCAAAATCTCTCGTCATAGCTGACATTTGTCTACTCAAACCACCTTTTTTCCTTTTAGCGTGCTGGTAATTTTTGGTTAAAAGCCGGGCACGATGTCATCGAGGAAAAGGAACCACGGTACACAGGTGTTATGGTTACGGCTCCGGGTTAGCTCCTGCACGGGCTGCCGTGGCTGCAGGTGCCAGAAGCGGAAATGTCCTCTAGTGTCCCTGTCTTTGTCTCTTCTCCTGGGGTTTCCTCAGCGACTCCTTCTTCAGTTGGGCCTGAGCCCCACTCCGCTGTCACCCCCGTCCTCACGCAGGAGCTGGAGTGATGGGGTGGAAAAGGGGGTAAGTGTTCTGTAATCCAGTGATTAGGTCTCAGCCTCTCACTGAGCCTGTGACCCCAGGATATGACTTCACAGGTGCCACACCACAGGTGAGCCAGGACGACCAGAGGGGCCGGAGCTGGGTGTTCGCTCCCTCCAGCCAGCCGGGCCCTGGGAAAGCCAGGCTGCGCAGGCCTGGGTGGAGAAACTTGCCCTCTGGTAAGGAGAGAAGCGGCCCCAGGAGGTTTGAGGCGCTCACTGTCCCTCCCCGACAGCAGCCAGGGAGTTTTCCGCAGACCCAGCTCCGAGAACCCGGTGTGGTTCTTAGAGGTAAAACCCCACCGAGCCCTTAGTCTCGGAAACTGGTGTCAGACCTGCCCTCCAGCCACGAGTCGCTGCCCCGTGAGGGTCCCGGTGGCAGCCCAGCCGAGGTCAGGTGTGGCCAGCGGGCGCTTTGGGTCCACCTATCTTCCGCTTGAGGGCAGTGGATGGCGCTGCACCTTCACTCTCTGATGGGTCCAAGAAGTGTTGATTTTCCTTTTGTTCGCCTTTTTTTGGGGGGGGTGGGGTGAGGATGGAGGTATGACTTCCAAGTCCTTAGCATGCTGGACCAGAAACCAGATGTCCCCAACACTGAACTTGTCAAAAGGAGGTCTGCCATCTCTCTCCTCCTTCCTTCCCTCTGCTTTACAACAGTGACAGTTTCACTTCTTCCTCTCCGATCTGACGTCTTTCCCTCCTCTTCCTCATGTGATTGCCGTGGAGAGGACTTGCAGGGCTCTGTGGGATAGAGGTGGTGACGGTGGCCTCCTCGTCCTGGTGCTGATCTCAGAGGAGAGGCTTCCAGCTTCTCACCGCTGAGGCCGATGTTGGCCGTGGGCCTGTCACGTGTGGCCTTTGTCACACTGAGACATGTCCCTTCTGTTTGCACTTGGGTGACAGGTTTTATCACAAACGGATACTGACTTTGCCCAGGGTGCTTTCTGCACTATTGAGACGACCATTTGCTTCTACCCTGGGCTCTGCTGCTGGGATAGGTCACACCGACTCTTCGGTGGGTGCTGGACCGCCCTTGCACCGCTGGTGTAAATCCCGCTCCACTGTGGGGTGTGACCTTCACTGTGCTATGGAACTCGGTTTGCTAGTATCAATATTCCGCTGGGAACTTTGCCAAGAGATGGGCAACCAGGCCTATTTCGGATTGCTTATTGAGTTTTAAGAATATGAACTCTTGAAATAAATTCAGTAGGATTCATATTCTCAATTACTTTTTGTGAATGTACATAAGTAAGTAATTAGGTAGAATATAATGGTTAGTAAGTTGCTCACTAAAATTTAAAAAATAGCACATATTTTGTGGGAAGAATGACGACTCCACTCAATCCCGGGCCACCGCCGAGTCGCGCAGAAGCACTGGAGCACATGACTGAGACCGACGGGAACCCTGTCCGGGGCCCTAGAGTTCCCCTCAACACTACGGAAATTACTTCAGGGTTCCCAAAGTGACCCTTTAATGCTTACAGCTTGGGGGTGGTGATAGTTTTCTTACTGCGTACTGTTGGATTTGAAGGGTTTTGGACTTTCCCCTCTGTAGATAAGATTGATGGATTTTAGGATATAATTCTCATCTATTATGTATACGACAACATCAGAGTTGCGATTTTTATATTAGTAATCTGCCTTTCAGCCAAAGCCGTTTTATTTCAATTTTAAAAAATATACGGTTAATAAGGAAACTCCAGTTAATGTGGCCAGAGTAAGAAAATACTTTCACGCCTGAAACTCGCTGAAAGATCAAAGAGCCCACGTTTTCCTCTGTGGCGTCCACGCAGACGAGTTCTGCGACTTTCCCACGGGTCCGTATTTTCCCATCTTTTGAGAAAGTGGTGTGGGTCTCGCAGGAGCGGCGTGGGGCGCTGCGAGGCGCCGTGGGGGGCGGGCGCAGTCCGATTGCGTGTCTGTACCCCTCAGTGGTTTCGTGGCCTCTGGTTCTCTTGTTCTCTTGGGCTGGAAAGGCCAGGTTAATCACGGAGAGACCGCATGAGAGAGTCAAACTGGAGAAGCTATTTCAGGGTAGAACTCGCCTCAGAAAGCACATGCCTATGAGTAAGCGCTAAAAATATAATTTCTAATTAAGTCGGCACCTCTGTTCTCTGAGTTCACTTATCTGACTCTACCTGATCCTGTGCTCTCATGAATTTAGTAGGAAGTGGTAAAAAATTAATTAAGGAGACGCAGAATGTATTTTTGCTTCAAATACTACTCTTTCAGTTGAGACTTGCAGCCCACCGCTGCAGGGCCATCTCTTACACAAGCGTGCCTGGGAACGCCATGCTCGGCATTTCCCTGCTCCCGCTCCCGTGCTCAGCGGGGGCCGAGTACGTCCCCTGAGACCGCCCTGCACGCCCAGTGCATCCGGGGGGGCCTCAGCCCTCCCCGGAGCGCGGAGCGGCTCCCCTCGGCTCACGTGAGCACGGCTGGCGCCCAAGGACAACGGGGACACTGCAAAGAGTTACATTCTCCAAAGTAAGACGAAGGGGATGAGAAGGAGCGCGTCCGTGGTACTGCTGAGCGATGAATGAGATTTAAAAAAAGTCACATTCTTTTGCAACAAATATACTTGCACAGTAGGCAGGACTGTTGAATTATTTATATCGAGTTGTGGAAGACAAAACATTTGCTAGCAAAGACCACAGAATAGACAAATTACATTCTCCCCCCACCCCTCCGTTCCCAGAGCTGTTATGCAGCAGTTTCCCCTCAGTATTGGGGCCTACATTGACTGGAATATTATACTAGAAATCAGTGTGTAAACAGGATTTCATGAAGCAAATCCTCCGTTCTTGTCGGCGCTATAATTTCTAATTTTCTTTCTTTGAATTTTCAGAATATGTCTTTGACTCATTTACATCTGTGCAGATAGGATTTCTAATGGCTGAGCAGCTGAATAATTTGCCAACTTTCTTAGAGTTTCTCAGACTTCCTGTATGTTTTGTAATTCATTCATTCATTCAATCATTCAGTTTTTGTAGTTATAGAAACAGAATCTATCGGCTATGCTCAGAACTGTTCCGCACCCTCCCCCCTTCCCCTTTCTTCATTTCCCAAGCTAGGCCCGCCCCCCACCTCCCCCAATCTGCTGATGTCGCTGTCCCTGGCGGCTCTTTAGTTGACTGAGATTAAGCTGAGGGGCGATTCCTCTCGCAGAAATTCGTTCTTTCAGATAAAAACAACGTTGTGCCTATTCCAGGAGGGTGTTATGACTCCTTCCATTTTCTTTTGTTGTCAATTTATGTTTTTTGACACAAAAATATGCCCAGTTAATCTTTGCTCAAGCTAAAAAAAGGTAATACCATCTAGTCCTGGAATTTTTGGTATGGTTCAACATGTACCCACATTAAAGTGTAAAGATATAATTGTTCAGGTTGTCTACAGCCTTACTTCCCCCACGTGCCCCCACTGACACTGCGTGTGAGGCGTTTGACTGCGACCGGCCCACCAGGTTCCCCTTGAGTCTCCAGGGCGCGCTCTGGGCGGAAGCAGCGCTGGGACCGAGAGGCTGAATGTGTGGTCGGCCACGAAGGGAACTCACTCCGGTGTGTTTATGTCGGGTCACTACATAGAGTAAGAACGGCCACGAAACGGTTCTCCCTTATGTTGGGTCCATAAAAACAGAGAGTAAAAGCGAGTCTGTCTGTCCTCGTTCTCGGTCAGGACTCCAGGCGTCTCAGAGAAGCGAGTTAACCCGTGAGGGCCCTGGCTTAGGGGCCGAGACGGTCACCGCTGTGTTTGCTGTGACTGGGTCTCGTCGCAGGCTGGGAGCCATCTGCCAAAAGCACAATCCTTTGCTTAGTCTCATTTCCTTTTTGTCTGGATTGCACTTCCCTTTATTATTTATTCAAGAATATAACCAGATTTTTTCTTCATGATCATACACCAAAACAAAGTCTGGGTAATATTCTATGTAACATCCCAGCTTCTACTCTACTAGGAGGAAACTAGGGTTAGTTTAGGTTGTGGATTGATTCCTCATTTTCACTTCTGCTCCTCAGATGAGCTTTGGTAACTAATTTGCCACTTCACAGTTTGATCAAGGTAACTCAAGTAATTTCTCAGTCTGTCATGTCAGCTGAAAAGCAGGATAATGATTTGGCTCCATCACAATAGGGCACAAGAGGAATTAATGTCAATGTATTTGTCATGAGGAGCTTATGTAAGCCGCCGATGTCGGCCTACAGAGAGACTAGGTCTCATATGAAAGGGGGCTTATGAAGGGCGAGAGAACACGCTGGTTGCTGCCACCCAGTCAGTGTGTCACCCTGTCAGTGTGCCGACGGCAGGCGCCTCGATGCCTTACCTGACCCGTTTTTCAGGTACCCATTTGCATCTACGGTCGTGTACATGATGTACGGTCCAGGCTGATTTACGCCAAAGGGCTGGAACGGAAAGGAACAGTTAGGCCTTAGAAAGGGAGGGGGTCACTTTAGGGGGGGTTGCTAAGACGAACTTGTCTGTCACAGAGGGGCGGATATGTTAAGCAGCTCTCCCCAGAGAGCTGTCCCCACTGGCCGGTCCTGCACCCCCTGACAAGTACCATTTGGCCAGACCGAGAGCCCCAGTGAACAGCCCCATCAAACTGGCCTGTTTGTTAGAAACAATCTGTAGCAATCATATATGTTGAAGCTGCCCGGGGCTGTGCTACCAGCCGGGCGAACCAAAGGTTAGAAGGAAAAATGCAAATGAGAAGTTCAAAGGAGGGCTTCGAACAGAGCGCTGACAAGGCCTGGGGTTCTCGCAGGCCCCACCTGTGCGCCTGCCCGTTCCCACACAAAGACACATCGGTCACTGACGGACACCCCTCTGCATCCACTGCCGGCCCTGAGCTGAGTGCACAGGGCAGGCCCACCCCACCGGTCAGGCAAGGCCACCGAATGAACAGCAGCGACAGTCAGCAGCGACATTCACCAGCGACAACAGGTCCCGGAGAGCGTGTCCCAGGCTAACGCGTTATTTAGGATGTCCGGTTTTCAACAACAACAAAACCCACCACACACACACACACACACACACACACACACACACACACACAAAGGCATGGGCCACACAAGGGGGAAAAGGTAGTCCAGAGGGGTTGGCCCGCGGAGCCCCCGGGGTCTGGCTAGCAGGCCAGACCTTTAACCGGGCTCTACCGCTGCCCAGATATTCAGAGCATGACAGGGTGTCACGTCTGCGGAACCGAAGGAAACTGAGGACCACGTCTCACCAAAAAAGTGTCACTAAAGAGATGGAAATTGTGCACGCACCCCCCGCCCTTCCAGAGCGCGGTAACAAGTGAAAAACACACTGCGGCGGCTCAGCAGTAGACTCAGGTTGTGGGGAAAGAATCCACAAAACTGAAGATGGCCCCGTCTGAGAGATAGAGAAATGAAGACCCTAAAGACAGTGAACAGAGCCCGAGAGTCCGATGCCGGGGGCCTGGGGACCCCCTTTACGAGCCATTGGTCTACTGGGACTACACTTGGTGCGTTGTATGAGATTCGGCAGCTTGCGCCCTGACCGGTGGTGGCTCAGCTGGTTGAGGTCCTTCCACAAAGTGAAAGGTTGCCAGTTCGCTTCCTGCTCGGGGCACGTGCCTGGGTTGCAGGTTGGTCCCAGATGGGGTGCTCGCAAGAGGCAACCAACCAGTGTTTCTCTCCTTCTCTTCCTCCTTCCCTTCCCCTCTCTCTAAAAATAAGTAAAGTCTTTAAAAGAGTTGGTACTTTGCAAGAGTATACAGTGCCATCTAAACCTCTGCATGACAACCAGAATGGATGAACACGAGAGAATAAAACCACGAACTGGGTTGAGCACTGGAAAGACAGGGCAACACCTCTCCTCCTCAGCTGCTGTCAGTGGAGCCGGCGTCTTCTCACAGCGGCAACGCCCCCTCGTCAGCCAGCACAGACAAAGGGCGGGAACGGAGCCACTGGATGGGGATTTCGCAAAGAGGAAAGGCAGGGAAAGATCTGAGTAGGAATTATTAAGGAGCTTTCTGAATTGTGGGATATAATCTGCAATGTTTAGATGTATTTTAATTTATTTAGCTCTAAAAGGTATGATTTTTAAATTACTTGTGTAACTGTTTTCACATGGCCTATACCAGCGATTTTCAACTGTTTGGACCTCATGGCGCACATAGGCCAATTACTAAAATTCTGGGGCACACCAAAACATGTATTTTTTGCCCATCCAATAAAAAAGTACAATTTCGATTCTTTCAAATCGGATGGCTATTTTGTGTTGGCTGTTGTCATTTTTTTAATGTGACAATCTAAGGACAAAGGGCTCAGTGCCCCTGACTAAGTAGTTGGCACTGCATGTTTTAGAAACTCCGGGGGCACAGCAGGTGACAATCACCGGCCTATTCTATTGTGACGTCAGCGTTCTCTGTTTTCATCCTTTACTGGAAATACAACAGCATGACCTTTTCCTCTTAAGGGCAAGCGTGAGGCTGTCAGTCACACAGGTGTGTAAGTGAAGTGCAGGGAATCAAGGCAGTGTGTGTAGGGGCAGAACTGTGGAACACACCAGAAAATGCAGCTCTCTCAGTACTCAACAGCCTACACAAGAACCTAGAAGCCAGTTTTAACTTCTGAGTGACAGAGGCAGAGACAGAGAAGACCCTTGGAGAGGGGAGCTGTCTTACGCGGAGCAGCAGGCGTGGGGTATCTCACATGCGAGGGCCCGTGGGGCGTGCTGGGTCACAGGGGACGGCTTAAGATGATTCGGAGGGAATGTCCCAGCCAAACAAACCGGGGAGGAGTCAGTACACAAACGGCAAGATAAAGTCCGGGAGGAGCTGAGAAGACGTGAAGAGCCTCATAGAGGGGCCGAGGGCCTGAAACTCCCCGAAGGAACGGGGGGCACGGCTGGAGCGGCAGAGGGGGAGGGGCGGGCTGCAGGAGGGGCTCAGAGCCCGTTCCTTCCTTCGGGGAGACACAGAAGCAAGGGTCGGACAGGAAGACACCAGGCGAACGCTGCCCCTGGAAGCAGCCGCAGTAACCGAGACACAGCCTGGCTCTCAGCCAGACAGACTTACGCCCTCATCGCAGAGGCTCTCTGCCTTAGTGTCTTTCCCTCAACACGGTCTGTCCAGCTTTAAGAAAAAAAAATTAAGGCACGTCAGAGGGCAGGAAATAGTCTGACTAAACAAAGCAGACATCAGAACTGGACGCCAATGCAGAGCGACGCTGGAACCGTCACTCCAGGAATTGAGAACAATCAGGATCAGCGTGTGAAGGGCTCGGATGGAGGACAGTGGGCGGCGTGCAAGAACAGGCTGTTAACGTAAGCAGAGCCATGGACACTCTAAGGATCAAAAGGAAACGGTAGAAATTAAAACTAACAGAAACGAATGCTTTGGATGGGCTCATCGACAGACTGGACACAGCAGAGGAAAGAATCAGGGAGCTTGAAGGGGCAGCAGAAGGAACTTCCAACGAAGAGAACTAACGAAAAGACAAACCAGAGCACCGAGAAGTGGGAGTCAACGCCCAAAGGCGCGACACGGGTGTCGTGGGACCAGCGGGAGGAAAGGAAAGGAAGGAATGAAAGCAGTATTTGAAGTAACATGAGATTTCCCCCAAATTGACAGCAGACCTGAAACCACAGGCCTGGAGGCTTAGAGAGCACCAGAGAAGACAAGTGCCCCAAACTTCCGCCAGCAGGAAGTCACCAGCAGGAAGTCGGAGAGCCCTGAAAGACACCAGAAACACGGCGCGGGGGGAGATGCCGGAGTCCGCGTGAGGCTGCGACACCGCGGTGGCACAGCACGGGTCAGCGTGGGGCCTACGTACAGGGCTGCGGGTCTTCCTCTGGAAATGCCGGGGAGCACAGGGGTTGGAGCAAATACGGGGGGGGGGGGGGGCCGCTGGGCGAGCACAGGGTTGCATTTGGCCAGGTAGCTGAATCAGACAGGCCGCCTGTGCCGGGTGGAAGCGTACTGTCCGCAGGAACTCAACTCGCGAATGAATGCCGAATGCCGGCGCTAAAGAGCCGCCTACGAGTGAGCGTTCCCCCCCCCCCCCACCCGCCCCGAGGTCCCACACTGGGTCACGGCTCCTGTGACACTTTCCGTCACGCTGTCAAAGCAATATGAAGAACCCCCCCTTCGCCGTGAAGTAGGGATTTCACGAGCGGGCATCCATTGACAAAGGGAAGGCTGGGACAGCGCGGTGTGCATTTGCTGCTTTCGGGTTGTCGCCAAATCATCATCTGTGGCATCAGTGGGGACGGAAGGTGATACATGTGAAGGGCTGTTCCATGCGGTCTGAACTCCGCGGGAAGTAATCAACAGGTGAAGGGAGGCGGGGCGCCACCTGTGGGAGAGCCCGGAGAACAGCTCTGCCTGGGGGGACTCCTGTGACTTCCTAAAGATTCTGTCCTTCACACAACAGAAGTGGCTTTATTTTCAGAGGAGGAGGGAGCGCTGCTGATCGTGGACGTGCCACCTGCCTGGACTATAGCCTTGACTCTCAAATTTCCGCTGGAACTTGTGGGCCAGACGAGTGGGCTCGATGTGAACTTCCAAGTTCTCTACCTACCGTGCAGTGAAGAGCCCCTTGGCGGGGTGTGGGTGGTGAGGGCTGGGAGGAGGGGCAAAGGGCCCAAGTATTTCACAAACCGGGCCAACAATGCCCAGATCAGTGAGTTAATCTGCCTCTGATGAATCACATCTACACCCGGAATTCTTAAAACAGACTCGATTCCATCCGCCTCCCCCGGCTCCCAGTCCCCCCTGTCCATGGCATTTGCATAGTGCCAGGAGGGCGGACAGGCTGGCCGGGCACACGCACGCACTCAGAGTGGACATGGTGACGTGGCGGCCAGACTTCCCCTGCAGGGTCGCCCGAGGCCCTCAGTCCCTGATCCGCTCCCAGCACCGGCTGCTGACAGCTCACGGCTGGCTTTGCACCTCGAAGCTGTTCTCAGTCTAAGGGGGCTGGACTGTGTCACCAGAACCCCTTCCCAGGGACAGCCCTCACGCAGTGACGGCTCAGTACTGGGCCACGAGGCCTGGCCACAGGGCCTAGCCCTCCGCTGGAATTGCGGCTGTCGTCAGAGACCCGTTCTGGCTCCAGAGCTCCCCTCATGTCACCGGCCACTCCTCCTGCGGTGAGTCCTGTGCACTCCCTGCGACTTCAGCTCTGCCCTTCCCCAGGTAAGTCTGAACCCTCCGCCTGCAGGCCTCTGGGTCAGGGTCCGCTCCCACACGTCGGAGGTCGGGGAAGCTCCCCACCACACATTCCATGGGATCAGTGCAGTGCCTACGTGGTGGGGGGCGGGTGACGGGGGGCAAAAATACAGGGCTGTGATTGGAACACCTCGCTTTGTGTTCTCGCTCCACTACTTAATAGCCCTGTGTCTCTAGACAATTCCACTTCCCTGGGCCTCTGTTTCCTCATCTTTAAATGGGGGGTAATTCCTTAAAAAACAAGGGTTACTATGAGGACTCAAGCAGGGATACACACGCACACACACACACGCTTTCAAGTATAAAGTAACATTCTTACAATTTACACAAACAGGCAATTTCGAAGACTAAGCCAAATTATTCTCACATTTTATCATATTTCACTGAAACGTTCCATTAGACAGCAAGTCAATATTAAGACTGTCCAAAAATTCATTGAAAAATTCATAAGTTGGACCCTGTGCTATGTGCCGGTGTACAAAGATGGCAGGTTCTTGATCCCCAGGGGTGACAGTCTAGTGTGGGGGGCATTGAAGGTCAGCAGGTAAGGCTGACGGAGCGGCACACACGTGTGGAAATGATGGGGGGTGGCCATTTCCCAAGGGTATGAGCAGAGGCTACGGGAGGTGACCCTTGAGGGGGCAGACGCTTTAGGAAAGGCCCCTGACCCCAGTGAGCTTCTCTCAAGCACCAACAGGTGCCCCCACGGACCCCACGGAGGGATGATTTGACCGTGGCCGGTGTGGCCATGGGCAGTTACTCACCGTTATCTTCCGCGGGCAGTCGTTCGAGCAGAGGCCGCTGAGCACTGTGGGAAAGGGAGGAGAGGCAGTTGGTTATCGCGGGGACAGCCTCAGCCTGTGCGTAAACGCGTGCTGTGTCCCCTACGACCGGCCAACAGAAGCCAGTCGCACTTCTCTAGCCCCGGGTCAACCGGATCTGTCGCTCACTTTACTCCGGCATCTCAGAAGCTGTCAGCAGCAGACGTGGAGTGCGAGTAAACGCCCTGTGTTATCGTCAATGGGCGCTGAAGACTCGCTGAGGACGCACGAGCTGCTTCAGGACCAGGGAGGAACGTCCGTCAGCGCAAACGCCCACGGGAAGGGGGACCGTGGGCGTGCTCGGAGCCCACGGCGAGGGCGCGTCGCATGCGTTCTGAGAGAAGTCGCTTGGGCAGGGTCCACGGGACACAGGCCCTCAGAAAGGGCCATTCACCACAGACGGAGACAGCTGCTCATCCCCACCGGATACGTCAACGTAATCACTTCAATGTTTACATCAGACACAAATGAAGAAACAGTGAAGTGTTCTACACTCGCAAAACAGCTTTTGGTGTTAGGTTTTTTATCCTGGGACAGTGACTGGTTCTTACTCTTATTCTTAAGGTTTTGGTTGGTTGTTTTTTTGGGGGAGGGGGTTAGCTCTAGGCAGACATTAGTATTTCTTTCCACTTGCACCAAAATGATCTTCATAAACCTCCATTAAACCATTATTTTGCTGAACAGCCATTATTTGCTCACAAGTCTGTGTCTGTAACGTGTGTGCGCTCTGCAGCATTTTTACCATTTTCCCAGGGCCTAAGCCAGCGTGTTTGCTCAGCGAGTGCTTGTTAAGGCAGGAGACAGACGGGCTTCAATCAATGGCCCAGGGTAATTGGCTCCTTGGAGGAAAAGGAGGTTAGACTTTAACTGTAACATAAAAATTACATTTGGCCATGACCCAAATAATATGAAGAACTCTTATACTTCAACAATAAAAAGACAATCAATTAAAAATGGGCAAAAAACCTGAACAGGCACTTCTCCAAAGGAAATAAAGAGACAAAGCTCGTGAAAAGACGAGCGACACCGTTAGCGATCAGGACGATTCCGGCCAAGACCACAGGCAGCGCCTGCTGCTCACAGGACCCGAGGCGCAGGAGCAAGCCCCCGAGGGCGACACGCAGCGTGGTCCTCACGCACCAGGAACCACTCCTCAGCTCCCGCCAGGAAAGCAGTCCCGCCACGTGCCCGTCCACGGGTGGACCGCGAGGACGTCGTGCGGAGGGGAAGAGGCCACTCGCCATACTGCCAACCCTGGATGGCTCCAGCTCTGGGAGGCGCCCAGAGGAGTGAATTCATAGAAAGCAGAATTCCTAGGAACAGAATTATTTCTGGGGTTCACCCTGAAGCTTTGGTGTGCACAGCGCTTTAGCGGAACTCTTTCCCGGGCCGTGCTAAGTGAACACGTGACTCTGCCTTCACACAGGCTCCTCCTTCGTCCTCACAGTGAGTGTGCCTGGGCGGTGAGTCCAGGGGCCCTGCGCCGCCCCCTTCCCCAGAAGAGGAAGCGAAAACTTGGCCAGTACATCACTCAAGGTCGCAAAGCAAATGGAATTCTTTGAAAGACCATGTGGCCACTAGGCACTGGCTCATTTAAAAAACACATTATCCTACTTATATGGGAGATGGGAAATCAATGAACCATTGGATTATTTTATTTTCCGTACAAGGGAGAATGTCTGTGTCTAGTTTAGCATAGTTGAGAATATTTACTCAAAATTACATAATAGTCTCTTTTATTTTGTATACAGCAAGCGAAAAATTTGCTTGTATCTTGTATCTATTTTTGATTTCTACAAGACTTCCTCTGTCAAGTTTGAAGTTTCATTTGTAGCCATAGGATGAAAGTGGTAAGATTTAAATGCACCGCACTTACGTGCATATCATACATTTGTCATGGGTGTCTACTACACACACATGCCTTTTAAAAAGAGACAGCTACATAATACAAACAGAACATGCATTTCCCTGGTTTTGTAAGATTCAAGAAGGAATGATGTTAATGCTTGAACTTGATGAATGTTCTTCTCGATAATACTGTTTAATTGGGCATTCAGAACTCCCAAAGGCTGTTAGGAAGGCTAACCTGTTCCTAGTGCGGAACGGTCATCTCACCCACAGAAAAACGTGACCTTTCTCCAGGGACAGGTGTGGAGGACGGGGCAGGCGAGGCCTGTCCCACACGAGGCAGAAAAAAGTCTGCGGCGCTTTCAGCAATTACGCGGCCCTCCATACGGGGCGCTGTGGGAGAGCAAAGTTTTCCTTTTAGCTTTGTCTTTGTCATTAAATCCTGCTGGGATCCGCAGTTAGTTTCCCAGCAGAAAGGAAAAGGGACCCACCGGCTGACATGCCTTCTTCCCTTGAGTGATGAAATCAGAAAGGTTCTGCCACAGGCTGCTTTGTTTTGCGACCAGGAAACAGAACAAAGCAGATGCCCAACTACGTTTTGACAGTAAAAAAGGAGCAAAGCTCTGAGATTCACGTGGTGACCGGAGCCAGAAAGGGGCTGACTCTTATGACACTTGTGCAAATGCCGCCTGAGATGCCAGCTGCTTTAGGACTCCGTACAACGCAGCTTACGAACGAGCGAAAGGCACCAGCAGTCTGTCCCATCGGCGCGGGAGCGTGATTTCTGCAGGGAAATCCATCGGCATAAACCCCCACCCTCTGGGCCCACGTCAGAAAAGCCCCTGGCTGCCGCGCTCCCAGGCAGACGGCGTCGCTGTCGTCGGTGATAGAGCTCACCTCCCAGGATTCACAGACAGCGCCGCCGGCCACAGCGGCGTAGACGTTCTCCTCCCCGAGCCCTGAGCACAGCAGGCAGGCGTGCAGATGCACAGACGCCCAGAGACGCCCGCGGGACGGGGGACCCGGCCGCTCCCTGCTCTCTGCGCGGCCACCTGCGGACTTCTCAGGGCAGGGGCAGGGGCAGTTTTCTCGGCTTCCATCAGTGTCTGTGTGTCTGTGTGTCTGTCTGTCTGTCTGTCTCTCTCTCAACAAGTGTCAAAGACTGTCTTCCCACCAACTCGCTGGTGTCGGCTGGAATGCAGTCTGATTTTTAGACACTTAAGGATTTAACCATTTCATAAATGTTTGTAAATTATTAGTATTTGTAATATTAAGAATTCCATATAGATCTATATTACATTTTATAATACCCTTTCAAATAAACTGGTCTAAGCAGTAATTTCTAATACTCCAGGATTTTAAAACCAAAGCTGTTTTAGAAGGATTAATGAAATATGAAAACTTAGGCTACTCAGAGTTAAATGAAAAACTGTAATTAAAATAATTAATGAGCTATGTGAATTACTGGTTATTAGCAGATTAAATTAGTTTAAAACTTGACTAATGGGATGGGCAATTCATTAGTTTTCATTAAAATGACAGTGCTTAGGATGTGACCATTCTGTGGGAAAACGACACATTACGGCCCAGGTGTTCCCAAAGTGTAAAACCTTGCCTTCTGGCTTTGTGACTCAGGTGGCTACTTAATAGCAATCATCGAGCAGAAGCCTGGCCGGCCTGGGAGGGGGAGGGGGGAGGAGGGGGGAGGAGAGGGAGGGGGGAGCAGCAGCAGCAGCAGCAGCATAGGGGATGAAGTGGCCTCTTATGGGACTGTCCGAATTTGTTCTCTGAAAATGCCTTTAGTTCCTGTTTCTTTAAGACACGTGGATACAAAGCAAATGTCACACCCAACCACCCTGTGTGAAACAAGGCCTCCCTCCCAGCCGATCTCGCCACTAAGACCCTTTATTAGTTCTAGAGCGCAGTCTGCTCTGGGCGCCGGCACCGGCTCGGACAGGGCACCAGCACAGCGGCAGCTGCGCGAGTCCAGGCGAACACCAGTGATGGAAGGGAAGGGCGGGAGGGCATCTCAAAGCAGCTGGAAGGTCATTTCCCCAAATGATCGCTTTAAATTGGTATCTCATTTCCCATGACCTTTCTGTGAAGCATGTTATTAATATTTATGTTAACAGCGTTCGTGCAAAGCTACCTTGTTTCCTAAGACTAAAGCCTCCTGCACTGAGGCGGCGTCGGCGTCTGGGTCTGAGCTTCCCGGGCCACAGTCACCCAGCTGGCGGTGTTGCCCAGCAGCCCCGTCCCGACCTGGGCTACAAGCTACAGGCCACGGAGGCTCCAGAGATGCTCTGGTTTCTCAAACTTTGTACATGGACTTTTTCAAATACACAACTCAGAACAGTAGAAGGAACCCTGTGACGTGTCACAGAACGTCCGCTGTCATCACCGCATGGCTGACCACGCTCGCCTGTCATTTCCCAACTCGGGACCCTTCCGAGAAGAAGCTCAGATGTGGTGCTTCCCATCTCACGACTTAATTCTCCAGAGAACTTGACCTCGTCCTGAGCAGGGCCGTGTGTGGCTGCAGGCACTGTTCCTGCAGTCCTGGTTTGCGTGTCAGGCGGAGGGGCCAGCCGGCACGGGTGGGAACAGGGAACGGTGAGCACATAAATCACTAGGTACATTGTGGAAAACGGGGGTCGGCCTGGCTGCTAGAGGAGAGGCCTACGCAGAAAGACTAAGAAGAACTCTGAAACGTGCTGGCTTAGAGGTGGAGGCCACGCCGTGAGTTTGTGCTTTTCTGTGCAATGCGGTGACAGTGACAGCTGTGCGCAGCTGTGCGCTGTGGTTCTGGGAGGCCGGGCCTGGGTTTCCTAGCTCTGCCCGCCGAGAGCACCTGGAAGAAATGGCAACCCGGCAGCAACCAGAACACAGAGAACCCAGAACTTGGCTTCTAAAGACCACCCTCCACTGAAAGGGGCCGGGGCTCCTGGGAGAAAGGTGAGACTCTGGACCCAGGGCACGGGAGGGGCCGGAGGGGTCTGCAACACCTGCTTGCAGCATGTGTCACAGAGATAGGGGACACGTCGCCTGGAGGGACACTTCCTACTGCCCACTGGGGACAACTGCAGCACTAAAAGAAATGGTTTTGTTTATTAAATAAAACACAAATACACAGGTCTATACCGATAAAGGAGCACAGGAATGGGAAAGAAAGGGCCCTCTCAGGGTGGAAAGCCAACTAACAATGTGGAGGGGACTCTCTGACAAGCACCAGGTGGAAGGCTGGTGCAGGCGGGGGCTGCCGGGGGACCCTGGGGCAGAGGCTCCATGGGGAAGAGGACATTGAAGCAACGCTGGAGTCCATCTCCACCAAACACCAATCAATCACAGCGGGGGTGGGGGGTGGGGAGGCGTGCGTTACGGTGGAAGAAGCCAGTGGTCATCAAGATGGCCAGAGGGCCAAGGCCAAGGTTAACATGGCGGTGCAAGTCAACCCCACATGCTTCCCAGGGCGAGGCACCGAGGGCCGCACAGT
Source organism: Desmodus rotundus (assembly GCF_022682495.2). NCBI lineage: Eukaryota > Metazoa > Chordata > Mammalia > Chiroptera > Phyllostomidae > Desmodus > Desmodus rotundus. The sequence goes on from NC_071398.1 coordinate 2,248,808, forward strand.
GCTGCCCACGCAGCGGGGTTTCTGCAGAGAGCGCAGGACCCGAGCTGGGTAACGGGGCTGGAAAACAGAGCATCAAGGGCGCTGCTGGTCATGACCCCGGGCCAGGAGGAAGACCATCCCTGTTGGAACCGAGTCTGGGTACGGGACGCCAGCACTGTGCTGACGCTGATTCCCGACCTGCAGAGCTGCCCGCAGGTCACGCAGGGTGTGTCTTCACTTTGGAACATTCGCACTGACAGAGAGACCACACGGGGGAACGTTAATACCAATAACAAAACAGAAAGCAAACACTCACCGATGACCTTAACAAAATAGGCATCTGCTTCAAAGTTATTTTTTAACGCGTGGATGGCGAAATTGCTCCTTGTGTGCCCTTCGCTGAGCACCATGATGTCCAAGATGCCCTGAGGAGACAGAAACGGAGCGGTGAGGGCCGCGCGGCCGGGGGGGAGCGGGAGCACAGGCTGTCTGTGCGGGGACGCGCCCGTCCTCACCCAACGCGACGTCCAAAACAAACATACCACTCAAAAGGCGGAAGGCCTTGAATAGCAAAATACAAATAAAATGGAAAACACTGGTAATTCAGTCTCTGGAGAGAATTTGGGGTATTTCCTTCCCGTCGTGTTTGCATGAAATTTTAAAGGCCTATGACAGGGACTTCCGAATATTTCCAGACCCGGAGAAAAGGAGACCTCTGCCTGTCATCATTCTTCCCCCAAGAACGGGGCGGGGGGGGGCTTCGCTAATGTTTTCGGAGGGAACGGAGCGCACACTTAAGTCTCCATTCTGCCGACTCTTAACGAGGTGGATCATTTGCTGTGTTTTTCGTGTTAGCCACTTGGGCTTTTTTCTGTAATCTGGCTATGTTCTGTTTCTCGGGAGGGAATTTTTGGTGACTAATATCAGTTTATAAAAACCCTTCTTATATTAAGAATATTCATTATTTGATTCTTTCATAGCGAATTTATTTCCGAGATTTAAAAACAATTTTAAATTTCACTTAGGACGTGTTTTATGTATGGAAATTAAAAATTGATTTGTAGTCAATACCCTTCGGATGTTTTTGCCAGTTACTTTTATGCTTGAAAACGGCTAAAAAAAGTGAAATAGAATGAGATCTGATAGCAGAGAGACAGGAAAACAAGGACCGCAATAATCGTGTAATTGAGAACCAGCAGCTTACAGAAAGTAAGGCACAAATGGAATTGGGGGAGGCAGGAAGGCCCTCGTGGGCATTTCACTTTAAAGTGACCGTGCTACTTTACAGGGTGCACTGTGCTACATTGACTCCGGATTTAACACATTCACACCAGAACTTCCCGTTGTTCTGAGCGCAAACTGGTGGTTTATAGTCGAAAGGAGGAAACTGGGGCCCTGAGAGGTGGACCGGCCACCGGAGACAGAGTCACAAGAGTGTGTGGCGTCGGGCGCCGCCTCTGGCTCACGAAGCTGAGACAGAGACCGAACTTGCTCTTCGTGACCTTGTGCAGGTTCAAGGGTCTGCTCCCTGCTGGCTGTGCCTCGTCTCCTGGGACCCCACACACCTGCCAGCCTCAGAGCAGGGCTCTCTGGTGGCTTAAATGAGCACAGTACGAGGCGGAGGCCAGGGGTGGCAACAGGTTTGTCCCTGCTGCCATCTAACGTCGGGAGGGGCTTTCTTCCATGAACACGTCTGCTTTTCTGACCTCATCTGCATTTTCTGGCCCAACAGGGTGGGGGTGGGAGAGAGGTTGCAGAGGGCAGGGAGAGAGAGAGGGTGGGGAGGAGATATGGGGGTGGGCAGCAATTAGACTCCACCCCCAGGAGAGCTGGGAACTCACATCTTCGTAGATGTCAAAGAAGGTGGCGACCACGGCATCTCGGACTTGACTTAGGTCCGTCAGCTCCCAGTAGACCTTAAACATGCGACGTGCCCCCTCACAGCTCGCGTTGGTACAAGGGACGTTCTCCAGCAGAAAGGCCTGCTGGTTGCTGCGGGACAAAGGACAGGCAGGCGGTCAGTGGGACATGTCCACATGCACCGTGCCGTCTGCAGTGACAACACTGTGCTGTGTCCTTGGAGTCACTCTGAGAGTAGAGCTTTCATGTTCTTACCGTAACCACGAAAACACGAGGTTACGTGAGTGGTAGTTACGTGTCTGACCCTACGTGACCTTGCCAGAGCAGACACGTCACTGCACACAGGGGCAGAACTCACGGCATCGTGCAGCTCACACAGCGTTCTGCCAATTACATCTCATGAAACTGGAACAAAAACAGTGGTGGAGGTATGTGGAAAGTGCCCGAGGACTTGGACGCTGAAGGAAACACCACTGCGTAATGTGAGTGTAGAAGGGGGAACGCCAAGGGGAACGCCAAGGACCTGGGGCTGAGGGGAGAGGCAGATGCAGCACGGCAGGGCTGGCGGCGTGTCACTAACTAATGCGGCACTTAGGGACGTTTCTAGCACTCAACACTTGGCGAAAAAAGGAAGGTCTCACATTGGTGACCTCAGTTTCTCCCTTAAAAAACTGGAAACAGGAGCCAATAAAATATGAAATAAGCAGAAGGAAGGAAATAATAACACAGAGGAAAGCAATAGTGTAGAGAACAGAAAAACAATATAGGAAATCAATAAAACAAAAGCTGGTTCTTTGCAAAAAACAATTTTAAAATTGATAAACCTTCACCCAGAATAGCCTTTAAAAGCATCACAAAGAGAGAAAACAGAGTGAAAACAGCAGGAACGAGAGAGGTAACGTCACTACAGGTTTTGCTGACGTTGAAGGAATAATAAGGCAATGTGACCAAAAACTTTGCACCAATATAATTAATGAGTTGTATGAAACGAATTCCTTGGAAGTCACAAACTACCAAAGCTCACTCGAGAGGAAATAGAGAAACTGAAATTGTACTTTCAAACCTTCTTAACCCCCCCCAAATCCAGGCCTGGATGGCTTCATTGATGAATTCCACCAAATATCTAGAGAGGAAATTACACTCTACCCAACCTCTTCAGAAAACACGCAGGAGAGATACTTCCCGACTCATCCCATGATGCCCCGCTGCGCATCAAAATCAGGTATTACAGGTCACCATGCTCCTGTACACCATGTTCCTCATGGACACAGATGTCAAAACTTAATAAAATTCTAATAAATCAAACCCAGCAATAAATCAGAATTTGCTTTGCACAACAGGCTTTACTAAAACTTGTGAGATTTGGAACCACGTCCCTGCTTCACGATTATCAGGGAACCGTGGGAAGAAAGGAAATGGTCCTGAAATGAACATGTTTCAGTGAACCCAGCGCACTGCAAAGTGGAGACTTCACGTATAAAAAAAAAGATAAAAATCATGACCAACCTGGGTTTATTGCAGGAAGGCAAAATTGCTTTAATATTTTAAAATGAGTATCACTCACTAGATTAATCAACTAAAGAGGAAAACCATATGAACACCTTAATAAAGGTAAAAAAATGTTCGATGAAATCAAACATCCATCTCTGATCCAAACTCCGAGCAAACCAGGGAGAGAAGGAACTTCCTCACGTGACTCAGGGCATCTGCAGAGACCCGATAGAGAACAGCACGCCCACAGTGAGAGCCACGCTGTCCTCCTGAGGCCTGTGTCCCGGCTCGGCCGGGGTGTCTGCTCTCGCCACTTCCACTTGACAGTGTACGACAGGCTCCCCCCATCATGGAAAGGCAAGGAACACAAAAGGTATCTAGACTGGAAAGGAAGAAGGAAACTGTTTTTACTGATAAATTATTTGACCACCTTTTCAGAAATCCCGTAATAGCTCCAAAAATACTACTAGGATTAATAAGTTGAGGTAGGTGGCAGAGCACAAGATTAGTACACAAAAGTCGACTGGACTTCCATATGCTAGCAAACAACGATCGGAAATTGAAATAGGGAAGTACCAGTGATAATAGTATCAAAAAACGAGTTAGGTGTCTGATAGAAGATGTACGAGACGATACGCTGGGAACTATGGCAGGCTGCTGGGAAGCAAGGGCCTCCAGTAAAAGGACGCGTGCACACACGCGCACACACCCTGGGTGAGAAGACTCGACACCGTTAGGATGTCAAGGGGCCCCACATCGATGTACAGATGCAACGTAATATTCATCAAAGTCTTAGTACTTTTTTTTGCAGAAATTGAGAAACTGATCCTCATAGAAAATTCATAGAAAATGCCCAATTCTGAAACTGACAAAATGAAGCTGGGAAAAAGTAAGCTGGAGGACTGACACCGTCTGAACTCACTGCTCATTATAAGCTGACACTAATCAAACCACGGGGTGCGGTGGCGGATACGGAGCAGAGGTCATTGGAACAGAACGGGGAGAGAAGAAATGGACCCACCGAGACGCGGAGTTGGTTTTCACCGAATATCAAAGGCAGTTGTGTAGAAAAAGGAAACCTTTTCAATAAACAGTGCTGGAACAATTTGCCAAAAAACGAACTTGGGCCCATACGTTGCACCATATAGAAAGGCCCAAATACAAAATGTGGGACTGTACGCATTCCAGGAGAAAGCACAGAAGGAAATCTCTGTGATTTAATTAGGCGAAGGCTTCTGAGCTGGCACTGAAAGAAAACCGAGAAAGGGGGCGTTTTCAGAATCGGGCACTTCTGCTCCTTAAAGACACGTTCAGAGAAGAAAAGACAAGCCAGAGGTCAGAGAAAATATGTGCAAACCACAAGCTAATAAAGCGTTTGTATAAAAATGACTTTCGAAGCTCAATAAGAAGAAACCAAATATCCCAAATAAAATGTAGGCAAAGGCTTGAACAGACTCTCCACCTACAAAGACACGAGAGCCAAATGATCACGTTAACAGATGGTCAAACATCATCAGTCATTAGAGAAGCTGAAATTAAAACTACAAGGACAGAAACTACAAACAGAGTAACTACAGTTAAAAAGACCGATGGTAGCAATGCTTAAGAAAATGCGAAGCACCTGGAACTGTTTGGCATTTTCTTAAAAAGTGAAACACGCAGCTTCCAAAAGACCCAGCCCTCCATCCCTGGGTGTGCGCCCAAGGGCAGCGCACTGCTCGGGGCACCCAGTGACTGGCGCGGGAATGTTCGGAGCAGATTCCGTGCAACGACAAAACCTGATAAAAACCCAAATGCCCATCAACATGTGAATGGATGTATCGGTACAGTGAATACGCCTCAGCCAAAAGAGGCAATGGACTGAAGATGTATATGTATAAACATGGAAGAATCTCGGTATTACAAGCTGAGTGAAAGAACGCAGGCGTGAGGGCCTCCACTGCGCGGCTAGTCACACAGAGCAGCAGGAAACACGACCTATCTACAGGGGCAGGGAGCAGGCCGGAGCAGCCCGGGAGATGGAGGGGAAGGCGGGGAAGGGCGAGGCCAAGGGCTAAGGAGAATTTCTGCGGCTACGGGCAGGGTCCACCCCTGACTAAGGGAGCTCTCACTGTCCGTATGAGAACTTGCCGACGCGCGCACTTCGAAGACGTGTGGTCCACGCTGTCAGTCAGACCTCAACAAAGCTGTTACAAATGCGCGGACCCTTCCGTAGGAAAACCAAAACCGCCAGCCACAAAAGAAAAAACAAAGCTGACACCAACAAAACGAAGAACACTTGTGCTTCAAAGGACCCCACCAAGACGACCCACAGAACGGGAGAGAACTTTTGCAAATCATGTATACGACAAGGGATTTATATCTAGAATATGTAAAAACTCTGATAACACAATAATAAAAAGACAAATAAATAAATTTAAAAAATGGGCAAAGGGTCTAAATAGACAATCAGCCGAGGAAGATACACAAATGGCCCCTAGGCACACAGGGGATGGGGAAGGGCTGAGGCCCTCCTCCCACACAGCGGGGGCACAGAACGGGGCAGCCGCCCGGGACGCAGTCTGGCAGGGCGTCAAAGGGGAAACCCAGGTCCGTCCCTGGGAACATCCCACCGCTAGGTGCAGCTCAAGAAGAACAAACCTGCCCCCACAGAAACTCGTCTATGAATATTCACAGCAGTATGATTCGTGCCGGTCAGATATGCACCTGCCAAGGATCGGATACAACGTGGCGCGTCGCACACGGAATATTCAACGACAGGAGGAAGCGCCGATGCACGCTGCCTGCCGAGGGGCGGGCCCCTGAAGACATCGGGCTGGGCCAAGCCTGTCGCAGAGCGCCACGCGCCGTGGGACTGGTTTATAGAGGACGCCCAGGACCGGCGACACTACGGAGACAGAGAACACGCGTGGTTTCCTAGGGCTGGTGGGGCTGGAGAGCAACGGCTAGGGCGAGTGGGCTGCTTTTCGGGGTGACGAAATGCCCCAAAATGAAGTGTGGTGATGGGCGCACAGCCCCGTGAACACACAGAAAGGCGCTGAATCGTACGGAGTGAGTGAGTGAGCTGTATGATGTGTGAACTGTGGCTCAACAGAGCTGTTAATAAACAGACGTAACTGCGGATAATTCTAACCCATAAAAACTCCGAGGGACAGGTTTAAGTGCCGTGGGCTTTAAAACATGCACGGCTGCGGTGTCTTCCCTGAGCGGGCCAAGCCCTGCCGTAACCTCGCTTGCAGAGCTGGTTTTCACCATCTTCAGAGGCTCTGCGAGATCAGTGTGGCTCCTCAGCACCCCCAGCGCAGCGCCCAGGCCGCATCTCCCCTAAGGGATGGGGCTGAGGGCTCACTGGACTTGCGGTGTGATTTCCGCCCTGGCCGCTCTCAGCGCTGTGTGTCCACCTTAGTCCCTCCTCGTCTACAGTGTCCTTAACGCTCTTCCTCCCAGTTCCCCGATATCACTGTCAGCCGGGCTCGCGTGGGAGGAAGAGGGCTGCGGTTTGGGCGCGTGTCCGTCTTTCCGAGTAAACCTCAGGAACGACACTCGGCGGACAGGCCGTGCGCGTTCCTTGAAGGGCGGGAGGAAGCCCCCTCCGCAGAGCACGGCCAGCTGACAGGCCACGCTCGCCTCACTGAACGCCCAAGTTCCTGTCCCAGAAGAGCTTAGATCTGGTCACGTTTCAATTTACCTGTACTCATAGGTGTCCCTATATCGGCTAATTTGGTGGCCACTCCCTTTTCTTTCTAGCTAATACAATATCTGTGTTTGTTTATTATGTAAAATAAACACAACACAACGGCCATGCTGTCTGTTAGTAACCTTGGATGGAGCAGGTGAGGAAGAGACGGAGGAAGAGGCAACAGCTGAAGGGCCTGCCTGTGGGGCGTCCTCAGGAGGCAGGTGACACTAGAAGAAGCCCCCAAACCACCACCGGAATGACGGAAAAGATGAATCGCCAGTGACGGAGAGGAGCCCGTGTCAGTCAACTCGAGAGATGAATAACCTCCGAAAACACGCGAGCGCCAGCTAAACACGACACCTCCCCACGTGGTTTTTTTTGTTTGTTTGCATTGTGCATCCCCCCCCCCCATGGGCAATTCTATAGATGAATTTCTCAAGTGTTTTAAACATTATTGAAGAAATTCTCTTCTACCCAGGCGACTCCTCTGGACAGCGGACTCACCCGTACATATCATTTGTAGGTGAACGTCAGTCACATTCATTTGCAGTTGGGGACGTCGATGAGATTCAATCCAGGGACAGAAGTTTGCTCTGGCACCCGCCACGTTTGTGTTTACGCTGTATGCTAAAACCAGCTTCTGTAAAACACCCACTACTTCACGGAAGGTAAGACGTTCTAGGTACCTGAACGCCTGTGAGGCACAGGAACTTATTACCACATTCCAGTCTTAATTTTATGTTCTTGGGAAAAGTTTGACAACGTGCTGAGTTAAGATAATTACGTGCCTTTGAAGAAGGGCATTATCCCATCAATGAAAACGCATTAAAATGAGATTAAACCAGGAATGTACACATAATCACCCATTAAACCCTTTATTAAGCAGAGGACAAAACATTTAATTAACTAAAACTCTGAAAGAAAAGGTGGCTTACTGTGGTTAGCGGTCCTGTAACACTGAAATCGCCTTCCTTGTCGGGTCTTCCCGGGCCTCATGTGACCCCAGGCGACCCAATTCAGGGTTTATGCTTGTTACCCCAACGTTCCTTCCCACCCTTCCTAGGGGGCAGGATAAAACTCCCACTTCTTGAAACACTATGGACTTGAAACTGCCAAGTCATGGCACAGCTGGGGCCATGAAGTTTACAGCGAACGTCACGAATGAGCCGTGACTCCTGTGCTAGGTACTCGTGGTCCCAAATAGGTCGTTGAGGACACAGAGAGGAGACAGCAGAGGGTGAGACCACCGTGCCGGAAACCCCGAGAAAGTCTGCGTGAACGGCCGGCCGAGGGCAGGCAACCGGGACCCCTCCCCTGGCCTGCAGACGGCGACTTCTGCGGCCGGGGCTCGTGCAGAGTGACGGCCGCTGTGGGGCGCTACTTGGTTTCCGACCCCGACTTACTTGGAAGGGAGGGGACTAGTTCCTAAGACCTATGAACAGCAGCATTTCAAAAGCTCGGTGAACATGGATTTCATGCCTCGGGAATCTGTTATTTTAACAGTTTTCCTTTCACGTTCATCAGTCATTTGCTAAATCTCCCACATGCACCTGAGCCCATACCAAGCTGCGGTTCTGTGCTGTGGAGCTGACTTGGTTGCCACCTCCGGAAGGGGCTCAGAATGAACATGTGTGTCCCCTGGAGTGTCGGAACCCCTGGCCTCTCCTCGCATTTCCTCAACCCTGTTTTTATATTATGAAAGATGCCATTTTTCAAATGCCCACTGGGCCTAAACGAAAACGCTAGCAAGTAAATACACAAACACGAGTGTTTATAAACTATGGCCCATCCTGCACAAACACAGGTGCTCACGTCAGCAGTAAGGTGGCATCTTACACCTGCCGCAGGAGACCCACACACCGCTGGCGTCCCGAGTCCAGCTCTGTGCCCACGCCTGGCCCACTGGGAGAGGACCGTCGGGTGTCATCGGCTGCTCACCAGCTGGAGCAGCACAGGGAAAAGGCTAGGAAGCTGCGCTCTCCTGCGGCTTCTTCTCCATGTGGCCGTATGGGCAGGGAAGATCACACAGATGTGTACACATTTCTATTATATATATGATTGAATGGGTTTTTCAGAGCAATTGTGCCATTTTTAGATTGACTTTAGAGCCTGAAGTGAGATTCTGCCAAAACACAAACACTGGTCATCTCTGGGTGATGTGCTTATGGGTGACTTTCATTTCCTGCTTTATTTGTACTTTCTGAATTTCTACGATCTGTGTTTATTAGGCAAATAAATATTCTATTAAATCAGAGAATGCCGTATTTGCATTCTAGTAAGTCATGCCAGCTTCCGTCACACGTTAAAAACTAAACTACTCCTCTGAATAAAACCACGACGTGCAGCCACGAACACGTCGCCGCTGCCAGGCAACAGCGTCCCCACTTCACCCGCCGCCGCACGTCCCGACCCGTGCCCGCGCGGTGGGGCCGGAGAAAGAGCACAGAGAACGGCTGTGTGACGAGCGGTCTCGCTGTCCGTGTTTCCAAACGAAGGGACAACATGCCTGAGGCCTGCGAGAGAACGTACAGACCATCAGGGTAAGAGACTGAAACGAGATGAGTGGACGCAAGGCCCCTGCGAAGCCCACAATCTCACCGGTGGTAGTCGTCAGAGAGTTAACAGAAAGAACCTCACTCGGTGTCAGTGGGGCTCCTGTCACCCAGGAGCAATCTAATGAGAGTGCACACAAGTGTTATGAGGGTGATGACAAAGCATTGCTGAAGAATATTTTAAAAATGGGAACAAAGGTTATGAACTGGAAGATTCAACATCACTTGTGGATTAATCTTCAAATACAATAATGTAATCAAATCAAGGCCCAACAGAGCTTTTTTGTCAGATAAGAAGAATCAACTTTAAAGTTCGTGTGGATGAACAAAGGGACAAAACAGTCAAGACAATTCCAAAGAACAGCTACGCGGGAAGACTTCTCTCTCAGCCATCAGGACTCACACTGGAACCACAGGATCGTCGCCGCGTGGAGTGGGGGTGGAGGCGGAGGGCGCGGCACCAGGCAGGCGGCGCAGAGACAGGCTGTGGCCAGAGGTGGCACCATAAGGGAGCAGAGGGGAAACCGGACCGCCCCTTACACACGGCACGGCTTGTCATCCGGCACGGCTTGTCATCCGGGAGGAGAGGGCACGGTTAGACAGACCCGTGTGGTGCACCACAGAGTAAGGGTTATGTGGAGTGTAAGACAACGTGAAAAGAAGTGGTTCAAAACTTTTATGAGACAACAGAACAGTGTCTTCCTGTCTACAGGACGCATCAGTACTGTTGAAGCGAGGCCGGCAAAGCTCAGACTGCGCACACAGCAGCCTGCACTCGCTCTGCGCGCCCATTTCTACGCTGGGGTAGACGCGCCCGTGCCGGGTCTGCTGCGCGCCGGGTCCGCATCGAGACTGCGGGGGCCTATACGCGGCGAGGCACAAACCCGCTGCATTATACCTTCCGTTCAGCTCCACGCATCACAGGGGCACAGTTCCGTCAAATCAGTTTGCTGACTTTACTAGAAATGTAGTTCACTTACTTTTACTTCCCAGTTATAAACATTAAATACAGAAACAGACTTACAACAAGCATAATACCTGAAAGCTTACAAAGGAAACTAGAGGTGGTCATGGCAACACGAAATCTTAAATGGCGATAACCAGCCAAATGGGCTCTAGGACCACAAATTTGAACTCTCCGGCTGCAGAGAACGAGATGGCTGAGGGGGAACCCTGCCGTCCAGCACGGCAGCCCCCGGCCCACACGTGGCCACCGAGCAACTGCAGCGTGGCCACCCAGTGCAGGCGGGCTGCAGGGCGAGACCCGTGGGCTCTGAAGAATCAGCACAAACACGTGAGACACTCACGGCAGTAACACAGCGGGCCATGTCGTCCACACTGCTGATGCGGTAAGGAGATGGCTGTGTGATGGGCAAGCACATTTATTTCAGCTTTCGATTTGGGTGGGAGCTCAGAGCTGCCTATAACCAGGGCGAGTACGTGCGGGTAACACACAACCTTACAGTCCATCACACACTTGTAAATGATACAAAGGAAGAAGTTTGCTTTAACTTTACACCAAATGCTCACTCGACTGTCTTCCTCCACTTGTTTCCTGCTGTTCCCACTCTCTCTTTTGGTTCCATATAAAGTTGAGGGTTATTTGTTCCAGTTCTGTGAAAAATGCCTCTGGTGTCGGATATGGATCGCACCGAATCTGCAGAGTGCTTCCGCACATTTTAACAGCATTAATTCTTCCTTCCACGACGATGGTATACCTCCCGTATTCATCTGTGACCTTCAACTTCTTTCATCAGTGTCTGACAGTTTTCAAGGTGCAGGTCTCTTGTCTCCTTGGTTAAATTTATTCCTAGATATTTAAATTAAATGGGACTGTTTTCTTTATTTCTATTTCTGGTAGTTCATTACGAGTGTATAGAAACACGACAGATTTTTATATATTGGTTTTGTATCCGCAACTTTACTGAATTAATTTATTACCTCTAACAGTTTTTTTTGTGGAATTTATAGGGTTTTCTGTACATAGTATCATTTCATCTGCAAATAGTGACAATTTTACTTGTCCCTTTCCAATTTGATGACTTTTATGTCGTTTTCCTGTGATTACTGTGGCTCGGACTCCCAACGCTACGCTGAGTAAGAGCGGTGAGAGGGGGCCTCCTTGTCTGTTCTTCGCCCTAGAGGAAAGCTTCCAGCTTTTCACCCCTGAGTGTGATGCTGGCTGTGGGTGTGTCATACCTGGACTTTACTATTTCGAGGTATGTTCCTTCTACACCCACTTTACTGAGAGGTTTTATTCTAAGTGGATGTTGAATTTTTTCAAGTGGTTTTGCTGCATTGATTGAGATGACCATACGCTTTTTATCCTTCATTCCATTTATGGATATCACACTGTTTGACTTGTGGATATTAAACCATCCTTGCACCCCCAGAATAAATTCCACTTGATCATGGTATACGACTTTTTAATGCATTGCTGAATTTGTTTTGCTAATATTTTATCAAGGGTTTTTATATCTATGTTCATAGGGGATGTTGACCTGTAGTTCTCTTCCTCTGGTTTTGGCGTTAGGGTAATGTGGGCCTTGTAGGATGAATTAGAAAGCTTCTCCTCCCCGTCAATTTTTAGCCTAGGTTGAGAAGGATAGGTATTAGCTCTTCTTAGAATGTTTGGTAGAACTCACCTGGGAAGTTGTTGGGTTCTGGACTTTGGTCTGGGGGAAGTTTTTTGATTACTGGTTCACTTTTGTTTCTAGTGATAGGTCTGTTCAGGTTCTTTTAGCGGTGTGGCTGCTTCGTTTATTATTTCCTTACTTCTCACTCCACCTCCACTCCTCTCATTGCAGACGAGGGGTCGAGGTCACCTGCACACGGTCACACCGGTGGCAAGTGGCTGGGCTGCGAGCAAGGCCCGGGCTCAGCTTTCAACCACCATGGTCTTCAGTCTCACAATGTAACGGGGCCAAAAAAGCCCAGTAAGGGGTCATTTAGTGATCAAAGAGTTTGACCTTCTAAAGACCGTATTTTGTTGAGTAACAAATGGGTGTTTTACGCTACAGTAGACATTCACTTCCGCTCTGAGAAGATAAACCGGGAACGGACAGGCGTCTAGGCAGCTGGGAGAAGGTCGGGGACAATGCGTGGACATGGGGTCTGACCTTGTCATGCTCCTCACTTGAGGGCGCACCTCGTGCAGGTGCTGCCCTGTTACAGACGTGGGCGTGACGCTGCCGCACCACCGCCCCCCGCCCGCCGTGACCCCCTACCTTCCGGACGTATTCCTCAGTACGGCCAGGGCGTCCGGGTAGCCATCCATGTTGTAGTCGCCGATGTGAAGGGTGATGGGGATGGGGATGTCCCTCGGGCTCTGCTCCTGCTCCAGCGGCACAAAGCCCCAGAGCGTGCCCTTGTTGCTGAAGTCCTGTAAGACTGGAACCCACTGTGAGCAGGAGAAAAGGAGGAGATTTTACAGTTATTTTAGAAAAACAATTCAGCATTTGCAAAGCAATCCACTGAAGTCCTCAAGATAAACATCGTCTTCCCGAAGTTCTTGGTCTCGACAATGTGGTGGGGTGTTACCGTTTACTTGGAGGGATGGGTGACTGACACTCTGGAAGGAAAATGTTCCCTGCCAAATTTATCACCAGGCGTCTCTCTCTGAATTGGCACATAGGGCCTTAGAAGGCGTTTCACCGAATCACGGAATCATAGGGTCAAAATGACGGTAACAATGACACGGTTGGGTTGACCACTTGAAAATCTGCATTTACTGGAAATGTAACCTAGATCACTAGTTTTCAAAATTAGAGCAAACTAATTTCTGCTGCTGCTGTCCTTTCCGGGCACCAGCTGAGGAGGAGTCAGAGTGCGCCCAGGCCCCGTGAGCACCACCTGGCCCTCCTGCCGCGCCTCTTGCGCCTGACGGTGACCCTACCCCGCACCCCAGAGCCAGGCAGTGCCAGCCCCGGCCAGCTCCACCTGCCCAGGAGAGTGAGCCTTGTCACCAAAAGGCCTGGAGGCCACGATCTCAGTAAATTCCTTATTTCTGTAGTAACTATAATGAAGAGCATAGGTTGATTACTAAATAAGCTTTTGGAAATTCCTTTCTTTTCTGAACCCCCCAAACCTTCCCTTTTAGTAATCTAATGGGCACTAAAAATCTAAAGCGTGGACAAGATGCCACTAAAATCATAGTTGTGCCCATAGCTGGCTAAGAGTGGGGACACGGGCACGTCCCCTGGAGACGCCCCGACAGAGCAGGCACAGCTGGCTCGAAACGGCCACAGGCACGCGCCCCCGACGGCTTTTTCTTGTCGGCAGGCGAACTACACTGCAAACGGCTTCTTGCAAAGGACACAGCAGCACGCAGGGCGCCCCGAACACTTTCTGGGCGTGGTTTCTGCCACGGGAATCGAGAAAACTCGGCGACAAGGAGAGACTTACAGAAAACCAGCTGCTGTGAAAAACTCATCTGCGTCTTTCACCAGCGTTTCAATCTTCCGCAAAGCAAAAAGGCTACTTACTGGGTGTCACCAAAATGCTCTAATGTTTCACGGGACTGAAAAAAAGTTTTGTTTTGGAAGATGGGAAACATCACAAAACGCCAGGCTCTCAGCAATTTCTGAAGAGGCTGGCAGTTTATTATGAGGACAAAATGTTCCTGTTCAGGTGAATGCGTTAGGTTAGGGTCCGAAAAGTAAAAAGTTTCTTCGTTAATGTGACATCCTTAACAGTCACCAGAGGACTGTGACACTCACCTTCCCAAGAGGGACGACTGTGCAACTGAAACTATGCTCCCAGGGGTCTGTCACCTCGAGACAGGCTGTCGCTGCCAGGTTTACTGTTCCTGTGAGCCAGTGATGAGGGGTTATTACACCTAACGTTTCCAGGGATTCCGAGTGTTGGAAAGTTCAAGATGAGAAAACTTAGGAGTGTAATAGTTACATGTTTTTTAGAATGCTGACTATATGAAGACTTGTTTTTTAAAAAAATTTATTGAATTTACTGGGGTGACACTGGTTAACAAAATTGTATAGGTTTCAGGAGTACAATTTACAAACAGTATCACCCATATGTAATATCTGTGTTCGCCATTCGAAGTCGAGTCTCCTCCCCTCGCCCTTTACTCCCCGCTTCCCTCCGGTCGTCACCGTACCGTCGACCACAAAGCCTGGTTTTGTTCCCTTTAGTGTCTTAGTGTAAAACGTGACGTTTCTACTTGTAAGGGCTGCAAAAGTCAGCATGTTATTCTACCCTTTAGAGCCCCAAGTGGAAAAGAGAACAGGTTAATTCCACCCTCCAGGTGCCACCATCATGGAGAAATTCTCCATGTCGTTGCCTGTCATTCCCGCGCTAACCCTTGGCTGCGACTCTCCGATCCCGAATCATTTACCCACAAGCTGTCGGGGAACGTCGGCAGGAGAGAACGAAATAGATCTTGCACCACAAATAAAGTCAAGATTAGCCGTGAAAATACACAGATGCGATATTCTCCCCAACCCTTTGCCAGAGTTATCGTGCTTTACCGTTCCCAGCAGATGAAACGCTAACGCATCATTTACTTACGGGATCAAGAATGGGTTTTCTTCACTAGAAATTATTCTAACAGCACTTTTCTCTTAATAAACGAGTAAAAAAGTAGATCGGAATGGATTTCATTAGATTATCGAGGAGATCGATAATTTATTTTTGCTTTCTCTCTGTTCTGATCTTCAGATACCTTTCCAACCTCCCAGAGCTTTTCGAGAATGGAAGCCCTTCGAACGCCAGCCGAGCTGCCGTACCTGCGGTGCCCCAGGCCTCGCTAAGTAGATGGCGCTTTTCTGGCAGCTTCTGTCCTCGCAGCCCGGGAGCAAGTGATCCGTGTGTCCGTCTCCATCTGCCAAAGGAAACGCGAGTCTATTAGCGGCCGTGAAGCCAGGCGGTCTCGCACCGCAGGTTCCAGCTCCTATTTGTCCTGGGTTTCCATCGGTCTGGAGAAACGGAAAAATGTGAGGCATAACTTCGCAATAAATGGGATTCAATTAAAAAGATTACTCTGGCCCTTGCTTCCTATTACCTGGGCTGCTGCTTGTTTTAAATTGCTCACCTTTCTGTGGTTAAATATTAATCCAGTGCTAGCAAAAAGACCCCATTTCAGGCTCTAATGTTAAAATCATCAATTTTTTAAAATGTGGTTTTTGGCTTATTTACATAATTATCACTGCTGCCACAGGAGAAAAACAAGCCTGTGGAGAGTAACCCATGATTATGTGGCATATTTTAAATGTGTGTTTACATAATTTGTCTTTACATGTGTTTTTAAGTGTGTTTTGTAAAGCATGGACTTCAGCCCCCTGGCTTCTCAAAAGCAGTCATCAGTTTTTATCAATAAAAAAGCCAGTGAAGGGGACCCAGATGTCATTTCCAGCTGCGGGGTTTCTGAAAAGCTGCACCAACGCCAGCACGGGTCCCTGGGGCAAGTTACAGGGGACACGGAGACAGCCAGCCCCTCCCCCTCCCGCTGTTCCCGTGCCTGATGGGAGGGGGGCGCACAGATTTTGATGTGCTGGAGCTACATCCCTACTGGGACCTTCACAGCGGAGTCATCACCTAGGCTTCAGACGTGGGGCCTGAAAGTGCGCGCTTCCATCCCACAGACGTATTTGCTGCGGCCGGGTGCTTCACTCAACGCAGAGCCGGCTGCGCTTTCTCTGGGAAAGGTGTGTAAGGGTGGACAGTGAGGAAGTGCCCTCCCTCGAGGAGGTGGACAGGTGTGTAAGGGTGGACAGTGAGGAAGTGCCCTTCCTCGTGGAGGTGGACAGGTGTGTAAGGGTGGACAGTGAGGAAGTGCCCTTCCTTATGGAGGTGGACAGGTGTGTAAGGGTGGACAGTGAGGAAGTGCCCTCCCTCGCGGAGGTGGACAGGTGTGTAAGGGTGGACAGTGAGGAAGTGCCCTCCCTCGCGGAGGTGGACAGGTGTGTAAGGGTGGACAGTGAGGAAGTGCCCTCCCTCGAGGAGGTGGACAGGTGTGCAAGGGTGGACAGTGAGGAAGTGCCCTTCCTTATGGAGGTGGACAGGTGTGCAAGGGTGGACAGTGAGGAAGTGCCCTCCCGCGTCGAGGTGCACACGCCGGGAGACAGAGGCACAGTGCGTGCACCGTGTCTCCAACAACCTACTCAGAAGGAAAAGAGAATCTGAGGCTGAGGAGGCGGCGAGTCCAGCCTAGGGGAGCGGACCTCAGCAAGGTGCCTTTCGCTTAAATGAAAAGTGACCTTTTCCATTGAATTTCATGGTTTAATTACTTGTGATCCTCACGATTAGCATCATTGGTGGCGATACTCCCGGCTGACCCTGTACTGGACAGTGGAGCCAGCTCCCCGAGGCTGGACAGTGGACGCACCCGGACTCCTGAGGAGGAAGCAAGGGGGATGGAGGATGCTGGGCGGGGCCGCTTGGGGCGGAGAGGGCTTTCCAGGGGCACCAACAGTACATCGTGGTTAAAGAGATGGAGAGAAAACAGCCAGCCAAGTGAGAATTAAATGCAAACGTGACCTATAAGCTGGTGCTGGTAACAGCACAGGCTCCGTTAAAACCAAGCCATTCTAGTGCAAACTAACGGGGGCCCCGCGGGCAGAACACAACCCAGCCTCTGCTGCACCTTTTCCCCCACGTGGCGAATACTCAGGATTAGATTATGGTTTGCACTTTCTCCAGCTACTTTCTTTCTCCCAAGTAGTGTCCTACTTCCCACAGGAATTTTGACCATGACCTAGCTGATTTTTAATGCTGGCAAATAACCATCTAAATAAACTGATGCACATTCATTTCAAATGCAACTGACAGACGAGGTCACAGAACTCGTCACAGCGCCACCTCCCTGCGCCGCCTCTAGGGCTGGCTTCTGGTATTCAGGGGAAGGGGGAGAACAGCTTTGTGAGGATTTTCGGAGACTTCATACCCAAAGGAAATTTTCTCTCTCTTAAAGACAACGAACTTTTAAATCTTACATGTGCCGCCTTCCTGTATGCTTTTTTAAACTTTATTTAGAAAGAAAATTAAACTTAAAATTGCAATCGTAAGAACAGGAGAAGGAGCGCCAGCAAACCCTCCCCCCAGCTTGGCCCGTGTGGCCGGCACCTGTGTGTTCTACGGGATCAACCCTGTTCTGAACCGCGCACCTACCCGCCCAGTCACCGCCCTGTGCGCACACCCCAGTAACGGGGGCGTTCTCCTGCGTAACCACAGCACCGTCACCGATTCACACAGAGGCGGGAATGCCACCGCCCCTATTGCGTATTCAGGTCTTAGTGCTGCCACTGACCCCTGATGCCCTTCGGAGTGGTTTGCTCCTGGGGCGCAGGGCCTCGTCCAGGGGTGGGAGTTGCACCGGTGGCTCTTGATCATCGTTGGTCTCCTGTCATCTGGAAGGTTTCCTCAGCCTGCCTTTGTGTTTTACAACCTGCCTATCTTTTTTAATCCTCGGATTACAGGAGTCTCTCACTCCCCCACAGGCTAGTATGCCTAGGGAAGAAGGCAGTGTGAGAAATCAGTTTCACTGACTCAGAGGCACGGGTGTGTTGGAGCAAACCCTCCGAGAAGTGATGTGACTCTGTGGGTCGGGCTGACGGAGGGGCTGCCGACCAGACGCATGATCCCTACAGAAGTCCCAGGCGCTAGCGTCTTCAAGCTGTCTTCTCCTCAGGCCTCGGTATTGTCCTACCGAGTGTCCTTGAAGGCTGAAAGTCCTTCCTAAAGCCTCGACACAACTGTGACAGAAGGCCCGGCCTTCTGATGAACTGATGCGAGAGCCCACGGTGGGGAAGCGGCCGTCGGAATGGCTCATCGCTCCAGACCAAAGTGCGCACTAAACACCTGTTAACTTCCGTCCGATGTCCCCCTGAAGCCAGATCTCAAATAAAATTCTTCCCTAGAACAGATTCATCATTTTAATGAAACACATTCAACAATTCAAACCAATTTTCTGAAAATTTTAATTTAAGAACATGAGGACATGAAAATAAAGTTCTTGTTCTCATAACATGGATTAATAATGAAGAGTTTTTCTGTTTTTAACTAAGCGGGAGACAAGATACACATGAGAGTCATACACGCATTTCTCATTCTCTTAACCGTTCACGACGCTTTGTCGCGAACGACGTCAGCTGGCCTGTGGCATGCGGCACGCCACCGCTCACTGTGCTGGCACCAGGCGGCCGTCCGACTTTGCAAATCGCAGTTTCTCTCATGTTAATGATGTCGTCGGTCTTTTTCCTGCCAATTTGTAGGAGTTTTTTTCCATGTTAAAAAGGTATTCTTTTGTCTATGACTTATTATTTTCCTTTATATCTTCTAAATTCTGCTTATAACTTAGTAAGGCCTTTCCGATTCACAGCTCCCAGAGGCGTTGTTTCTGTTTCCATCTCCGATTTCCCCGGAACTTACTTTAGCGTAAGATGTGAGCGAGGAGCAGACCGCACACACGGGTGCCTCCGGCCGTGCGGCTCCGCTTCGTGGACGACCCCCAGGCTTCACACAGAATCGCAGTCCCTGTTGTATCGATCACCCTTATCTGTAAAGTGGTCAAGAGGAACCTAACTGTGGCTGCTGCGAGGGGCCACCGTGGGCAGGGCCACCTCAGGAAGTCCCCTCAATGACTGTGGCGTGTGGTGTGCATGCAGGACACGACACGCTGCCTCGTGGGTGGGCGGCAGGACAAAATGCACAGCACCTAGAGGACAGAGCGCTTTCCCTGTGGGGCCCTTCCTGCCAGGACCCACCGCAATGCTGCCCAGGGGACATGCCAGCGTGTGCCCGGGAGAAAGGGGAGCAAGGAGGCAGGGCCTGACCAGTGTCACCCCGCAGACGGAGGGAAAGGAGCCGTGAGCAGAATGGCTAAGTGTTTCGGTCTGTACCTTGGAACCCCGAGTCCAATGATAAAAACAAATCAAGTGATTCCTGAGTTACAGAGTCCAGCGAGTCGTGCCAGCCCAGCCAGGGAGCAGGTCAGAGGGCGCCGTCCAGCTCCCGGAAGGCTCGCTCATGGGCGGCTGTCGGTCTCGAGCAGACACTGCAGGCCTCACTGCTGACTCAGGTGGGGAGTTCCGCGTGGGTTTCAGGGCTTTCCTTACATTTGACACGTGGGGCCGAGAGCTAAAAGGTTTCGACACAGGGCCTCTAAAACGGCATATCTTGCTAAAACAGACGCAGAGGAAGGGGAGAAGTAACAGCTCTCCCCTCACATCTGCTAAAAGACACGTGAGACGCACGACAGGCATGTGTTCGCACGACGTGAGACACACGACAGGTGTGCACTCACAAGCAAAGACACACTTTTGTGGTTCGCTATCCATACGAGGCTGGAAGCACACGTATGGAAACCAAGATCCAACAGAAACTCACTCTCCTTACTTCCACAGCAGTGCACAAAGCACACTACACTCTGTTCTTCGGAGCGCTCACATTCACATAAGAGAACTTACTGGCACAGAAATAAACAGAGTTTGAGGCAAAAATGATCACAATAGCCAAATTAGATTTTTAGGATAAAATACAGAATTTCAAAACAGACGTTTCATTAGCAAAGCATATTAATGCTGTGCTACCACAACACGAAATGGGCAGGTAACTCTCATAAGTTCATACACTCATTGGGGGGAGCTGGGATTTGGGCCAAGGACTGCCAGGCTTCAGGACCACGGGGGCGGCTTTCACCCCGTACTCAGATTTCTGGTTCGCAGGACGGGCAGAGGGGGCACGACCCCCCCCCCAACCCCCGCCCCCCGGGGCTTTAAGGGCTTGGCCCTCTTTCCCTTGCTCTTCATTCACTGTCTGGGTATTTTCTAGGCAATGTTAAATTTGTAAAAACACAATGGCCCAAATTTAGATTTTGATGTTTAAACCCCTTGGGGTTTTAGACATAGGTTTCAGAATTTCACCCGCTGAGTTTTCACCTGGGTTGCGCGCTCCAGACGCAGCAGGAGCCTGGCTGGGTTTGGGAGGCACCTCCCGCACAGAGCCAGAGAAGACGGGGAGGGGCGAGGGCTTTTCCTGCACCGTTTCCTTCAGCTCCTGCTCTTCAAGGGTGTCTGTCAGACAGTGGAGCATGAGCTGAGGAAACAGGGAGCTCAGACTGCCGTGACGAGGAGCACAGTCTGTGTGAGAACAGCCTGGAAAAGCACCCAAACACACGGGCTACCGCAGCCTGGGCCCTGGGAAAGGGCGAGCCTCTGGCCCCCAGAGTAACCATGGTACCGCATGCACACGTCCAGTGTGCAGCCCAGACACCTCAAGGCACGGGAGAGACGGGGAAGGACAGCCCACGTGGATGCGTGCAGTAGACAGGCAGAGGCGGTCCTCGGGCAGCCCAGGCACCAGACTGTAAGTGGGTGAAATATAACATTCAGGGGGCCACTTGTACATCCTAATACCGCGTCCCACTGCCAAATGAACAGACCTGCAGTTCTGAGAACATGGGGTGTCAGAAGCAGCTTTCCCAAACAAACCCCTTACCCTGACGGGCCAGAGCGGTCACATTCCGCCCTGTACATAAAGGCTTCAGGGTTTCGGTTCTCACTTTCTCCCAGCATCTATACACCTTCAGAGAAACCGGCACAGCCCGTCTGCTTTAAATGCGGAGGGCGCAGAAAACCAAGACTCTGAAGAAGCCATTTCACAGTCTGTATATGATCACCACTGCTGTCCAGAAAGCACTCGAGGTGTTTATCAGAATCACATCTGGCTGTGTGACCCACAAGACCGACGCCTCACAGGCTCGGGGTGGGGGGGACCCAGGGTCTGATGGCTTTTGCTGTGGTAACCGCTGCCCGCAATCGCTACGGGGACAAGGGACGAGAAGGACATTCACACGAGCTGGACTTCCGTGAGAGGAAGACTCGAAGACTGTCTCCCTTCCTTCCTGTGCCTTATGGCAAGGCGTGCACAAAGAACATTTCCGTTTTACCAAAAATGTCTAACAGTATCGTCTTTCTTCGGCGGGGCGGGGCGGGCTGAGGGAGACGCAGGTCCCGCAGGTTAGAGCGACAACAGCTCGAACTGCTTGCTTTTACTTTGGTCGGGTCAGAATGAAGCGGGCACTAGAACCCTCCAAAAGGATATTCGGAAGCTGTGCGGATACGGTGGTCTGCTGAGTATCAGATAATATAAACGCTCTACGTGATGCAGGTTGTCAGAACCCAGGAACCAGAAAATGGAAACATAAAGACTACGAATTATCATTTATACGGACTTAGGGTGTCTCCCACTGAGTCAGCACCCATCTGGTTCAGAGGTTCGCAGCCACTTCAGGGCAACCACTCACTTTAATCCAAATGAGGAAAGTCAGTGTGACATCAGTCCTTAGCATGTGAGTGACATTCAGAAGTTCTGGCTGAGAATTACCATTGAAGACACTTAAGACATGTCCTAAATTTGGGCTCAAGTCTTAAAGAACCAATTAGTTAAATTAACTAGACAGCTTTCCATTTCGTTATTCATTCAGAATCATCCACTGAGTGTTTGCAATGGGGCCGCCGCTGCTGCAGGTCTGGGACGCGGCTGTGAACCACACACAGCAGTGGGGTGGAGTCTCGAGAGGGTGCCCGACTGGTGTGGGCCCTGACCACTGCTGTGGAGGACAATGAAGAGGGAAAGAGGTCGGAGTGCTGGGGCAGGGTGCCCATTTTAAACAACAGTCAGGGAAGGCTTCCTGGAGGTGACACTTTCAACAAGACTAGAAGGGGGTGAGGGAGTGAGCCAGGAGGAACACTGGAGGAAGAGCACTATGCAGAGGAATGAGCAAAGGCAAAGGACCTCGGGGCGGGGTGGGGTGGGGGTCCTGTGTGCCTGGCCCGTGGGAAGAACACCGAAGAGGCCAGTGGGCTGGAGTTCCACGTACAGTGTGGGGACGCGGGGACACTGTGGGTCCGGCACTCCCTTATTCGTTGTCCTTCTTCCAAAGGCATTTAAATGGCTGTGCTGAGGTCGAACTCTGTGTCTCTCCAGAGCCTCTGTTCCCCGCTAGTATCTGGGTTTGGTGTCTAACGGACACCTCGAAGCCGACCCGTCCAAGACAGAACCACTAGCAGACTGCAAAGCTTCACTTCCTGCCCCACCCCTACCCCAGCGAAGGGGCCGCCCTGCGGTCGGCGGCTCCAGCCCCAAACCTAGAAGCCACCCTCGCTGCTTGTCCTCTCCCCTCCAACAGCCAATCGGCCTGCAAGTCCTGACAGCTTCGCCTCCAGTCCAGCCTGGATATGACCACTGCTGTCCACCCCCAGGGGTGGCTCTGGCCCAGTCACCCCAGCCTTGGACGTACCCTCTTAGTGAGTCTCCCCGAAGCTTCCAAACACATCCAAGAAGGAAACTGCACCGAGCAAGCTTTGCTCTCAGCCACTGGAAACACCCCCTTCAGGGGGTTCCATATTCTCCAGTGTGTCAATAATGGTCATGAGGGACGAGAGTGTCTCTTTCCACTAGCACCTCTGCTTCTTATAGGGTGATTTAGGAGAGTGACCGACGATTCCGAGGCTCCACCAACATGCTGGGTACCCCCTCCACTTGGGGAATAAAGGGGACCTCCTGGTGGTGATCAGACACACAGGCGCCAGCAGACTGGGGCAGATCAGTGTACGTGTTATGAGGGTTACAGTGTGATTCCATCTACCGAAAACGCTCACATTCTGCTGGGGTTTCTGTTCTCTCTTTAGAGTTGTAGCTTTTTGTTGATTTCCAGTACATCCGGCATTAGATACAAGATGAATACATGTTTACTCTAAGTCTGGTTGCGTGTAATTTTTTCTTCCATAGAAAAAAATGTACCTTATTCTTCTTGACTTTTTTGTCCTATGTAATGTAATAAAAACGTATCACCTAATTTGTAGAAATTCTAGAACTTGACATTCGGAGCCTACCTGGGAAAAGACTCAACACACAGTTGAACAGGGGAAACACTCAGTGTGTTTCCCGGAAGACGCCCACTGACCTACGGAAGGCACCTGGGGGCCGCAGACCCCAGCAGGGGCCCAGGCCCCAGCTCCTCGGACACTCCGCAGCAGCAGCCACCGCTTCCCGGTGCGGGGACGGCCAGCAAGCTCTGTCTAAGGTGTCTTTCAAATCCAGCGCGTTAAAGCAGCTTAAGTCTGCCTCTCTTCTGATATAAAAAATCTCAGGCATCGCAGAGTTCTAATAACCTTCCCCTGAATACCTACTCCATGCCCAGGAAACGCTGGTTTCTGTAAAACCCACCACGCCAGAGGATGTTGTTCACTGAACTGGCTACAGCTAATTTGAGAAGACATTAACCCAGAGTGTCCCCGTCACTCTACGACCTCCTCCTGCCCCCACAGGGGGAGAGCAACACTCGTCTCTCTGCCACTCCCTTGGTCACCTGACGCGTCCACAGTCCATTTTCACATCTCCACGTTTTACAGACACCCCATTCAAGCCGGACTCACGCCCACGCCCCACGGTCACACCCCTATCTGCCATCTACCGGAGCCACTCCGCTCTGGAGTCCCCCACGAGCCCTGCTGTGGCTCAGCCTGCACTGGAGCCCCTGTGGCACCTTGTTGGCGGCCCCGACTCCACCATGACCGCGAGGTGCGCTCTGGTTTCCCCCGTGCGGCAGCAGCAATTTTTTTTATCCTGCTATTTTTTTACACATTTGTCTTTCGTCTTCCACCCTAGGCTGCAAATTTCCTAAAGGCAAGGCCCTCACCTCAAAGACCCTGGCTGTCTGACACGCAGTAGGCGCGCCATTTCAGCCGTAACAGGCGTCTGGCATGGGCATGAAAGCTGGGGTGCAGGTGTGTGGCCTTCTGGAGAGGAGGGGTCAGGGAGCTCCGAGGACAGGATCGAGGACAAGACTCAGAGGTAGTGCGACAAAAAAGCCCAACGACGCTTTAAGGACATACTTAGGTTTCCTTCTTGCCATTGTTAACTGCTGGTCTTTTATAAATGAGTTTTTCATTATTAAATTAGTATTTAAATCAATCTTAATACACAACAGAAAATCTGGAAAACAGGAAATAACCTATTACCCTACTTTATGACAGCCATTATGATTTTGATATATTTCTTTTGAGCCTGTTTTTTTAAAAGGTGATTATATTGTACAACATCTTGTTCTGCTCTGTTCTCTAACAAAATCTTCACGGTCATCATTTTTATTGGCTCTGTAACATTCTATGGAGTTATTTTATTTTTATCCTCACCGGAGGATGTCTTTTCATTGCTTTTAGAGAGGTAGGGGAGGGGAGAAGAAGAGGGAGGGGGAGAGAGAGACATCCCTGTGAGAGAGAAACTTTGACTGGTTGCCTTCTCTTTAGAGCCCCAGCCAGGGGTTGAATCCGCAACTGGAAGGTCATAAAAGTACCGCCCATGCAATTTTCACAGCACACAACACTTAATTATAAACAGCTACGCCACTGGCCTGTGTGTTCACTATACACACGTCTAATCGTTAATTCAGCGTGTTGTGTCCATTTAAAGACCGAGTTCACTGTCACACCGTGCTAACGCCAGCAGCCGCTCACACACCTTTGCTCACCACATCTCTGGACCGCCTCATTTCCTCTCGTGCTTGATTTAATTTGTTACTTTATAAATCCCGTGTCGCCTAAGTGTGCAGTGTTTGTGACGTCTACGGCAGTGCGCAGCAATGTCCCGGCCTTCACATCCACGCACCCTCACGCACCCAGAGCGACCCCCAGCCCTGCAGGCTCCATTGGCGGTAAGTGCCCTACAAAGACGCACCATTTTTTATTTTTTACACAGCTCTTGGAAAGGCTTAGCTACACACGTATTCCCATCGTGCTACAGCTCTACGGTATTCGGGTAGCTTTCTGTGCAGGTATGGGCAGCCTATGGCGTTTGCATAACGACAGAATCACCTCACCGTGAGTGTCACAGAGCGCGTCCCTGCCGTCAAGCAGTGCGTGACTGTAGTCATTTCCTCTCTGTATTTGCTAAAGGTCCCGAAGTAATTTCGAACCACGCTACCCACATCGTCTTGGATATACCAGCATGGCCTACTTTTAAAGCGATTTTAAAAATATCTTTTAGTATTTTATGTTAGGAGCTAAAAACTTCATCGGAGCTGTAAAAACCTTCTGTTCCTAGACAACCCAAGTGAGCTGGGAGCCGTTCAGGCCCGCGGTTTTGGAAGGGGCCCTTCCTGTCAGCTGCAGCGTGTGCTTATTCGAGCACAGTGAGTGGTGAACTTCTGAGACCCCCTGCTTCCCGCCTGTCAGTCACCGCCCTTGACTTTGGTTCAGCGGAAGGGGGAGGGGGGGGATAAAGGGCAAGGTGCAATTCACAGACTTATTCAGATGTACAGGAAAATGCATATTTTGTACATATTAATATTCATAACTTATTCAGTGCCATCTGCTTTTTGGGACTCACGCAGTCTTATTTTTTTATAATACTCAACTAAGAATACAAGGACTTCTAAGTAGACGTTGTGGGATACTCACTTAAAGTTTATTGGCACATTAAGAAAAGTTTACTCATATCCTACCTCAAGTTATTAAAAATAGGGAAGAAATATAGTGTTCCTTAATTGACTATATCCTATATTCTGCACATTTAAAAATACCAACTTGTAAATGTCTATGTTTAGTGCAACTTAAAAAAATTAAAGCCACTAATAATTTTGTTGACAGCAGGGCACTTATCCCCCCCCCCCCCCGCCCCCCCCCCCCCGCCAATCCCGGACAAACCACTGTGACCGGAGGCCCCCAGCCAGGCTCGGGGAGCTTGCGAGCCCCAGACTCACATGGGCCCACGCGCGCTGCCCGGCAGACAGACTCGCGGGGACTGTCATTACTGACCCCCCCCCCCCCCCCCCCCCCCCGCTCAGGTCGGTCAGCAGTTAAAAAATAACAACGTCATGTGTTCTAACACGTGACTGCGTCAAAGACTGTAAATTAGGCACCAGAAACGGGCTCTAGAGCAAAGTAATATGCAACGCAATGAAGCCAAAGTCCCGTCCAACATGGAGACCCATGTCAGGTTGAAATTCCCGTCAGGCAACGCTCGCAGGCCCCCGCGGCATCTCTGTGACGCGGGACAGGAGCTGAGTCGTCACCTGAGCAGAGCAGCAGCAGCAGCAAACCCAGGGAGGGACTTGACGATCCAGGGGCGTCTCGTGCTCTCACCCTGAGCCCGGTGAGGTGGGCACAGTTGTCACTGCACTTTATAAAGGGGAAATGGGGGCCGGCGGCTATGGGGACCTGTCACCCGCACTCTGGGGAACGGGCTGAGGCGCCTGTGGGCAGAACGCAGGTGGCGGCCATCTGGACGGCTTTCCCACCAAAAGAAACCCTTCGCGTTGGAGCCTGACAGCTCCTGACTGCCGTGGACGTGCCTGGCAGCGTGGGGTGTGCGGACAGCAGAGACGCCCGGTCCTCCCGTTGCCCGTCCCCGAGGGACGTGGCTCTGCTCTGGTGTCAACAGGGAGGTAGGAAGGTTTCTGCAGCCGGGCTTCTAGAGGCCAGGCCGACTCGCTCAGCCATGCTGGGCCCACGGCTGGGACGCACACGAAGGCCGTCCTGCGAGCAGGCCCCCCGGCTCAAACGACAGTTCCGACACCCCGGGCACACGCTGCTCCTCCCCGCCCCGCGGAGCCGACCGCACTCCACGCACAACACCTCTGACCCGCCGCGGCTCTGATGGCCCGAAGTGATCTAATGGCACTGGCGCGGGGAAGGACCGCGACCAGGTCGCGGAGAGGGGAGAGCCGAAGACGGAAAGCCTTACCGAAGTCCGCGAAGGCCGACTGCCCGACCACCGCCAGGGTCTGCGGCGTCTGAAGTTCGCTGACGAGAGAGAAGTTTCCATCCTGTTAAAGGTGGGAAATTTTGGATTAGGCCGTCGTAATTCATTTGTCAAGTGTGACGTACAGCGTCTTAACCAAAGCAGGGAAATCAGTAATTTTAGGCTTTTGCTGCGCCGCATAAACCATCACCAGGCACCACTCCCTGTCGCCATGGAACAGAGCGCCGCGCGTGGACGAAGACCTGGGTCTGTGCGGCTCCCAGGGCTGCCCTCCATGCTGCCCCAGGGACCCGACTGCCCACTGGGGGGTTGTTAAATCTCTAAGTGTTTAACACTGGAAGTGTTTCCACACGTGACCTCACAGTGCGTCCCCACCAGGGAGCAGCGAGCACTTCCCCGGCGACGGCCTCCTGTGTGCGAGCTGCCGCCTCCCCAGGCCCACAGAGGAAGAAGAGCCACAAGCACCCGCCCCTCACTGCTGGAGAAGAGAGCGTGCAGGGCCTGACACGCAGGGCCAAGACCACACCTTGTCGACTCGAACTTCCAGTCACTGCCACCACCGTCCTCACCCCATGTGGCAGTCCAAACCTCCGTAAGTCGATTTCCATTCAGCATCGAGTCAGTTACGGGTTTAACATTCGGTGAAAGTGAATCAGTAAGCGCCATTGTCAAGGGTATCGCTCCGAGGAGATGCCACGTTTTAGAGTGACACGTGGCTACTCTTATTTTCAAAGACAAGCCTGCCGCTGTCTACCCGCTTCACGCAGATGAGGTCTTCACGCAGATGAGGTCGGCGCTCCCCTATACCGAGTGGGCAGACTCGGCCGGCAGGAGGGCCCAGGCCCTGAGTGCCAGTCCTGCGTCCACTGAGAAGGGCATCTCTTTGGGACAGCCGCCGGGCCGCACTACCCTGATGGTGGGGGAACGCACCATTGACAGGGGTCTGTAAGGGGTCAGTGGAGGGACAGATTAGGATGGGCTCTGCCCGATGGGTCAGTCAGGTGTCACTGCAAACTGCGGGCCCCGTCTCTAACCGGGCACCAGCCTCCGGGTCACGAAACCTACCCTCTAACTGAGCCAGTTAGTTCTAAGCCAACCTGCGCCCTCGCTGGCAGTAACGGGCACCGTGTGCCTCCCCGACCAGCTGTTCCACAATCAAACCGGCCCTTCCCGTCCACTGTCCAAAAGCCAACTTGTTACTTTTCTTTAAAGAAAACGAGAATAAAGGGAAAACAGGTCCCAGTCAAAATCTAGTCACTTCATGAAGATTTCCCCTCCCGAGCCTTGTACTGCATTACCCGTGAGTCCGCCTAGGCACCTAAGAGTGTTTCATAATCTCACACACGCATCACCTTTATTTGCAATCAGGGCTTGCCCTGCGCACCGGATCGAGTTAACCAATCAGAATGATTGATTTTCTCACTTTTATACCTCCAGGTTCATTGAAGTATTATTTTCAAGGCCACCTGAAAACAAATATCCCCAGCAGTGGGGGATTTGATGTAATGACTAAGAATATAACAACCATATTTCTATCATCAGAAAAACAAATATAATTACATTTTTTAAATTTAAAAATATGTATATTTAGAGAGAGGGGAAGGGAGGGAGAAAGAGAGGGAGAGAAGCACCAGTGTGAGAGAGGAGCGCTGGCTGCCTCTCGCACGTGCCCCGACTGGGACCGAACTCACAGCCCAGGTGTGTGCCCTGGCTCTCACCCTGTGGGACAACGCCCGATCCGCCGAGCCACACCAGTCAGGGCCGGCGACATTTTTAACAGGCAGTACCAGAAACAAGGCCAGATCCTTCTGGGTCAGAGGTCTTCCTCCTCCCCCGTGGCCCGTTAAAGAGAAGGGCCAGCGGCCCGTTCAGTCCGTCAGCGGAGTGGCACTGCACCCCGGAGCCCGGCCCCTCACCCTGTGCCGCCAGGGGCAGCTGCTAATGACTCTCCTTCCACAAGCTTGTGCTTTGCACTTTCTTACATCTGCTTAGTTTTCATCAGCAATTTAATAAAAACCTATAAGTGGTAGGGCTTTAATGTGGATCGAATAAAAGACAATGGTAAATAGCTGGAAATGAAGAGATATAAACCTAAAACCTGCTCAGTGCCCACAGCGTGCCGGGCCCCTCACACACAGCATCTCGTTGGACCCTCACAAGCCCTCCTCGGAGGAGGCCTTCTGACAGCCGGAGCCCGAGGGCGGAGAGGGCCCGGGACCCTCTGACAGCCGGAGCCCGAGGGAGGAGAGGGCCCGGGACCCTCTGACAGCCGGAGCCCGAGGGAGGAGAGGGCCCGGGACCCTCTGACAGCCGGAGCCCGAGGGCGGAGAGGGCCCGGGACCCTCTGACAGCCGAAGCCCGAGGGAGGAGAGGGCCCGGGACTGGGTGCGTGGCAGCAGGCCCACCTGGCCCGTCCTTTCCTATGGAACCTGAAATTCAGCTTTAAGATCTAGTTGGTTTATTCTTCATGGATTACTCTTTCATATAGTCTATATCAAGCTACAAATAAAATAAAATGACTTCGGTTTGGGAATTTTCTACTTGCAATTAAAAACAAAATAAATAAATACATAAATATATATATATAATTAGGGAAAGACTCCTCGCTCTTGGTCGCCTAGGCGATAGGTT
This sequence comes from Desmodus rotundus, assembly GCF_022682495.2. NCBI lineage: Eukaryota > Metazoa > Chordata > Mammalia > Chiroptera > Phyllostomidae > Desmodus > Desmodus rotundus. The sequence continues at coordinate 2,278,718 of NC_071398.1, forward strand.
TAGTATCTGTTTTCTTCTTCTTTTTTTTTTTATATGAGCCTCAAGGCAGAGAGGAGGGATTAGTCTTTCAAAAAGGATTCTCTTCACTACAGCATCCTGGGGACAGATGACCCCACAGTCCCTCTCTCCGCAGCTGACAGAGCCCAGCAGGCGCCCTGTTAACAGGCGCAGCGGCGTCAGCTCGTACCAGTGGCATGACCGGCAGGCCCGCCTGGGCGCCTGCGGAGGACCTGGTGCTGAACCACGCACTTCCTTCAGCAGCAACAGTCGGCAGTTTGAATGCAGCAATGCAACCAAAGGCTCTTAAAGTTGCCAACCGACCAAGCGACCGCTTTCGTTTTACTTTCTGAAATTGCGCGCTCTTACAGAAAGTCATTTAAAAATGCTTCAGAGAAAAGATTTCTTACCACATTTTTCCATATCTCAAACTGGGAGGTACCCGAGGCAGACAATGTCGTGAGGAATAAATCTAGAAGGAAAATAATCGCATTGTTAAGTTTTTTACTGATATGTGTGTTTAAACACAGGAAGAAGTGCAACACATAAAAACAGCTGTTCACCCAGTTGTGCTCAAACATATTTTAAGTTACATTTTAATGAGCTGGATACCATCAAAGAAAAGACAGATGACCTTGTATGCCTACAATTAAGGAAAATGCATCTAAAGGGAGCGTCCCAGCACCAGGGGGGTGGCCTGGGTAACAGGTGACGGGCACCCCCAGCCCCCAGGAAGAAGGTGCAGTAACACCCTTCCCCTTCCCTGAAGAGACGATGTCCAGGCGTCCCAAAGAGCCTCCCCTCCTGGACGGACAGCCCGCTTGCCCCCCCTCCCCTTGGAGTGCAGAGCCCTCCCACTCTGCGCAGCCCTCAGAGGGCCCTTTGGGTTGCTGCTCAGAGGCCGCCCAGTTCACGCACCACCCGACAAAGCCCATAGGGCTTCACACTTACTCGGTTGAAATTTTGTTTTTTAAACATACGGTAGACCACATTTTAAGACATGATATTCTCATCATAATCACGCTTTGCTTCCTCCCCCTAAAAGCAGCACGCGTCACACTCAGGTTCAAGCCTTATTTTAAATCACACTATTACAGCATCCAAGATCACCAGCACCCATATTAAGTGAACGGCAGGTTGTTTCAAATTTTGAGTAGCAGAAAATGACCTCCATACATTCTAACTAAAGGAAGTTGTTTCATTGAAAGGCACAGCAATTTTAATGGAATCACAACAACAGGCCGACGGCAGATCGAACGCACCACTCCTGCAAACCGCTCCTGGGGCAGCGTGGGCGACGCCTGCTCGGGGGCGGTTCTGCTCAGCGACTTCTGAGAGTTTTAGAGCGAGGAGTTGACTCATAGGAGTGTTACAATGACATTATTCTGTTGTGCTTTAAAAATGGAAATTATTCAGAGTAACGTAAGACCATGGCTACTTTAAAGAAAAGGTTTTTTCCCCATTAAATATGGTTAGAAAACTGTTACTTGTATTTTAATGTGCTTTCTGTAAAGATTTCATACGAATTTAATGAAGCTAATTTATTACAGTAGTAATAATTATTTATTGTAGTAATTACAATAAAGATGTTGCAAAAATCCCCCCGAAGCTAAGTAACTTGCAGGCTTCTATTATTAGTTGAACTCAGCACAACTGACACAGCAAGCAACCCCGCCCCTGACGTCCCTGAGTCACCACCTCTGGTGCATCCTCACCACGGCGAGGGGGCTTTGCCCAGGACACAGAAACGCGGTCCTTTACGAAGACGGTTTCTTTCCTCTGTCAAACGCACGCCCACAATGAGGCGTTTATTCCACACTCATCTAGGACAGAGGTGTCAAACTCATTTTCACTGGGGGCCACAGCAGCCTCGTGGTAGCCTCTAAAGGGCCGAAATGATTTGAGGACGGTGTAAATGTAACTACTCAACTGCTAAGGAGTTGAAACTACATTCAGCCCTTTGAAGGCAACCACGAGGCTGCTGTGGCCCCCGGTGAAAAGGAGTTTGACGCCCCCAATCCAGGAGGTCTCCCAAACGCTGTCTCCTCTCCTCCTCCCGCGCCCCTCCAGCATGAGGGAAACACACAAGCACGAACGAGGCCTCATTCCCGTCTTCCAGGACGCAGGGTGAGCCTCCGCACCTGTCAGGGGAAGGCCGGCCCACTGCTCCCAGACGCATTTCCTGCTTCTCCCGCACCAGAAACACCAGTAACTCTGCGTGGCGCCCAGTTGCCTGGTGAACCAAGTCTTCAAAATGAGCGCACCTGTCCCCACCCCTCCCGGGGGCCCTTGCTCTGCCTGGGCGTAGCTGTCCCTGCGTTGTCATTCCACGATCATGTCCCCACTGCCCCGGGGCCGAGTGCACACTGCACTGTGACATTCTGGTTTCGTTCCCTCTCACCCGAGCTGCTTTCGGGGAGGAGTCACGCCTGATGGACTTTCCTATTTCTACGGTTCCTATGTGCTTGGACATGGTGCGTGTTCAAATGACTGGTGAGTGACTAAACGCTACACTGAAGCCAAGCTGCTTGGGCTGTCTAAAATAGTCACTTTGTTGCATCTTCAGGTGGGAAGTCTTTGGAAAGAAGGGTCTTATGTTAAAGCATTTCATGAAAATGAGTTTTTCTAATTTTTACTTATGGCAGTGACTACTGTACTAAGAATGTTTAAAAGCTGTTATATTTTTATATTATCTGAAACTGTGGACAATCAGCATTAGGAAGTGATTAGGGATTAACAGCCACAGACATTCTGCAGAATCCGGAGAGCCGTGGGTACAAGCGCGGAGCTGTCTGAAAGAAGTCAAATCCAGGACAGGCGCAATTATGCTTACTTAATAGGATGCCAGAGAATCATTTTAAACCGGAAACACCACACCGCTGACATTCTTAACCCATCTGAGGATAAATGAGGAGGCGTCTCTGCAGCCAGGGGCCAAAGGCTCCCTGCCCGAGCAGGCCGGGGGCTGCGCTGCATAGGAAGGGCTGACTCCGTCAGCACCCCGCGGCCAAGCAGAGGCAGGGTGGGTGGCCGGCTACCAGCCATCTATCACCATTCCTGGAAAAACAATGGAATGGTTTTCTTCCTCTTGATGTTGTCTTAGTCTCAACAGAGCTGCATAAAAGATGATATATTATGGGATTCCTGTGGTTTCATTCCTGTTTAGAAACTTAAAAGAGTTATAACACATGGTCTTTGCCGATTGTATTTTCATAGCTTCACTAGCTATTTATTCAGACTTTGAAACTCAGTGACATGAGATAAGGGATTGGAAGTACCTTGTAAAATTGATTTTAAAAATTCATTTCGCTATTCAATCATGTACAGAGGTTATAGAAAATAAATGATTCATTTTGTGGAGAAATAAAAATAGTGATAATTAATTATTAACAATTCAATATGAGGAACGATGCCTCAGGCTTTGAATGAAATGAGAGTAAAGTAAGAGCTAGGAAATATTCTGGTCAACACCACCATCACGTCCTCACCCTCCCACCCGGTTCAGAGCAATTATTCGCACAGTGAAGGGAAAGGAAATGTTCTCAGTGACACTGGAGTGGTTGCTGCCCTCCCCCCACATTAGGACTGCAGCCGGAGGCCCGGGGAGGGAGGTGCTGCTGACAGCTGGTTGTCAGGCCTTCGAGAGCAGCTCTGGCTGGAAGGCCCACCTGGCCAAAGGCCGCACCCCCATCCCCACAGCAAGGCTCGGCAGCCCTGCAGGGCGGCTCCGCCCACAGCCTGACCCCAAGTGGGAGCCTGCCTCTGCTTCCTCCCCTCCCTTCCGGGGGCACTGCCGGTAACAGTGCTCCCCAAACTCAGCTTCCAGCCCGCTAACCCATCTCCGAGTCCGCTGCCCAGGGAAGCCCTGCCAGAGCGGTAGGGACAGGGTTCGGGGAAGCAGATGCTGGGACTTGGGTGTGGTACCCGCTGGCCCGGGGCTGGCCCGGGGCTGGCCCGAAGCAGCGTGGACAGCCGCACTCTCTTCTCCTGGGGCTGTGGTGGGCGGTGTTCGGGTGGGAGGCGACACACTAGCGGGCGTGACGCTTCAGGCTCCATGAGAAATACCGGGTAAACCTGAGGGCGCAGACCGCGGCACTAGATGGCCACCCCTACGCTCAACTGAGGGAGTGAGGACGCAAAGGCTGAGCACGGCGGGCAGAAACTAACGGCTCAGTGCGACAGCCGGAGGGCCCCTGGGCAGCGCATGCAGAGGCTCTGCCCTGGCAGGAGGACAAAGAAAGCTGAGGCCCCAGACCAAGGCTTAACGGGAAGAGCGGAATTGCTCCCAAGACGGTTAAATGCTCAACCCAAGCTGGTCTGCTATACGAGGCGTAGGGCCCAGCTGGGAAAGTGTGATGCTTGACCTGAGGAATAGGGGCATCCGTGTGACAAGCCTCAACATCGTGACTCCCCAGATTCACCCGGCCCTTCAGAGCTGCAGAAATGGCACACTGGCATGGAGGGAGGCCAGCACGGTGATTTCTGGCGCTGTGTCCGATCAGTGTAACGTCTCAACATTTTAGGGAAACTATTCCAAGGAAAAATTTTAAAAGTATTTACAATGTTATTTGGAGTCCCTGCATAAAGAAATTGTCCTCGGATGCTGACTGTCACTGCGTTTCCAAAGGAGGAGTGACTAGTGGATTTGGGGGAAACGCCGTTAATATGGCATTTGCGGTGTTTGCGCAGAGAATGGTTCAAAGCGGTATTGTCAAGGGTGCTGTTCTGGTGCTGAGCCGGAGGCCACCGCACGCTGGCGCGGGCCTCTGACCTGCTTCCTGCCCGGTTTCCCTCAGGCCTGGTCACCTCAGGGTAGGGTCGGCCTAAGGGGATGGAACGCACATCTCTCTCACTGCCTCCCTCGTTCATAAAGAAGCGGCTGAGGGCACGGGAGTGTTCATCACTGGGGTGAAGCAGCGAGTGCCAACCCCGCCCCCACTCCCAGAGCAGGTCAAGGAGGCGCTGCAGCTCGGAGGCCGTGGACTCCAACCCAGCGAGCATGAGGCTCCCCCTCAGGTAGGTCCGCCAGAGGTGAGCAGCTTGTGAAAAGGCACAGGGCACGCTGAGTGACGGAGGGTCTCAGGAGCAGGGACAGGAGGAAGTAGGGGACTCAGATGAGCCAAAAGGAGCCCACCACTGACCCAAGAGGACAGTTCCAACTAGCTAAGGCCAATTGTTACTGTTAAGAAAATAGGATTTAAAAACGTGACATATTTAAAATATTAAGATCTAATTCACAGTATTTTAAGCATTATGGGCAAGACAAAGGGGCCACACCTGCAGACTCAGTGTGAAGCCTCGGACAGAGTGGCTCTGGGTGCACTTGTTTGCAGAGAACCAGCCCTGCACCCGGGTTCCCCCGGTCAAATCGCGCTGCCCGCGGGCTGCCCGGGCATGTAGACTCGGCAGCACGACCCAGGGGCCAGTCTGACTGGGTCCCCGGTTGCAAGGTCCTGTTCTTAGGAGGAAGTCTCAACTGGGAACCACTTTAAAGTGTCAGTTTTAAGTTCATGACCTCCTCTAGACTTCCCTGCCCCTTGTCTCTCTCCCCTGTCCTGGAGCCCCGGGCCCGGAAGGAGACTCGGGATGCTCGGCAGAGCTCTGACCGCCTCCGACATGGGAGCGCACAGGGAGAGCCTCGGACGCACCCTCTGGGACGGATGCATGGCACTGGGGGCCGAAAGCCCTTCCTGCAGGGGAAAGTAAGGCGCAGTCCTGCCCGCCTTCCCCCAGCAGCCAAATCACGGTCAGAAGGCCTTCCGCTGCAAGGGAGAGAAGTTGAATTTACTTCAGATCACGTGTGAGCGTGGAAACCGTAGGTGAACACAGTGAACTCCCAGCAGCAGGCTGCTGGCCCCGTGTGCCGGCAGACGCTTTCCTGCGAGTGGTCCCGGAGTGGCTCGTTGGAGGGGTGGCGCTGGCCGCTGTGCGAGCACTGTCGGCGGACGAGGAATGGCTGTGTTCTGATCGCTGTGCTTTCATCACAGGGGCTTACTTCTTCTACCTGTACGCTGACGTTCCAAGAGAAACGTAGCGAAGGTGACGACGGAAAGTTAAAGATCTTTAAAGACTCAGGAACGTTTGGAGCCCAGCGGCACACGTCTATCTGACTGAAGGCTCCTCTGCTCCAGGGAGGGCAGGGCCCCGAGTGACTGGGGGAGCCTGCGGGTGTGAGAGTGCCCACCTCGTCAGGTTTCCTGGGATTAACAGACATTAATTCAAGATTCCGACAGCAGACACACCAACTGCCCGCAGAGCCCGAGTTCCAGGAGGTAAGGGACTCATCGGGGGTGAGGACCTGAAGGACAGAGAGCTGCGGAACACGGACCCAGCGCTCATCCCCCTAAGATGTCCAGGTTTTCCGTCAGCGCTCATCACAGCAGCTTCCCCTGAGTGAACTTGAATGATGTTTAATGATACAAATTCCAGGATGACACTTCCCTGGTGCTTTTGTTGGGGCAGGCAAGTCGGTCTGCCTCTGTTCGGTTTATACAACGTGGTTATCTATTCCCATTATTCCCCTTTTACTCAAAACCGGATCCGCTCTTACCACGTCCGCCTAGGCCTGATGTAAAGATGTCCGTCTGCTCATTCTTCAGCAGCTGCTTACGCAAGCACTGCTGTCCAAAAGCGGCTCTGTAGGCAGGGAAACAGGGCGCCTCGGGCTTCTGGGTACTTGCGGCTCTGAATGAGAAGACTGTGCTTGTCTACACTGATGCTGAAGTTCTTTCCCATCAGACGTCATCTCTTACGCATTTCTGTCTCCCGAGTTACTTCATTTTTAACAGAACCCTTAATTTTCACTACATGATGGGCTCCTACTTCAGGGGGTTTGGGTTAGAGAAGAAACCTCAGACTGCTCACAGAAGCAGTGGCCGGTCACTCGAAATCAACCCAGCCTGAAAGTAACTCGTTTAAGTGGCGCAGGCCAGTTAAGGCTGTGCGCGCCCTATCGTGTGTGAGGGGCCACCGACGGCCTGTCTCAGGCAGCTGCCGTGTCAGAGTGCCCCGCAGAGCGTCACTCCACATCACGTAGCCGAGGGTGGCAGACAAACCCCTCGCAACCCACAGGCAGCACGGGGCAGCACACACAACGGGCCTCGTGGAATGGCTGAGCCCACACTCACGAGCGTGCCTCTCTGTGGGCCACGGGGCCCTGTCCAGTCCAGACTCTTGATTTATGTGCTGTCTTCTCCAGAACTGGGTGGTTCCCTTGCTGAGCACCAGAGAGGAGCTTTCTGCCACCAATGACAGCGTCCTTAATGAGATAATCCATCTATCGTTCTGGAACTACTGGAAGGGAACTTTTGTGCTGAATCCAGAGCACTGTACTGATAAAATACTTAAGGTGTAATAAATCCCAGAAAGCAAAGCAAAGCAAAGCACCAACCTGCCTGGGCTTCACTCTGGCCTGTGAAGGGTGTGGCCTGTGAAGGGTGTGGTAGGACTAGAAGGTCTCTAAGGTCTAGGACACAGGTAGGACACAGAAGGTCTCCTCTGTGGCACGCCCCCCACCCACCCAGCACCCTGTTCCGCCTCCCCTGGGCCCGGCACCCAGGTGTTGGAGAAACACAGCTGAGGTGTGCTCCTTGCCTCGAAGGGACGTCTTGTCCCTGGAGGACACAGGTCGGGGGACACGCCACATAGCCACGGCTGTGCTGGGGCCCCCGCAGCCAGTGAGTGCCAGGGGCTGGGCCGAGGAGATGACACTTGAGCAGAGGGGAGCGTCACAGGGAGTTGCAGTGTCAGAAGGCATGGCACGGACGTTGGTGACACGCTGCGATGACCGACACGTGACATTTGACTGTATATAACCCTCTTTATGTAGGGAATAAGCTTAAACCAAATAATCATTAAGAAACTGCAAGTTAAAGCAACTTATTCAAATAGTAAGACATACTTCTGGCTTCTGACTCACTCAGAAACCAGTATCAGGTAACGCTTACCTTATCACTATAACACACACCCCAAGGACACCTGACAATCAAACAAACTGCTCGCCCTGGCTGGTGTGGCTCAATGCACTGAAAGGTCGCAGGTTCAACTCCCGGGCAGGGCGCAGGCCTGGGCTGGGGCCAGGTCCCTGGCTGGGGATGAGCAAGAGGCAACCGGTTGATGTTTCTCCCCCTCCCTCCTTCCCCTCCCCTCTCTCTAAAAATAAATAAAAAAACTATTAAAATAAAATCACTCACACACCCATACGAAATCTGAGTAAATGATAATTGTGAGAAGTAAATAGTTCCTCAAGATTACGAAATTTAATTAAACTTCACGTGTGAAATTATAAATATATTTTTTGAAGCAAAAACAAGTACAACAGTGATTAAACATGGAAATTAAGTATATATGAAACGCATTAAAGCTTCCTCTCCCACAGCTACGTGAAGTAATTTAAGAAACTTAATGTTAACTCCAAAAGTGTATCCTTAGCGACACGGCAAGTAGACAGTTATAATACAAATAGCAAACCTCACGGTGACGAGAAAACCTCTAATTAACTTTCTTTAACTGTCTTCTCCGCCGTGGAAAAGCAGAATGCAGCTGTAACAGGAGAGTGCTGTTAAAGGCCATGCTATGAGCATTCGCGGCAACGAGAAGAGATTTAACCTTTCTTTTTTAATGTCAAAGGGCCTGACGTGGGAAATCGAACACCACCTACTGAGACGAAAACCTGACTACAGCGTAACTAAAAGCGAGAAAGAGCTGGCTGTTAGGCCACACAGGAAGTTCGAGGGAGGCTTTGTAAGTTTAGCACATGTTACTGAGAGAGTGATCTGCTAGGAGTCAGGTGCGGTTTCAAGGGACCCGCGGACAGCCAAAAGATCCTGTGAAAGAGCAAGGCTGGGGGACCCACACTTCTGAGTTCAAAACTTACTACAAAGCTGCGGCAACCAAAACAGGGCGATATTAGCATGTGGACGGACGTAAAATCCGTGGGCCAGAAGAGAGAGCCCAGAGACACACCCTTAAAATGATGGTGAAATGATTTCTGAGACAAACGCCAGGGCCGCTGAGTGGGGGAAAGTGACACGTCTTTCTAGCAAGTCACAGGGAGACAACTGAGTCTCCACACGTGGCAGAAGGAGGCTGGACGCTGGTCTAACACCGCACACAAAAATGAACTCAGGCCGGAAGTGGAGAACCCCGCAGGTAACACCGAGTAAGAGCTTCCCGGTGCTGGGTCTGGCAAGGTGTTCTTGGCGAGAACACTGAAGGCGCGTGCTACAGAGGAAGCAGCAGACGGGCCGGACTTCGGGAGAGACTTTAAAAATGGCACCAGAAGGCAGTGACAACAGAGAGCAAAGGCCTCCCACAGACAGGGAGAACACACACACACATCATATATCTGATAAAGGAGCAACATCCGAGTACATAAAACCTCCTAAAACTCAGCAAGAGCAACAAAAACAACCTGATTAATGAAGGGACAAAGGACCTGAAGAGAGACTTCTCCAAAGAGATATGTAAATAGCGAACAAGACCATAAAAGAAGCTCAGCGTCACTACACATTAGGGAGACGCACTCACAACTACAAGGAGACACCGCACTACAGCCTTCGGATGGCTGCTGTGCACAGAACAAAAAATAACGGATGCTGGCAAGTCCCTGGGGAGACTGGGACCCTGGTACATGGGTGGTGAGAGTGAAAATGGTAAAGCCATTTTTAACTAAAAGTAGAACTGCCATGTGACCCAGCAACTGCACGTGTGGCTACCTGCCCCCAACAGGTGAGAGCGTTATTCAGAGCCCAAGCGAGGGAGCAACCCGAGCGCCCGCTGACAGACGAGTGGGTGAAAGAGAGGCGGCGTATCCGCACAGAGGAATACAACTCAGCCTCGAGAGGGGGTTCTGACACACACCTCAACACGCGTGAGCCCGGAGGACATCAGGGTAGTGAACTGAGCAGACACAGGAAGCCAGCTCCTCGGGGACTCTACTTCGAGGGGACGCTCCGAGCGGCCAGACTCCCGGAGACGAAAGTGGTGCGCTGCGGTTGCCGGGAGCTGCGGGAGCAGCCAAGGGCAAGTTCTCGCTTACCGGGGACAGAATTTCAGGAGGGGGACATAGGGAACGCAGTTCATGCCACTGAAACGCACACTTAAAAATGGCTAGGTGGTAAATGTTTACGTGCGTGAGTGAGAAGTGAAGTGAAACGGGAAATTTTCATTAACAAAGTGACTCCGTTGCCGTGAATGTGAAGTTCATCATCACACACAAGACCGCGGGATTCTAGACAGACCCCTTCAGGCGTGTGGTCGTCTCTGTGCGGGGGCGACCTAAACCACAGGCAGCCACGGCACATTGAAATCCCACACCGAGTCCGCCACGGTGCGCACAGACGGGGCCTCACCCTCCGGGCCAGTGAGCACGTGTGTCCCTTGGCGTGTGCACTGGAACGGCCCTGGGCTCCGGGGGACCCCGGAGATGCTGTGGGCACCGGGAGGGGCTTCCCTGGGAGCAGCAGGCTCTCAGGACGCATTCCTCCGTGTTTAGTGGTTCACACTCTACAGCCCATTTAATTCTTTCACCTCGCACACGTTTAATGATCATAAAAACATAACTCGGGCCTAAGAGGACAGAAGAATTAGAGCGGGGTTCAACCGAGCCACCCTGCAGACACAGTCTGTGCAGCTTTCAAGAAAGGAAAGAGCCTGTGTGTGTCTGGCTCACTGATCCTCATTACTAATTGATGGGCAGGCGGAAGTCAGCTGACAGCCTGCGATGCCCAGGCTCGCTCTGCGCCCCCGACAGCTCCGCTTTGAAATCTGTCGTCACGCGCTGACACGGGCTAATTCCACTCAAGGTTTACTTCAGAAACAAAATCCCATTTTGCTTTAGGCAAAGGCCGCAGAAATCGGAGAGACGGGAGGTCTTGTCCCAGGCACCACGCGGTTTCCCAGAACAGGGCAAATGTCTAGGACTTGTCAGAGGCCCTGTAATGAAGGTTCTTTCAGAAAAAGAAATTGAAAAAAAAAAAAAGATGACCTCTGAATTTGTAAAACATCATCCTATATGCGTTTAGCTCCATTTACCCCACGTTTTAATGACTGTATTTCTGCGCATGGATGCTAATGGCATTCGCAAATATTTGCAAGGCTTCCGACTCCCATGCATGGTACCTGAGATCCCTGGTTCTGAAACGAGATGAGAGCCTCTGTCATTACAGATTAAATGTCTTCTCACTCCGTGATTTCAGCTGGCTCTCCAGGCAGGTTAGTGGACAATCAGCCCCCGGGGTTTCAGGAAGGGCTGGAATGGTGCCACTAGATTTTCCCTTCAGACACTCGGGTTTGCAGGCTGGGACAGGTATGATTCCAAGTGACAGTCCATTGTGAGTAGAGGTAATTTCTACTATGAGAAATGTAAACATTTGGCCAAAATGACTTAAGTAGAATGTTAATTTTATATTTTTCTCAAGTGCACCAATGCCAGTTTCAAGGTCCAGAACACTTGAAGTTAATAGACCTGAAGTTCATAGTAAACCAAGTAGAACGGAGAGAAATTGACTTAGTTCATCTTGAATGTTGACTAGATGATAATTCAAACAATTTAAGCTCCTTCTTGTACATTCATTACACTGGGTATTAAAAACATGATGAGCTACCGCCATCGCTTAAGTCGATTAGCATAATACCTGCTGCTTGGTGATGCCAGTAACTGTCACTCAGGCGCAAAGACCCAGCAGGTCACACTGCGGAAAGCTTGGTCTCGGTCTGTACTGCAGCCTACACTCACTAAGGACCAGCAGCCGCGGGATGTCGGCACTGTGTTGTCCATTACTGACGCGGACCGAAACGGGCTTTTCGGAGACGAGCAGTCGCTGTCTGGGGCGTATGACTGCCGCGTGGAGCGCGCTGTGTGATGGCAGCAAAACGCTCTATTTTTACTGTTGTGGAGTTGGTGCGGGCCGAGCATCTAGGGGGACTGAGTGCTGCTTAAAGATAAAGTTTCTTCTCTCAGCTTCTATTAATAGTGAAGATATTGCATTGCAGAATGTCGTCAGAAAGGCTGAGTCTCAGAACCCCTTCCACTTGTGCAGAACCCCATGCTGCTGCCTGTGCCCATGGTCAGCAGATGCAACCTGGGTGTCAGGTGGAAGCACACCTGTACTCAGCAAGCGGGTGCGGGGAGACGCCCAACCACGTAACACAGCCTGTCCTGAATGTCGCCACAGGCCCTTGGTCCACGGCGGCCCCGCGCTGGAGCTACCTGCTGACCCACCTGCTGACCCGTTTATACCTGCGCAGTTGGCCAGGAAGATGCACCTGCTTCAGTGCACCTGACAGCAGCAGACAACACGCAGGGGTCCCTTCCCATCTTCTTAAGTGTGTGGGGGCGGGGCAAGGAGGGAGGTCTGCATTCACCTCTTGGGCTACCGGGAGCAAACACATTGCTAACTGCCACCACAGGGTGGGGTGTGGCAGGTGTTTGCTGAAGTGCCTGCGCTCCCTTCTCCGGGGGTGGCGGGTGGGAAGGAGGAGAAGGGGAGAGACGGAGCACCCGACACGTGGCAGGATGAGAAGGGAGACTGCATTTCAAACTGACAAAATGAAGACACAGCCCGGACGCTGTGAGGGAGGGACAGAGGGCTTGACTGGTGGTGACAACACGTGCTCTTCCAATGGCTGGGTGGGTGTACGAGGACAGAGTGTCTGCGTGTCAGAGTCAGGGGGGACGTGCACTTGTAGCACGCTGCCATGACGCCCACGGACAGGGCCAGGAGAGGGGCGTGGTGGGGACGGGGCGCGAAGCATGGCAGCCCCCGCAACAAGAAGGTGTCCAGCTACCCATGCCAACAGGCTGTGGCTGAGAGACCCCAGGAAGAGGAGGCAGCAGGGCCCAGGCCTGGCAGCGAGGAAACCAGGGCCCACTGAGGAAAGCAGCGTGGAGTGCCTGAGGGGAACTCTGGGTGCAGGCTGGCATGGAGGCCAGTGGCCCCAGGTGCAGACTGAGGAGCCAGCATCTAAGTCAGAGGACAGAGAGGAGCCCCTGCAGGTCCCCGAGGAAAGCGACCACACGGCATGTCCGAGTTGGGAGGCTGCGTGTTGGACAGGAGCCTGATCAGGAATTTCCGGTTCACGAGCGCTTGGAAGCATGACCCACTCGCTCGATGCTTCCCTGACTCCCCATCCTGAGAACAGAGCGGCCTGCACTGGCTGTCCAACCAGGCACCCGAGGGGCAGCCTGGAACCCAGGCTGTAAGTGACACTGCTTTTAACAGCACGGCCACATGCACCCCTCCACTCCCACGAGTTCAGAAAAACACGGACAACTGGAATTTCCTCTCTTCTTCCCTAGTGTCTGTGCAGAGGTGCTGAGGGACGAGAAGGCAGGGAGCACGAGGCCGGGGAAGAGAAAAGGCGTGAATTTGCACAGCATCTAACGCTCCCGGGAAAACTGCACAGCTCGAGTCTGGGACTCCTCATGAGGGGCAAACACGGCCACTGAACGCCTTCGTGGCGCTGACTCGGGCTCTCGAGAAGAGCCACGAGCAACTCCCCCTCCCAGGCCTGCTGCGCTCTGCTTGGGCTGCACGCTCGCGCGGCTCGCTTTGGTTAGCCGTGACTTCCTATAATGACGGTCATTTGTAAAAGCTGGAAGAGCCGAGGCGATCTGTCCCTAAGAAGAAAATATTAACTTGATTCAGGCTGCCTTCTCCGTTCCTCTCCCTGAAAATAAATTAGACACCCAGCAAGGCCACCAAGACAATACCGCCCCCCCCCGATAAATCAGATCCTGCCTGACAGGCAAGAAATTCAATTTGCTGGCGGGCACCCCGCTCAGAATGATAATCGGGAAAGTGTCACTAACTCCTCCGGTGACCAAATGGGGCCCCGAGACATGGGAGCGGCGATGACTTCAGTGGTGCTCCTTGTACAGCCGGGACTGCTGCTGCACCGGACTGAGTTTTAGCGAACGCGAATCGGGCCCAGAAGCCCAGTTCTCTGGACCACACGCACGGATCGGGCCAGATAAGCTGCAACGGGAAGAGCCTTCCACGTCAGGAAGGAGAGAGGGCTCCTCCCTGCGCTTCTGGTCAGCACGGGTACGTGGTTCCCCCTCACAGATGGATGCTGAGGGCTCAGGCTACCAGACAGGCTGCACAGTGCATGACAAATGCTACCAAGGCGCCAGTGAATTAATTGGCATCGTCTAATAATAGATAATAAACTCAGTGAAAACGCGACAAAGGGTAAGCGGAGCAGGGCTACCAGGTGAAGTGCTACACTTTAGTTCCCTCCTCTAAGAAGGAAACGCTGTGAGACACTCACCTCAGGCGCCAGAGCTTTCCCGCAAAAACCGTTCCGGCCCCTCCCACCCTTTCCCCTGCCCTCGGCTCTCAGAAGGTCTCCCTCGATTTCACGCGGCGCATGTTTACAAAGTGCATTTTCGATGTGCTGCGAGATGCCCATGCTTCCCTCCCCCCGTGAAGGTCTTGTTGTGCCTCGTATGATCATTGTACTTTCAGCTGACTGGGAAGTCAGCCCCCCTTTTCTACGGTTTCTGGGGGCTGAGGCCCACAGGTGGCAGCGTGCCGCGGGCCTGCCGACATTATGAGGCAAGCTGTGTTCTGGGGCCCGGCAGTCCGCTGCGGAAGTGTGCCGTCCGCGTCAACAAGAACAGTGACGATCGGACTCCACCTGTGACAGGCTGTCTGCGGGGAAAGGTGAGGAAGCCCAGGTCCCCACAGCAGGCGCTACCAGTTAGGAACCGAGCCAGGGAGGGCGACCTCACTGTAACAGACGAACGGCCCCAGAGGGTCTCACTCCAGTGCGTTGGGGGCAAACGTGTGTGAGCACCAGGGGCTGCGTGGGTGCTTGCACCAGCGTCCCTTACCCCCTGTTCCCCGTGCGCTGTCCTCTCCGGAAGCAGGAGGACAGCGTTGGAAACTCAGCCGCAGTTTTTAGAAAGCAGGGCTCTCCATCTTTCCTGATAAAGATCCACAATTATTCCAACAGGATTTGAATCGGTTCAAGCGGAATGCATTTAGAAAGGGTTTATAAGGTAACCTTATGCTATGTTAAGGATTGAAATGGTTTAATTTGTATTTTTTAGAAAAATGGACAAGATTCTCGAAAAAATGTCTCCTTTATTTTCTACATCCGCTTCCCATAGCCCACGTTCCTAAGCTTTGTAAGTAATCCTGAGATACTCCTTGTGGAATTTTAAACGAAAACCCATTCAAACACACGTCTGAACTTGTGCAAACAAACGCCATTTTCAACAAGCGCTTCCTTTGTTAGCCACGAAATCTGGAGCTGAAACAGGCTGGCCAATCAGCGACAGCTGCAGCACTTATCAACCTGCTGGGGGTCTTCAGGGCCTGTTCTACCCCCCAAGTTGTGACTGTTTGTCCAACAGATAGCCATCAAGCTCCTGCTTGGTGCCAGACGCTGTTCCAGACACCAGAGAGACAGAGACAAGTGCACACAGAAACCCCTGCCCGTGCGGAATTCATGCTACAGGGCGAGGAGACATACAAAGCAAGCGAACTGGCGTTTTGCGGATGCTCCACCTGCCGAGTGTGGTGAAGGGGCTCTGGGGAAAACCAAAGCTGAGCAAGGGCTGAGCGCAGTGCAGGAGAGCTGCAATCCCGAATCTGCAGCAGGCCTCCGCGGGAAGCCAGGCGGCATTGGAGGGAGGACGGCAGGGAAGTGAAGTACACTTGGAGACGGCAACACAGGTGCCTGGGGGAGTAATACTCCGGCAGAGGAGACAGCTGCTTGACCCAAGCCCTGAGATTGGACCTTTCTTTGTAGTGCTTGTCGAAAGTGATGAATGAGTGAGAAGTACTTGTGATAGTCAAGAAATTCCCAGCATCAGAAAGACAGGAGACAGCAGGTGTTGGGGAGGACGGCTGCTGCACTGCGGGGGAAGAGGGCAGCATGGAGGCCCCCCGAGGCACTGCAAACAGAGCAGCCCAGCTCCGGGAACGTGCCTGAGGGGACGACACCACTGTGTGGGGGACTCATCTGCGCCCCCACGTTCAGGGCAGCACAGTTTGCGTGCACACAGCCCGAGTGGGTGGCATGCGAAATGGAGTATTTTCAGAGGAAACCCTGCTGACACGGGTGGCCCATGAGGGGTGGTGCCCAGTGAGGTAAGCCAGTCACAAGACCGTAGATACGGGAGATTTCGCCTATTTGAAGTGCTGGGAGCTGTCAAAACCAGAGACAGAAGGCAGGAGAGTGGGTGCGGAGTAACAGGTGCAGAGATGAGAAGAGCTGGAAGGCAGGCCAGCACTAATAGCACAAAAGCCCAGTTCCCAGGCCCTCCTTCCCAGAGCTGGCTGACCCCAGTTCTTTTACGAGCCTTTGTCCTCAGGGCCAGGAAACCACTGGAGGCGCCCTGTACGTGCAGAGGCCCCAGGGAACGTGCCACACGGGACTCACCAGGGACACACCAGACCACCGGACAGTGCCCCAGGCCCCTGCCCCCACAGACAACATCAAGGGCACGAGCTGCAGCCCGACTGCAACACCCTGCTGTACAACTGCCCCAGGCCCGGTAAGAGCTCCCAGCCAAGGCCCCGAGGGGCTGGCGCAGGAGCTGAGCTGCACACCCGGCCCTGCCCCTCCCTCGGGAAAGTGGAGGAACCCTTGGCTCTCCGCACGTTCTGCCCTGGGCGAGTTCTCTCACAGCCGTGCCACCCAGCACCCGAACAGCCAGGCACTGGTTAAACGTGCGCGCCGTTCCATTTTGTTTACTTTTCTAGGTTTAAGATTTCCTATAATAAAGTGTTTTAAAAGCCTGTGAAATCTTAAATACGTACACTAAATATTTTTCTTATAATTCAACTGATGGCATTCATTAGCCAATAATTTTTAAGTGGAAAGGGAAGGCGACATCGGGCAACACCTGCCTAAATTATCGTGGATTCTCCACAACCGTAAAGTTCAAGTTTTGATGTGGCCCACCGACAACAGAAACGCCGGAAGGCTTATCACACCCAGCGCTGTCCCACGCGGTCATCACCACGGGCTTCCCCGCGGCCTGCAAGCGTTTTGGTTTGAACACACAATTCAAAAGAAAATGTTTACTAAGAAAACAGTACATAAAATCCCATAATGCTCTGGCAGTTCAAAGGAAATATTTTACATTTATGTGCAACTCACCTGCTGTGAAATCCTCGGTCAGATCAATGAATGCGTTGGAATGTGGAATCCGCATCTTTCTTTTAGTGGTCAGTGCGGGGTGCCATGACAGATTCCTAAAAGATGAGAGAGAGATTTTCTCAAGGCACACACCAAATGAGCATAGTTTTAGCACACGCACAAAATCTGTGTGCCAAGTATTTTTAAAGTTCCTTTACTTTTACAGGGCCACTCCACATACCCCCAGGTGCACGGTTTACTGTTTTTAGTGTGTTCACGGCGCACAGCAGTCACCCATGCCTAAGTCCAAGCATTCTTGTCATCGGAAAAGAAACTCTGTGTGCACCAGTCACTTCCCCGTCTCCCTCCCTGCCGCCCCGGCAACCGCCAGTTCGCTCTCTGCCTGTGCATCTCCCACTCCTCAACGCGTCCTATCAACAGGACCGCGCCACTTGGAGTCACAGCACGTGGCACGATGTCTCAGGCTCACCTGCGCTGTCACAAGCATCAGCACTTCCGTCCTTTCCACAGCTGAGTAGCATTCCAGTGTCTGGCTGTATTTTTGCCTATCCGTTCCTCTGCTGATGGCCACTGGGCTCGTTTCCGCTCTTGGCTGTTACACGTAAAGCTGCTACACACACTCGTGCCCGAGCTTTTAGGTAGACAACTCTTTGGGGCAGAGCCCCAGGAGGGGAACCTCCTGCGTTATTCCACAGTCACATGACTGCCCCATAGTCATATGGTAACTGTAGTTTAGTATTTTGAGGAACCGTCAAACTGTTTTTCCAAGTGGCTTCAGCACCTTCCATCCTCACTAGCTACACGGGAGGGTCCCGACATCTCCATTTCTTTGCCAACACTTACTGCTGTCCATTCATCTTATCGGAACGATTCTCGAGGGTGTGGTATGGTATCTCATGGTTTGATTTGTATTTTCCTAATGGCTAATGACATTGATCCTGTCTTCATTTGTGTATCTTCTTTGGAGAAATGTCTACTCAAATCCTTTGCCTATTTTTAAATTGGGTTCTCTATTGCTTTATTGTTGAGTTGTGAGAGTTCTTTATATAGACCAAATACTAGATCTTTATCCAATGTAGGATTTGCCAATATCTGTTTTTTTGTTTTGTTGCCTTTTCTTTTGTTGTCATATATAAGAATTCATTTTCAAATCCAAGGTTATAAAGATTTACTGGTTTGCTTTCTTCTAAGAGTTTTATAGTTTTAGCTCTTACATTTATATATTTGATTCTCTTTTAAGTAGAAGAAAGTGATTAAATGTTATAAATGATTTCTTAGACTGTAGAGAATGGTTATCTTTAATGAGTATTAATTCTGAAGTTTTGGACCATGACAAAGAATGAATTCAGAACCTACCTCATACCACATAACAAAAAATCAACTCAAAATGGATCCAAGACCTAAAACTGTAAAATTCTTAAAAGAAAACAGTGATAAACACTCACTACCTTTGATTTGGAAATGGGTCCTTAGTTATGACGCCGAAAGATCATGCAATGAAAGAAAAAACAGATGAACTGGATTCATCGGAAAGAAAAACTTCTGTACATTATAGCACAATCTCAAGAAAGAGAAAAGACAAGTCCTCAGAATGGGAGCAAACACTTGTAACTCTCACCTCTGATAAGGCTCTAGACCACACAAAGAACTCTTACAGCTCAACAACAAAAGACGAACAACCTAATTTAAAGATGACAAAGGACCAGACAGGCCTCCCAAGAAGATATGCAAATGACTACCAAGCACAGTAAAAGATGCTCCACATCATCAGCCCCGGAGGAAACTCAATCAAAACCTCAGTGAGAAACCACTTCAGACCTCCCTGATGACAATAATCGAGAGCCAGAAAATCACAAGTGTTGGCGGGGACGTGAGGGGACGTGAAGGGACAGGAACGGGCCCTTGCTGGCGGGAATGTGAAACGGTGCCGCAGTGGAAGACAGCCCGGCAGCCTGAACACTGCATTACCACGTGGCCCTGCGTTTCCACGCTGAGGTGTGCAGCCCGACCTGGAGGAGCAGCAAGCTTACGTAGAACCACTCCCCCACAATCCTCCTCGTAGGTGGTCCCATTTACCAAGGCCCCAGCAACCCAGCAGCCTCGGAGGCCTCTGCTCTTCCCTTACTGTTCTGGAACACTTCCCCTGGCGGGGAGCGCTTTGGTGGGCCTTATGGTTATGGGAGGGACCACCTCCTGGAGAGGGCCGGCTCCTCCCGGCGCCCCACTCAAGCGTGGGGCCTGCACCCGCCACTGAGCCAGAGTCTCACGAGGCATCTCCTATTTTCTCCTTGGGGTTAGAATTTGCTACTTTTTTCATAGCAGCGGTTCCAGTCCCTTATGAGAGTGCAGACACATCATCTCTGAAGAGCAACTTACAGCTAATTATGTCCAACCTAATTACCCCCACAGTGTACAATTGACTGTGTAGCAAACAAGGTTTATTTGAGAATTGAGCTTTGATGTGTTTGGGAAGTGGAGAGAAACAGTTCACTAATTTGTTCTTGGCAGGCGGAATCTGGGAAGAAGAGTAATATTCATCAGGAGAAACTTTCTCTCCAGGAAGGGCCGAGTCCCACAAACAGCAGCTTCTTCCCAATAACCTCCTCCTGCTCTTCCAGCACACACCGGGCCTCATCTGTGTGCTAAGCACGGCAGGAAACACGAAACCGGGCCGTATGCACGCAACCTAACTTTTTATTTTAGCCCAAACCCCACGACACAGGCTTACAAGAAAACACTGAAACAAGTTAAGAAACTGTACCTGGCATTTGTTGCAGGTAATTCATCGCCAAGCATTCAGGTCACGTTCTTCTTTCAGACTACGCTGTATTAGAAACGCTTTAAGTAATTTCAACTCAGTTCAACTTAATGATGGCTGGTTCACTTCTTTTTCAGACAGGCCGCTCATTCATCAGTTCTTCAAACTTAAGCATTCGTGTATTTTTAATTACTAACAAAATAATCAGGCTCAGGCTAGAGATTCTATGACAAGTTTAACCCAAAGTCATCTCCTGGTGTTCCCAACAAATTTGTAATTATAGGCCAAAAGTGAGTTAAAAAACACAAGCCTTTTCAAAGTTGAGATCAATGAGCTTAGTCACGTGGGCTGTCTTCAGTCACCACAAGAGCAGTTACTGGTCTCGTTCCCCATAGAGTTTTTGGTGGGTTTGCTTTTAAGTAAGTGATAACTAACGTTTGGAAAACATCACATAATTGGTAATACTTGTCCTAGGAACCATTCGACAAGAACGTACACTTCGAGTGAAGACTCTAGAACAGGGATAAAGCGAAAGTCACACAGGTAGTGGGCCACGTTCAGCAGAAAGGGGTTCTATTTGACCCCTACGTTGTTTTAAATTTCTGAGTTCACTTAATTGTAAAACTTAAATTAAAAAAATCAGATTTTACAGAAAAATCTGGATTTCCAGCTTCTCTTGAAATCTTAGCAGGTCTGGCAACCAACTGGGAAGAGCCTGTGGATGGTGGAGGCCCCAGCCTTCCCGCCGGCTCCCGGCCCCGTGGGTTTCCTCTGGGCCCCTGAAGACGGCCGAATCTGCAACTCCTACTGACATAGCAATTGTACTCCTGCGTTCCCGAACACTGCAGACCAGTACTGAAGCCCAGCAGGGTGTTTCCCGGTTACACCTGTTGCCTGTACTCAGTGAGTTCACCCGAACACCTCTCGGAGGCAGTTAACCTGGAACTTCACGCAGGGTGACTATTCACCATTGTAGTGTGTACCAAAGGTGGGGGGAGGGGAGGAGCTGTTGCTTCTTTTTATGGTGCATTTTAAGATGGTTGAAAATTAAACATGTACAGTTGCCTATTAGAATTAAATTGTTTAAAATTTTTTAATTGTTTAAAATTTTATAGTTCAAAATAAAAGTTCTCCCTCCTTCACTGGGCTCGTTGTACACATCATAGTTTTTCAATAAGAAGAAGCAGACGCCATATTTTTCAGGCAACTGTGCTCATGTAAATGATAATCTTTTCCTCTGTGCTCAACTCCGTTTGAAGGCCAAGGTCGCAAACACAAACTGCTCCGGTTACAAAGGAAGAACCAGCAGGGAGGAGAAAGCCAGCGGCTCTGAGCCGTGCTCAGTCTATTCGCTGGCATCCTTGACCTCTGTGGAAAATTCCAGTGATCAGCGCCCCCCCCACAGGCGACATCTACCATGTCAAGGTGTTCTAATTTGTGGGTATCATCACCCTTTATCTCAAAGAACAGCATTTATCAGAGAATAAATTGAGATGTAATTAATGTCAACCGTAGCTTTTGGTTGCCTATGGTAACTGTTCTTTGAAACGACTGCTAATCCGCCCACTGTTCGATGATCAGCCCATGCTGAACTGTCGTTACTGAAGGCATTCCCAGTGGAGGCAGCGGCTAGCAGGTGGGTCAAGCAGCAGAAGGGTGGGCCTGGCAGGCTTCTCCCAGCTGCCCAGTTCTTTAGCATGGCGGTCTTCATCCATTTTTGCTCAGACAGGCTCTAGAAGAATTTTGAAAATCTATGCACCCCTTAACACATTTAAAGTCACTTCTAAGAATGGAATCTATTTTCCTAAGTTTACATAGCTATGAAATAGGCAATCTTCAAATCTATCAGGATTGTTGAGATTTTAGAGTAAAATGGTTACCTTTAAACAACTGTGTCCAGTGGAATATGGGCCCCACACCGAGGTGTCACTGGGCACCACCACCCACAGACACAAGAGCCACCGGACAAACTCCTCTTTGATTGCACAGCTTTCCCTTTACCCTTGAACTTGTCCTTCTACCCCATTTTCTTAGAGACCTTCACCGCGGTGTAAAACCCTTCCTCACCTGAAGTCCGTCAGGGATCACTCTGCCCCAGGTCTCCGCAGGCGCGCAGGTGTACGGACGGGTGTGAGAATTAAAATGGTGTTTAAGTGGTTTTGTTTATGCATCCAAGCGTTTTCAAAAATCTCTCTGAGGTTATTTATTTTAGTCTCTAGTGTGCAACTGATAAGAACACACACGATATAGTTTGATCACTTATTAAACCAAAGGTAAACTTTTACTGGGAATGTATTTTTTAAAGAGGTGAGTGAAGCTTTAACATGTCCTGGCTGATACACCTTAGGACATTGCTAGACCAAGACAGGCTTCAGCATAAACCCTGTCCCCGGCGCTTCACCTTTACAGATATGAGTGCTAAGAAATCTTGTTATGTGTTTTATTAAACTCTCCCTGGAAGTAGTAAGACATTACTCTCAATTTCTTTAGTATGGTATACTTCCTTTTTAGAGATACATACGCTGAAATGATTTGTAGGTTAAAACTGTCTGGGCAGGGGCTGGAGGTGAGAGGAAGGAGGGAGAGGTGTGAACGAACCAGGACTGGGCAAGAGCTGACAGGGGACAGGGCCTGCTCTACAAGTCCCTCGGTCCAGTCTCTCTGCCTCTGTGTGTGCTCACAATTGTTCATAACAGGGAGCACCCAGCGCCCCAGGAGCCTCCAGCACCATGGCCAGGCCTCGCTGTTCCAACCAGCGGAGTGCAGGAGGGGCGCGGCCTCACTCCCAGGTCTAAGAGCCCTCGCTGCCGCCTGCACCTGCTGGAAGGTTCCTCTTTGGGAAGCGGCCCCCGGCTAGGAGAAGGCCCAGGCCTGCACCCAGACCCCCGGACGCCTGCAGTGGTCACCGCAGCGAGGCCGGCTGGCCGTGGGCGCACAGCTCCCACCCAGACCCACCTTGAGCCACACACGCTGTCTGCTGTGAGACAACTGATGCCAGAAAACTGATGGGAGGGCCAGCCCCGCCCAGAGGTCCTCAGGGGCACTTTTGCTAAAGGCTTACTGAAGCCCCTCTTCCTCTGTGCCCTTCCCCGCCCCGCCGAGCCCCTTCTGGAGGGGCAGGGGCAGAGTTGAGGGGGAAGAGGGGCCCTGGAGACAAGACCGCCCACTCCTTCCCCGACAGGCTGGCCACGGCCCGGGCCTCTGCTGACCCTCACTAGGGGGGCGGACCAGGGGATCCTAAGGCGCTCTCTTAAACAGCATCTGATGGTCACCAGGAAACACGGGCAGGTCTCTGTCAGCAGATCCTTGGTCCTGTGCCCCCGCGGCTGCCCCCGGGCCGCCCCCACCTGTGCTCTGGGCCAGCTCAGGCTGAGCGGGCCCCCAGAGGGTGGAAAGTCTCATGTCTGTGGGGCAGCTTCAACAGCACACACGGTTTTAAAAGCTGCCATAGGAACCTAATGAGAGAGGACTTGTATTTTCAGAAATTACATTTGCCTTTTACCCAAAATTGAAATGGTGATATATCCTAACCCTACTCAAAGGGTGCTGCATCAATGGTCGCTCTAACTATGCTTGCTTTTTTCTTTATTCCAAATTATTTTACTGTGATAGAATAACATAACATTTACCGTCTTAACCATTTTAAGTGTACAGTTCCGGGGTGTTCCACGCTTGCTTTAAAGTGGACTTTTTTCCATACAGATGCAAACGGTAATGGAGTGAAGCAAAATGGTTTCTCCGTAAAGAAGAAAAACATAATTTTGATATATGCTAATAGAAAAGTGCTGATTCAAGACAGTTTTAAATATCAATATTCATGATGAAATGCTACAAATTCCTTTGCCTAGAAACTATAAAACTATGCTTTTCTCCAGAAGCTGATATCTTTCTGAGTGATTACTTCACAGGACATACATTTAAAAACGGGAAGGTTTAACGAGGAGCAAAGTGAATACATTTGGAGAAGAGCATCTTACATCAGTGACTGAGAAGCGAACAGGAGCTCCCACACACAACACCGCCAACCGGCACCTGCGACAGAGCAGCAGGGCCAGTCCCCGCGGAGCCCACCCCTCAAAGCTCCGGGGGCTCCAGGGGATGCAAATATGGACCCTTCAGTACCGTGCCGCTTGCAGCAACCACAGCACGTATCATTTTAAGTCATCTGCTAGAACTTTTCAGTACTTCTGTGGCTTAATTTTGAAAAAAAAAATTAGGTGAGAAACAACTTACGGGAGAATAACTTATCTCCAACAACAAAATTTCTTTAGGAAAAGATCAAAGTTAAAACCAGATGCAGTGTTTCTATGGAAACGCCAATAAAAGTCTTATTTCTCAAGTGTGAAATATAAACGGTGTGTGAGGGGGCAGGGAGGGGCTGCTAGGCAAACCCTAAGGGAGTCTGAGCCGCATCAGAGCCCCCCACTCCTGTCACGACTGGGGGTTCCAACGCTGAGCACCGCGGGAGCAGCTGCCTGGAGGGTTATTTGGTTTTCTTTTGTGTTATTGCCTCATGCTAATTTTCACATTCTTTCTGAACAACAGAGTTAAGTGACACGGTATCATATTATTATTCCATTACGATAACTATTTGCAACATTTTCTGTGATGCACCAGCAAACACAATCAGCAGTAAAATGAAAGGTGCTCGGATAAATGAGTCCCTGGTTACAACGGGAGGCAAGAGGGAAGGCCGCAGGGAGAACAGGGGTGCATTTGCTCCAGGCTGAGGGTGGCTGCCTGCATTCAAATAAAAGGCGGGGTCTTTCCTGATGGTGGATGAGGAAGCCCCGCCCACACCACAGAGAGCTGACCGGCAGCTCTTCTCAGCGTTGTTGACGCCGCACTCAACCCGGTCACGCAGTCCCGGGTGAGGTGAACAGCACAGCACAGCCGTGACCTGTCACACAGCCTGGGCCCGCCCCAGACCCGGCTCTGCACTCCGTACGAGCCGCAGAAAGTCTGGCCCGACGACAGCACACCGGCTCTGGTGAGATCTCCAGACACGTTTTCTCACTTCCACACTAAAAACAGCATTCCCAATGCCGGCGCGACATCAGTCTCCAAGCTCTTTCCGAGCAAATGCTCACTGACAATGACCTCACATCCCTGCGGGAGCAGGCCTGACGCGGCACAGCTGGGCGTGACTTCTGCGCAGTGTGGGGCACAATCGCATCATGCCCAGCTGTTACGAAATGAGGCTGAGGAACGATGGAGGCCTGGCCTCTGACCACTCGGCCCACTTCACCGGCTCCAGCACCAAGCAGGCTCAGCACCCTCTGGTCCCCGGGCCGTGACCCCACTGTGCTAGTTACCAGGGGCCACCTGCTGGTACCCCTGCCTGCCACTCTGACCTGGGCACCCTTCCTGCGGCTGAACTGGTCACGCTGGTTTGACTTGTGGGAGTCTCCGGTTTCCAAGCCTGCGCTGGGCCAGGGGACAGCCAGGGGCTTTCCAGCACAATCCTATGGGGACATTTCACGCTCTATTTACAGATCATGGCAGATTTTCTGTAAAGTTGAGGTGCTGGCCACATTCCACTACATGTAAGGTGCTCTGGGCCCTGGCACACCCACACAGCACAGTGTTTATGCTGCAAAAGGCGGGCTAGCTTTCTTGCTGAGTCACACTGGGCCACCACTCAGAGGCCACGTGGACAGTCCAAAATGTCACTGCTGACGGCTCTTCCACTTACCCTCCTGTGTGTGTGCGTCTGTGCCTTACACAGCTGACGTGGCCTAAGTCTGTCTTCCCTAATTTAGTGACACATCCCTGCTCGTCCCCGCAGGGGCACATCCCTTCCTGCCGTCTGCACCCCGGCACTGCTGGGCTGCTGCCACGCTGAGGTGCTGTGGACGGAAACCCTTTCCTGCCGAGTTGTGCTTCTTCATTCTTTAAACTGGCATCAGGACAAGTCTTGGGAACAAATTCGTTACTTGCAATATGGTCAGCTACTAGTGTTTAATCTGGAGCAGCAACTCACATTAAAAACACCCTAAAACACAGAGAGCTACTCCAGTGCGCTGAAGCGCACTGGGCGAACAGCGCACAAAGACCAGCAGAGAGCGTGCCTTCAGGCGGCAGCAGTTTTAAAAGCTGGAGTGTATCAAGAGTCGGCAGAGGGAAAAATCTAATGCAGCGCTCGCAACAGTGGGCGAGCCTCGCCACTGCCTCCTGACAGTGTAAGCAGGTTTCCTGGCTCAGAGGCACAGCACAAGGGCTTGAGCCAGGCTCCCGGGCAGCCCCGGCGCAGGTGACCTGGTGGGCCTTGCCGCGGCAGGAGTGGCTGTGCGGCCCCCACCCCACCCACTCAGTTCTTAGCCACAAAGGCAGAGCAGGACCTCCACCACCTGGCCTCCAAACAAGGTTCTCTTCCAGGAGTTTTTCAAGGTTTGGGGCAAAAACAGGCTTCCTATTCAGGATTCACAGTGAGTGTGTCAAAGCTCAGTGAGAATAGGATCAAGACTCCCATATTCTTTGTTACAAACCTTCAGAAAAAAGCGATAGGAAATACAACAGGTTTTCTCCATAACACCTTACATTTTGATAATTTATTCATCTATGTGCCTGCGAATCATATTTCAAAAACTAGTCACACAACTATACCCCCCCGGGCCAGGGGGCTCAGTTGGTTAGCGCACTGCCCCCCCATGTCAAAACACCCTGCTTCTCCAAAGCACAGGAGGGAACCTCCTCAGATTTCCAAGCACCTGGGGAGACAGACTGACGAAGGTGCTTGTCTGCACTTTCTGGGAAGTCAAAGAAGTAAATACGCGGGTTCTGTCCTCCTGAACTAGAATTCTGCCTTCTCAGACACGAAACAAGGTTACCAGGCTGGAGGGGTCTAACGAAAAGCACCTTGTCATGAATTCTTGTGGTGGGGCGATTCTATTTTAAGCCTGGAGGAAGCATAATGAAGACCCGTGAACTGCGAGATTCCAGGTGGCTTCTGCTGAGAATGGCACACTGGGACAGTAAGAGCCCAGCGCACATGCGGGTCAAGGCTGAAGCGCACCCGGAACAGCTGCCAGAGCTGAGAGGAGGAGTGTTTACACGTACGGGCAATTACCGATTGCTCACTGAACAAGGAAAAGAAAAAGGGAGCAAAGCTATTACTAAGAATCTGGGAGCCAACGCGACCAAGGTGGAGAATCCCACCAAGACGGCAATACCCACCCTATCTAAGCTACGATTTTCCATTTCCAAAGCCGTCCAATGAACCGCTGCATAAATGGGGACCTGGAAGCCTGTATGTCTCGGTCCAGACGGACAGACAGACGAAGCTGGCTCTCCCCACAGTGCACTTGCAGATCAGACCCAGACTGTCTGGGAAAGCTTACACTGACCAGACACCCTTTCAAAAATCCTTAAGAATGAGATTTCCGGGCCCTGGCCGAGTAACCCAGCTGGTCAGAGCACCGTCCCTACCCTCCAAGGTTGCGGGTTCGATCGACGCCCAGGGCACATACAAGACTCAACCAATGAGTGCTCACTCTGATCACTCTGAGGTGGAACAGCAAATCCATGTGTCTCTCTCTCCCCCTTTCTCTCTCTCTCTAAAATCAGTCAACAAACTTTTCAAAGTTGAAAAAAGAACAAGAACAAGGATTTCCAATGAGCTGGGTTTTCCCCAACAGCTACAGCCACCCGCTCACACAGACACCCAGTCCCGGCAGCAGCGACACCCACAACCAAGTGCACGGGTGCAGGCATATTATTTACTCACCCTCCTAACAGAATCTGGGGCTGGCTGGATCCGTTCGTGACACCAAACACATCAGGAATTAAATCACCATTGAAGCTGAAAAGAAAACACCGCGCAGCTATTTCATTAAGCTCTCTAACTCGAGGACCTTCGGAGGCACGGCAGACATTACGATGTCACCAGCACCTGCTGCAGTCTACGAATGTCAGCGGAAGGGATGTGTCACTTCCAGGTGCCGGGTGCGATTTTTGTCCTGGACCCTCCAGCCCCTCCCCCACGTGTCCCACAGCCCAGCTGCGCAGATGGCGAGGCTGCTGACAGCCCGGTCTCTACGTGACGGCCCAGAGCAGGGCCCAGTGCTGACCTACAAGGGATGTGCAGGGCGAGGGAGAAGGGAACTTTTGTTCTAACACGATGGGGTTGTCTGGGACCTCTGCTTGACCTAGCCCACCCCTGAGTGATAAGGAGGCGTCACAGACTTCAGAACCGCGGCCCATCTTGTTTAGTTAGATGGACTTAGGAGAAATACCCCACAAAAGTAACCCCTGGCGGGTGGGACAATCCAAACCGGCCACTGCCTTCGGCAACAATGATGGAGGAGTGGACGCAGGGGAAGAAATCAAGCCGAGTGCCTTTAGGAGGGATCCCTGAATTTGTAGACTTCCAATGGCTGTGACCTACTGCTATTGCGCCTGTGACTTCAATAACTACGAAAGGACAAGAATGTGGCCCCACTGGTCTCCACCCTGTTACCCGAACCCTGAAATCTGTATTGATTTTATGCTGTTTGGAGGCAATCAATGATCCCACTAAGGAAGAGCTGTGAAAAAGGACAGGAGTTCCTCCTCGACACAGAAGTCTGTGCAGGTTGCTGGGGGCCACCCTGCACCTTCGATGTTTGTCAGGTAAGCACTGCAGCTTCACCCCCAACAGTCCCCTTAGTTCTCTGATCTGTGGCATGGGCAGAGTCAACACAGGTCCCTAGCAGACACATTCGGAGCTACCGAGACAGAAACAAAACACAATCTCTTCTTCTTTCCAAAACACTGAACTTCATTTTTCTCTTTCCTCCAACATGGCGAATAAAAACCGTATAACCAAGAGCGCGGGCCCCATCAGCTTTCAAGGGAGAATGAATTCAGTGTCGATTCTACACTGCAAAGTGGCTTTTATGTGAAGAGTTTTATTTTATGTTTGTCGGTTTAAAATTACTCAAAGGGAAGCAAGCACATACTTACTCCATAATTAGAGGTTCGTCTTGAAAAGTCCTATTGAGTATGGTCATATTATTGGGATCTGTAAAGAAAGCAAATAAATAAATTATAGGCACTTTGTATTCTTTTTGATATCTACCCTTAGGGAAAAATACTCTTTCATTCTCTTTCAGGTTCATCTCTAATTAATTCCAACTATTACCATTAATGAGACAGTATGAATCTAACTCGAATGGACACCAAGTTGGTGAAGACAAAATACTGGGTGGGCTCGTTCCATAGTGAAGACCAGCATCACGGTAACTTCCACGGGAGGCTTCACCCTGAAAGCCTCTTGGGTGCGTCTTCTTTGTGTACCGCTTAGCAGGAGAGCGGTCGACAGTTACAGTTTCTTGGTGGAGAAGACAACGCACACAAAACTCGAGAACGCCCATGTTTACAAATGAGCTGCACTTTCTACACGGCTCTCCTTCCTTAGACCCCCACTGACTGAATAAATCTGAAGTACTGAGATTCCTGTCTGTGTTCCCCCATGTTACAGGAAATGTAATTGTGTCCTCTGCGCCCTGCGTTGAAATCTGGCTCCAGGAACAAAGCTGTCGGCTCAGGTGCAATAACTGGCTTTTCAGATGAGATGTGGAGGTTTGCGAGTGCGTAGGGCAGACTGACCCTCTACTCTTCCTCTGTGCTTCCCGCACAGCATTTCCTAGACACCCCTGCGGCTGAGCCTCGGAATCAGACGTGAGCCTTGCCCCTCAGATACACTGTGAGTTTGGGAAGGCAGGGGTGCACGGAGGCTGTGGTCTGGCCACGTCTTCTCAGTCTCGCCACTGAACCAGGAGTCTCGGGCAGGTGCAGGGAACAGCGTGCTGGGCACGTGGCCTTCCGGCAGCTGTTGTGGACATGGCCACTTTCTGAAAAGTCAGTAGCCTCCTGAAGGTCAGAATTGTTCCAGAAAGTTCAACCTAGAGTCTGTTCTGTAAGCCACCAAAACCCTTTAATGAATCTCTCTCTTCCTTAGGCTAGCCAGGCTGAATTTTGTTTTCTGGAACTGACCTCAGAATAGCTCTCGGGCGATAATGGAAAACAGAAAGCGGACTTCTAAAAAAGCTTTTACGGACAATTACTGACACTTAAGAATTGCATTTTTTTTTTTTAAACTGACGCAGAACAAAATTTTTGTTACTTAACAATTCCAGGCATATTTTCCCTTCACTATCCAAGGATAAAAATTAACCCCCCCCCCCCCCAAACAAGCTCACCTAACGTTTGATTTTGTCCCCAGAAGATAACAGCTCCTAATTCGCTGCTGGCATGATTTTTGGGCAGATACGTCAGGAGGACGTCCATCTGCGAGTCTCCATCGTAGTCCCCAGGGACGACACCCGTGATCAGGGCACTGTGATTCCTGGAGAAACGAGCGGGACGATACTCAGCGAGGCTGCTGTGGGGAAGGATACCTCCGTGCTGGCGCCGCGCCAGACCGTTGCAAGGCAACGGTCACAACGTCTCAGCCGTGACGCGGCAACATTCCCTTCTCGACAGCTCGTCACCGTCACGCCTGTGTTAGGCCTCTTTGGTCTACAGGAGAACTCAGGGTGGGGAGTTCTGAGATTTCGGGAGTCAGCGATTGAAGGCACAGCCGAGGGCAAGGTTCTGGCTTTAAGCTAACAATGGGGAGGTGATGGAAGGTCTACAGGAGGAACCGTCTGACCCCTCGCCCCCCATTCCTGGAAGGCCAATCAACGCTGTCTTAAGAGACAAGACCAGTCTGAACCCTGTCAGGAGAAACCTCAGTTTTACCATCAAGCGCTGGCTAAGATGGTGCGTCACTTAGTGTTTCTGTCCAGGACCCCAAGATGCCTGGAAGGTGCTTATAGCAGATGGGGCTCCTAATGAACTGCTACAGCAACAAAGGTATCACTATCGTTTTAGCAGTTAAAAGATATTTTTAAAATATTTAATTTTGTTCTTTAATACAGATTTGAGATATAGAGTAAAAACTAAAAACTTATTTTACTTCTGAAAGCTATTCACGATTCACAATGGAAACTAAGTTCCTTTTACCAAAACTAGCAATACAGTATCAAAACACGCATACCTTATATTTTTAATTAAAAAATGCTATAATTATTTACACTGAACTTGAAAACTTAACATTCTGAAGTCCTGTCATGATATTTTTGAGTGACCCAACCAAAAAAAAAAAAGGCCTTAAATTCAATTTCTAGTTATTTCTACTTAGAGCAAATAGCAAGACAGCAAGTTTCCAAATAGACTGTGGGAAATTACTTTCTAAATATCACCAGCATCTATAAATGTATACGTATATATATGGTTTAAAGTGAAAGTAAGGAAAATACGGAGAAAGTGGTGAAGCAGCACAATACAACAATAGCTTTACTGTACTGCATCTACTCAGTCCGCCGCAGACAGCACGCCGAGTGCTCAGCAGCTACGTGTCACCGGGCCGCTTGGTCTTCACCACTTAAAGCACGTATTTCCCTCACCGACCAGGTTAGCACCCTGACGTTTGGAGCAATTAGGCAGCTTCCAGTGTTACAAGTACAGCTGGGACTCAAATTCGGTGTGTTGGCACCTAAAATTGAGCCTTATTACAATAAAGTAGTTTTGGCTATGCCAGTGTCCTCGAGGAATTCCAACATGACTTACGCCTGGGGTGTAAAAATGGTGACAGGCCAGCCCCACGTGCCCCTGTGCAGCCACTGTGTTTAACGTGCACACCCCCGCGTGGGTGCCTGTCTGTGTGCGTGTGCAGTTACACACACCGCGCATGCTCGCCAGTAACACTTGTCCGGAAGCACTCGTGACCTGGTGGCAAAAAGTACCCCGAAACAGACAGGAACGTGTGACAAAGGCTTAGACAGGAACGGTGACACAGGCATCAGGAAAGGACAGCGCAGACGGAGGGGTGCTACGGGACTGAGCAGGGCAGGGCAGGGAAACCGCTGGCTACAGTGTCGGGAGAAAAAGGCTCCGCAAGGCAGCCCTTTGTCCAAATACCCCCCCCCCCCCAGAATGCGGAGTCATCAGCAACAGTGGGAGGCAAGAGTTAGGCACCAGGCTGAAAGCAGGTTTAACTCAAAGTCTGCATTGTGAATGCCGGTCCCTTCTACTTGTCCCCAAGCAAGATAAGAACCAAGCAGTTTCTTCCTGGGAAGTTTCAGGAGTCAGAGACTTAAGGCATAGCCGAGGGCAAGGTTCTGGCTTTAAGCTAACAATGGGGAGGTGATGGAAGGGAGGAACCGTTTGACCCCTCGCCCCCCATTCCTGGAAGGCCAATCAGCCAGGAACACGCCCACAGGGTAAGAGACAGTTTCCAAATTAGCGTCCTAGTGCCTTACTCTTAACTATGAATAGACACCCGGCCCTTGGAAGAAAACTGAATATTAAAGACAGTCAAAACCAAACAACAATAAGAAACCTGAAGAAAACAGAGACACTAGAGAGAACAAAAGAAAACCTCAAAACTACAGTTTGAGACAGAAGGGAAGTACGTCCATTAAAGAAAACATGCTAAAGACCACATGGGAAGGGAAAAACCAACGAGAAGAAAGAAAACTTCCTGCAGATGGAGGAGAGCGACAGCTAGCAAACAGTTCAACAGAAGGATTAAGATAACACTGAGGCAACCTCCTGGAAGGGAAAATAAAGCAACATGACAAAAATGCAGACAAAGGAACAAAGGAGGACCACGCAGTCCAGTAACCAACACACAGGCGGTTCCTGAAAGAGCAAACAAAAAAACTCCCAGAGAAACAATGCCAGCACGTTTTAGAAAGCCCCCAAGGACAGAGGCCCCCCCTTGAAGGGGCCCAGCCAATGCCCAGTGCAATCAATGACAGATGACCCGCACCAAGGCACACTGACCTGGAATCGCAAAGCACAGGGGTGACAAAGAGACCCCAGTAGCCTCCAAAACTTAAAATCAAACAAGTCACGTTTGCAGGATTAGGAGAAAGAAAAACACTGAATATTAAAACAGCAGCCCGTGGAGCTGGAAGAGAAGAGGCCAGGGAACCATGAAGAGCGGGCAGAAAAGGTCTCGGACTGAAGGGCGCGCCACGCCTCCTCTCTCAGGAACTTCCCGAAGGATGCGCTCCTGTCATGGAAGCAAAGATGCTACAAACAAAAGGGCCCAGGATCCAAGGAACTGGGATCCGCCACAGACCAGCACAGGGGGCGTGCCACGGTGTGACTCTGCAGAAGGCCTGGAGAAGGACTTGGGGGGGCCCAGTGGGGACCACGAGTGCACGAAGGGCCTGTGGCAGGTATGAGGGGCCATCTGCAGAGAAAATAAGGACACGTGCACAGAAAACCGCACTTCATTTTGTCAAGAGCCACCCGTTACTGCAGGAGGGGAGACTGTACAGAGTGGGAATCCTGCAAGCTGCCTGGCTCTGCAGTAGAGTCTCCATGGTCAGGAAGTGAGCACCGATTGCTGACCCAACCGGAGACATGAGATAACTCCGTGGAGATGATGGGGGTCGTTTAAGGGCGGCAAATCCTCATCTACGCTAACAAAAACTCCAGCAGATGAAGACAGGAACTCAACTACAGTGAAGGGACATATTTTAAAACATGGAAACAAACACCAGAAGAAACAGCTAATAGTTTTAAAAGTGTTTGCATCTGGGGGAGGAAAAGTATTTGCATCTGGGGGAGGAAAAGGGTGAAGAATAGCTATTTTTATTTTAAAAAATACTCTAAGTTAAAACAAAAACAAGAGTTTCAAATTTCTGAAAGTGCAGGAAGTCCTCACTTGACATCACTGGTAGGTTCTTTGACTTGAAGCGAAACAACACGTAAGGAAACCAGTTTTCTCCCAGATGGACTGATACAAACAAGAATTAAGTCCCTATGGCATTTCATCCACATTATAATGAACAAAATAGAACAAAACAACACTATTCGGGGACCTGATGATATAAAACAACACCGCATTAGTGAACAAAATTAATCGGGATTTAAAAAAGAACGTAGTGGAATGCAAGTCCTTTATAGCCCATAAATTTCCTTAACTTTCAACCTTCCAAGAATAATCATTTCTTGTATATAAGAACGTTTCTTGCATACAAGGCAGTTCATTTCTTGCATGTAACATTTTCCAGTTTCTGCCCCTCCCCACTGCCAGCATGCTGATGTCCAGGACTCAGAACTGCTCTCCAGGGGACAAGCCCCTGTTTCTTCACCGACAACTTCCCTCCCAAAGTTCTAACTCAAGTGGCCTCATTACATATTTACAATTAAACACTGTAAAGTCTGAGCACTCATTAGCCCATATGGGGACTGATTTTTTTCTTTAATAGAGAGGAAGGAAGGGAAAAAGAGCGGGAGAGGAACATTGATTGGTTGCCTCCCGCATGTGGCCCAGCTGAGCACCAAAACCACAACCCAGGTGCGTGGAGTCAAAACAGGGACCTTTTGCTTTGCAGGATGATGCCCAACCAACTGAGCCAGACTGGTGAGAGGTGAAGAAAATTTAAAAAATGCTTCCTAAGTAGTCCTTCATCTTTCCATGTACCCACCCATCCTGTATGTGGTTAACAAGTACATCAACCTAAATCACCGTTTTCTTCGTCTCTCCTTTCAACGGGAATTGTAATGACTGCCCACGTCTCCGGGGGCTGAGCCCAAACTCATCCTGATATCGATGGAGGTCCCTTGTCCGCCCTGATTGCATCTCCCCGTCCCCAGCTCTCCGGGGTGCGCCCCTGGCTTCCATCAGGCAAACCCTCCCAGCCCCTCTTCACGCCGTGCTGTTTTTACTGCCATCCCTTGGTCAGGCTGAGTCCCCTCACCTGAGGTTTACTTAGGGTCAAGCTGAAGTCCCACAGCTTTCTAGAAGCTGCCCCTGTAGCCTACGCTGACTCATGGCTTCTGCCCTGAACCAGCCAGCAATCAACCCTTGTTGCTTGTAGCTTCAAGAGTACGTGGGCTCACTGTTGATGGCGGTCACTGGGTGTTTGCAATGCCAGTCATATAAGAGAAGTATTATTATTATTTGAACATTTAAAAAGTGTATCCTGATTTGAATGCCTTCAAAATCGACCTTAAAGACTCAGCACCTACCAGTCAATAAACAAAGGAAAAATAAGAACGGGGGACTGGCCTTTTCCCCATGGTGCAAAGCCCCCGCCCCCGCCCAAACACAGCGGACCTAGTAAGTCTGTGAGTGAGCTGCATAGTCAGATTGCGGGACAGACAGTCCACAACACTCAGGAGGGCCAATCGGACCGCAAGGGAATGACGAGTGACCGCAGGAACCCACCTGGGCCCATTCACTGCGTGCACTTTTAAAGTAAGTCGCTTGTAAACTGTGACACAGTCGGCATTGTTCCAAACAAAATGACATCCCACTCATCCCTTCGTGTCGACACCGCAGTTGGGTAAAACTGACTCCAAAGACTGGCTATTGCATTTCTCTCATTGCACTAGTGACTGTTTTACAGAAACAAACACACATGTACTTACTTCAAGGACACCTTCACTTTGGGTTTAAAATAGGGTGCATTCTGGTCTGCCAAAAAGACGATTAAATCATTTCCTAAAAGAAGCGGATAGAGGATATTAGAATAAGGTTCCTTGGTAGGACACCCAACTGGTACTTCCAAGAATTTTCCAGGCACCGTTCTCAACAAGAAAACTTTTATTTGACTCCAGTTCGCCTGCCCTCTCAAGGTCAGCCCACGAGTCTGAGGAATGGAGACCCTGGCAGCGCGTCACAAATCCGGTGTTCAGAGGTAGGTGGTTGGACAACCTGAGCCGATTAGAGGCCTCTGCCTGAAGTCAGAGCGGTTGACTTAAAAGAACCATGTAAAGAACCTGCCTTGTAACTCTGTATCAAGCCTCGTCCAAACCCAACAACGAAGGCCCTTGTTAAGGCTGTTTAGTTCATCAGATGCATCGCGGGAAGGACACAGGGTCTTGGACAGCAGGTATCTGACTAATAAGAACATGATTACGTATTTAAGCAGAAAAAGCTCAATTGCCCAAGACCGTCTTGTGGCTCCTATGGAACCTTCCCCTGGGCTGATGCATTCTTGGAACTCAGTAAGCATTCAGTGGAGCGTAAGTTAGAACCGTTCAATCAAACACGCGCCACCCTTTAAAAGTCTCCATATCCAGTTTGGATGGAGTAGCTACAGGCTGGGGAGTACGCACCCTTCTCGCAACACATGGAGTCCTACAAAGATAGGGAAAATACCCAGGGGCCATAAGGGGTTCTGGGGCCTTTGCAAGGGCCGGGAGAAGTCTGGGCTGGGATCCTGTCGGTAAAGCTCTGCATAAGCACTTCACTCCTTTCTTTGTAGCCTTGCGGGTTCTCCAGAATGCCAAGACCCTCTAATGCCCATTTGTCAGCATCAAAATAAACAAAACAAAACACTGTTTTGGGATGGTTAAAGCAAGGAACTCCCAAGAACAAGTTGGCAAAGAAAGCAGAGATACGGGAAACTAAGGTAGCGACCGAAGCACACAAGGGCCAGCTGCATACAGGAGACCAGCTCAGGAGAGGAGGCAGCTCAGGAGGGGGCGAATCTGCTGGTGCAGAACCCTTTCCCACGGGGTTTATCCGCGGTCGGGTCCCTGCAAAACTGGGTGCGAGCTGCGGAGAGTTTAGGGCGCTGGGAAGGCACAGGAGCTTCCAGAAAAGCTGGGACCCTGACAAAGGGAGGGGCGACGAACGGTGGAGGCAGGGAGAAGGCCTCGGAGAAGATATGGTCGAGATGCATCGTTTGCAGTTCACTAAAGGGGATGCATGCGGGGGAGGGGGGTTGGGGAGCAGAAAGGAAGGAATGCAGGGGCCTTGGACGGAACGTGGCTACGGAGGCTCCCGGGAACCAGGAAGGACTTTGGGAGGGGGTGATTCCACGGGGAGGAAGAGGTGCAAGGGGGAAAGCCCCGGGCTTCTTAGGAAAAAAAAAACTGGGTGTTTCTAGGGCTTTGGGGCGGGGTACATCACACCGTGGGGTGACCGGGCCAGGACCTGCGGGGAAAGGACGGAGGAGACGGGCAAGCCGTCAAGGATGCTGGAGATAAAGGGAGAGAGAATCAGGGCTGGGGGAAGAGGGGCCGAGCGATCGAGGGGGACCAGCCACCGGGGCCAGGGGTGTAGGGGACCCGCGAGGGGCAGGGGGACACGGGAGGAGAGAGGGAGGGAGGGAGGGCCGGGCAGGCACTGACTTTCCCGCAGCACGAAGAGGTCCGTCTGCTTGTCGGAGTTGAGGTCTCCGAAGGCCGCCAGGGTGCCCCAGGCCTCGGCCCCGAAGAGTTCGGCCGTGACGTTGTGCAGCGCCCGAGCCGGGGCCGGCCCGACTCCCAGCAGCGCGAGCCCCGCGAGCAGCGGCGCCCACAGCACCCAGGCGCCCGGCAGCCGGCCCGCCGCCGCCATGGCCGCCCCTCGGCCCCGCCCGCCCGCCCCGCGCCGCGCTTGACGGCAGCCGGAAAGCACCGCGCCGCCGCCCGCCCGCCCCTGAGCGCAGCTCCGCCGCCCGCACGAGCCGCCGCCCGCCCCCTCGCCCTCACCCCACGGGCGGCCCCTCCGACTGACGCGGCGGCGGCCGAGGGGCGAGCGGGGAGCGGCCCTCGCGCTCACTTCCGGCCGGCGCGCCTCGCGACAGTGTCGCGCGGGGGGGCGGGGCCGGCCGGGCGGCGTTGACAGGCGGCCCCGGGGGCGGTGGCCCAAGCGGCTGCCCGGCGCGATGGCGGGGGCGGCGGGGCGCTTGGCTGAAGTGAGCTGGACTGTCTTGGAGCGGAGAGCCCGGGCCAAGCGCTCAGGTTTGGCAAACTGGGGCGCCCGCTCCCCCCGAGCGCCTTGGGCGGGGGGCAGGTGGGGTCCTGGAGTGAACCTGTGCCCGCGTGTGACCCCTTAGAGAGCGGTCGGCCGTCCGGCCTTCCGCCTGAGGTCTCCCCCCCCCGCCCCAGAAATGAGGGGGTGGCCCCAGCGTTACTCCTTGTGTGTCCCCCCCATAAAGTAGTGGTGACACCGGCTTCGCCGGGAGGCTTCCTCCTTAGAAATCAGACGGCGACCCCCGTTCTTGCCAACGGGAGGGTGTCCTGTGTGTTCCCAAAAGTCAGAGGGCTTTACTCTCAGCCAGGACTATGATCGGCTCGTTGGCTGTGTCAGGTCCCTTTTACATTCCTCTCAAATTCTGAGTCCGGGCAGTTTATCTTTGGTGGCAGAATTGGAGGGGGACAGGCCACGAAGGGGGTCACGTGGAGCGCAGCTAGGGCTCAAGCGGGTCCCTCCCTGGGCAAGTGGCCTCTGGGCGCCTAGTTCCCGGGCGGGGCTCAAGCCCGAGGCGGCCCAGGTCTCACGACGCCGCGCAGGCAGGCAGGCAGTCTACAGGCTGCCTCCTCCAAATTGCAAAGTCACGACTTGGAAGTTAGCACCTGTGGCTGACGAGTCCCTCTGAGAGCCAGGATGGAAACGTCCCTGCTCCGCGCTGGCCGCGTGGGATCCTGAGCTGAAAGTGAGCCTATAAGCAGGAACGCCGAGTCTGCAACCCAGAGTCTTTGTTACTAAATGTCGGAGTTGGGAGATGCTAATGTCAGTGTTGAAAACAGACGCACAGCCCCAGGAACACTGAACTCTGGGTTGGCATTGATGTTAAGAGAGAACAATTGTTTTCTCAGCTATTATGATGTTTTGGGCTCTTCTCATTTAAGAAGGGCTTAGTAGTTTGTTGTGCTCTCTGCCTTTTTTTTTTTTTAAATTTGAAGAAATTATCTAATTCCATAAATCACACAGAAGAAATTTACCCAATCGTTGTCGCTCATTTCATTCTGTTTTTAGACTTTAAAAAAGTTCTGTGCTTATTTGGGTGATAACAAAACTCCCAAGAAAGCAGGAGAGAAGTTCTCAAAAAGTAATCCTTAGCACATCTGAGTCGATACAGGTACTTCGAAAGTCACATATATTTTTGTTTCACATTTTTTCTTAAAACCATTGTTTTGTATTGAAGTATTGAGTTGACAACTAACAACATATGTGCCTGGGTTATAAAGAATTATTGGATCGATAATATCCGATCACAGAGAACCATCCGAGTGTTTTACAGGAGCTCAGCTCTGCCCTCAACATACATTTCAAAAGCATTTCTTGTTCTCCTTAATAAGTATATAGGGTTTATTTTCTTTTCTAGTCTTTATTTCCTCTGAAATGCATGTCATAACAGTAAGCTTTGAAAACCTACCTCCCCTTTCTTAACTGAGAAAAAAAAATTCCAATTTTATTTAAATGTTGTTGAACGCAGTCACTTAAATTCTGTGTCATGTGCAAAGTGGTTTAGCACGCTGTATAAATGTTGGATGTTCTTGTATGTTTACAGCATGGCAGTAAAAGAGACACCACTGGAAGCCATTACTTCAGATTAGTTGAGTTTCAGATTCTTCCAACTCTGCAGTATAAACCATAAAGTTTCTCGAGTGAATCATTGACATCCCATGTCATTAAAAACAGTCAATCTGGCTCTCGTTACCTTTAGAAGAGTATCTGAACGGAGCTTTGTTTGAAACATGGGCTGATCTGATTCCAACGGAGACGCTGCAGAGTTCTGAGCATTGTTACATAGATGTAGTGGTGTCACCACGTCACTGCTCCCTAGAGAAGGGCACTCTCAGGTGACATTTGATAAGTGGATGTTCCGTATTTCTGCCTAACTTAGGTAAGCAACTGCGACCTCCCAAAGCAAAGCACATTTCCAAGTCGACCAAAATAAAATTCCAAAACCAAAATAAAATTATGACGACCCTTGATTATTGTCTTTGCTGCACACTGCATAATGTTAACAACTGCTCACACTGCTTTCGATTAATCTAATGCTGATTGCTTCTAACCCTCACTAAACAGTCGGGAAACTGGCTGTAGTTTAGCCTGTGACGCTTATGATTAGAGCCGACACCTTGAAATGGCCCACTCGCCTGGTGCAGTCGTCTCTTCCCCGCCAGCTTTCTTAAGGTCTGGTAAGTGTGGAGACCCCCGACGGGGCTTGTTTTAAATGCTTTTGTTTCTGAAGTTCAATGTCACCAAATGATAGCGTTTTGATCCTGTCTCTCTCTGGTGGGCCCCAGCCTGGACCCCGCTGCTCTGCATGAACTGTTCGGCGCAGGTGCGCGCTGTGCCGGGTGTGATCTGTCATGTTGCTGGTGTGTGTGTGGGCACGGGCAGTGACGGCTGAGCCTCAGTTGTGAAATGGGGCACAGAAAGCTTCTTTGGTGATTGCTGTCTTGCACAATGGGAATAACTTTTATAAGTTAGGAATTTTTGGTCAGCGCCCCAGTGATTTACTCTTCATCAACTCCCTGTGAAGTAGGTACCTTCGTACATTTTCATAGACAGGCAAGGGAAGCTCACTTGGTGCAGAGAGTCAGCATCTCACCCCAGGTCCTGAGACTTATGTTTCAAGCCGCGTGCTTTCCCTGCTGCCCTGTGGCTTTTTGATGCGAGGCTGTGGGGCATGGTGGCACAGTGGCTCTTCGGCGGTTACACTGGTAGGATCCCTTGCAGACGGGGTGAGAGCTGTGCAGTTGCTCCCCAGACGCGTGCCCAGGGTTTGAAAACGGGGTAGAGGAAGTTCATGCATCCCGGGAAGAGCATGCGTGGGTGGATTCCCATTTGGAGCCCAGGCCTATGGATGCATCCGGCCATTTGCCGAGTGGCCCTGGAGCAGAAATGAAGACGGGGATCTCCAGGGCAGTTCTCTGCAGGTCATGAGCCACCTTGGGCCGTAATGTGCTGGTGGGCGAACACTCTGGGAGAAGCCAGTTGGCAGGAGGCTGCTTTGTCCCTCAGGAACCTTAAGCAGAATATTCAAGCCTCAGGCCCCATTCACAGATCAGTGTGAGGTGAGATGAACAGGCCAAAGAGAGACAGGGAACACTTTCTTTTCGGTTTCCCCATAACCATTTATTGCCATTTGTATTTTGAGTCCTGTTTTGGCAAGGTGGAGGAGACAAGTCTCAGAGAAAAGAAATAAATAGGGCAGGGAAGAATCACAAACGGGAGATAACAAATGGGAGATAACAGAGCTTCTACTGTAAGGAACGGAAATGATTCTTGTCTCCAGTTATCATCAGCTCAATGACAACCGAGTGTGTGTAGCATTTCCAGGGCTTGGTTTCCGATGGAGCCTTTGCACTGAGAGAACAAGAGAGCATGCATGTCTGGACTGTGCTTTCTTGCTCCAAGCAGCAGGTCTGGTTCCCGTTCTGGCCTCCCGGCCGGGGGCTGGGCGGGCTTGCAGCACCAGCGATGTCGTTTGGCCGTTGTGGGGAAACCAAATGCTCAAGATATGCTTTCGTGCATCATAGTGCTGAAAATTTCAACACCTCGGAACGGCGCTTTCACATTACAAAGTGCTTGAAGGCGCCTACAGGAAGCTTTTCCAGCACCATGGTGTAAAATTGAAACAGAATGTGCCAAGAAGCAAAATAGAAAAATACCGACCTTCACTGTTGCAAGCCGTTCTAAGGACTGATTCCTTATAAATGACTTGCAACATTTACACTTTTTCAAGGTTCCTCTAACCACAACTTAGCAGTGACTCTCAGGAAACACTGAAAACTTTTATCTGTTAAAGTAAATACTCAGAGTGGTTTGCATTTTTAGTTTATTTACTAATTTAGAGGTAGTGCCTTTGTGTTAGAAATGCTTGTTGTCTCCTGTTTAGTTCCTGGGACGTTATCGTGGTAGGGGAGTGTTTTATGGAGCCGTTTCATTTAACGGGCATTTTGAAGCATGGGGTCACAGCTGAGTATTCCCTGGTGCTTTTGGGCAGAAACTATTCAATGTGACCAAACATGAAAGCCATATCTTGCTTTTGGAAAACTAGTCTTCAATTTACCTAGGTTGTTTTATGTATTTTGGTCCTCTTTATTCCTCCTGAGTTCGTCTCTGCGATTGTGTCTGTTTCTGCTCTTTCTTGCATTAGTGTGCGTCCTGCATGTGTGTGCGTGTGTTCTGTGTGCGTGCTGGACCTGCACTGTGACTGCCGGGGTTGGCGTGTGCTAGGCCTGAGTGTGGGTTGTCTTGTTCTGACTGCTCACAGCCAGAAAAAGGTCTGGGTGTCCAGACTTGCCTGCCTTCCTCCCTCCCTTCCTTCCTACCTGTTGTTCTTCTTTTTTTTTGTATTAGTTTTTTAAAATCTCAGTTGACATGCAATATTATGATAGGTTCAGGGGCACAGCGTATGGATTAGACATTTCTGACCTTATGAAGTGATTCCCCCGCTAGCCTAGTGCTCACTGGATGTCCAGGTTTTCCTTTAAAGAACCTTGGAGTGAAATGAACAAGACAAGGAATTTATAGGCAAATCCTCAGCCAAAGTAAATGGATTATTCGGGAAGGAGCGTAGCGCCCAGCAGTACGTCTGAGTGCTCTGGTTTCTCCCGTGGCCACCACGGGGGCACACAGCTCGCCGGCCTCGCGGAGCTGCTCAGCCGGAGCCGGAGCCCGCTGCAGTG
Organism: Desmodus rotundus; assembly: GCF_022682495.2. Taxonomy (NCBI): domain Eukaryota; kingdom Metazoa; phylum Chordata; class Mammalia; order Chiroptera; family Phyllostomidae; genus Desmodus; species Desmodus rotundus. The sequence goes on from NC_071398.1 coordinate 2,320,995, forward strand.
AGGGCGGCGCCCTGCGCCGAGGTGGGGGGCGTCTTGGCGTTCTTACTTCTATTGTTAGATGATACTGTAGGAATGAGTCTTTCTGGAGAATAAGAGGTACTGACCTGCAGTCGCGGGGATGCCCGTCCAGCATAGAGAGCAGAGTGAATAACGTTGCAATAACTGTGTACAGTGACAGATGGTGACTAGACTGAGTGTGGCGATCTCGTCGCAAGGCCTGCGAGCGTGCAATGACTGTGTCGTACACCTGGGAATGATACAATGGTGCGTGTCAACTATGCTCCCATTAAAAATATGTTTTAAACAAGAATTTATTTCCTTCAAAATTGAAAAGAAATTACGCCTTCGCAAAATGAGCGCTCAGCTTATCTCTGTCTTGGCTGCCCGCTTCTCCACATCTAGTGAGTTTATCCGCTGCGACTTGAGTTTTTTCCTTTACTGATTTCTGTTTAGGTTCTTTGAATAATTTCTTTTTTTCCTTAAGTCAAGTCTCCTTCCGTCACCACCTATTCCCCCTCTACCCTCTTCTACCTCCCCCAACCCCTCTTCCCTCCGACACAGACAGCCTTGCTGTTGTCGGCGTCTCTGAGCTGTTTGTTCGTTATTCAGTCCCTTCACCTTTTCTGCCCAGGCCCTGCGCCCATCCCACCAGCTGTCAGTCTGCGCTCTGTGTCTGTGAGTCCCTTTCTGTCTTGTTTGTTAGTTTATTTTGTTCATTAGATTCCACGTATAAGTGAAATCATATTACACTTGTCTTTCTTTGACTAATTTCACTCAGCATAATTCTCTCCAGGTGCATCCATGCTGTTGCCAAAGGTAAGAGTTCCTTCTTTTTTATGGCTGAGTAGCATCCCATTGTGTAAAGGTGCCACAGCTTTTCTATCCACTCATCTACTGACGGGCACTGGGCTCTTTCCAGATCTTGGCTGTTGTAAATAACGCTGCAATGAACGTAGGGTGTATTTTCTTTTATCAATTTGGTTTGATGGGAATATCAATACCTGGTAAAGTTTTTATGGTATTTCTGGACAAAATTCAATGTTTTATTTTAACATGTGACACTCTTTTCTCTTTAGACATGATATAGTAGCCTTATTTTTGGCCTAACTTAGCAGTCAACTAATCACAAATTCTTGTGGCATAAAGAGACTGTGCGCCTGAGGCTCTTGGGCTTTTTCCTTCAGGAGCTTCAGAAAGTCCACATTGTGTGTTCAGCTGGACATGAAACTCATCCTGCCTCTGTTTACTACCCGTTTGAACTTGTGCAAGTTACTTCACGTCTTCTAGACTTGGATTCCTTGTCTGTAAAAACGATCCCAAAGGGATTATTGTAAATAAAACATCATATGCAAAACACTTAATATTGAGAAGCTGGCCCACACGTTGTAAATATGCTCTCCTCTTCCCTAAAACCACGTGTCTTTTACAGTGTTGCTGATGTGTGTGGAAGCAGGACTTACACAAACCCCAACATGGCTGCTTCTCCCTCTCCCTCACTTTGGTTCCTGCGCTCTCTCTGCGCAGCCGTTTGATTCAGAAAGCTTGTCGTGCTCAGGTACCCTGAGCGTGAGTCAGATTACTCAGAACATAGCTTTCGCCGTCCTGTAAGTCCATGTCACTTTTGTCGATAGTCACTGGAAGCCCAAACAAATCGTGGTAGTTCCCATGGACACCCCTGCCGGACCACAGGAGAGCAGCCATTATCTTGTACATGGGCAGCCGATATTTTTGTATTACATTGGCACTGGGTTCTCTTCGAGTAGGGCGGAATTTTCAGGAGCACCGGCAAAGTGTGTCCTGCTGGGAGCTCTGACCTCTTCTTTCTGGGTCCTGCCCCTGCAATCTTGAAAGAGTTAGGAAATAGAAGCCACACAGGATGGTTTAACTCCCTGAGCACAAATCGCATTGACCTTAAACCTCAGGCTCGCTCTGTGCCGTTATCCTCAGCAAAGATGATGCTTTTCAGACTGTGTTAGTGAAATGGTTTCATGAAGAGTCCAATGGCTTGTCCGGTACTTTAGATGGTTCTGGAATGTTCATGCCCTGCATCCTAAGAGCTATTTTTTCTCTTGCTGTTTTCTTTATCTTCAGTCTTCTGTGAAGCCAAACAAAGGGTAAGCGGAGCCCCCCAGAATTCCTGACTCCCAGGTGACTACCGAGCATGTCCGAGTGGGTCTGGGCTGGCGTCTCACAAGTAACCGGCCAAGACGGAGCTCTTACCTTTTCCTCCGTTCCAGCCGCAGCCTGCGCCTCCCCTAATCTGTTCGTTTCAGTAGGCTACACCGTTACTCTTCCAGCTGCTCAAGCTAAAAATAGAGAACTTACTTTTTCCCTCTCCTTTTTTATTCAGTTCAAATCCTTTTTACTTCACCTCCGAAGCGTGTACCAGAATCTGTCTGTTCACCTCCAGATGCACCCCCCACGTCTAAGCCGCTTACTTCTCTGGTCTGAGTTACTGAAATAGCCTGGATTTCTGTCCTCAGGTTCTTGCCTCTCTACCCCATCATGATGAGAATCTTTAAAGAATGTAAATCGGGTCACGCCTGCAGTCCCCCTCGTGGGGACCCCACAGCACCCAGCCCCTGCCTGCATCTCTGGTCTCCTCGTGGACCACTCCCCTCCCGCCGCTGCTCTTCGGCCAGACCGTCTTGCTTGGCTCCTTAGGCAGGCAGGGCTCTGTTTCCAGGCAGGCTCTCTGCCTGGAAGCCGCCCCCCGCCACCAGCTGACCGGCTAGCTCGGCCCTTTTGGTCATCTTTCAGGTTTTCATCCTGAACTTCGCCTCCCTCGGAAGGCCCAGACACGCCACTCTTAACTTTGATTCTCTGCAGTGTGCTCGCACTGTGTGACATTTCCCTCGCAGCTCTCCCGTGGCACGAGAGAGCAGAGGCTTCCCCTGCTCCGTGCACTTCTGCGACCCCAGACTCCAGGGGCGTGCCTGCCACAGCATAAACGCCAGTCAGGCACAGTGCCTAGCGAGTCCCACCCCGCGTCACTCCCAAGACCCTCCTGCCCGCTTAGAGAGACAGTGGCATGCTGCGGTTAATGCGGGGCCTGCAGGCGCATACAAATAGGCTCAGCTCCCAGCGTGATGCTGATAAAGCTGCGTGAACTGCTTTTGCACCTCCTTTCCTCCTCACCGAGTGCTGGCAACAGTGACCCTCCTCACGTCCTTTTGTGAAGACACAAATGTCTGTGAGGCCCCCTAGCGGTTGTGGTTGTGGTACTAATGACAGCAGCAGTGACTGTGGTCGATGACAGCGGGGACAACTTCAGTGACTGACCTTTATTGACAGCTGTCAACCAATGGTCCTGGGTGTCAATGCCACCAGGAGTCCGCAGCTGGGGTGCTGTGGAGAAGGGAGCCTTACTCAGTGCAAACGGCTCGGTTATGAAGCAGCACAGCTGTGCGCAGCCCTGGGGTGGGGGGGCCTTGCTCTGCCCCTCTCCGGGGAGATTTCCTTGGTGCTTCAGCTGCAGCTGGGGGAACCGTCTTCTGTCTTTGGTGGGAAAGGAAAGTGTGCTTTTGGAGCCAACTTATAGAGAGAGAAGTCCCCATCCTCGTCTCTGATTAGTCTGTCCTTGTGCAAATGAGGACTCCAAATTCTTGCAGTTTGATTGGTCCAGAAAGCTTTGTTCTCATTGGTCAAAATGAAACCACTCTAATTGGTTGGTGGAGATGCTGATGGGGCTATAGCTGCACACCTCTGATCGGAGAAAGTCCCAGCCCTGCTGGTTGAAATACAACTCCAGGAACTTTGTCATGAGGGCTGGCTCAGATGGCAGGGACACCGTGCAGGCAGGCCGTTCAGGGCCTCAGAGGCAGATAGTTGAGTCCGTGCACAGGGAGACAGTTCAGGGCGGGCTGCTCCCTGAAGGGAGGCCCTGTGCGGGAATGGCTGCTAGACTGATTTTTTTGTTTTGTTTTTTTGTTTGCTTGCTTTTAATTTGAGCCCAGTTGGCCACTTCTAGGAGGTAGCTCCTCCCTCAGAGTCCACACTGCTTACTGTGTGATAGGCGGTGTTCTCAGCACTTTACATTTCAGCCTTGCAGCCCTCCCGTGCTGTGGGTGTTATGCCCGTGTCTGGGAAGGAAAGCAAAACCCAGAGCAGCGAGGTTACTGACCTAAGGTCTCAGCGGGGATGCAGACTGGGGCGGAGCCCTGCGCCTCACAGTCGCTGCCTTCCTCCTCTGCACCGTGCACAGCGCCGGCCTCTGTGCAGAAGGGGCCGTGATTCTAAGGCGCCTTGGGGGTGCTCACCGCTCTGGGGTATCTCTGACGTCAGGGAGCTCGTCGCCCGCTGGCGCCTGAGGCAGAGCCACAGATGACTGCAGTGCCTTTGCCTGCGTACAATCTCCTCTCCCTCCCAGTCGCTTCCAGCTGTGTCCTGCCAATCGCTGCTGCCTCTGACCATCAACTTCCAATGCACCCCCTCTCCGGCTGGCCCGCTCTGCAGGCCCTGCCTGGGGATTTTTCTCAGATAAAGAACTGAGCTGTCACTCCCTGGCTTACCCGCACTCATCAGCTCCCCACTCCCTGCAGGGTTGTGGTGGGTTTTGGGGAGGACTCTCTGGAAGTGACATTTGAGCTGACAGAGGAGATAGGAGCCCAGGCGAAGTGGGGTTGAGGAGGGTCCTGGGGTAGGATCATGGGGATGCAGAGAGCGGGACTGTGAGGAGCACCGGGACGGCCAAAGGGCAGAAGGTTCTGACCAGGTCGGTGCTGTGGGTTTGGGCAGGTGGCTTCATCGGGAAGTGTGTGGCGAGAAACCGGGAGAGACTCCAGAGAAAGTGGGCTGTGTGGTGAGGCTTTGCTCAGGGTCCTGGCTGGCAGCAGAGCCACGCCCCATCGGGGCCGGTTCACACTTGCGCACTCCCACATACCTCTGTTTAAAAGCAATAACTTTAGAAATCTTTAATGTAAGCAGTTTTATTTGGTGGTGTGCTAGGCATTGGCAGGGAGTATTAATAATTTCTGTTGATGTTCTTTCTGCTTTGATGGGAATTTTTTCCAATCAAATTGAGTCCCTTTTAAATACGGCTTATCTAAGCCAGATGATTTCAGACTTTTATCTCTTGTTTGTATTAAACGTCTTTTAAATGGCCTTTAAAATAGAGATATTCCAAATAAGAGCCGTTTCCTTAATCTGCATGTTTCCGAGGGCAATTATCTTTGCTGTGTGGAATCTCTCCATGAGTTTTCATCTGTTGTTTCAGTCAGTTCAGAGACCCTTGTGTTTGCTTCTGTCGTCTCGTTTTCATGCAAGTGCACAGTGAAGCGCAATTAATTTTTTATACCCACTTAATCCCAATTCTCAATAGGCTTGTAGCTCTGATAATTATCATTTGTTCGATAACCACAAGGCTAAAAAACCCCTAGCAGAATGCAAAGTTCATTATTACAATCTGACAGCTTCGAAACTCTGTGAGGATCAGAAATTACCACCGGCACTTTCTCCCGCCGTGTTACACTGTGCAGTGTGGGCGTTCGTACCTAAGACCTGTGCCCATCTAAGCCTTTCCTCAGTCTTGTTTATTCTCCTCTTAAATATTTCTGGACGATTTCCTCCCCTCTGCATCCCTGCTGTCACTCTCTTAATTCAGGGAGAGAGGATAAGCCTTGTAAGGAAATGAGGGCTCTCGCGCCGCGGCTTACCACAGCACTGGCAGCCCTTCACTTCTTCCAGTTTGGACCAGGGGGCGCCGTTGCCCAACCCCCCCAGGGCTGTCCGTCATCCGTCCAGAGGACAACAGCAGCCTGGCCTAGGATGTGCAGCCCCCTGCACCGTTGGGCTCAGGTCCCTTCCCCGCGTCCCCCCACCGCCTCTCTGCTGTGGTGTGTGCATCTGGCTGCGGCTGCCAGACGCGACGTCTCCCTGGCTTCTGCCCATGGATCGCGAGGCCCCCTCCATGGAAAGGCCGTTCCTCTGAAGGCTCGGTGCCTGCCTTCATCTTTCCCTCTGCTCCAGTGACCGCGCCCCTGTGCAGGTTTTCTGACGAGCCCCTTCCTCCGCGCCCCGGGCTCAGTGAGTTGCTCTCCTGGTGCCGGGGGCACTTCCGACCCGCTGCGTTTAGCTCTGAAGCCACCGCCTTGCTCTCAGATGGGTCTAGGTCCGCCCTCTCCTAGGTTACACTCTTCAGGTCAGAGACTGGATCGGCTGCAGCTTTGAACCAGTAGCCCGGAGACGGGCCCGGTGCTGGCACTTCACGCTAAACAGAGTGGCTGCACTTTTGGTGTGGAGTGCACTTCCCAGAACTCTGTGTTGCCTGATCAGTTTACCTCTTTACTTGGTAAATAAAATTTGGTGAATTTATTTTCCGGCTGTATTGGTAAGGACATTTTCAGAATACATATATTTCTTCTACTGGTCAGGTCCAGAAAGGTTCAACGTTCAAGTTCAAAAAGACACAGAATAAGTGAAAAGAATAGTGATGTCGGTGCGTGACAACCTTATGACTCGGGGAGGCCCCTGATGTCATCCTCACTGTGCGCGGTCCCCGCAGGGCCCAGTGGTGGGTTCCAGCCACCCGAGCCCCTTGCGGAGCAGCTTCAGCAGCCTGTGGGTACCGATTTCTGCCTCCCCTGACACGATGTGGAAGAAATCGTGTAGATCATTCGCCTGCACTGTTACCAAAATGTGAATCATCAGCAGCGTGTTTGCGTTCTCACACTCTTTAATGGGCCTTGTCGATCACAGCGTAGGCTTTGCCTAAGGTACCGAGAAATTCGAACTTGGCATTACATTTCAGAAATATGGTAAGGCGGGAGAGTAAAATGATAGACTTTTAAATGGAGTGGGAAGAAATTAGCTTCTTAAATCTTGCCGTTGGGAGTGAGTTCAGAATTTGTCAGAGTAAGAGGTGACGTGGCATTTGTTTCTGTGACAGTCCCAAATGCTCTGCTCAGTAGTGCGCTGGGGAGAAACCTGTGTCCATCTGGCCCTCTTCTGAGCCGAGCCTCACAGCGGTCAGGTCTCTGACTCGAGGAGGGGCCCCGTCATCCTTGTGCCCACGGGGTCTTGCCCTGATAGAAGAGGAAGTGACATCTGGGTAGCGGGCGGCGCCCTGTGTCCATGGCTGCGGGCTCGTGAGGCGGCTGAGGGGATGAGGTGCGGCCTGCACGGGCCCTGCGTGGCAGAGAGCTAGGTGTGGGGGGTTGTTGCTAAAGCAGCCTTGCCGATTTCAGTGTTAGCATGGGAGCATCTGTTGCTGTGAGGCCGCATTATTTCCACTGAAGAAAGGAAATTTCTAAGAGGAGACCTGAAATGGTAACTTTGTGCTCATCTTCTATTCTTTCCCGAAAGGAGGACAACAAAACCCCCCACACACACCTGGGGGTAAAGTCTTGGCTCTCCCACTCGTTAGCAGTGTGACCTTGGTGACTCACTTCAGCTCAGTCGCCTCCGTCGGTGGCGAGGGAATAGTAACGGCACCCACACGACAGAGCTGTGGGGAGCGCGGGGTCACGCACAGAACGCTGCCAGCACAGAGCTCTGCCCGTGACAAATGCTCAAATAACGCTCGCTGCTTTTATGACACGCCGGGCAGAATGAGGCTGCTTTATTCCTTTTTTAAAATAAATTTTATTGATTATGCTCTTACAGTTGTCCCATTCCCCCCTTCACTCCCCTCCGCCCTGCGCACCCCCTCCCTCCCACATTCCCCCCCTATAGTTCATGTCCATGGGTCATACTTATAAGTTCTTTGGCTTCTACATTTCCTATACTATTCTTACCCTCCCCCTGTCTATTTCCACCTATTATCTATGCTACTTATTCTCTGTACCTTCCCCCCCTCCCCCTCCCACTCCCCTGTTGATAACCCTCCATGTGAGCTCCATTTCTGTGGTTCCGTTCCTGTTCTAGTTGTTTGCTTAGTTCACTTTTGTTTTTGTTTTAGGTGTGGTCGTTAATAACTGTGAGTTTGCTGTCATTTTACTGTTCATATTTTTTATCTTCTTTTTCTTATTTAAGTCCCTTGAACATTTCATATAATAAGGGCTTGGTGATGATGAACTCCTTTAACTTGACCTTATCTGAGAAGCACTTTATCTTCCCTTCCATTCTAAATGATAGCTTTGCTGGATAGAGCAATCTTGGATGTAGGTCCTTGCCTTTCATGACTTGGAATACTTCTTTCCAGCCCCTTCTTGCCTGTAAGGTCTCTTTTGAGAAATCAGCTGACAGTCTTATGGGAACTCCTGTGTAGGTAACTGTGTCCTTTTCTCTTGCTGCTTCTAAGATTCTCTCCTCATATTTAACCTGTAATGTAATTATGATGTGCCTTGGTATGTTCCTCCTTGGGTCCAGCTTCTCCAGGACTCTCTGAGCTTCCTGGACTTCCTGGAAGTCTGTTTCCTTTGCCAGATTGGGGAAGTTCTCCTTCATTATTTGTTCAAATAAGTTTTCAATTTCTTGCTCTTCCTCTTCTCCTTCTGGCACCCCTATGATTCAGATGTTGGAACATTTAAAGATGTCCTGGAGGTTCCTAAGCCCTTCCTCATTTTTTTGAATTCTTGTTTCTTCATTTTTTTCTGGTTGGATGTTTCTTTCTTCCTTCCGGTCCACACCATTGATTTGAGTCCCAGTTTCCTTCCCATCACTATTGGTTCCCTGTACATTTTCCTTTATTTCAGTTAGCATAGCCTTCATTTTTTCATCTAATTTGTGACCAAATTCAACCAATTCTGTGAGCATCCTGATTACCAATGTTTTGAACTGTGCATCTGAGAGGTTGGCTATCTCTTCATTGCTTAGTTGTATTTTTTCTGGAGCTTTGATCTGTTCTTTCATTTGGGCCTTTTTTTTTTTTTTTTTGGTCTTGGTGCACCTGTTATGTAAAGGGGTGGAGCCTTAGGTGTTCACCAGGGCGGGGCAACTCATATGGCTGCATCGTGATGCTGTCTGTGGTAAAGGAGTCTGAGAGGGAACAGTGCTGCTTGCTTTGCCCTCTGCCGGATTTCAGGCATTTCCCCTGCTACCCACAAGCAAAGTGGGCCCTTCTGGTGCTGATTCCCTGGTGGGTGGGTTTGTGTCCATTCTAGGCCCCTGTGGGTCTCTCCAACGACCTCTCCTGTGAGGCTGGGAGTTTCTCCCTCTGCCGCCTCAACCCCGACGTGTTCTCAGTTACTGGTTTGAGGCTTTATTTCCTCACGCTGGAGCCCTGGGTTGCGTGGTCTGTGGCCGGGTCCGCCAGCTGCAACCTTGCCCGCCCCGCTCCACAATCCGCCACCTTGCCGTGAGTCCTCTCCAGTTCGATTTTCTGTTAGTTCTGGTTGTTTTTTGTTTTTAAATTGTTGTTGTCCTTCTTTTGGTCGTGCGAGGAGGCGCAGTGTGTCTACCTACGCCTCCGTCTTGACTGGAAGTTCGAGACTGCTTTATTCCTTACCTGTAGTATCTCTTGAGCCAGAAGTATTCATGTTTACATTTACAATTGCACGTCCCTATCCAGTGTAGCTCGTTGCACACTGGCAGCTCCCATTAAGAGTGGTGTTCCGGCTTCACTGGTAAATTCCATTAGGATTAAGCGAGGCCCTTCTCCCAGACGTAGAGGACAAAATAATGAATGTGAGTTAAAAAAAAATCAGACCCCTGAAGAGGGCGTCAGGAGGTGTGGTTTCTCCCCAGAATAAGGGGCCCGGACCAGATGCTCATTCCCGTCCCTTTCGGCTGTGAAACCTCGCAGCTCTCGGCCCTGCCTGGCAGGTGGTGGGGGCGGAATGGTGACTGGGCGTTGCGGCCGGGCTGGGTGGCCTAGAGCTGGGGACATGACAGCTTCAGATTGGTTGTTACAGTGACTCAAGGTCTCAGTGAACAAGATGTTAAGCTCTTTTGATTGGCTCATGGTCTCACCTTCTAGAAGTAGAGTTGAATTTTCAGAGGAGGACATTTTTTTACATGATGGAGTGACCACCTCCCTAGATACCTGGGTCTCCTTAAAATAACCCAGCAGGCCTGGGACGGGACCCGAGAGTCTGCAGTCCGGGCAGGCTCCCCAGTGGGGCCCTGCTGCTGCCGACACACTGCACTTGAAGGAGGAAAAGTCCGTCTGTCTCGCCGTACAGGTCCTTTGTAGCATCCTCATCTCCCTGTGTCTGTATTTTTGAGTCCAGGCCACAAGCTCGATGTGAGCTTCCTCACGTTCCCAGTCTCCAGCTGAGTCTTTGGGTAACTGTGTCGTTACTGGCACCTCTGACTTACGGAGGCATGGCCCCCAGATCCTGCGTGTGACCCTGGCTCGTTCTAGGGTGGCTCTCTGGCCCTGCTTGCCGGTTTGCTCTAGGCTTTGCCGCCTGGCGGGTTTGCCCGTGCCAGACCCCATGCCTCGGGGAGCCAGCGCTTTTGAGTCGGTGGGGCTGGGCTTCCACCGATGTGAGCTATTTTCCAGCAGGCATTACTGGAAACCATGGGTTGTCATTCGCAGGCCCTCCCACTGGTCCCCACGCGGGAGTTCAGTGGCTGCACCGGCACCTCGACCTCCAGAGGGTCGTGCAGGCTCCATCTCAGCGGGCAGCTCTGCTTCCGGAGGCGGCAGCTGCCTGCATTTTCAGGGTGTTGTCTCGCCAATTGAATGGAAGTGAGAGGCATAATTGGTCAGCACTAGAAGTTAAGCTGATTTTCCCCCCAGTCCAATTTATTTTCTACGAGTATTTCTTGGAGAAATTGAAGTGCTGATTACTTTGGGAGGCCCTTGGTGGTGGGGTGGGGAGGAGAGGCGGGGACTTGGCCTCTTTTCCGTCTTCTGCAGCTTATCACTGACAGCAGGACGATGGCAGCGGACGCCGGCTCGCAGGTCGTCCTTCCCCAGGCATCCTTGTAAGACCAGGTCCAACAACCATAGAATAAACCAAAAGGGGAGGCTAGGCACTTCAAGTAACAGAGCGTGAGCGTGTTTGAGGAGGAGGGGAACAGCAAGCAGGCCTTAACTGTGGGACACGAGCAAGTTGCCGCCGCCTCCCACTCTGGGCCGTGCTGCCGCAGCACCCAGCGCTGTCTGTGGCGGGGGGGGAGCTGCGTGCCTTCCGTGTCCGTTGTCATGACTCCCGTTCGCGCTTCAATTTTCCGCGGCAATAAAATCCTTATAACTAAATTACAATGCAAATTAAAGTATGGCAAAACCTTAACAGTCTTAGTGTGCACCCAGAGGTGCATTCCTCTAGTTTTGCATCCCGTAGAAAACTAATAGTCCATAAAATATACGGTTAAGTCAAGCTGTACTTCGAGTAGATGTGAAACATTTTAAGCCAAACTAGGTAGTTTGAACAGTGTGTGCTGGGTGAGTCCACGCAGAGCTGCCAGTGCCCAGTGTCACAACCCGGCTCTGTCATTTCAAATGTACGTATCAGAAGGTGGAGTAAGTTGTACTTTAACATATTTATTATACCATGGGTGTGGCAGCCTGGTGCTCATCCTACTTCTTCTTTTTAAAAAGCTTCTTTTCGTTTATCGACAGAGAGAGAGAGAGAGGGAAACATCGACTTGTTGTTCCACTTATTGGTGCATTTGTTGGTTGATTTCCTGCATGGGCCCTGACTGGGGATCGAATCTTATGTTGTATTTATCTCATCCTCCCCTTCTTAGTGAAAGATTGGATTCTGCTCCCAAGGGTCTTGAGTGCGCTCTGTCTCCCGAGAGACAGAGTGATTTTCCGGAGTGCTGGGCAGTGGCCCTCACTGGGCTGGGAGGCTGTCAGGGACTTGTTAGTGGAATTCGGGTTAGCTCTGAATAGGCATGCGGCCGCAGTAATTTATGGCGGTTATGGCTTTCTTGCAGACCTGTTAGCAGCCCTCCACTGTGGCACAGGGCCGGATTTCCATGGAGCTTTCTGGTCTCCTCCGCCCCAGGGAAGGCTGTGCCTCTGGCCGCTCGGGACACTGGCTGTCTTAGTCCCCGGCAGCCCCCACTCATGGGCACAGACCCACCCCACCTAGCGGCCCAAGGAGAACTTTGTATCCATTTACAGCTCAAATTCTGCTCCACTAACTTTTACGTTGCTTAGCAATTACCAATTATTTACACTGCTGATCCAAACTCACTGTGGGGCCCCCACCCTCTCGTGGACCAAGGGGGTTCTGAGGTTAACCTGACAAGGCCAATTCGTCACGAAGTCCCACATTTCTTATTTTGTGGCCAGTCCTATCTATGCTCAGTGCTGGAAGAGATTCAAAACTTTAAGAATGGGCCCTGGCCAGGTGGCTCCATTGGTTGGAGCATCGTCCTGTAACCAGAAGTTTATGGGTTTGAGTCCTGCGCAGGGCACTTGCCTAGGCTGTGGGCTTGGTCCCTGGTCCGGGCACGTCCAAGAGGCAATCAGTTGATGCCCCTCTCTCACATTGGTGTTTCTCTCTCCCTCCCCCCCCCCCCCCCTCAAAAGCAATGAAAAATGTCCGCGAGTAAGGATAAAAAAGGTTAAGGATGATAAGGGCAGACAGCTCGCGTTTAACATCCTGGAGTAGTGGCTGTACCGAAAATACTCATTCAAGCCTCACAACAACCCCTCGGGGTTGTGGAACTTCCCCCCTTTGCGGGTGAGAACACCCAGCCCCGGGAGGGCCTGCGCCCTGGTGACTGTGGAGTGACACAGCTGGGACTGCAGCCCCGGTCTGTGCGTGCAGGTCCCTTGTTCTGCCCAAAGCCTCTTGGGGATGAAGACAGTCTTTCCACCCAGGAACGCTGTACCCGCTGGGGCCGAAGGGAGGGGCTGCAGAGAGCAGCCCTCTCACTTGGTGGAATCAGGGTTTACTCTCACTCACTGAAAAGGGAAGGCTGGCTTGTGACATGTGTGCCTTGGATTCCGTACAAGTTCGGTCAGGGAGTGATGGTGTCGCAGGGGGGTCTTCACGGAAGGCAGTCCATCGGCCGGTGCCGGTGCCGGTGCTGAGCAAGGGGGTCCGGGTGGGACCAGCGCCTGCCTACGTTTGAGGAGAAAGTTAGGTCGCGCTCGTCATCTCCGACGTCTGTACCATAGGTGGCACAGAAGGACTTTTGGGTTTTTCCTGCTTATGAGTGATTTTACTCCTACAGTCATCTGACTTTACTAAAATCATAGTTTCCTCTGATTTTTTTTGTTGTTTCACATTAAAGCCTTTATTCATGCCTACTGTCCAGAGTGTTTTCAGGGCAATGTTTAATTAATAGCAATGACATTCATGTTGGATGCATTGCTGAACTTGGCCAAGGCCAGAAACACCCGCCAGGGTTCATCAAAGTGTGAATGGTAAGTGGAAATGGCTTGTTTCCACTCCTCAAAATGCTGAGTGGCTTGAAAGCATTATTTCTGTGGGACTCGTGTAGAATTACATGTGCAGCAAAGTGCCTAATGCCACATTTTTAAACAAGAATAATAACGGATGACGTAATAAAATCAAATGTTTCTTGTAAAGATTGGGAATGGTGTATAGTGAAGTTCTTTCCCCTCCATGTAATTCAGTTAGTATTGAACTAAGACTCTGCCATTCAACTCAGAAATTTGGGATTTAAAACTTTCACTTGCAGTGTAAGTATGAAATAATGACTCCAGGCTTCTCTTGAGAAATCTGGTATGTTCAAATCCATAGGACCCTTTATAAAGTGGCTCCCTTGTAAGGTGACACGCATTTATCCTAGTGATCCAGGGATTTTTAAATCACACCCTCTTACGCTTTCGTTCTCACCCTCCTTCCCAGCAGAAGAGCGGACGGGAGAACGGAATAGGAGAAGAGGGCAAGCTGAATGACCGTTTGCTCACGGCCCAGGTCGTTGGTGCGCGAGGCTCATTTAACTTCGTCTGTCTTGATGAATCGTATTATCATCACAGCTGATTCTGAGTAACTCCTGGCAGAACTTAGATATCACAGGCTATTTGTTCTTTCTGTTCAATAAATATTTACTGAGTGCTCCCTGTGTGCCAGATGCTGCTGGCCTTGGGCTTATACCACAGGATGACAGAACTACTGTTGAGAAAATGGGGTAACATGCCAAGAGGAGCTCCAAAACTTTTCAGCAAGAGTAGAGTTGTTTGGCTGCGGCTCTGACCTCTTAGACACCGTGCTGTGGCAGGGAAGGGCTGTCACTGAAGGTACTTACCAAGACCCGCCCCGTGTGACTCCATAGACATCTGTGGAGAGCTTCCTTGTGCCAGCATTGGGGATAGGCTGAGAGTGTGCTGGAGTCCTTGTCCCTGGTGAGCCGTGTCCTCCTAGTTTGCACCAGTGGAGGAGGAAAGGGATTGTACGATGGAGGCGTTACCATTGGAAGGTAACGATGTAACAAATTTCAGAGCTCCTTGAAAATATGTTGAGTCCCATGTAGATATCATGTAGGATAAACACAGATTGTTGTACTGTGGGGACCCATGCTGTCCTCGGGGCTCAAAAATTAAAGTTCTCATAATTAATGGAAAAACCGCAGATATGGTTTGCCTATGTTTTGTGTGTTCGTATACACGGCTCTCTGCTCTCCCGCACCCGCCTGGCCTGCGCCCCTCCTGCCCGACTCACCTCCTCTGCGTGGCTATGCGAGCGGGTACAGGGACTCTGCAAACCCGGGAAGCTGTGGGCAGCGGACCCTCCACAGTGCAGCGTCTTCGGATTCTGCTCAGTTCTCGCTTAGCTTCTTGGGGGACAGGTCAGCGCAGGGATTGTGACTCTTCACTGCTTCTCTTACACACGGTCTCGTTACTTCCTTAGCCTCTGCACGCCAGTCTGCGAAACTGGACTGCTAGGCTTCCTTAGACTGACTCCTGCCTGACAAATCATGGCTCTTAACGTGTCCTGCGTCTGTGGAAGTAGCCGCCCAGCCCAGCTCTGGCAGGAGAAGATCCTGAGTTTGCGATCGTCAAGACTGGCGAATTCCACTCGCTCACTCCGCAGTGTCAGGGGATCATTTATAAAATGCGGGTGGGAGATACCCATTGATTCTTTCCTTGGGCTAAGAGTCTAGTTTCACCAGTTTTGTGTATTTCTCTGCTGCACCCAAGACCCGTGGCAAAATGAAAGTATGCTGTTTACTTTCTGCTTCAGCTTTGTGACGACACCCAGCGTCGAGTGCTGCCTGAAACACTTCCATCCGAGTCAGGGTGTGTCGCCCCGGACGAGGGTGACTTGGGGGGCCCTTGACATGGGGACACGGAAAGCTGGCCGTGGCCTCGACTCTGTGCACGCCCCACGTCCATGGCAGGTTTGGGGTCTTCCGTAAAACCGTCATAGCTGAGGAAACGTGTGTAGGCCGAGCGTTACACTATTAGATGCTTGGGTTTTTATACAGGTTTTGAAAGTTAAATTGCAGTTATTTCAAGAGGAAACGCTCTACTTAAATCCCATAGTTTGGGATGTTCTCTGCCTATAATTTAGAATAATGGATCTTTGTATTCAATATTTTGTAAACTAAGAGAAAAAGAAAGGAACCAATTTGATCTTTTTAAAAAGTATGGACTTAACTACTTATTTTAAAAGCAGCTTGGGAAAGAAATTCTTAGTACATCAAATACCTAAATGCGAAAATTTATTTATCTATTTTTTATGTAATAAAAAACTTAGCAGAAAATTGAGGTGGCTACATAGGTAACCTAGGGGTTGTCAAAAACTTCTTTAGACAGAAAGGAAAACTAGAACCCAGTGAGGAAAGATAGATGTATTCGGTTATTAAAATTTTTTGTGTGACGTTGGTGTACTAACAAAAGCTCAGGGGACAGCATTGGACATGGAAGTGTGAACTAGGACCGAAGTGCACAGAGAGCTCCTCTTCGAGACTGGGAGGGAAGCGCTCGCAGAGCAAGGCCGGTGCGATGGGCGGAGGCTGCTCGTGGAGAGTGGCCTCAGGGGCCAGTTTGAGGGAGTCGCACACTCGCCTGGCTCACCGGGCTCACCGGGCTCACCGGGCTCCCCGGGCTCACCGGCCCTGCGAGAGGAGACAGAAGGAGAGAGCTGCCTGCTCCTGTCAGCGGGGGGCGCTGACGTTGCTGGGAGGAATGTGAATTGTTTCCGACCTTTTAAAACGTGCAACTTGCCATTTGGTTGTGAAAGTGCATTCGTCATTTAGGCAGGTCTACTGGGGCGGGGTGTAGAGAGCAGAGGCCGGCAACCTCCTCCGTGCAGGGTCAGACAGTAGACACCGCAGACTTCGCAGACCTCACGGTGCTTGTCGCAGCCGCTCGACTCCCTGGGGTGCCAGCACTGAGTGCGGCAGCTCGGGGGAGGGGTGCGAGGTGCTGTGAGCCGGTGCTTCCCGTGCGGATCGATACACGTACGTGTGCCCGGGCGAGCAAACACGTGCTGTAAGCTCGGGAGCATGTGTGTAGTAGTGAAGCCGGGTGGAAGAGGGAGTGTTGAGTTTTCACTGTCACCTTCGCTGTCGGTATTTCCTTAGCTGCGCGTTCGTGTCACTCGACTTTCGGTTCTGGCTGTTTCACGACCGGCCCCGCAGCCCTGAGAGTTGCAGGCTGCCCCAGCCGGTGCTGGCTGGTGCTGGCTGGCGCCAGCGCCTCTGTGCACAGCGTGTTGTGCAGCTTGCGTGTGGCGGCCAAACTGGGAGCGGTCGGGTGAGCCGCGCTGCGTCTGCACCCTGGAATGTTTAGCAGCCGTGGCCTCTGGTGGCTTCCCTGAGTGGAGTAAAGTGAGAGGGTCACGAGGCAGGGATGGCTGCGTGTCGTGACCCGGTTTTATAAACCAAACAGTGACATGCTCCTCACATCCTGGCTTCCAGCGAACGTGCTGGACACAGCAGTTTTACGAACGCAAATTCTTTAATTTTTTTGAAGTAACAGATTGTTAACTCATACCAACAGAACCCCCTCCCCGGGCAGATCACAGGTGTGTTCTCGCGCCGTGTCGGCAGACCCTGTGCCTCTGTGCCCTGAACCCGGAGGGGGACTCGCTGTGACCTTGAGCTGATGACTTCTGAGGGCCTTCAATGTGGACGGGAGCGAGCCCTCAGCCTGCGGCCAGGGTTCGAGTGGTCCCCTTCCATTCGGCACTTGAGGAAGTTCCCTAGTCCAGTGAGTGGTTTTCTGTGTCTGTCTGGTGGCAGATCCTCACGGGCGCTGTGCTCCGTGGCTTTGAGCGCTGTGCTCTGTGGACGCGTGGGAGCGGTTTTCGTGGCTGAGAAGAAGTGGTTTCTGCTTATGGTCCGTGTGTCAAGGGCAGAGCACCAGTTACCGGGGAGGCCGTGGGGGTGCCGGAGGTTCAGTAGGGAAACTTCCCGAGTGTTTGTGGGATGATGGCTTCGCAACATGGCAGTGTTATCTTTCTCTCTTGAGTGTTTTGGGGCACCAGCGTTGGACAGAAATTTCCTGATGAAGCATGACCACAGTCTGGGTGAAGTGTGGGTTTCAGGGCGTGTTAGAAGACACGCTCCTCATGCGGAACTGCGATCATTGAGCTGGTGCCTAGCACCCGAGTGTGAATGATGCTTGAGTTGTGAGGACTCGTGTGCCGTGCGAGTGAGTTGGCCTCACTGTGGGGTGAGGGGGATGTCACCACATTCAAACCCTTCGGGACCTGTTATTGGGCTGCTTTATTCTCTCTCCTTCCCCACCAAAATGGGAACGGTAGTGAAATACGGTAGTTCACCTGTGAACACGAACACCAGTTTGCTAAGTGGTGCATCTTCATTATTGGTCTAGAAGTGTGCTTGGTTTACCTGGGTGAAAATGCCTGAATTCGACGAGTTTTCCTTTTTCTTTTAGGCTCCGTCTATGAACCTCTTAAAAGCATTCATCTTCCGAGACCCGACAATGAGACCCTGTGGGATAAGCTGGATCACTACTACGGGATCGGTGAGCAGGCGGCGGGACCCCGTCCTGGGGGGCTCCTCGCTCCGCCCGGCGTGTGTCACATGCTCTCGCTTGGTCGCTGTGGTCGTCTGTGCCTGGGCAGCCTGTGTTCCATCAGCATGTCAGCACGGGACTGGTGGGATGGGACAGGTCATAGCCACCCCTTGAACAAGCTCACAGCCGTCACCGCTGGTTCCCTTGTGCTTTCAGCCTTCCAGAGCGTCCCCAGGGGGTGAGCCCGAGGCTTCCCCAGCGGATGCTGCGGGAGCACCTGGGCCTGTTCACTGACCCACGGTTCCTCGGTAGTCCCCACCTTTTACGTCCATTTCCAGTTCAGTTCATTGAGATTCAAGAGCGAATCTCAGGGGCTGCTCCTCATATTAGGCCCCTGTTCCGTTGTTTTGTTTTTGCCGGTATCAGCCTGGAAAACTGTTTTCTGTGCGAGTGAGCAGCTGAGACACGTGCGCCTGTGGCTCTGTCCATCGGACGTCAGTCGGAAATGCCTGTTTTTCTGTCAGTTTGCTTTGTGTGCTGTATACTTTAGTGTAGGATGGCAAGGGTATAAAATCTGCCTTATTTGTCTCCCCTAAGGCAAGGGTTTTTTGGTTGTTTGTTTCAACTTTATGCAAAACCTTAATTCAACTTATTTTGGTCAAGATTCTGGTGTATATTTTTATGTCGCCCTTTTACTATCTTTGGAGCCATAACGAAAGAGGTTGGCCCGAGTGACTGAACACGAGGCTGTTTCTACATCTGGTGGAGAATCGGCGGAGCTGTCAGAGTGGGCTGAGGCTGAGGCTGTGGGCGGGCCCAGTTCATGCTCTCTCCGCCTCCCTTGCAGTCAAGTCCACGCTGCTGCGCTACCAGAGCCCGACCACGGGGCTCTTCCCCACGAAAACCTGTGGCGACGACCAGAAGGCCAAGATCCACGACAGCCTGTACTGCGCCGCGGCGGCCTGGGCGCTGGCTCTCGCGTACAGGTGAGCTGGGTGCGCGCTCCCGCTCGCTGGAGTCTGCGTGGGAGGGTGGCCGCCCACACGAGCCGCTCCGCTGTTTTCGCTCTGCCGCTGACTCACTGCGTGACACGTGACTGCTCCCATCTCCTTTTAGGCCTCTCAGCCCGTAGTTTCCCTAAGGGTTCACACGAGACTAGGTGTAACGGCTGACCCAGATTTCTCCTCGCCGGGCTCTGCGCATCAGTCTTGGCGGGGGTGGGGGGGGTGGGGGGGCGGCCGTTCTTGTTAAGTCGGTTGACGTCCGTCACAGAGGGCATTGGTGGTGACTGCGCTTTGTGGACCATGAAAGCTTTGTTCCGAATTGCACGACTGTTAACGGCGGGGCCAGGCCAGGCCTGCTGCCCGCCCTCCGCCCCCCTCCCCAGGGCAGTGTTTCTCTCCCTGCACTTCACCAGGGTCACTTGTTAAATCTGGTTGAAAGTGAAATCATTTCGTAAAGGAGAGAAAATCCTCGCACAATAGAGAGTTTCCCGTCACGTTACCGATTTTATTACACATCGAAAGCAGCCAACGCGGGCGGCGCTGGCACATCCTCAGTGGTGACACATTCCAGCCGCCACTCAGCGAGGTTCCTGAAGGTCAGCTTTCCGAAGGCGAGCGACCCTGCCGGCGCGCCCGTTGTGGAAGTTGCATCTCTCACATGAACACGGCTCCCCTGTCTTCAGTCCCTGGCGTGTTGTGTTTGGAAAGGGGAAGCAAACACCAAGACGGCGTGGAGCACACTGGTCCCAAGCATCACCGCAAGCATTTCTTCACACGGTCCGTGGGAGCACGATATGACGGCCAAGCTGCCACGGGGCCTGGGAGTACCGGGCGCTGGTAGCACCTCGCTCCGGGGCAGGCCGGTCACGGGAGAGCCTGGCATCAGGCGCCTTCCTCCATGACACAGTGGTGAGTGGACGTCGTCCATGTTGACTCCCTCCGGAAATGTGTAAATGGACCTACTGTGAATAAAAAGTCAGACAAAGTCAGGTGGTGGCTGTTTGCAAATCGGCTTGCCTGGGCTCTTCAAAATGTAGCTCTCAGATGATGAGAAAATAGGTGTGAAAGTGGCTAGATTAAGGAAGACTCAGAGAAGTGTGACAACCGCAAGCAGCACGTGGTTCTTCACTGAAGGTCATGGAGGGTCGTGCACTGAAAAGAACACCGTGAAGTGTGTGTTGGGGATAATCGGATGACCTTGACGTTGAATGTGTGTTAGGTAATGTCGTGTCAACATTAAACCCCTTGGGTGTGATGGTGATACTATGGTCATGTAGGAGGGTGTTCTGTTCTCGGGAGATGCTGCTTTAGTGTGTAGGGCGATGATGTCCGCAGCTCTCTTTCAAAAGGTGCAGAAAGTAAGTTACAGAAAGACAATGCGAGCTGATTTCACAACTGGTAAGGTGAGTCCAGGTGAACAGTAAAAGGTTTACTCATTGTAGTATCCTTTTAGCTTTTCTAGAGATTTGAAATTTTTCTAAAGGAAATATGGGAAAATTGCTTAAAAAATAGAAGAGTAGAATTTTCCCATGAGAATTTACACATCTGATACATATATCATCACATTAACAAAACAAAGGATAAAAAACATATGGTCTCAATAGTTTCAGAAAAGGCATTTGACAAAATCCAACATCCTTTTTATAATAAAAACTCTCAAAAAAGTGGGAATTAGATGGGACATCTCTCAGCGTAATAAAGGCCACAGATGACAGGCCCACGGCCAACATCGGCCTCAGCGGTGAGAAGCTGGAAGCCTCTCCTCTGAGGTCAGGACGAGGACAAGGAGGCCACCGTCACCACCTCTATCCCACAGAGCCCGGAAGTCCTCGCCACGGCAATCACACGAGGAAGGGGAGGGAAAGACGTCAGATTGGAGAGGAGGAAGTGTAACTCTTATTATTCGCAGATGACGCGATACTATATAAAGAATGCCCTGAAAACCCCACCAAGGAAGCTGTTAGAACGAATACGTGACTTCAGTACAGTCGAAGGGTCAAGGATCAACACACAGGAATCGGATGCATTTCTATACGCCAGCAACAGGTGATCAGAAGAAGTTAGCAAAACGATACCATTTACAGTGGCATCAAAAAGTACAAAATAGCTAGGAATAAATTTAACGAGGAGGTGGTGGCCAGTGGCCAAGGAAGAGAGAGGTGCCCTCCTGCGAGACACCAGTCTGTTCCCTCCAGTGTCACATTTATTGCTGGTTGAGGAGTTGAACGGGCGACCCTAGTTAGAGCTAGTAAACAGTGACATCACCACTATTCTGACGGCGTTTTCCTTGAAGTTTGCCTGGACAGCGCACCAGTGATAGGACTCGAGTGTCTGCTTCATTCAGCAGCGATGTATTTGTAAGTAGGGGATTCTGGTTTAGATAGAGAATTAAGACTTCATGTTATA
Organism: Desmodus rotundus; assembly: GCF_022682495.2. NCBI lineage: Eukaryota > Metazoa > Chordata > Mammalia > Chiroptera > Phyllostomidae > Desmodus > Desmodus rotundus. The sequence continues at coordinate 2,342,145 of NC_071398.1, forward strand.
GAAATATCCGATCAATACTTGCATAAAACCTGTGATCAATAAATTGACTAGAATTAAATTTAAAGTGGTTTCATTTTTTTTTTTAAATTAAAACTATTCTTCAGCTCATATTAAAACTTGAATTTGCATATATATAGCTTGCTAAAAAAAAGTTGACTTGCCAGTTCCTGGTAGAAAATAGAGGAATTATTTTGGCTCACTAGATTTATAAATACGTCTGATGCCCACATGCTTTTACTCGAATGCGACTGCTCTTTTATTGTCTCATGCAGAAAGAGCGTCATGGTTACTGTTTCATCTGCAGGAGCAACAGGAGGGCTTCATTACAGTAGACTCTTCATTGTGGCTGAGCTCTGCTGGGGTATTTTCATCTTGGCTTAATGCTTGTGGAAATCAGAGGCAGAGAATTATTTCAGAGACAGTTTCGGGAACACTTGGCTGTATTTTACTCTGATTATTATTACGTTTTAGGTGAGGTAGGACTGGGTGCACAGGGCACAGCTCAGCCCATTAGTCCCTGGCTGTGCTGTGGCCGCCACGCCTGGGCCTCGGCTGGAGCCCTTGTGTCTGACACGGGTGAAGTGGGGCGTAGAGCAGAGTCACGCTCGTTTCGCAGTCTTGCCCACCTAGGAAAGGACGGGTGACGTTCCCACACTGGGCAACCTGCCTTCTCACTGACCCTCACTTCTCTGTGGTCCCCGGTCTTCCCAGCGGGGGCAGTGCGGTGGCGCCGGTCCACTGGTTGAGGAGACGGGGGATGCTCTCTGTCAAGTGGGGTGGTTGCCAGACGTCTTAGTTCTGATTTGGTGAGACGAGGAGTGAGCTCCTTTTGGTTTTCAGTCCCGGGGACTCTCATCTGTAATACGGACAGAGGACCGGCTTGACCAAATTCAAGAGTTAAATGTGAGCCGTTCTTTCTTTTCAAGCACATGTGATGTAAACTGTGGTCAGTCGATTTTAAACTGAGACCTGAGAATACACTGCCTCCTGCGCAAATCCGCCACGTGTCACACTGGACGGGTGTTTTGTTGAAGGTGCGCTGGGCCGGAGTGCCCCCTTTCACCATGACAGAGGAACTCTTCAACAACGTGTGGCAGAGCAAAGAAGGCCGCGCCTTGAGCTGTGCTTCCTTGAACCCAGGTGGCCGCTGCAGAACCTAGAGGGATTCGTACTAAAAGTTGCCTCTACCCTGTGGCAGTGAGTTTAAAAAAATCTTTGGATAGACTTTTCCAATGTGGAAATATCCTTTAAAATTTCAGCCAAGTCATTGTGGAAAATACTGTGTGCTGTTTTCGAAGTGCTTGGCCTACTTCCTCAAAAGAAGGAGAAATCTCCACAAGATTCATCATGGGATTTTTCTTCTTTACAGCGATTCTGCATCTGCTGGGAAAATGGAGTTTCACTGTTGGAGAGTTAGTAGATGTTGCCGGAACCTAGGATTAGCCAGATAGTTAAATACTTAATTATCGAGAGCTCTGCTTCCTTTTCCACCCGTTCCCAATCCCTTTGACAGTTATCTCCCTCCCACAGGCGCATCGACGACGACAAGGGGAGGACGCATGAGCTGGAGCACTCGGCCATCAAGTGCATGCGCGGCGTCCTCTACTGCTACATGCGGCAGGCGGACAAGGTGAGCGGGGTGCGGGCTGGGGGTGACTCGCCGCAGAGCAGCTTTCAAAGGCTGGGGCGGTCAGGCAGGTCCCAGGAGCCTTTGCCCTCCCAGCATCTCAGGCTTTAAAATGCCGGAACTGAAGAAGCGCCAGAGCGAGCTGGGCGCGGACTGCTGTCCAGGCTTCGGTTTGCTTGTTTTGCCTCCGGTGTTTGCTTGGTGAAGCCTCGTCTCTCAGGAAGCCCACAACACCCACAGCTCTACCCCGCGTTCTGTTACTCGAGAACGCCCGTGTCACAGCTCCCTTCGGACCTCGAATGCTCTGGCTGCAGCGAACGCTGCTTTAAAACCTCACGCTTCATCCACATGTCAGGAGGACAGGGGTTGACCCTGTGCACCGCCCTTTGTGTGTGCCCAGGTCGTGACACCACGTGTCCGCACTTGTGACGAGTGTGTCGTGAGTCCCCAGGCCACCTCGCCCAGGATGGCCGTTTGCCAGCAGAGATGCACGCCGGCGATCTTGCCGGCAGTTTTGATGATGTAGCATTTTGTATGGTTTTATCATGTGACTATTACCCTGTTTTAGTTTATGCTTGGGAAGGGTAGACGGTGTGATGGCCCGTTTGCTTTTGAAGACCTATAGCTGAAGTTAAAACCTAGAAGGAAAATCATCTGTATCCTGCCACCAAAATACGGCAGCAAGAAAATGTTACTCGGCAGAAGTGAGTCTACTCACCAGCTGACTGTAGAGTTGTGTGACAACGGCCTGTAAATGGCCTGCTGAGAGCTGGCTTTGCAGGACATTACGTAAAGGTTCGTCAACCCTTGTCAGCCCGACATGCTCCAGTTAAACTGTGTGTCCCACGCATGGAGTAGTTACGACTGAAGTCACTGCTTCGTGTGTGGAGTGTGCCGCCTTCTTGACGCCGTTCCCTGAATGGCTGGTGTCCCTGAATCCGACTCCCCGCGGGGAAGCGCTGAGAGCCGGGGGTTTCACGCCTTTGCCGCATAAGCAGGTGGCTTTGCCGGGAGCCGTGTATCAGAAGGACGTGCTGTGGTACCAACTTTTGTCTTTGTGGCTTCTTTCAGTCAGTCCTCCGTCTTTCTAAAGGTTTCTCAGCCTCACAATTACGTTTTCTTGTGAGTACAGCTTGAGTGTGACTTAAGCTGTCTCCAGCTGCTCAGATTGTGAAGGGTGCGCACCTTCTGCCCCAGACGTGCAATGGCAGGGCATTGAATCGGTGAGCCGTGCGGCGGCTGGAGGGCTCTGGGAGGAGGCGTGTGCGCTCCACAACATGGAGGGCTTAAACGGGTTGAAGGCATCTTCGTTGTGGTCCTTCTCGATCCCTACACCGGTCAGAGCAGGAATGGGGTAGTCCCACAACCCTCGCGTGACGGTGAGGGGCCCACTCGGGGGGACCGAGCCAGCACCCAGCCCCCACGGCCCACCACACCTGCGCCTCTTCCTGGGCTCACCTTCCCCTCACGGCGCCAGAGTGGCGGGGAACTGTGCCATGGTTTAAAATGCGAACTGTGTACGTGTTGGCCTTTCTTTAAGACTGACGGAAGCCTCTTCGCCATGCTCATTTGCTGCTTGCCCTAAGGCTCGTCTCTGTCCCCTCCAGTAGAATCACGACGTAGGGGGTCCAGGGCTCTCTACTTCCATCCGCTCCCGGCGTGACACGGGCTTGCTGACGCGTTTTCTGAAAGCGCTCCCCGAGAGAGGTGTTCCTAACTTATTATGCATTTGACGGGCCGAGTAGAATTGTCCGTGATTTGCAGAATGTAGAGCAGTCCGATTTCTGTCTGATACACGTCTCAATGTTTACTTAGTACCATTGGCTATTTTTACCTCTAAGTGTTCGAGTAGCTCTTCTCTCATTTCCTCTCTCATACTCGCTAAGGAGAAGCATTCAGAATTTTTCAAACTGGATTCAGTCTGCAGGTTGGAGGACAGAGATTTGCTTTCCAATAGGCTATGAATATTGCTGTCTTTATCGACTTCAAAATTTGTTTACAGTGCTACTAGGTATTTTTAATTCATGAGAAATCATTAAAGTTTTATAAAATTTATTCTTTCAGGATGGCCTTACAAGATAATTTTTCCTACCTAAGTAGCTATTTTAAGGCTCTAAATTACGAATGGACAACCCAGTACCCAGTTACCTTTTCCTAAATGGGAAGCTATTTACTCACCATGGTTCAAGTGCTCAGGAAAATCCCAATAAGACCGAGGCAGAGAGGACATCGCTCTAGGTTTCTTCAGTCCCGCAAATTTCGCTTCGGCCCTTCTTTACTTTTGCCCGCCAGGTGCCAGGCGTCTTAGAGTACGAATCAGCGTCTCCTTGGTTTTGACTGCTTTCCAGAGTACCTTTTGTCTGTGACTCACATACAGTAGTTGGCCCCATTACATTTCAAAGTGGAGCGAGTCTGGGTGCTATTTTTTTCTGGGATTTTACATTGTTTGTCTCTTCGCAGCGTCAGGACTGGAAGCGCAGGTACGTAATTCCCACTGAGCACCTTGAATCGTTTAGCAGCAGCTCTTCCCCGACTCCGTGATGGGCCGTGAGCCCTCTGGCTGGGAGCTTGTGTGTCACAAAGACCAACGACAGGCACCGCCTTGACAGCTGCGGCCACCACGGCGCTGGCCCGACGCAGCCACACCCTGTGATGGGCCTGTGTCTAGTAGGCAGGATGGTTTTGTGTGGGTTTAGCCGTGTTTTTGTCCGAGTGCTCAGGACACTGCCTGGCACTCAGAGATGGTAACCCTGGTGGTGTGAAGGGGTGACCGCGCCGAGTTCCGCCTGTGTGGTCTGGGACGCTGCCCGCGGTGCGAGGTCCTGCGCAGGGAGAGCCTGCTGCCCTGGGTGGAGTCACGCTGCAGGGCCTGGTGGTGGACGGGTAGAGGGCGGACATCCCGGCTTCCGCCCTCACTCTCTCATTCCTGATCACCTGCGGGCAGGTCCTGTCCTGACTCTCATTGTCCTCAGCCAGGGGGTGGGCTCTCTGTGGGCGGGGCTCTTGGGGTGCACAGGAACGTTGGCCGTCTAGCACAGCCCTGGCCAGCACTGAGGTGGAAGTGCTCTGTGCTCTTGTGTCGGACGATCCAGAAGCCGCTCGTCACGTGTGGCTGTTGAGCACTTGGAGTGTGACGGGTGTGACTGTGGGACTGAATCTTCAGGTTTTATTTAATTGTCATTTCATTAGCCCCCTGCAGCTAGTGGCTGCCCTACTGGATCGTGTAGCTTCTAGAAGCTTACAGGATTGTGGTGGATCCTGGCAACTGATGAAGACAGAAGGGAGCCGAAACAACAGAGGGACGAGCGTCCAATGAGTCAGTCCGGAGGGGAGGGCTCGCTTGGGGTCCGAAGGGACTTTGCAGAAGAGGACAGTCGTTGCGGCAGGAATTTGAGGGGGAAGCTCTGGGGCGGCGAAGCGGAGGGCGTGGAGCGGAGTGCGTGGCTCTGCACAGCTCCCACAGCCACGGGCAGCCCCAGCGCTGTCCACACCTCCACCCTTTTGGAGACGGGGCCGCGCCATCACCCTCATGCAGAATCGTCACGCGTCACTCTGCTCGTCCTCTGCTCTGACGTCTCCTGCCTCCGGGACCAGCCTGGCACCCGGCACACGGTTGGGGCCACAGAATGTCTGCCTCATGGACCGCATGGGTAGATGGGCTTTGGCATCCTGGGGGTGTCTGTTGGATCGTTTAGTATTTAGTTTGCATTCTAAAATGGTTAAGTTTTATGTTCAAGTAATCAGTAAAGCTGCGGACCATGTTCTCCTAGAATTGTTGCCTTAGGAACGAGAGTGTCGGTGGAAGAGTTGGGAAGGCGTGTTGACCGGAGCTTAGGCCGCACTCTGTGCTCCACAGAGAGAGAAACCGTTTGTGAAGCCCGGAACACGGACTGGATTGGAGAGCAGCCCGAAGCCCTAGTTCATCGAGGGCCATCGGAGCTCTCCCAGACCGCCGTGCAGTGGGACGCAGACCTGGGACTCCTGTCCCGCAGAGCAAAGCCATCAGTTGCTCTAAAATAAGAGGCAAAGCATCGTGAAAGCCATTGTTACCATGTGGGCGTGCTCCCTGTCACACTTGAGTGGCTGTGAAATGCCAGTGAAATACTCGACAGTCGTGTTAACTCTGCTCAGTTGGTGGTTGAGAGTGTGTCTGGTCTCTACAGAGACGGGAGCGCTTCTGCTTTGTCCTGCCCTCCACGGATAAGCCGTGACCCCCCCCTTCAGTGGTTTCCCGGGGAATGACTCAGCCGCCTCCGACCCTGGGTGTGAAGGGCCATGGCGGACTCTGTAACCTTTGCCTTCGCCCCCAGGTGCAGCAGTTCAAGCAGGACCCGCGGCCCACCACGTGCCTGCACTCCATCTTCCACGTGCGCACCGGCGACGAGCTGCTGTCCTGCGAGGAGTACGGCCACCTGCAGGTGGGCGGGTCCCCGGGTCCTCTCAGGGCGCCCTCCACGCAGAGAGCATTCGGGCGATTTACACGTTTTATAGGTTTCACAAACTTTTCAAACTAGCGGGGAAAGCCACCGTGAAATGAGGGGTGGAGTGCCAACTGTGGGGCTAAGTTCGTTGCTGCGGTCACATGCCGGACCAGCTGACTTCCCACCCACAGCCATAGGGGCTGCTGGGGGGGGGGCTGTCAGGCAGGGCTCGCAGCAACAGGGGCTCCCACTCGCCGTCACAGTGCGGAGAGTCCCAGTGTGCAGGAGCAAGGGGGCTGGGGTGGGCGGAAGACCGCGGCAGCGCTGTCACACCGGGCGGGAGCTCCTCGCACCTGACGTCCCTGTTAGCGCATCTGTTGTCAGTAAAGCACGCACGCACGGCTGCAGAGGCAGTGCGGCCGGCACCCGAGTCTGCGCGCTTTGTCGTCCCGCATCTTCAACTTCCTGCCGGGGCTGAGAGCGCACCGAAGGAGTTTGGGTTTCGCTTAGCCTTTTTCCTCCCGCGTTGTGTGCGGCTCACAGGTGCACACCCCGCGGCCTAGTTTCTGGGACGCAGACACCGTATATGCTGTCGTCTCCCGTGGGTGTTCCTCCTGCGCATCTCCCGGTTCTGTGACCTTCGGGACAGAATACTTATTAGTCGTTACTTCCTGCGGGAACAAGGATATCTCCTTTTTATAGTTCCTCCCTTTCCAGTGGTCAGTAATGTCTTACTTTAGTATGACTTGCAAACACAGGGCGGTGCTCCTGTTTCCATGCAGCAGAAGCTGTCACACTTATTTGTAACCATTATATGGATATGTTGTTTCTCAGTTCTCTCTTTGTATTTTTCGCATAATTAGGTTTTGTGTGCCTTTTGCTTTGACAAGTATGTTTACTATCAGAAACAGGGTTTTCAGAAGTTAGAGATGCATTTATTTTTGTGTCCCAGAATGTGAGCTCGGGGCCAGCCACATAGCAGGTGTTCGGTGAAACGCTGGCCACCCAGCTACTGGGCAGTCCCTTCACGATTTGTCATTTACTGACAGTTTCTCACAGAAGCATCCCAAAAGTCAGAGCCGAGAGCTCTTGGAGGTGTGGCCCTAAGTGGTGGCCCATAGGAAAGACACTTGTCGGAGGCCATTTCCGACAGGCCAGTGTCAGCGCTGTGACTGGACACTTGGGTGCCTGGCAGCAGGCGGAAGCCCTTCACCACCACAGTCTGAGAAAGGTCACTCAGAAGTTCACGTCGATCTGAATTACCTGAAACCAGAATCCTGCACCCTTCTGTGTGGCCCTTTGGATCTGGATGAGCCCCTGCCACCCACTGGGCGTTAGGGGCCAGGTGGTCAGGAGCCCTCCGGGGTCGCGCCCCGTGCTGACAGCCCCAGCACTGCCCTAGTCCGCCCCTGTCCCTGCGAACCTGCCTGTTCTGTGCGTCCCCTGTAAACGGACTCGAGCGGTGGCGGGCATTCTGGCCGGCTGCTTTCTGGCCGCGATGTTGTCCAGGTTCGTGCCCATCAGAGTATTTCTCATTCTCTGCTTGTCGGCTGGAAACCGCTTCCACAGCCCATTCAGGAGCTGGCGAGAATCTTCTATTGTTAAAGTGGATATTCTTGTCTTCATTTTTTTGGTTTAGATCATGTAATGTCCGTCTTTAATAGACTAATAGACTAACAGCAAAAACGCAGTTGTTTATAAAACTCACTTGTTCGTAAGCGGATTTTAGATTCCATGCCATATACCATTGATTAAAATTAGCACGTGCCTGCGGTTGCTTTCGCAAGTTCCGTATCGTCTGAGAGGAAGACTGCTGTCAAGACGGGTGCTGTTTGTGGTCCTCGGGCAGGGCCCCGTGTCCTCCCGGGCAGGGCTGCCCCGATGTGGCCGCCTCGGGGGCAGAACCACTCCAAGGCAGGAGAGTTTTAGCCCCAAAGTCAAAAACAAGTCTTTGAAAAAACTGCCGTAGAAATACTTTTCCAAAGTTCCGCCTGCAGCTGTTTCCCTGATAGGGTTTCCCGCCATCAGGGAATGGGAGCGCCGCAGCGTCTCGCAGATGAAGCTGGGACTCGACCACGGACCCGGGCCACGGCCCCTGTGTGTCACCGTAGGAAGGGAGCCAGTTTCCAGAGGCCAGGGCGGGGCGCATGCCTGGTGACTCCGTCTTCACATTTATTTTCGCAATGTCCCAGCTGTGTTGGTCGTGCCTCTAACCGCGCACCCGCTGTCCCTTCGCAGATCAACGCCGTCTCGCTGTACCTGCTCTACCTGGTGGAGATGACCTCCTCCGGCCTGCAGATCATCTACAACACCGACGAGGTGGGCCGCCCGCGGGCTCCGCCCCGCTGCGCCTCTGGGGGCGTCTGGGGTGCTTGCTTCTTAAAACCTTTTATCAGTTTCACCAAAAGTGGCGTATTCTGCAGTTCACATAATCAGATACTGGATTTGGGGTATTGGATCAAAAAGTCTTTATGTTTTTCAACGCGAAGCACTTTGGAAAGGAACACGCAGGCGGCAGATTACAGAATGGTGCTCCTAGGTGGGCTCTGTTCAAGGCGATCTGAAACGACTCACTTTTGGAAATTTTAGTAACGATGAAAGTAAAACAGCATTTGCGCATTTTCTGTTACTATGTTTTCTTTTTTACATCGGCCCTGTTTGTAACCCATCCTTTTAAAAGTAGGAAGACACTTTTATCGTACTGTATGTTTTATTTGCGGGGGGCCGCTCAGTAGGGTTCCTACGTTTTTCAAACACTAAATACCATGTCCTTATTCTCACTGGGAATTTGGACTGAGTTTCTCACCCCGAGCCGAGCCGAGTTTCCTTCCTGGGTGGTGGCACTTGAACACCTGAACGCACACCGACGCCCCTGCCGACATCCCGGGAGCCGAGCCCCAGCCAGAACCCGGGCTCCTGTCCCCGCGGTGGTCCCTGCACAGGGCAGTGAGGACTGGTCACAGCAAGGAGCCACCTGTGAGGGGCGCAGGTGGCTGGCTTCCCATCGCTGCTGCTGATGGCAGCAGGGCCGTTGCCCTCGTCCGCCATGGCTGTGTTTTATTTGGCATTTTATTTTCATTTTCAATTCTTAATACTTAGTTTTTTGCTTTGTCAATAGCTGCCATAGTTCATTTTAAATCTTCATTTGGCAACTGATATTTTTTATAAATACCATACGGCTTCAAACGTTGCCTCCTGTTTTATATGGCTTAGTTACCTTAAGCGATTTTGCTATTTTCTTCTTAAACGTATTTTTTATTGTTTTCTTATGCTTTTCTTGACCTTAGAGGTTTTATTTGGTAATATGCCATTTTTACGTGGCCTCCCCATGTGCACTTACAATCCTGGAACGGTAAGACGTGTGTGCGCCACTCCGCAGCTTCGGCCTCGAGATTCTGGGGACCGGGTTGGGAATCCGGGGGAGAGGCAGGCAGCCGGGGGCCTGCGCAGCATCTTCCTGGGAATGAAGTGCCTTTTAAGATAGGAACTTTTCCTCTTGGACACGAAGACTTCGAACCCCTCCTACCAGTCCAGGGGTGGGGGGTGGAGTGGGGGACACCTGTCACCCCTGCAGAGGGCTCTTGCGACAGGCAGATGCAGGCGTGCAGCTTGCCGCACTGCGCCAGGCGTGACGACCACACCGAAGCCCTGTAAGCAGGACGGCACCCGCGTGAGCGAGCGCCTTTGTTAAAATGAGTGCACTTGCACTACAGAAGGACTGGCCATAATCTCTGGTCTCACCCTTGGTTTTGAGAGTGTACATTTCATCAAGTGTCTGAAAGTTTTACTCGGAAGCCCTGTGGCTCCTGGGCTGTGTCTGGAGCCTGCCTCCGCCTGCCAGCTCTGAGTTTGTAAGAGCAGGTGGCTGCCTCTGTGGACAGGCGGGAGGGAGGCCAGATTCCAGGGGCAGCGGACACAGGACCCCCCCAGGGCTGGCATGTTGCAGAACTGAGGAATGCCTTTTTATTGCCGAAGTTTCGACTTATTTAACATTTCATGTGGACATTTTAAATTCCAAGTAGCACCTGCTATAAAGCAGTGCTTTGTATTTTTCTTAATTCTTAAGAGGCGCAGGCCTCATCAACGGCAGTAGACACACCCGTGAAGCATCTTGGTTCCCGCAGGTTTCAGTCCTGGTTCCGGGTGGCACTACGTTCGGGCCTCACTCTAGGCTCTGTGTTAGAATGACCGGGCCTAACGCAGTGCTCACAGTAACGCAGGCACCCTGAGAGCGTCAGCGTGCGGAGAAGGGTCGGGGGACAGGACGTGTTGGGGTTTCGGATGGTGTCGGATTGGTCCTGTCACCACCTAGGCGTCTGTCATGGCCTGTGTCCTCATGCTTCCTTCCGTCCTCAGGTCTCCTTCATTCAGAACCTGGTGTTTTGTGTGGAGAGAGTTTACCGTGTGCCCGACTTCGGCGTCTGGGAGAGAGGAAGCAAGTACAATAACGGCAGCACGGAGCTGCATTCGAGGTAATTTGCTGATCTCTGAGTTTTTAAAAAAATTTAGATGAGTGAATTTGAATATGAATAAAAATCAGAGTATTAGATTGGAGCTGTAGTTTCTATGTTAATTTCCATCTCTTAAAATTAAAGCAAAGGAGTCAGCTCTCAGCATCCAGGAGCAGATGTGGGGGTGGGGGAGGGAGGAGCAGGTGCCTCTCCCGGCCTCCCAGCGTCAAAACGACACGCCAACCGCCAGGCCCCCACAGGCCTGGCCCTGCTGCCCAGTCACGCCATGCCCTTCCTCCCTTTGCAGTGTGGCTTTGAAGGGTCAGGTCTGTCACAGCGGCCCAACACCCATGTTCATGCATGGCCTGCGACTTTCCCTTCCGGGTCACGGAGCTGGCTTTCACCCTCAGCAGACGCGCTCATGCCTTTCATGTCCAGCTTGACTCGCCTCACTTGCTGGAAGGGTATAATCAGCCCCTGGAGCTGAGTCCAGCAGGTTTGAAGACACGACAGTGGCTGATGGTGGACGTTATCGTTTTCAGGTTCCCTTTACCCCTCGGGCTGGACAAGGGGCCCAAGTGCCTGCCTGCTCCTCTCAAAGGCTCTCAGCGGGTACCCAGGAGCCCCTCCTCCAACGGACAAGTGTCGCTCAGTCAGTCCTGTCTGTTGCACACTGCAAGGGTTAAGAATTTGAAGGGTAGGAGCTGTAGGTCAGCGTAGACCACTGAGACCACAATGAGCTGGAGGAACGGTTTAGGGGGCACTGGTTAAGAGGAATCTGCCGCTCTGTACTTTTGTGGCTGGAAGGACTAATCACAGAGAAACCTAGGCTGAGGTCAGGTATTTGGTAAACGCAGACCCCTGTATAAGGCTCCAGATCACTGGCTGTGTAAGGTCTCCGATGCCTCGGCTTCCTTGTCTGCCAAATGAAGATGATAATGGATTCTGCCGTGTGAAGCTGTTGCAATGATCTCATTAACACACATGCATGCTAACACATGAGTTTTCTGTGTACGCAGCGTTTGAATGCTTGCCGTAAGTAAGCCCTAGGATACAGTGTGCGCCCACTTTTCACGGCATTTTAATAACAAAGGTTGAAACAAAAAGGACCTTCCGATTAACGCCAGTTGACTAACATAAAACACTCTTCTGTAGGTTTTGTCATTCACATGAGGCATTTCTACACGGCAGAGCAGAGCAGTAGCGATCCCTGAAGGAGTCGGTGAAGTGGGGAAATAACCTGGAGGAAAGTTCAGTTCAGACATTAAACAAATCCTGACAGATAAAAAATAGGAAGATAATGTTAGATTTTAGCCATCATCCAAATTAAGTTCTCAACATTCCAGATTATCAGCGAAAAGCTAACAAAAAACTGGACTTCATTAGAAAAGGTGATTTTGAAAAACGTACCTTTTACCAGGCCCCTGCCCTGCTTTTTAATAACCCTGCAAAATACATGCGATGCAATCGCCCTGCCGTTATTTTCCGGGTGAAGTGTTTGGGGTAGGGGTTCTCAGTTTACCAAACCGTAGTGCAGGACGTCCTCTGTTGACGTTGTCGGCAGCTTCTGGGAGACTGACTCTAAGGGAAAGATGCACAACCACGTGGTGGGGACCTGGGCCAGTCCATCCGGACGCAGGTGAGGTCTGCTGGCACGTTTCTGGTCCCAAAGCATCACCGAACTTCTAAAGAAGGACCCTGAAAGAAATGTGAGCTATGCACACCTTTGAAACAGACTAAAAAAACGAGTAAGAGAAGGATCTTCCAGCCTGCTCACTTCCTGTCAGGGTGCAAGGCGGGGCCCCACCCCAGACAGGGTGCCTTCTGTAGCCACTCACACAGGCGCACGCCCTCCCCCGGGGCAGTGTAGACACATCTGCAGGACGTGGTGGGGGGGGGGAGGGGGGGGACTGGGGTGCCCAGAGGAAGCCCACACGGGCCTGGGGAGAGCACGCTAACTCCGGTCACTGCTGGGAGCCGAGGTTTTCCCTCACCAACGTCGTACTGAAGCCACATTGAACGAAACGGTGTTATTTGCGGGCCTGCCGTAAACTCACAAAGAAACTTGGGTAAAGGTTCCATTAACTGTAGAAAGTGAGGGTGTTGGAAGGTGCCTAGTGGAAAAACAGAGGCTCCAGATTGTTTTGCTGTGACCCAGGTGCCAGGCTTGACAGTGACTCGTAAAGATTTTATTTCAAAGCTTGGAAGGTTATTATGTGATGTTCTTTGCTACCCTTTGCATGCAAAATTAATCTTAATTTTAGCAAGCCAATTTTGTGCACCTAGATGGGAAATGAAGTTTGTCTTTTAGATTTGAATGGTGGGTTTTATACGTTTAACGTTTTTCTTCTAATTTTCCATAGTAAAACACTTTTCAATTCCCCAGAGTAACTTGAAAACGTATTTTCTCAAATGTTCTGAGCTCCGATCTCCCCAGCCCATTTTGGATGTGTCATGTGGGCGCCCAAAGGTGAAGGAGTCAGGTTAAGGAGGCAGAGACGCAATTTGGAGGAAAGTTCAGTTCGGTTTGAAGGTGCAGGAAAGCTGGCACCCCTGGGTGCAGTGACGGTGGTGGGAGTCCTGGGTGCTGGATGGAGAGCCACCACCAGCCAGAGACTGTCCCAACTCTAGTCTGAGAACTAGCCTTTGGCTGTGTCCGTCACCTCAGATGCCCTGTGCTGGAACGCCCGTTCTGGCTCTCAGCACACTTCCACTGCCCTTGGCCCCAGACTTCCTGTGCGTCCACCCACAGTCCGCGCTGGTGCTGCAGGGAGAGCAGAGCGTGGTCTGACTATTGCCTCGGTGCTCTGGGGCCTTGGCTGGAGTGACTGGCCCGGTAGACGTCCTTTTCCCTACCACCCTCGGCCCACTCCTCCTCAGCTGCCTGTGACCAGAGAAAGCCGCCCTGGGCCCCCCAAACCATGCAGTGTTCTGAAGTTGGGGGCCAAGCTCTCCAGCAGCCACGCCCAGGGGGCCTCTAATAATTGCAACCTGTGGCCCGCCCAGCTAGGATGCCCACGGTGTTCCGCTGTGTCCCAGGGTGTCTGGAGCCTTGGAGTGTCCCCAAGCTGGGAAGCACGGCAGAGTGGACTCGCTGGGCGCAGTGCGGTGAGGTCCAAGGAGATCGTCCTCCTTGGTAGCCAGTCCAGCCTCCCCCGGCTCGGCTGGGACCCTCCCCGACCTGCCCGTCTCCCAGCCCCAGGTGTGCCGGTCCCCCTCTAGTTCAAGTGCCTGGATTGTGGAGTATTTCTCAGCTAAACCCCAGAACTTTTTTTTTGAAAGGCAATCTCATTGCATTTAGCTGAACCCCGTTTTAGCGGCAGCCTCACCCCACCCAGGGCTTCCGTACCAGGGCTGGGTGCTCTATGCGCCCCGTGATTCTCTTAAAATGTTTCCTAAGCAGCTGTCCCCTGCTCTCCTGGCTTTTTGGTTGGCTCCGCTCAGGCAGCAGGCTCCTTTCCGTTCCTCCCAGGGTGTCTGGGACCGCACCAGAGCCGCCTCTTCTCTGAGGGTCTCAGTCTTCTAAAAATGCCCACGCTTTTGTTTTATCTTATTTTGAATGCCAGTTGACATAGAATATTATATTAGTTTCAGGTGTCCAGCACAGGGGTTAGACATTCATATAAGTTACAAAGTGATCCCCCCAATAAGTCTAGTGCCCCCGGTGCCATGCATAGTTATTGCCGTGTTATTGACTGATAATTACAATATATTCCCTAGGCTGGACGTCCATCCTTGGGACCATTTTGTTACTGCCAATTTGTACTTCCTAATCTCTTCACCCTTCCACCCAGCCCCCACCTCCCCTCCACTCCGAATGCCCATCCGTTGTAAAATCCTGTGGTGTCTGACTAAACCCATGGCCTCCCTGGATCTCATTTTGGTTCCTATTTCTTGTTATAGTAATTCTCAACCGCCAGAACCGCAGATCCAAGTGATCGCAGCCGCTCCAAGTTTAAGTATTTTGATCTTTCTACTTCCCTCTCCTGACTAATATGAGGAGATTGCCTCTCCTTAGGGCTCCCTTTGAGCCCACACTCTTTGTTCTGGAAAAGAGGCGAGTCTTCTGTAAAATGTGAATTGCATCCCAAACCTAACTTTGAACTTGGTGGCTGTTGGGAAGCAAACGGGACAGTGGTACTTAGTGAGTTAATAATGTGGATATATGCCCAAATGGAAAGAAACGTTTTTGGAATATGAACTGCTAAATAGAACTTTACATTTAAGAGCATAATTTAATTTTTTACTCTGTGAAGTCTTGTGTTTGCAACATAAAGACTGTAGATGCAAAGAGAATTTAAACCTTATTTTTCAAGGTTTTTTTTTTCTTTAAAGCAGCTGCTAGGCTCTATTCTCCTGGCTTTTCCAATAAGAAAAGCCATCACGAACCCATCAGATAAGTAAGCATCACAGCACCACTTTACCCAGCTGAGGATGCTTTCAGTGACCATTCTATTCCATCCAGTGCTTGTTATTAAAGCCACTCCTTAGCCTTAAGTCATTTCTGCTGTTCCGGTCTTTGAGCTGTGATAGAAGCAGCTGTCTTCTCCGCTGCGCTGTGTGTGTTTCTGCCGCACCGGGCAGTCTGCGAACATCCATTATGACCGCAGTCCTCCGAAGCCCTCTTCCTTTGAGGAGGTTTATCGGGTAGCTCGGGGAGCTAAAGCACGGTGTTAATCAGCAGGGGCTTTGAATCCAGTTCCCACGGTTGCCAGTGCATTCTGGGACGCCATGGTGGATCGGTAAGGCGCCTAGTCTGCAAGCGCTGACTCACACAACAAATCGCTGCATTGCAAACTCTCCCAAGCAAACCTCCCTCCGCTTCAGCCCTCGCAAGTGAGCGGTGCTGTGACGCTGCGCAGAAGTCAGAGTGCTGACGTTCTGTTGGCAATAGTCACTTAATGTCAATATATATTCAATGCCTACTAATAGAATAGTTTCAAAGAAAGTCTTGTGCTAGTAAACGTTTTAAATTTTAACAACATTAGGTGTTATATTTTCCAATAAAAAGATCACACTAGGAATGTGTTTGATTTTCTACATAGTTTGCCCTTGCCAGAGATTTAAATATACAGTGGGTAATAAATTAACGTATTTGTACATTTTAATCAAGTCCAATTATTTAACAAATTGCATTGGGGAAGATTAAATGGAAAGGATTTAACATTTCCTCCAGTCCAGGAACAGCGTTTGTTTCTTTTGTGATGCTTTAATTAGAAGACAGTTTCTAAATTCAGCCTGTAGCTGTCTTTTTGCAGCATTGTTGAAGAACCTTGGGCTAGCTACATTGTGCATCTCCTCCAGTACAGAACTTCGGGAGTTACTATTCAAACAGTCTTAATAACACGTGCACCTCAGTGGAGGCTCTCTGCTATCACTCAGCTAAATGCATGCCGCGTTTGTGCATTGGGGGCTCACGGGGGCTCCTAGGGCTTGGGAACACATCCTTCAGCAAGAACGTGAGTGGACAATGCAAGTTTCTTTGTGAACTGTCAGAATGCACAGCCCCTAGGGGCTCCCCTCACCCTTAGGGTCCCGTACTCTGGACTCCCCGGGCAGGTGCTATTTGGTGCTCCTGTGTAGTGTGCGAGGCTAAGCGTGAGCGATAGAGGCAGGAACCCGACGTAGGTTCTTCTGGTTACCTGTTGTTGCAAATAAACCACCCAAATTTAGAGGCACAGAACAACAAATAAAAACTCCACGTGGAGTTTCTCCATACAGGCTTCCCGACAGCAGGCAGGCTGGGTTCCAGGCCCTGCACCCCACGAGCTGCGCTGCCTTTGTGATTGGTCTGGGAGTGCAGGCGGCCTCACTCCCGGCAGGCCCCAGTTGCCTGCGTCAGCAAGGCCAAGTCGTGTTCTCTGGCAGCACCGTGGCTCAGGGGGATGCAGTTCCTCACTGTAGTCTCAGGGGTGTGGGAGTCCAGGAGCCCCGCCCAGCCTGTACTGGACCGGGTGGGGGTGGGGCCCCTGTTGGGTCCAGGCGCTTATTGTCTGAACGTTTTCTGTTTTGCTAGGCTGCCCTTTTCTGGGACCTTTGGCTAGAGGGAGCAGGCTTTGGGGGCCTTTTTTTTTTTGGTAGGCGCCTCCTGGCATTCCCTGGTTCGTGCATCTTCAGCTCTGCTCTGGTGCGTGCAAGGTGGTAAGGAGACCCGGGGACCTTAGTCCAGCGTTGTTTCTAGAACCCTGAGGTTCCCCGCCAGCCTGCCTGCCTTCTTCCTGAGCCTCCTTATTTGTCCTCTGTGTGGTCTCTGGGCCTCTTAGTGGCACTGAGTGAGGGAATAGGGGACGTTGCCTACCCCACTGGCATTTTAAGTCTCCCCTCTCCTTACTCCCCTGTAATGCAAATAATGCTTATTGGAGAACATTTCCAGGAAATGCCCATAGAAAAGGTAGGTCACAACGACAGGAATAGCTTAGGACCGTGGCCCTCAACTTTCAAGTGCGTTCAAGCACCTGGGGGGCCTTTCGCACTGATTGGTGGGCCTTGCTGCCAGGGAGGGGGGACCTGGCCTTTCTCCCGGATTCCCCAGCTGCTCTGGGGACCCCAATTCGTGAGTCCCTGCCTTAGAGACATGCTGGGGTGACAGCAGATCATCATTTTTAATGACATTAATGGCGTATATGGTTGCTTTCAGAAAAACATTGTGATAAGTAAAATAAACAGGATATTAGGTCTAAAAATACTTAAAGATTGATATGTATAAGATGACAGTGCCATATTTTTAATGCAATTGGGGCCCTCTCATTTTCAGCACTATTGTATGTGGCCTTTGAGAGTCCAAAGGAGTACAGCTTTTGTTACAAAGATAATAGAGCAAAAAAAAAAAGATACAGGAGAGAGGGAGGCATGGTGACCAGTTGTTCTGTGAAGGTAAAATGACACCGATTTTATTAGTCCCTCAGCAAAGAGTATTGGAACGTTTGGATCAAACTGTGCCCCGTGGTAAACTCAGGACGTGCAAGATCTTTCTCACGGCCCAGAGTTGACGTCGGAAAGCTCCTCTACGAGGATCCGAGCTGGCGATGCCAGCCTAGTCACCGCCGAGCGCACGTCGCAGGCCACCTTGCTCTGAGCTCACCCTCCGCCTGAGTTAGCGAGGGTAAACGGCGCCAGAATTAAAGCCGCTCCCACCCATATCGCGGTCATCTGTCTAGGTCAAGGTGAACTCGGAGGCATTTCCCCCCAAAGATCACTAACTATAAAAAAGAGAAATTAAAATAGTGGACTGTCAGGCTGAAGTCCCTGGGTCATTATTCTTCTTGCAGAAGTTGCTGTAAGTGTTCATAGAGAGCCTTGCCTGTGAATATTCATCAGATAATGGTTCTCATTTGGGGGCCAGATATGTCAGAGTTATGAAGTACTTCCTTTTCTCTTTCAGCTCTGTCGGCTTAGCCAAAGCAGCTCTGGAGGCAATTAATGGATTCAACCTCTTCGGCAGCCAGGTAAAAAAACAGCAGTGGCAAAACAAACTTTGATTATTTTTTTTAATTACGTGTTTAATTAACCTGGCCATTTGTTAGGCAAGTCATTCCTTCTGATCAGAGAGTGTCTGAAATTTATGAAGCAGCCCATGGTTGAACAAGCTTCCCTTTGAATATGATTTGCCAGGTAAATTTTCGTTCCCTAACTAAAAAACATTGCTTAATTAAAAAAGCCTTTTGATACAGAATTCTCATTATCTTCGTTCAATAACTTTCCCATCAGGTGTTTCCATTCCAGCTCGCGTGTTGGTTTTGGTGCACGTGTGACAGCGTGTAGCCTGTGCGGGGGGGAGGGGTCTGTGTGACCATGTGCAGCCCGTGTACAGGGGCGTGTGTGTGCTGTGTGCAGCCAAGGAGATGGAAGTTTGATGCTAGCTGAACCCTCAGCTCGCTACGATCATATGTCTAAATGTCATCCTCTTTGGAATAAAAGGGAACCCCTGAGGGCTGCCTTAAATTTTCATAAGATCTTTAACCAGCCTCTGCACGCAGTCACGTCAGCATGGACTGAGCTGCTGATGGAGGGAATGAAAGGTAGAGAACACAGGGTCCTTCTCGGGATCAGGAAGCCGGCTGATTCTCGGTAGCGGTTTTTATAAGGATTTCTGGGGTGGAAGGACACAGGAGGTTCCTAGCCCCGAGCTATTAAACTCTAAGTCAGTGAAGCTGCGTCTGAGGAAGCCACACACTTGCAAACTGTGATGACTTCTGTCATGGCAGCTGTGACACCGTGGGCCTCCAGTGTGACTGTGGTGGCACAGCATCTTCCCCTCCCTACTGTGCGGCTCTGCTCTTCTCACTGTGCTGCCCCTGGAGGGTGGGCTCTGCCCCGTCCAGAACCTGGGCAGCGAAGAGACACCCAATGAAAGGGTGGGAAAGGGGAGCAGCACCTCACTCTGGGCGCGCACGCGGCGGCCCTGAACTGCCCACTGCCTGCACGCTTCTCTCTCAACACCTCGGGCTGCGGAGAGGAGGGATCAGAGCTGCAGGGGTGTGGGGCGGGGGAGCCCCTTGCTTGTCCTGAGTGCTAATGCTGCCCCTCTCCTGGAGGTTTGGGCGCCTCCACAGGGACCCCTGGCCTCTGGCCACCTGTCTCTCTCTCGAAGGGTCCGAGACTCATGGGGGCCACACGAACCTGCCCACGGTTTTACTTCCTTCCCCCGTCTCTCTCTCGATATGTTCATGACAATGTGTGTGTGCAAGCGCATGTGAAACAGAGAAATCGGAGGGCAGGTGGGAAGGAAGGAGGGGGGAGGAGGGTAACACGGCATAAAGAATGGTAGCCATGTGTACAGCCCCCAAGAAGGACAGGGATAGCCCAAGTGGGCACTGACGGGTGGATGGGCAAAGGAAGTGCGGTGGGGGTACACAGCAGAATACAATCCGGCCACAGGAGAGAATGAGACCTGGACGTGTGCGGTAATATGGGTGTGCCGGGAGGGTGCCTTGCGGAATGAAGCAGGCCCGGGGGAGAGCAAGACAAACACTGGACGATCGCACAGACGTGTGGAATATAAATAAAACAAGCAACCAAGCCCCAAGGTCCTAGAGGCAGAGAGCCGGTGGGCGGTTGCCCGCCGTGGGGGAGGCACCTGGGTGAAGAGGGGCACAGGTGCACGCTCAGAGGTACAAAGTAAGCCAGCCGTGGGGACGTGCCGTGACACGCAGTGTGTCCGCTCGCCAGAGCACAGTCACAGAACTCGGTTTGTGTGGGAGTCGGGTCTGAGCTGCCAGTCTTGAAGTGGGCCCTCCAGATGCAGTCGGGGTGTGCAGGCAGGGCTGTGAGGACTCCAGGGACTGGAAGGTGAACTAAGACGCCCGAAGTTAATCAGGTATTCTGGCGACCTGTCCAGATAAAGCTTTCTTTCACATCACTGTCTTGAATTGGAGCAGTCCCCAGACTGACGAAGCTGAGGCCCGGACCTAAGAGAGGTCGCTCACGCTGTGCAGTGTCCGCGGCGATGCAGACGTCCCTGACACTTCCCTTTGACACGTGCAGGCCCAAATCAGTGTGTCTGACCACTTGCAGTAGGCGATACTTAGTTCCATGTGTACGTTCTCCTTGATGATGTTTTTACAAAAATTTGCTTCTGACTGCCAATAGCTGCCTAAGGCCCTGGGTGCTTTCCCGGTAAATCCGGGCCACGTGCCAAAAGCAGGGTCCGTTTCTTAAGAGGACAGCAAATAACACAGTTAGCTGGCCTTTGACCTCAGTGTTAATATATGGAGATAGTATGGGATTATTTCCCCCCTTGCACATATTTCTTAGAGGCTGGCCCGGGAAGAGACCTCAACAAATGAGCCGTTTATTTTTGGCCAGAAGATACAAGTTGGCTGTTTATATTAATCAAATAATAGCAAGAATTGCCAAATTTGCCGTTTTACTTCATTATTTATAAATTATCCTACTTAGATTGTGTCTTTAAAAATCCAACCGGAGGCAGACCGGCAGGGCGATGAACTTACTAACTGTCCGCCTGCGAGCGAGCCGGTGCTGCTGATTCGTGCATCCGTGGACGGCACGGAACAGTGCGTGTGGAGCCCGGGGGTTAAATGAGTCCGCGAGAGGCGGAAAGCCCAGGGCCTGACACCCAGGGGATGCTGGCTGGTGTTGCCTACGTTATTGTTATCATTTGAGAGTCTCCTGTATTCATACTTTAATCAAGAATTATATCCATAATTCTAGGTTGTATCTAAATTTGTTTAGTTTGATCATATAATCAACGTTCTTTACTAGGGCTATACAATGAGATTTTATGAGTCTGTATTAGTTTTTGCATTAGTCCTGGTCAAAAATGTTAACTAAACTAGTATTTGTGTTTTTATTAAAGAAAATATCTGTAATTGATTAGTTATGATCAATACAGTTGGGTTTATAAGAAAACTAAGGAGAAATGGGGAAAGTAGAAAAATAACATTTATTTTTCATTATAAAATTAGTATGTTTATCGCAAGAAATTTGAGAAATACCGAATGTGTTAAAAAGCAAGTTAAGACCCCCTGTAACGCCACTCTCAAGCGCGGCCAGCTTGCGTCTGCGTGAAGCCTGTTGGTGGCCCGGATGCCCACCCGCCTGCCACCCTCTCTCCTCTCTCCCACCCAGGGCTGCTCCTGGTCGGTGATCTTCGTGGACCTGGACGCCCACAACCGCAACAGGCAGACCCTGTGCTCGCTGCTGCCCAGGGAGTCGCGGTCCCACGTGAGACGCCTCCTGATAAGTTAGCGGGCCGCCACTTGGGGTGTTTCTCTTAGATGAACTCTCAGATACCTGTAGCAGATGTTTGCAGGGTTTTTGGTAGGGGTTATTTGTGGCTCTGTTTTTAGAAAACGCCCACAATGGAGTGGTTTAATTATTTAAAAGTCACTATTGTGTAGAAGTGAAGAAAGATTTTGATGAAAGACAAGTAACTATGAAAGCACCACAAATATGCTCTCTACTCATCGTTTCACCACTCAGCTGTCGTCTGAGGGTGACACACTTGTGCTTGTAGGGTCCCCCTGCTTTGTGTACATATGTAATAGTTTCAGTTCGCAAAGCTGGAAGAACAGTGCTCGCAGTGCTGGACGGCCTAGTTCCGTGAGCAGACCGGTCTGCGTGTCAGTGAGCGTTTCTACAACGTAAATGTTAGTGGCTGCTGATGCACCCACCTCACTGTGCAGCATTTAGGTCGCTTTGTGGTTTTCACTATTACAAGCACATCGTTACGACAAATGAAGTTGTAACGACTAATTATCGTTATTAAATTTTTACACACTGCCTTAATGAATATCAAGTGTGAGTTCAGGGTTGAACCTTGAAAAAATACTCCTCGTTAACGAGTAAAGATTCCGCCCCCTGCCCCGCCCCGTAAGGCTCCCCACATCGCACCCTAGACACGTCACTGTCCCTCGGAGCCCACGCTCTCACTGGCGGTCGGTCCCTCGTCAGCTTCCCCATGATCCTCCGTGGCTGTCATCGTGTCCCTGTGGGCGCTGACATCCCTTCTTCTTCCTGTTGCCCCAGAACACAGATGCCGCCCTGCTCCCCTGCATCAGCTACCCTGCCTTCGCCCTGGACGACGAGGTGCTGTTTATGCAGACACTGGACAAAGTGGTCCGGAAATTAAAAGGAAAATACGGATTTAAGCGCTTCTTGAGAGACGGGTATAGGACATCCTTGGAAGATCCGAATAGACGCTACTACAAACCAGCTGAAATTAAGGTATCACAGAAATAGCCCACGCGGCGTGACAGAGGGGCCCAAACACCGACTGAGGAGGCAGCCTCCCCAGGCGCGCGTTCTGGCTCTGCGGCTTCGTAGCTGTGGGCAGCTTCGTTAACCTCTTCGTAGTTCATGTTCTCCGTGGGTGAGATAGTAGTGTGCGCTGTGACTGGTCCTGCTATGGAGGTCCTCGCGTGGGTCAAATGAGTTACCGTGCGTGGAAGTGCGCAGGATGGAGACGGGCCCGCACGACAGGACGCACGCGGTGAGGGCAGCTCCTACGACGGTCTGCTCACACTGGCACTCTTCCCTGTGCAGCGCGGCCCTCTGAGTGCTGAGTTTAGCGTATGTCGTATTTCAAGTGCACACCAGAGCACTTCATCTAGATTTACGCCAGCTGGTTTTTAAAGTATTTTATTTATTTATTTTCTGAGAGGAGGGAGGGAGAAAGAGAGGGAGAGAAACAGCAGTGTGTGAGAGAATCCACCAGTTGCCTCCCTCACACCCCCTACTGGGGACCCGGCCCGCAAGCCAGGCATGTGTCCTGACTGGGAATCGAACCAGCAGCAGCTCAATCCACTGAGCCATAATTCGTATTTCAAATACACGTGCATAGCACTTCATCTAGATTTACGCCAGCTGGTTTAAGCTGTGCGGACAGCTGTCCAGCCCAGAAAGGTCAGCATCCCTCCACAGTGTGAAGATTTACGTCAGTGGGTAGACCGTAAGTTGTAAGCACGGTCACAGCTGTGACTTGCTCACTGAGAACAGGTACGGCCTGGTGAACCTCTGTGCCGACAGGTCCAGACCAGGGATGCTACTGATCATCCTCCGGTGCACGGGTTATTTGGCCCAAAATGTCACCAGTGCTGAGGTTGAGAGACCTCGGTGTAGACTAACGTGCCGTCACTGTGGATTGCCCCCCAGCCTGCCAGCGGGAGCTCCGATTGCCCTCTAACTCCTGTCTGCCCTCCCAGCTGTCTGTCCGGCAAGTCAGCCTAAGGAGCACATCCGATCCGGCTAGGGACTCACTAGTGCTTCCAGACCACAGTCTCCGCGTGCAGTTTCCCAGGCCCTTCCTAATGTGACTGGCCCGGCCCACCTGTTGGGTTTCTGCTTTCACTGTTCCTTCCCTGCTCAACCCGGGAACATGGGTTCACTGTTAGTCCCTCTAACAGACTTTGTGCTGTGCGTGGCACAGCCGCGAAGTTCCCTTAGCGCTTTTCCCTGGGGAAATCTATCCGGCATTATTTGAGGCCTCTCCTTCCTCATACGCCCTTCTTGGACCCTGCATGGACGTAGGCGTTCCGCTCTGTGTTCCTAATGTCCCGCAGACAGACATTTCAGAAGGAGTGGCAGCTGGTTCCTCTGGGGCCCGCCTCTCCAGGGCGCTGGGAGCCTCCAGGGCAGGTGCTTCCGGAAGTCTTCGGAGCCTCTGTCTCCAGATGCTGGCCATTGCTACGTCCTTAGTGAACTTCCACTGAAGTAATGCGAGCTGTGTGATGGGTTAAACAAATGAGCCCTTGAATGATGAGTTCTGAGAATTGTTTTTAAGGAACAATGAAACTACTTATCAAATCAGTCCCATTTTGTTATTACCATAGATACATATTTTTGTATATCCTGACTCTGGTTGTTTGGATTAATATATCTTTCTAATCAACAAAATTGTTCTAACTAATTGCTCATGAAATGTTTAATACTCTGTTTTCTGTTTTAGCTATTCGATGGCATTGAATGTGAATTTCCCATATTTTTCCTGTACATGATGATTGATGGTAAGTGAGCTCTTCTCCTGCCATTTATGCTTCCGGGTGTGTGTTTAAAGAAGAGCGGAGATGAAACAGGACTCGGTTCCGCTGGCAGAGCAGCCGCCGCCCCCGGGGCCGTCGCTCCTTGGCGTTCTCGTACGCTTTCCTGCCTTCTGATCGAACGCTACATAATTTAAAGAACTAAAAATACTTCAAACTGTTTTTTAAATGTACAACTATCTTCTCATGTTTACAAAGAAGGCTTTTCAGTGGGTGGAGACCATGAACGCTAATGCGATCTGAACATTGCGAATATCTCTCGCACGTGTGCTGACGAATAGAGAGATTTCAATTAAAATTCAGCTTTCAGTTCTAAGTGCCAACATGACCTTCTGAAATTGATTTCCTGGAAGAATATCACACGTTTTCATTACCTTTTTTCAATTTTATTTTTATCATTTATGTAGAAAATTACCAAAATAATTATAACTCGGCTGATAGCTTTTTCCAAGGTAAAATTTCTTCGGTGCTTACAGGGCTCAGATGCTATTGGATTTACCTTTTACATTTTAGGTGTTTTTAGAGGCAATTCTCAACAAGTCAAGGAATATCAGGACCTCCTGACTCCAGTGCTTCATCAGACCACAGAAGGTATAGTTGGACCGTTTTTTCAAGAAATTTTTCCTACTAATATTTCCTTGATGTTCTTTTGAAATGTGCAAATGATTCCTTTTAAGCAGAGCAACTTATACTAAATTGAAAAAAATGAGTGGGGCCGTGAATAAATTAGAAAGACCAATCTATTCATTTGTTGCAGTAAATGTGTTTTTACGAAAGGAGTTCCTCTGGCAAGACAGGGGTGGTGAGGCATGGGGTGGCCGTAGGCAGTGACCGTGAAGCCACTACCCGAGGGGCAGAGGCTCCCCGGTGACCTGCTGTCACTCCCTTCTGCTCTGGGCACCACAGCATGGGAAGGGGCGGGCTTTCGTCCAGGCCACCAGCACCTCTGTGCTCTGGCAAGTGCGCCCCCGCACCCCCCCCAGCCCCACAGCCACCTGGAGGCTGCGCCCGAGCTGCTCCTGGGGCTTTGGTGTGGGGTTTCAAATGTGTGCTGAAATGCCCCCCTGAGGAGGGATGCTTTAGAGAATGTCAGGAGGCCCCATCTGATGAGCGGCATGCTGGTTTCCCTTAAACACCCGCCAGCAGGGCCCAAAGAGGACGTACCTGGTTTTCCTGTGCGACTCTACAGCTTCCTGTCAGAGGAGTTCGGGGGAAGTTCCACGCATCTTTGGTGTTTGGGCCGTTTGCAAATAAGACTGTGCTCTCCTGGGTGAACAGCTCTGAGAACGTCCTTACGTGGAAGGTGGAAGCCGTTGGGGGCCCGTGACAGGCGGCTGGTCTTGCGGACCTGATACAGCTCCGAGCCCCTTCCTGTCGCAGGGGGTGGTGGTCGACCAGGGTCTCAGCCTCGATGTGTCACACTCTGTGCTCACCCTTTACAATACTCCTTAGAGTAGAGAGATGTTCATGGATAGACTGAATTCCAAGTTCAAATTAATGTTAAGACCGGTTGCTTACGTCCGTACGCTGCCAAGAGCTGTTGTCCAGTGGGAGAGTAACGCAGTGGGTGTGGTGGCGGTGGGACTCCCGCAGTCCCTGGGTCGGACTGTGACGTGCTCTCGGCTGTGGGCCGCTGTGCCAAGCGGCAGGGAACTGAACCGCGCTGTCGGCTTCGTCACGACCACGGGAGTGGTGTCCGAACGGTTCTCTGCGAACCATAGACCTTTTCATGGGCTTGAGACACACACGTCACTACTGACTGGTGGGTAAAGGAGGAGTTTTAAAAAAACCCGTGCAACTTCATTAGAAAAATTGTTTCCCATGGGCTGATACTACAAAAAACTCTTAGAATGTTACTGTTTCCCCCTTTATATTACCCACAAAGGTTCTCGTCTTTGAGTAATAATTTTTAATTTCTACTAAGGAATATTTTGAGATGGGTTGGTTACTGGGGAGGGTGGGGTTTTTTCTCTTCTGTGACAGTACAGGGCCGATGATGGGCTCAGTGTTTCAAATGGGGATTCCTTCGCTCTGCGCAGTGGCTCGGGTGGTAGCTCTCCGTTTAAGATTACCCGAATTCTCACTTGTAAAGCTCCCACGGACTAACCCTACTGCGCACAGCCCCGGCTGTGTCTCTGAACATTGGCCCTCGGTCTTCGTTGCTCGCCCAAAGGTGCGAAACACGCCACCAAAGGGGACTGTGCTCGGTGGTGGCTGACTCGGAGCGCACGTTGCCGACATCAGATCGTGGTTCAGGGTCAAGAAGCTTCTTCCGTGGCTTCCCTGGTGGCATCTGAAGGGGCCGCAGCGCCCCTGCTGTGAGGCCCCTCACTTTAGTTCCTGGTGCACAACTCTCCCCGCCCCTCTGCTCTCTGCTTGCCGCACTGCCTTGACGGGAAGCCGTGGGGAGCACACTGACTGACCCGCTGTGTTTTAACTGTTTCTTCTCAAACGCCGAAGGTCACCCTGTCGTACCCAAGTACTACTATGTGCCAGCGGACTTTGTAGAGCACGAGAAAAAGAACCCTGGCAGTCAAAAGCGATTTCCTAGCAACTGTGGCCGCGACGGAAAGCTGTTTCTTTGGGGACAAGCCCTTTACATCATCGCCAAACTCCTGGGTAAGTGGAGAGAGCTGGGCCCATTTCCCTTTGTCCCGAGCCCACAGAAGCACGTCTCTGCCGGCTCTTTCCTTGGACTTGGGTGGAGTTCGAGCTGCTAACAGGTCCTGAGGGAGTTGCTTGGTACACAAAGGCCTAGAAATACACCTGTCTCACTGAAGGTGACGGATGGTTTGGGGACGACAGTCGGGCGGGTTTGGGGTCTGCCGTGGTCACTTGGGGCCGCCTCCAGCTCAGCGGGTAGGTTTCCAGCAGACGGCTGTAGGCAGTTTGGTTTATTTCCATACGCTGTAATAAAATTCTGATTTAACATAATGGGCATATTTGGTCAAAGCTTTAGCAAACCACTTGCCCAGAGGAATTGGTTATCTCTAAGTTCTCTTCTTGCCGATAAAGACACAGCAGTTTTACTCAGTTAGCTAGATGCTCAATGGGACCATCATTCACAGTCCTTCGAAGGGTTATTTTGCAGCCTCTCCGAACGCGTCAGCTGAAAATGTCTGCTCTGGCCACACCGACATGAAGGCTAATTTAATGAACAGAAGGAAGTGCTGTGCACCTCGCAGCACCATTCCTTGCTAGAAGTTCAAGTACCGTTAGCGTCTGCATCACAAAGGCTACCCTGTTAGAGTCAGAACCCCTTCGTGGCTGACAGATGCTGAACCAGGCAGATTCGAACTCTGCCTGCGTTGGGAGAGCTGCGCGCCGTGTGACCTGCCGTGTCATCTTGTTCCGGTGCCGCCGCGTAAATGCTGGGTGCGTCTGAGCTGCGAGGGTCATCGTCTTGGGTTTCTTTGTTTGCGTTCCATTTGGGAAGAATGTTTCAAAGTCCAGATTTCCGATTCAAGCTTCACACAAATAATATATAACAGCAAATAGAAGCTAACCAACGAAGAGAGAATTAAGTCAGTGCTGTTTTTAAACTTCTCGTTTCCTGGCTGTGTTTTCTGGGGCTCTATGTAAACTTTTAATGCCAATTTAAGAACCTGTAGAAAAATTTTCTTTCATCAAATGGACAGCTTTTGATAAGGAGTTCATGTTATTTATGCAGATTTTGCTTTTATGTTTTCCAAAAAGGAAGAAAAAATGCATACGTAAATTAGTTTTCTTAGAATCAAGCCCAGGCTGGTAAGGTTATCTCTGGGTAGAATGTTATTTTTCTCTCTTTAACAGGAATTCAGAGAAACCTTATTGATACTCAGAGCTAAATAAAAATTTTAGGAGAGAAGTAGCTAAGCTGTGTAAGGACAAGAATCTTAATGCCAGACGCCTGAATTTCTAGGTACTGGTGCTGTACTTGGAAATTACAAGTGAGCAGGATGGAAACCTGTGGTTCCAAGGCTGGAAACTGGTTCCTGGGATAAGAGACTTGAGATCTAAGCCTTCCTGTTGTGTTTTGCTGTGTGTCCAGCCTGAGGCTGATGGGTTGGAAAGGGTGCTGTTTGAGCAGAGCCTCCGGGTGAACCTGAGAAGGCTGGTGAGTTGGGAACGCGCAATCGACCATACTCCCCATCAGCACACTGAGCTTTTAAAAAAAAGGGATTGAAAACAACATCAGTCAGGAGAAAGAGCGTTGGCCCCTCCTTGCACCAAAGTCGGTGTGCTGAATGTAGATGGACGTCCAATGTAAGTAGCGTTTTCTTGTGTGAAGACCGGAGTGAGCAGAAACAGTCCAGGTCATGCTTTAATCTCGGTTTCAGGATCAAAAAGAAGACTTCAAAGGAGAATCTATTTCTCTTTTCTCGGCCGAGCTTCTAAAAAGGCAGCAGGGAACCTGCAGAAGGTGTGGTGTGCCGCGAAGCTGTGTCCTTTCCCTCCCTGAGAGGAAGAGATGCTGCCCAGGCCCGAGCACTTGGGCCCAGCAGTGGCTCCCCCGGTTCCCCCCACCCCCCACCCCCGCTCAGGCGGATAAGGTCTCAGAAGACTGAGTCCTCCAGTTGCTCCTAACTACCGGGCACTTGGCCAAGCACCATCAGGCTTCTGTGGAGGTTATTGAGGTTCTAGATGCGACCACATTCACCAACAAAGCCTCATTGGCTCGTGAAAGGAGGCTTGGTTGGGCATTTTTTTGACAGTATTTGGTGGATAGTTAGTTAGAGTTACGTGAAAATAATAGAACAGTAAAACCTTTTAAAATATCCTGCAGTAGCGTATGGCTTCCCCTAATTCATGCAAGCTGGTTTCCAGTGAAACCTGGTTGGGCTCTCTTGCTCTCTGCGTGCCTTCGTGAGCAATTACACCTCCAAACCTGTGTGGCCTTCATTCCTTCGTCAGAGCAAAAAGGCTCAATGTGCCACAACACTTCCTGGCCGAGGCCTCGGCTCCCCACTCTCTTGTCGGAAGACGGTTAATTATTACAGCATTTTTCTTTCTTTAGAAAAATTAGGCTTTGAGAAAATCAGTGTTTGCTATAAAACAGGCAACTAAATTTTAGACATGTCTATTTTAAACCAGATGTGACATATTTTAAGATACAACATTTGACTTGTCTTAGAATAAAATGAGCATTCTCTGCCTCCATTGTTAAACGTGGAGGTTCAGAAGCTCTCCGTGTAAGAGATGCGGTGTACCAGTGAGGGTTCTCAGGCAGAAATGACCGTAAAAGTATTTATCACGTAAAAGTCACTTGAAAATTATGATCTCTGGACTGAGTTTTTTGTGGTTAAGAAAACTAGAGAAATATAAGATTAATGATAATTTGCAACTTCACCAAAACCATTACGTAAGTTTTGTTTTAAAGATTTTATTTATTTATTTTTAGACAGAGGGGAAGGGTGGGAGAAAGAGGGAGAGAGAGGTATCAGTGTATGTTGCCTCTTGTGAGCCCCCTACTGGGGACCTGGCCCACAACTCAGGCATGTGCCTTGACTGGGACTTGAACCTGTGACCCCTTGGTTTGTAGGCCAGTGCTCAATCCACTGAGCCACACCAGCTAGGGCCCATTACTTAAGTTTAATAATATATTTTCTTATTTAATATTTTTTAAAAATAGAAGCTAACATGTCAGTTGTTTAGCTTTCAAGGAAGTCTGACTTCTAGGCTTTTCAACACACAGGCAGCAGCTCTCCTCCCCGTATGCCAGATGTTGGCCGCGACGACCTCCGTGGGGGCGCTGCTGCAGGAGCGCGGCTCCCCGGAGACCAGAGCCGTGCACGACCGGTGCCTGGGGAACTAACTCTTTTAGGACGGGTGCTTTGAAAGCACCATTAACAAGCATCAGGAGTTAAAACAGAGCATGTTCTTTGTGTAAGGCTGAATTATTCAGCAATTTTAACTAGCTACAACTTCCTAGGACACACAAACTCCCAAAATATTCAGGTGAATGAAAATTTCCTTGAATTCACAAATGACTTTTTTTCTTTTTGCAGTAGTATTTTTTAATTTTCTACGGGTGTTAACAAGAGACTTTTAAGATGGAAAAATAGACAAAGAAGGACGTCAGATTATCCCAAGTGTCACGTGTACCCGCACGTAGACTCGACGTCCTGTGACGTCCCCAGCTCATTTCTTAGCACACGTGCCCCCGCTGTGCGTCCCCGCCACGAGGGTCAGCGAGGCTTTGAAGCTTCTACCCTGTGAGGTGTCCGCCGAGCCTATTAGAGTGTCCCTGTAACTTTGGTGCCATGACAAAAGTCCACTTGCTCTGTTGAACGTTCTCGAAGTTGTTATGTCATGAAAGAAACAAACCCCCTGAGACACTCCCTTTACCCGCAGCAGTCGCTGTCTGAGCCACACTGGGGCGTCTCATGAACTCCCCCTTCACAGCAGAGCGACCAGGATCGGCCCAGCGCGTCCTCTACGGGTGTGAAGGCGGCCGTCTGTTCACAGAGCGCGTGGTGGTCTGTCCTCCTCCGTCCCCGCTCCTTGCGCTTCGGCTGCTCTGTGGGCCCCCAGGTGTCAGTTCTTTCAGGCTCGCCCCTCGCCGCCCGCAGACCAGTGCCACAGGCGTGCCGCAGTGGGGACCGCTGTCTTGCTTCCTGCGTGATAAAAACCAGTGCAACGAGAAAATTAAACACAGCTATTAACCTCACCCGAGAAGGCGGTAGTCAGGGTTACCGTTGCGGAAGTGAAGGCAGTGGTTACAGCACTGCCTGCTTCCGAATGTGTTCACCCACCGATTCGTTATCTCAAGTTGCTTGAATGCCTACTACGTGCAGCTGGGGAGCAGCCGGCCTGCAGGGTCTGCCACTCACACTTCGGCTGGACGGGCGGTGCTGCACGAGGGAAGGGGGGAGGGGAAAATGCGGAGAAGCTTTTTCAAAAGGCTTGGTTAACTATTTTATTCATATTAACTTTAATAGGTTAACATTTATGCTTTCTAAGGATATGAGATTTCTTAATTTGTCATCGTTTATAAATAACAAAATAACAAAGAGAGAACTTCATTTCTGTAGCATATGACAGTGAAACATTAATTATGTAAAATGCTTCTTGGCGGAGTGGAAATTGTTCCACATCTCAGTGAGCAGACAGACGAGGTAGGGAGATAATTTGCAGCTACTTAAAATATCACCATACTAATCAACCCGGCATTATGAGCTAAACCGATATTAATAAATTGAAATTACAGGTCGTTATTTGCCATAATTAAGCCTATATTGGTTCAGTTTAAATTTTGCAAAAGTATATTCTTTTCAGAGCAAGAGAAGAATGGCCTGTAATGTGCTCCCTGCCCCGGGTGTGAAAACTGCAGCCTGTTAGGTCTAAACTGCGCCTTGTTTCCGCCTGACCCACCCCTGTTGTGGGGAGTGTCCGTGTTCTTGCGGGGCCAGGTCCGTGTGTGGGAAAGAGCCCTGATCCGGGGAGAGCGCCTGCCCGTGTCTGACGTCTGCCAGCCGTGTGTGCATGTGTGTCTGTGTAGGCACGTGGTACCTTCATTTCGCCGTCCGTCAAACGATGAGGTGTGGTGGGGATGGGTGAGTTAACACACGTGGAGTGCTCGGGCCACGACAGAAACGTAGAAAGTGCTGTGCAAGCATGGCCGCGGGGTGACTTCTGCAGCTGCCACCGCCGCTCCTTCTTGTCCTTGTTATTCTGTTATTAGTACCACTTCTGTTATTAAAATAACTATTAAATTCAGTAGCTCCTGAGAGTTACTGAAAACCCCGTTGGGGATTTTGTCTAGTGGCTGACGCTGCCCGTGTGCCTGGAAGGGTGAGAACTCCCGGCAGCAAAGAAACTGGCCAGCTCGGTGGCGGACGCCCCTCCCCGCCCCGCCCTGCGTTTCAATTACTGACGGTCCAAACGCGGTGCCCAAGAAGCTGAGGACCCCCGGTGAACTCGGACAGAAGGCAGCGTGGTGCCGGTTCTGCATGATTAGTACAGACCGAAGGTCAGGAGTAACATCGCACATTTTCACAGCTGACCAGCGTACACGTGAGGCGCGTGCTGACTCACTCCCGAGCAGTGGGAGCGCCGCCCCGCCGCCCACACGCGCATTGCCTTCCTGCTACAGCCTGGGCTCCATCAGAACTTGCCGCTAGGAGCGGCCTCGGGGAAAGGCTCCACGTTTGCTGCAGCCGTCGAAGTCCCTGCCCCATGCTGGCCAGCGCCCCCAGCAACGCCCCTCAGAAACCCCCTGTAGAGCTCAGTGTCAGGAAACACTTGGCCTCCCTTCACAAGCCGGTTTCCTCCCCTGAGAAGGCAGGACGTTCTTCTTAGAGGGGCTCTGGGGGTGTGATGTGCGCACCACGCGCTTTCACCTCAGGGTCACAATCCAGTCGTTCTGGATGCGCGGAGAGTGAGCCGTGCAAGTCTCACTACAGTTCTAGGGCGGCTTTACCCGCCCGCCCCCCTCATACTACCTAGTGGGCAGTACCCGCCCCCAGCACTTCACTGTGCCCCCCGCCCAGCCCCAGCACCGACGATCATCCATCCCTTCGCCACTGCTGTAGCCTGGCCTCTTCTGACCTGTCGGCCGCCTCGGGTCTGAGATGTGCGGCCCTTGGCCACTGGCTCCTCTCACCCCGCTTGTGTTCAGGGTTCATCAGGGTGCCCTTTACGGCAGAATGGCGGCCCACTGTGTGTGTGTGCAGAGCACACCCGCTGCGTCCGTGCGGCCGACGGCGGACGGTCGGCGTGTTCGCCGTTACCAGTAATGCTGCGATGAGCGCTCACGCGCGGGGTGTGGCTGGCGCGTTTCCATTTCTCTTGGGCCTGTGTCCAGAGGTCAGGCTGCGGGGTCACGTGGACGGCACTCAGCTGTCCGGCACTGTTTGTGAGCCACTGTTCTCTCCCTGTCGAATTGCTCTGACACCCTCGTCAGAAAGCAGCTTGACCATAAATGTGAGGGCTCACTTCGGACTCTCGGTCCCGTTCCGTGGATTTCTGTCTTCATGCCAGTTCCGCACCGTCTTCATCGCCTTAGCTTCTTCCGTGTAATCTGGAAGCCTTTTGCTACTTTTCCTTGCCTAATTTATCTGGCTGGAGCCTCAGCACAGTGTCAGTGGCAGGAGCAGACAGCATCTTCGTTCTGGTCTTTGGGGCAAAGCATTCGGAGTCTTCCTTCCTTCCTTCTTTCTTTTTTTCATTGGGTGTGGCATTAGCTGTAGGTTCCATAGATGCCCTTTACCAGGCTGAGAAAGCTCCTCCTGCCCTCCCCTGTCGAATGCGTTTATCATGAAAGAACAGATTTTGTCAGGTATGTTCTCGGCGTCTACCGAGACGGCGCCTGGTGAGGGCATCCCTCCTCCTGTTGAGGTGGAGCATCACAGGCATGGGTTTGGGGGGTGTTAAGCCATCCTTGCGTTTGTGGGGGAAATCCCACTCGGTCACGGTGTGCAATCCTTTTTATATGTGGCTCGACTTTGTTTGCTAGTATTTTTGCTGAGGGTTTTTGCGTCTCTGTTCAAAAGGGATGTTGTTCTGTAATTTTCTTGTCACCTTTGATTTTGGAGTTAGGGCAATACTGGCCTCTTAGAATGAATTGGGAAGTGTTTCCCCCACTATTTTGGGGGAAAGTTGGTGGAAGATTGGTTTTAATTCTTTAACCGTTTGGTAGAATTCACCCATGAAATAATCTGCCCTAGATTTTTTTTTTAATGGGAAATTTTAGTCACTTGTTACAAATCTGTTCAGATTTTACATGCCCTCTCGAGTTGCTTTTGGTACTGTGTGTCTTCCCAGGCATTCGTCCGTGTCAGCTAGGCATCCAAATGGTGGGCACACATTGGTCGTAGTTTCCCCCCCAACCCTAAAGGTCGTCAGCAGTGTTTCTACTTCCGCTCCTGGCTCCGTAACTCACACCTGCTTTCTTATTCCCTTGGTCAGTCTGGTTAAAAGTCTGTCAACTTTGGATCTTTCCAAACTCTACTTTTGGTTTCATTTGTATTCTCTGCTGTTTATTTATGCTCTATTTCATTAATTTCCACTGCATATATATTATTTCTCCTGCTTGCTTTTGATTCAGTTAGCTTTTTCATCCACTGTCTTAAAGTGGAAGGGTAGATTACTGATTTGAGATTGTTATTCTGTTTTAATACAGGCATTTACAGCTATAAATTTACCTCTAAATATTGCCTTAGGTGCATCTGATACGTTGTGGTACATTGTGTCTTCATTTCCAATCATCTCATCAGAAAGTACATTAGAAATTATTTTTTAATTTCCCTTTTGGTTTCTTCTTTTGGCTCATTTGTTATTTAGGGATATGTTTTTTTATTTTTATACATTCGTTACTGATTTCTAATTTCATTCTGTTGTGGTCAGGGAACATACTTTGCATGATTTTATTCCTTTTAAATTCACTGAGACATGTTCTATGGCCTGCCATGTGGCAGCTGTGCCGTGTGCGTGGAGAGGGAGGTCGAGTCCGCTCCTGTTGGTGGAGTGTTCTAGAAATGTCTGTCAGGTTTGTTGGTTTCTAGTGCTGTCCAGATGCACTTTGGGTAACGTCCTTTCCCTGTCTTTCAGCCGATGAGTTAATCAGTCCGAAGGACATCGACCCCATCCAGCGCTACGTGCCACTGCAGGACCAGCGGAACGTGAGCATGCGGTTTTCCAACCAGGTAAAGGGGTGTTTTACGTCAGACGTTAGCTTTGTCCACAGGCACCGAAAGCCAAATTGAAGACGACTTTTATTCGGAGTGGGGTTTTTGTTGCTCCTGCTGAGGGCAAGCCCTCTCTCTCTCTCTCTCTCTCTCTCTCTCTCTCTCTCTCTCTCTCTCTCTCTCTCTCTCTCGGTCAGCCAAGACTTACTCGTTCGTGTGTACGTCGGCCGCACGTTACTTTTTAAAAAGTGCTGCGGGGAGGGCTCCCTGTTAATGAGGAGCGTGAGTCCTCTGTGTCCAACACGGCGTCTTCCAGGCAGACGGGGTCCTCTTCCCGGCGGTCACGGTTACGGTGTCAGCTGCGCTTGGGGAGATGCAGTGTGCATGGGGTGGGGGAGGGGTGGATGAGACGGACTGTTATTGGAGGACTGGGTCCCACGAACGGCCCTGTGCGCGCTGTCCCTCCAGGGCCGTGTCTCCACGGCAGGACCGGTGGGTGACACGTTGGGTGGAGGGATAGTTTACGTCTTAGACATTTCATCCTACGGATTCAGACCGCGTGTGTCAGCAGAATGAGGGTCTGCAGGGTCAGCAAGACTGATGCCAACTTGAAAAACCCCTCAGCTACTCAACGACCGCAGTCAGGAAGACCACCCACGTGGACACGCTGTGGCCGGGAACTGCCCAAGGAGAGAGGGAGTGGGCCCGAGTGTGCCCCTGGGGTGCCGACCCGGGGCAGCTGTTTACCAGGGGTGGCAAGCGTCAGCACTCACAGAAGCTGTGCTCCCGAAATTTACATGCTGCTTTTATTTAAAAAAACATTTATATACGTAACACATACACAGATAAATGCTT
Source organism: Desmodus rotundus (assembly GCF_022682495.2). Taxonomy (NCBI): domain Eukaryota; kingdom Metazoa; phylum Chordata; class Mammalia; order Chiroptera; family Phyllostomidae; genus Desmodus; species Desmodus rotundus. The sequence goes on from NC_071398.1 coordinate 2,377,602, forward strand.
GAACCAGAGAAAGGGGGAGCCCAGCAGACCCATTAGGTTCCCTCACACTGTTTCTCTGATTCTTTCGATGGTCTTCCACAAAACATAGTGACTCTGAGTGCTTCATAGATCAGAAGCTACTTGGAGACTTTTAAATAAATGTTAAGATTTTCTCAAGAATATGAAATCCCCGTGTTAGTACATGATAGAGTTTCCACTGGCCTGTTGGCTGCTCTCTCAGGTGGGGACGTGGCCCCTACCTTAGTCCGCACCTGTGTCCATGCAGGGCAGTGTCCTTGCCAGGGTGGGGGTCCTGCCGACCAGGGGGGAAGGGTGTTCAAGGAGGGGGAGCTAGCACCTCGCCAGTGGGGCTTGACTTTGAGTTAGTGGTTCAAGAAGGCTGCCTACCTCATCGTCAGAGGAAGAGCCCGGGAGTGGCAAAAATGTGGGTGCCGGGTGTCAGAGCGGCTCGCCCGCGGTGCAGTCTGGGCAAGGTCTCCAGACGTTTCTGCAGCCAGTGCACCAACCTGTAATGTCCTGTCGCTGGGCTGGATCTGTAAGTGTCATGGTGGCTGCCATGAGCCAGGTCCCTGATGACCTCGGAGCAACTGAGACCAGAAGCCAGATTGTAGGGAGTCAAAGGACTCAATGGTGGAAGACCAGCTGTTCCCACAGTGAGTTTGCTGCTCCCCAGGCCTCTCCCCGTTTGGTCGGCTCATCGTGGAGCGCCCCACAACTGGGACGCACCCCTGTGCCCCTCTATCCTGGTTTTTCACAGCTCTTCCCTGTCTTTAAGTGTTATCGGTCTCAGGCGGTTAAAAGAAATTTCACACGCGGCTCAGTTTTATTTGGCTCGCTTCGTTCTGATGCCCTCAGATAGTTTAACCAATTTGAGACAACTTCTACTTAAAGGATTAAAAAAAACTTCATTAGCTTAGCCAAAAAGAATTTGCATGGGACCAAAGAGCCCAATTTATATCCACAAGCGTGGGGGTGAATTGAGTGCTGAGCAGCTCTTACGATTATTGTAACGGAACAGAGTAGAATAGCCCAGGCGTCAAGAATGCTTCTGAAGGCCCGGTCCTCACGCGCGACAGCCGCGCGGAGGCTCTTCCCAGGTGACTGTGCACTCAGTCTGTAAGGGAGGTGAGTTTCCTACCAGAGCTGGTGAAGATTAAGTGCCTTGATCAAAACCACCCAGAATGGAGAAAAGCTAAATTGGAAGTTGAAAAAAGTGAGCTCAGACACATTTAATAGCATCATTCCAATTAACTCACTGAACTTACTAAAATTAAAAGTTCCAATGACAGGCACGAGCGATAACGAAACGCTTCTCCTACAAGATGAAGACTGCCTGCGGTCAGGGCCGGGACGAAAAGAGGGAGGCGAGAAGGCGCACGAGGGATGTGAGTGTCCAGTGCCATTTTAACCCCGGCCTCCGAGGGGCTGCGGCCGCTCGTTTGTCGGCTCCCTCCCTCCTCTCCCCGCCACCTTGCCCCCTTGTCCCAGCAGCCCTGTGCCAGCCGGCCGCCGGACACCGTTCAGTGCCACACGGGGCTCAACACAGGGTCGCACAGATAGGAGCGATGAGCTTCACACGCTGTATATGTCAATTAACAAAAGAGGTAATTTTAAAATCTCACTGCCAAGAAGTGAAGGATTATGTCCTACCTAAAGCAGGGAGGAAAACAGGCGGTTTGTAGAGGCACTTGGAGCTCAGTGATCTTACAGCTGATCTCAGGCGGATGAAAGGTGGACTCTGGTGGAACGCGAAGGGTAGTGCCCGCCACGCTGCTCCCCGTGATTGTGGCACGTCCTCACGGCCACGTGGTGGTGGCCGTCGCATGTCTCGGGGGTCTAGACGTCTGGTCGGACGTTGCTCCGGGTGAGGCAGGCGTCTCTGCAGGGGGGCAGACCGAGCGAGTCCGATCGCCTGCCCCCATGTCGGTGGGTTTCCATGGAGAGGCTCGCACAGAGCAAAGAGCCTGGCCTCCCCCGGTGAGAGCACCCCTCGCCCGATGGCTCCCCGCCCGGGCCCGCGGCCTTTCTGCTGCCTTCGGGTTTGCTCTGGGTCTCGAGCTGCTGTGCCTAGCGATCTGTGCTCGCCCTGCATCCTCAGCAGTTCATCCCCAGTAACACAGGGACAAGTGTTACATTGTCTGCTGAGTGGGAATGTTGGAGACCACCCAGTATCCATCAAAATACACATTCCTGAGACAAACGACGGCATGCCTATGAAATGGCCCTGCAGCTGTTAAAAGAAGGAGGTAAAGTGATCAGTGAAGTACTTTGCATGATGAGAAACACTCGTGAAGACTTACTTGTTGTCCATCTGTCCCAGTAGACTCCGAACTCCTCAGGGAGGGACACGGGGTCACAGTCATCCTGTGACGTCAGGGTCTGTCGGGGCCTTGTCATCTGGTGGGCCTCACCTGGTGACCAAAGGAATTGGTACGTGAGTGCGCGTGCAAGGGAGGGCACATGTGCCACACAGGGCTCGTGTGTGTGTGTGTGCGCGCGTGTGCTTGGCCAACCGAAAAGCAGAAAGTGTTATTGGGGGAAATGCCATTCAGAAATACAAGGCACTCGTTAGAATAGGTCATTTGCAGAGTGATGTCATGCGTTCAGACGGCTGTGTTAGTGCTTCGAAGCAAACGGTGGGTAAAGAGGACAGATGCCCCGACTCCGTCAGCAGTGGGGGCTGTTGGGGTGGGGCTGCCCCTGCCGAGTCCTTCCGTGGGTGACACATGGCTGTAGGCCTACCGGGCAGTGGTGGAAGGTCTGAGCTCTTCATGGTGGATGGTTGGTGACTGGGAAGTTTCTGGAATGCTGGGTTTTTACAGAGAAGGCTGTCTTGATGCAGCAGCTCCCTAACCAGATGCTCGCTGCGGCTCGGCCTGTGTCCCGGGCATCTCAGCCCCGAGCGGTCCGTCACACAGACGGACGCAGCATCAGGAGGCGGGTGCCGGCTGCTAATCAGCAGCTGGGAGCTGCCTCATTTGTTGTGATTGGAATGTTATCTGCACTCTCGCACCCGCACTAGTACCTGTATCGCCTGCTGTCTGTGTAAGAGCCCCCGCCTGGCCCGCAGGCTCCAGGTGGTGGCCCGCTCTCAGGCCACCCCCTTCTGACGGAGCAACCCTGGATTTCACCCGAGAGAAACGAGGCTCCGTGTTTCCGTTTGCTGGTAGAAATCCCCACGGACCTCTGAACACTTCAGTTTCTCTCCTTTTTGAGTAATGTGAACTGTTAAGGCCTTTTATCAAATAGAAACAGAATTTATAGCAGTTTTAATGTATATTTATTTTGTTGGGTTGTTCCCTCATATTTTGTTTTATGTGCTCATTTAAATCACATGGAAGTCTGCCTGAAACGGCATTTTCACGGTTTTTACCGCTGACACACGTTTTCTGGTGTTTCTCGCTCCCATCATACGTAAATTCTCGTGGCGCCCTGAGTACCACAGAGGAGTTCTCTGCTGGAAAATCAAATGGTTTACAGCATGCTGTTGGGAAGTTTGGGTTCGTTGCCACAGAGAAACTATATTTGGTCAGTATTTTCAGAGCTTCCTAACGCAGTCATTTATTGGTGCTTCTGAGTGTTTTCTGTAGTCATCTGCCCGCTCAGTGTATGCTCCGTGCCGCAGTGAACCCTTTGACGAGACAGAGCAGCACACACCGCCTCTGCCTCTGCCTGGGGCTGCCGAGCCCAGCGGCCTGTATTCAGTGAGCACCGTGCTAACGGCGCGGTCACCAGGGGCTCCTCCTCTCCCGTGGGAGCTGCGTGCTAGAGCGAAGCTCCTCTGACGCATAAGGTGACAAAGGACAACTGGCTAACAAGAAGGGGAATGGCCTTAGATGTAGTTAAGATGTCAAATGAATAATTTGAAGTCACAGTCCTTTTTTTACAGAGAATGGAAAAATCGGGTTTTTATTTTTAGGTCCTTTCTCTTCCCTTCAGAGTTAAATGATGGAGATTGACTCCCAGTCCCCAAACCACCCTTGTGCATCATTCAGAAGAGCCCTGACAGGCTGGCCGCGCGGGCCATGGTGTGACGGGTGCCCCCGGCCGGTGCCTGTTACTCTGTCTGCACCTCAGATCGATCAGCGGGCAGTGGAGAGCAGGAAGCAGAGGCGGCCCCGCCTCTTAATGAACAGCTTAGAGATGGCTGACGTTGTCCCTGACTCCCACGGCAGCCGACGAGGACCCGGTCTTCTGACACGCTCCCTCCCCCGCCCCTTCTGCATTGCAGGGCCCGCTGGAAAATGACCTGGTCGTGCATGTCGCACTCATAGCAGAAAGCCAACGGTACGGCGTCCAGGTGGGGGCTGTGTGTTTTGGGGAGGGTCTGAAGCAGGCGGGTCGCTCTGTGCTCTCAGTATCGAGTGTGGTAGGAGCGACTCAGCAGGTGGGACCCTCGACAGGGGGCAGGGAGGTCACGCGTGTCGCTTTAAGTGCCAGAAGGAGTGCCAGCACTCTCCACGTCTGACAGTGACTTTGCTTTAGTGGATGGAAACATGGAAGCCCGTGCCCCGCGCCAGTGCTGCCTGGGACAGGCGTCCAGACAGATTCCGTGCCTGCCCCGTCGGCCAGGCCCCAGAGCCCCCCTGTGATGTTCGCGAAGAGCCCCGAGGGCCTCTGGCTCCAGCGCAGACAATTGTAAAAATGGGCTCCGAGTCAGCGCAGTGACTTCCTCCCCGACCCATTTCCGAGCTGGGCGGTGCGTCGTCTCACGGTGCCCCTCTCTCTGGCTTTGCCTGCCTTCTGCAGCCTGCAAGTCTTCCTCAACACGTACGGCATTCAGACGCAGACTCCGCAGCAGGTGGAGCCCATTCAGATATGGGCGCAGCAGGAGCTCGTGAAGGTCGGTGGTCGTTTCGTTCCTGCCCACTTTGGGGGGGGCTGGAGCACGGTGGTGAGACTTGGGGTCCAGTCAGGACGCGCAGGGGGCCTCCAATTCTGAGACGGGGCCATTCCTCCGAAAGCGTCCCTGAGTAAGTCGAGAACCCGCTGTACCAGCCACTGCCACGTGTGCATTCTCAGGGCTGTGGGTCCCCACTGCTCTCCAGACCCTGTCACTAGCCCAGGCTGAGCGCCCCGGCCCACCGCCTTCATTGTAGTGTTGTGTGGAATTCCCCTTCACGTCTGATCTGATCCTTCTCCCTCCGACTGACTGTTAGAGAGACCTCTTCCAAATAGTATTGGTAATAAGCACTTTTTCCCCCTGTTGCCTTACTGTTTACCGTCTGAAGTAATTTCTAGCCCTTTGGCATGTTGAGTCTCAAAATAATTATAAAATAATGCCTGAGTTTGCCTCTGGTGCAGTCACATGCCTGTTTGGATTGAATTGAACGGTGACTTTTGACGCCTTCCGCGTGCCCCACTCTGCGGATGGGGGCAGAGGTGGCCGTGTTTAGGGATAGTCCCGCTCCTCAGGGACAGGACCTTGTTGAATTCTGCTGATTATTTATAAACTGCCATTTTTATTTGGCAATTGTTCGGTGCAGACACACACTCCACCACGGTGGAAGTGTTTACAGAGTCTCCCGCGAGGTCAGGACTCGGTCGATCAGGTTGGTGTAAATGTCTGTGGTCACAGCCTCAGTGCTCCCGATGAAGAGCAGAAGCTCGAGACGTGGGGTGCACGTGCCCTGGGAAAGCGGGGGGCCCAGAGAGAACGTCTAGGAGACTGCCCGCCGAGTGAGAGTGCGCCGTCCCACACCGCCTGTGGGGCTAGTGGGGAGCAACAGAACCGTGGCCCCGGTCCCTGGGGGACCGTGTGCAGGGCTGAGGAGACTCCCTGGGTTGGGTGCGGTGCTCAGCTCTGGCACCGATTGACTCCGAATTCGTTTCCAGTCCGTCTGCTTTCACCTCGTGGCAAGTCTAGAATTTTCTGCTTCACCTGGACACCTTCCCTTGTCCTAATGCTTCTACAGACACGTCTCCAGTCTTTGGGCTTCTTCTGTCACTTCCACGGTGGCGTGTAGATGAAAGCCTGGGCAGCTCCCGTCTAGGAGCTGAAACACCACAAAGTCTAGAGAAATGGGCACCCACCAGGTTGTGTGGCCCGTGAGCCCCTTCGCGTGAACGCGCCCCACACTGGGCCGCGTGCGTGGTGTGAGTGTGCGGTCACCCCGGCCTTAGGCCTCTGTGGGCTGGTGGGGGTCACAGTGAGTCACCGTCCTTTCAACAGGCACCGAAGTTGCCTAAGGGCTTGTGAGAATAAACAGGACCATCTGGCTTACAGTTTCCAGAAAATTCGTATAATCAGGAAAGTCAAAAAGGCGTTTCAGCTTTGGTAGGAAGTCCGTCGAGGTGGTTTTCTAGTATGAGATGTGAGCCCCGTTTTTAAAAAACTAGGTGGCCAGGTTTTCTGTCGCACAGAAAGCACTTGTCTCTTCACAAACCAGACAGGGCCAGGTGAGTGTGTGTGTCACATGCGTGACACATGCATGGCAGTCTTGTCTCAGATCTCCTGGGGCCCAGAACCTGGGTCGACGTCATTGGCTGGCTCATTAGCCTGCAAGTCCGCCGAGTGAGGTCCCCCTGCGTCTTTTTGGGCGCAAAGATGATGCAGCTAGCAGGGCAGCGGCTGGGGCGGGGCGGGGGTGGCAGAAGGGGAAAGCGTGGCTTCCTGCGGGACGCTGACTCACACTTTGTGTCTCACAGGCTTACTTTCACCTGGGCGTCAACGAGAAGCTGGGGCTCTCGGGAAGGCCAGACAGGCCCATCGGCTGCCTGGGCACATCCAAGGTGCCCGCGGGCTCTCCCTGTGGGGCGGTGGGCGGGTTGCAGGTCCACAGACGGAGGTGCTCGGCTGGGCTCCTTCTCTGAATCGTCGTTTTTTTTACAAGTAAATGGTGTCATCTGTTCTGTCACACCAGTCCCCTGGGAATGAGTACGCACCCCACTCGCTCTGTGACCTCTGCGTGTCCTGAGATGCCTGACGATAGCGTCCTTTACTCACATGGGCTTCTCCATCGAGGGGCTACGCTTGTTAGCACACCGATTCCATCAAGGAGCTTTAAAGCTTCTTCGTATCGTGGGTTTTTTACAAGACGGGCTGTTTCATTTGCATATTCAGCTTTGGACATCGGCTTTGACTTCTGTTAGGGCTTCTGTCACTGTGCCTTCGGTCGGTCTCCTGTTTACTGCGGACATCTCCCTGCAGATCTACCGCATTCTCGGGAAGACGGTGGTCTGTTACCCTATCATCTTCGACCTGAGCGATTTCTACATGTCCCAAGACGTCTTGCTGCTCATAGACGACATCAAGGTAGCGTGGAACACCTCACTGAATGAGATGACTTCGTTCCGACTGGTTTTATCGTACATCCTGGCATCAGGTGCTCCCGGGTCTCGGACACTGGGTGACACTGTACAAAACGTGCTGGCAAAGCCGCAGCCGCTGGGCCTCGGGGAAGGAAGGGTGAGGCCACCTGCGGCCTCAGGTGACAGGTGGCGTCTGTCTTATACAAAGCCGTGTGGCTGCGCTTGCTGTCCCTTCCACATTGGTCTGTAGAAGCAGGCCAGACCTGGTTTGGAGACCATGTTCCCGTGACACTAAGGGATGATCTCTTTTTGAACAACAGTGCAGTTAGCAAAACAATTATACTTATTAAGAACATCAAGGAAAACCTCCACGAACTCATAGCACACAGCTAGCGAAACCTCCCCGCCGCCTGTCCCCTTTCCCCTGCGGAGAAGCTTCACAGACCTGAGCGCGGCGTCTGGAGTCAGACGGCGCTTGTGAAATTTGTCCCCACTGTTCACCAGTCGTGTGGTCGTGGGCGAGTGCTTGGCTTCTCGGTGTGTCTGTGTCCTCTGCGTTACACGTATAAGTGAGCGATGACACAGCTGCTGTCAGGGTTGACGAGTGAACGTCCGCGCCACGCTCAGGGTAGAGCCCGGCACGCGGCAAAGCGTTAAGCACGCATGCCTCTGATAGGGTGACGGTGATGAGGACGGTAGAAACCGAGTGGAAGGGAGACCTCTCACACTTCTGATCTGTCCAGATTCGGTCCCACCCGCCCGCCACCTGTCTGTGAGTTCACAGTGGTGTGGAGTGAGAGCTAGACTCTGGATGACAGCTGGGTTGAGTTTCCCTCCCCGGACCGTCCTCCACCTGTCTTCACCAGGCCACACGCACAAAAAAGCTGCCCGGAGTCCCGGGCGCTCTGATCGTTTCAAAGAGCAAAGTTTCTGGTTGGGATGGTGTCCCGCCGCACGTGTCCATACTGGTGCTCGCGCGCTTGCACGGCCGGAGCGCGCCTGCCCTGAGGGCTGTGCTCTCCAGGGCTGGGCTGTGGCCTGCCTTCCCGTGCAGGGGCTTGGCTGGCTCCTCGCCAGTGGCGGTCAAGCGTCCTGCCCAGCTTGGACGCGGGGCCTGCGCCCCACCCCCCCTTTGTTCCGGCAGAACGCGCTGCAGTTCATCAGGCAGTACTGGAAGATGCACGGCCGCCCGCTCGTCGTCGTCCTCATCCGGGAAGACAACATCAGGTGGGTCCGTCGGGGAGCCAGGCCAGCGGCCCGCAGCCGTCCCTGCCCCAGTCAGTGCTGCGGGCCATCGCGGCAGGGCCTCCTGTGTCGCTGGCATCCTCCTCAGCTGACGGAGGGCTTCGCACAGGGAAAGGGCTCTGAGCGTGAGGCGATTCGTTTCTCCTCCTGCTGCTGACACGCGCGTGTTGTCTCTCTGTGTCTGTGTTTAGAGGCAGCCGGTTCAACCCCATACTGGATATGCTGGCCGCCTTCAAGAAGGGTGTGGTCGGAGGGGTCAAGGTCCACGTGGACCGCCTGCAGGTAGTCCTCCGAACGGCACTGTGCGCGGTCGGGACCGAACTGTGAAGGCGCAGCTGCGCCCCTCGCTGTGTGTCCGGTGTGCGGCTTGCTCTCTGGTCGTCCTCTGCACCTGCCTCCCTGTCCCATCGCCACCGTGCTGTTTGCCTGGTCCTTCCAACCTGGTGCTTCAACGATCGCCCGGATCCCCCAACCGGAATTCCAGGCTTGGAAAGCGCTTCCCCGGCCTCACTCTTGCCTTTGAGGGAGCCGGGGCCCACAGCGCTGTCGGGGCTTGCTGTCTCGTCCTGCGCGTGCAGAGCCTCTCTCGGAACTGAAACTCCTCGCACGCTAAACAGCAGCCCCTCAGCCACGCCCCCCCCACCCAGCCTTTGTCTCTTCTGTGACGTAGTAAATGACAGTGGCCCCCATGTGTTCATCTTGGCTCTTAGTCCAGGCTCTTCTGGATTTCCCGAGCCCCCACTCCCAGCTGCGTCCCCCACAGCCCCCCTCCCCACTCCCCAGGCGTGCTGGCTGCTTTCCACAGCTCTGAGAGCAATCGGGGCTCTCTCCTGCCCCTGCCGTTCCTGTGTTCTAGACTTGCCTTCTGCCTCAGTCCAACTTCAGTTTCGTAACTTCGGGCCGTGCCGCCTCACTGGTGAGGTCTCCAAGAGTGGAATTAGTCTCTCCTCCCAGTGTGCTCTCGTGGTACTTTGCCCAAGCCTTTGCTGTAGCGCCCATTCTAGGTGTAGCAAGTTCCTTGTGTCTGCCTCTCTCTGGATTTAAAGCTCTTTGGGCCGAGCTGACTCACGTCTGCCCTTGCACAGTGCTCGCTCGCCCCTAGGCTCCCTGCAGGGCGCAGGCACATACTGGCTTCTTGATCCAGCACATATTTATGGAGCCCCCCACTAGGCACTGGGGGTGTAGTGGTGACAATGTTACAGAGCAAGAGGCGGGGGTGGTTCACGATAAATTATTACAGAAAGGATTCCGCCTTTCTGTCTCTGGAGGTTCCTTCCCCCACGCCCACCTGCTAGGTTCGCAATGCCAGCCGCCAGAGGAAAGACGTCTCTCAATGCCAGAGACTGGTGAAAAGGAAAGGAATTGTTTATTTAAAAGTTACACAAACTTAGAATAATGTCCTAATGTCTTCAATAAGATACTAAAGTCCTTTAGAATACCCACAGATGCACAGTCCTTCCCTCTCCCTGTGCCCAGTCCGGGGTACCGTGTCTCAGGAAAAGAAGTAGAAGTCCGTGATTCAGGCTCCCGGCACCATCAGCTGTGTGGCTGCTGCAATCTCCAGTTAATCCAAAGCCATGTGGCACCTTCTCACGGCCCACCAGCAAGAGTCCTTTCTCCCCTTTTCTTCCCAGCAAAGTCTCTCCTGCTGCCTAAGCTGCGTGGCAAGAAGCACTCCAAAACCTCGTGGTCCTCTTTACTCTCCTTCAGAACCGCGTGGTCCTTTTCCCCATTTACTTTGGAGCCGCGTGGTCTCCTCCTTCTCCCCCAAAACCTTGTGGCCCTCCTCTACTACTATGGAGCCGCGTGGTCTCTTCTTTACTTCAGAGCCGCATGGTCTCTCTTTTACTTCAGAGCCGCATGGTCTCTTCTTCCCTTCAGAGCCGCATGGTCTCTTCTCACTCTATGGCTGCTGGGCCTAGGTTTAAATCCCAGTTCCCATCTTCCTTTGCAGCCTATTTCCGACTCCTCCTACAGTCAGCTACACCTGCCAGCATCCCCGTATTCTTCCAGCTTTATTGGGCTGCCATCCTAAGTCTGGGCAGGTGTGGCCCCATGGCTTGGAGCCAATCATCTCCAAGCTCTCACGCAGGCCCTGTAACCAGGGGGAGTTGCTTCCCAGTCCCATCTTGGGTGGAAGTCACTCCCATCTCCCTGGCTCAAGGCAGGGCCACAGCTATTTAACATATCCATGAAACCAGTTAAAGGTTATAGATATGTTAAATGACTGCCAGGGGTTAGCTACAAAGCTGTTGCTACCCAAAACAGCTCTGAATGGCCCTGTTCCATGTGTCCCATCCCCCCTGGCTCAGGCCTGTAGGGGTGAGGACATCCTATATACATTTTTCTAATGTTTCCTGGACACCCCGAGTCCTGGACCCCATTACAAATCCCTTCTTGGGGCCCTCCTCTTGGCTGCACCCTGCTTCAACAAGATGCACCCAGTCCCTGCTCTCGGGGCTTGTCCTGCGGGGAGCCTAAGGGAAAGCAGGCCGGTGGGCGTGCAGAGCGGTGGGCAGAGAATGTTCGGTGGCAAAGGGCGCGGCAGGACACAGCTGAGTATCACGGAGCAGGGGCGTGTTGGATACCATGTTGCAGCTGACACACACACGCAGCAGTATCTGGTTGCTGTCACTGAGGTATTAATGCCCATGAAATTAATTGTAATGGTTTTTACAAAACTGATTCAGGGGCCTCTGCAACCAACTGAATTTTTTAATTAAGAACTCTGGAGACTATTAATGGAATATAGTATTTGCCTATTAACTCCAATTAAATGTTTATTTTATGGGCTAACTTAGTATCTAAATATTAAATTAATTTTCTTATGTTTTCAATGTTAGTTATCAGCTCTTAGAATTAATTGATTCCCGACTCCTCTCTGCCTCTGTACCCACGTCACTGCCCGTTACCACCTCGGCTCCCTGCTCTCGGACTGGAGCCCGGATCTGACCCTCCCTCGCCTCCACCCCCAGAACCACGGTCCTGCAGCCCGTCTCCCACCCGCCTGGACTTTTACAGTCGTCTCCTGCCTTCCTAGTGGCCATGGGACCAGTGCCCTGTCCCTCCTCTGCCTGGTCACAGGGCTGCTAGGTCACGTCCGGGTAGTGAACCTCCCGCGACTTCCTCTCACACAGAGCAGTACCAGCTGTCCCCCCACCCCCGCCCCCCTGGTCTGTGTTCTTGCTACCCACCGCCTGGACCTGGCAACTTCACACCAGCTTTTCCCCAAACCGTTTTAGTATTTCTTGTTTTCTTTTCATTTGAAAATATTTTTTAACATTTTCATAGATAATGAATTTTATCTCAGCTTAAAAAAAACCGCAAGTCTGAGCACAGAGAGGAAGTCCCCTTCACCTCCTGTGACGTCCTCGTTTACCACGACCCCTGCATGTGCGCCAGGGGGCCTGCGCTCCAGTTCGGGGGCTTTGCCGTGTGTGCAAAGCTGTCCGAGTTTAGAGCGCCCATTTAAGAAATGGTGTGAAGGTCGTGCGTCCTGCAGGTGTGCTGTGTTTTGAAGGATCGCTGCGTTCACCGCAGAGCACACGCTCGGGTCGCAGTGTTCCGGCGGGTCTCAGAGCCGTACTCCGTCCCTGTCCCGTTTCAGACACTGATCTCCGGGGCCGTGGTGGAGCAGCTGGACTTCCTGCGCATCAGCGACACGGAAGAGTAAGTCCCCGTGGGCCGTCACTGAGTCTCTTCAGGTCACATCTGAAGTGCAGGAAATCTGGAACTTTCTTGTTTGGTTTCCAGGCTTCCAGAATTTAAGAGTTTCGAGGAACTGGAGCTTCCCAAACATTCAAAGGTCAAACGGCAAAGCAGCACCTCCAATGACCCGGAGCTGGAACGGCAGCCGGATGTCACCGTTGCCGAGTGGAAAAACAGACCCACCCAGGACATCCTGCAGAAACTGCAGGTGAGGAGGGCGTTGGTGTGGGGCGGGCGGCACCCTGAGGGGGCCGGGGAGGGGGCGGGCAGGCGGCCTGGCCAGAGTGTGAGGCGGGGCTCCGGGGCTGGGTCAGCGCAAACGCCTCGCAGGCGCCCCAGGACTGGGGGTGCTGTGGGCTTGGCTGGGTGTGGCGGTGTCACCCGGGCCACTGCGGAGTTAGGTCACTGGTGTTGCCTGCAGGACCCCAGGCTCCTCCCCAGCCCCCTTGCCCTTCTCTGACAGCTGGCCCTCTCCCTGCCCCAGCGCTTAGGGCTGCTGCTGGCTTTCCTCTTGGTCTGGGAGGAAAGCAACCCCGGGACCACATCCATTTGAATATAATGTCAGCCACCTAATACGCTACCCTCCCTGAGGTTATTTGCGTTTTAAAAGGAAAATGAAGTTGGGATGGGAGGGCTACCACTGCCGTGAGGGCTCGTGGGCCTGTGAAAACGTGAGCATGCGGGCTAATGTACGTCCTGCCAGCCAGTGTCAGTCCTCGTCACTGAGCGGCCTGGGCCTTGGTGCTCTGCGGCCCTGGGGTGTGCGGCATGCTCCCTGCAGCCTGCTGCCCCCTGCCCCCATCTCCCAGTGGTGAGCTGGGCGGCTGGGCCTGGCCTCTCAGCCAGTGAGTAGCAGGACGAGCATTCACGCCCACAGAGAACTCCTTTTCCACCCCTCCCTTATCTTGTTCCCTAAACAACCTGATAATTGACTCCTAGTGCCCCAGGGAGCCAGCTTGCCTGCCATCTGTCTCCTGGATGTCTACAACAAATAGTTGTGTAGTGTCAGCTCCTGCCGGGGAGTCTACCAGTGACACTTCCTCTGTCCTCAGTCCCAAAGCCGCCCGGCTGCGCTGTGGGGGGGGGGGGCGGGGGTGCGTTGTTCACGCTGCGCTGCCCCCTGTGGTGACCTCTGCACCCGCGGCCCTGGGGTCGCCCTGCGGTCTGTGCTTTCAGGACTGTGGCTGTGTGGCCAGCCAGATCATCCTGCTGGGCGTGCTGCTCCGAAGAGAGGGCCCCGACTTCATCACGAAGGATGGTAAGTGCCCCTGTCTGAGAACTTTCCGGAACAGCGGGACGGCTGCTCTGTTGTCGAACATGCACCAAGTGTCCGTAATGAATATACACCAGACGTTACTAGTTACTTTCTTCTGCTTCAAGTCCTCTGTGAAAGCGGCCGAGTGGAATGGGCCACGTGACACGCAGACTCCCGCCTGGCTTGGTGATGCTCGGGCCTTTCTCTGGTTGTCTGGGGCGGGGGGTTGGAGCCTGGACTCTGCCTGGGACGCTCACCCGCTCGTGGCTCCGTAGCTCTTTGCAGTCCGCCTCCGTTCCTGGTTTCCTGTTCTCTGCGTGTGCTCGGGAAGCAGGGAGTGGTCGCAGCTCCAGAGACGAGCTGCCTCGTGGGCTGCAGCAGCCCGGGGGTGGGGTCTGGCATGTGGTAGGGCTGTAGACGGTTGGCAGACACAAGCCCCTTCTCATCACACCCGCATCCGCTCTGCATCCGTGGTAAAGTGCGGTTACCCCGAAACCCACGCGTGTGTGCTGAGTCAAGGCTTGAAAGGGTCACTGCACCCCCATCGGGCCCGCCCTTGGCTTCTCTGATACAGAACAGCGTGGGGTGACTTCAAGTGTTACCGCCCGGCCACCCAAAGTGTTTTGGCTCATCTGAAAGTGTCCTGTCCAGAGGGGCGTGTCGATTTGGTTAGCACTGGAAACTGAGTCAGTCTTTTAAACGTCAGCGTGGCTGCTAAGGTGTGTAGCTTTGGCCGTGAGCCAAACGTGATGACTTACTCCCACAAGGCCTACTCAGGGTTTACATCCTGGTAGCTAAGAGGTAGCCTTCTTCAGTATTATAGTGCAAATTGAATAATCTTAGTTTCCTTAACTCCTTAAAGGCAGAGCTTGAAGCAAATTTCAAACAGAACCGCTCATTTCTAATTAGTCTTGAAACTATAAGCAGAACCCTAGTTATACTGAGGACATTCTTTGAAGTTTACACTTTAAAACAATAGGATTTCACAAAAAGCAAACACTTCATTGGGAACCTGGGTTTCATTGCGTTTATTTCAGCAGTGCTTTAAAATAAAACAATATTCATGTAAAATAGCTTGTCGTGAAAATGCGGGGGAAATAATTTTTTAAGCCATTTTTGTAAACTTGGGAGTAATACTCACCTTTCACTTAGGTATTGGAAACTGTGTAAATGTTTTAAGTCTGCAAAGCCTTACGATACGTGGGAAGCCCCAAGCACGGGTAGAATCTGAGTACAGTTTTACCCGAACTGTTACAAAGCTGCCAGAGTAAGTTCAGGGTGAAATGAAAACCCCGTGCTGCACCCTGCCTCCTCTTCGGCGCCCTGTCCTGTGACGCGGTCACTTACGGCACACCAGCGTCGGGCTGGCCCCGCAAGGGCGGGCCGTGCTGGAGCGCCCAGGCGCACGGCAGCTCCGCGGTGCCGCTGTGCGAACAAATAAAGGCAGAATCAAGTCTGCTCAGAATCTGTAGCATTTGGTCAACTGGCTCTATTCTGTTTCTGTTTTCTGCAGAAATTAAAATATCTTATTGTTACTTGTTAACAACTTAGATTGCCTATTAAGAAAACGATAAATTTCTAGGAATACTCACTAAAATCGTGTACTCAAACTGAATAGTAAGGAGGGCAGGTGCACAAATACTACATGTTTGGGTCACACGTTTACATTACGTCCGGCAGCTCAGAACATGAGTGGGCGTGGGTGTGCCGTCTCTGGTGGGACAGAGTGAGAAGTCAAGCAAGGCTGAGTCTTTAAGGAGAATAAACATCATGCATTTAACGGGAAGCTCTTTTCAACAAGGACTCTCTTACCCGATGTCTAGGAACCGTCTCCGACCACATCGAGAGAGTCTACAGAAAAGCCGGCAGCAAGAAGCTCTGGTTTGTATGAGTGTCCTTGTCACCGTGTGTTACTTTTGTGTTGTCATTTTCAGCAGCCTAAAGGTAATGGACCCATCGTAACGGTGGCTGTTCATCCTCGTTTTTACTGGTCAACTCCCAAGGTATTTTAAAAAACTGTCTGGGAGTAAAGGCCGCTGTAGGAAGAGCCCCTGCTAATGATGACATGCTGATGACCTCCCGTCCTCCCCCCACCCCGCCCGCCCCCCGTCCCCCGCCCCCCGGACCCAGGAAGGGGCTTCTGGGTCTGCCGTGTGTGGGGAGTGTGCTTTGCCGGCAGGGACAGCCACGCACAGAGACCGGGGCTGAGTTAGTCGTGAGTGCAAAGATGTACAAGGCAGTTCTCGCCACGCTAAGAGTGAGCAAGCCCCTGGGTTGCTCCGTGAAAAAACACTAACATGTTCTGCAGAGGTAGTCTCATCCCAGGGGTTGAAGCAAAGAGTAGGTAAGTTGAAATAGCGTCGCTGGGATTCTCAGTGGGGCAGCAAGCTGATTGCACGGCTCTCTGCATGTTGCAGCGATTCTAGCAGTCTTACTAGCAGAATCTAACATTTTGAGAGTCAGCGTGTATGTATTTCTAGATGACCCATTACTTTCTAATTTTGAAAAAGCCTGAAGAAATGTAAGAAACTCCCTTAACCCAAGCGAGCCTCGTGTTTCTGATCTCTAAAATAGGAGTGTCGGTGAGACAGTGTGTTAGCCGTGTTCCAGCTCGGTGATTGTAGTAACTGTACATTCCCCCCGGAAGCGGCAACGCGGCAGTCCCGTGGCTGCATCGCACACGCTCACCGTGAACGCTCGGCACGGTGAGAGGGCAAGCTGGCAGGTGTGGCTGCACAGCCCGGGCGGGTCAAGTGCGGTCCCTAATCTTCTCCTCAGCTAAGCAAACCTGTGTCTGTTTGCTCGATGCACTACATTTGCGTTTTACATAAACCACTAACCAGCAAGCATTGGCCACGCCGGCGATTGCGTTTGAAGGGACGAACTCCTGGAAGTTTCATTTATTGTATTTTCCCTTCTATGGCTTCACGCTGACACCCCCAGGCTGGCGGTTCGCTACGGGGCTGCGTTTACCCAGAAATTCTCTTCCTCCATAGCCCCGCATATTACTACCGTACTGGTCCATGGAAAGCAGGTAACATGCACACAGCGTGTGGGTGCTGCAGCTGCTGGAAATGCGGGGGCTGGTCTGCATCCGAGGGTTGAGCGGAGCCACTTACGGTGTGCGGTGGAAAGCTTTTCTAAAAGTAGGAAGTGCCTGTTTCACTAACTCCGTCAGTTAAATGGCCTAATTCTCACTGCTCCATCTGTGTTGAGACTGAGGTATAGGAACGCTTTTTGTAGGTCAGCTCTCAGAAATACCCTGAAATATGAGAAAACAGTGTTAAACTCACATCTTAACTTCATTTTTTCATCTAAATGTTCCACATGGGTTTTCACTTGGGAGGGGAGGGAAGGCCCAGGTTTTGCATGTGCTGTGCTTAAAAAAGATCAGCTCCCCTGTAGTCTAAGACTCTTCCAAAGAAGTAAAATTAGCAGCGCGAGTTCCTTCCCCAGCATCCTGCCTTTGTCCTGGAAAAATATGGCTGTATCGCATTGTATCACTTCCTAGAGTTCAGTACCAAGCCCCGCACCCCAGGGGTTCGGTTTTGGATGCACAGAAGCAGGGTGTGGAGTAGTTATAGGAACAGAGGACACCATGACGGGTTTAGGGTTTGACAATGGACTTTGTAATGCAAATCAGAACACTCTGGGTTCCCCGTGTTCCCCCACCCCCCCCAGAGGGATAGTTCAGCTCCCTGACTTTCTGTCACCTCGATGGTGGCACAGCTGACACTGTGGGCTGTGGCAAAGGTGGGGGTGAGGGACCCCTTTCTGCTCCTGGGGGCCGTCCTGCGGTCCAGGAACGTCGGCTGTAAGGGCCAATGTCTTGGGCTCAGAGTCCCCCGAGAACACTGTTAGGTGAGGACCTCGTTGTGCATAGTAAGTGCCCCCCCCAGGGCCCCTGTCCCTCCTCTGTTAGGGTTGTGAACCTCTGGCCTGCTCTCTTCTTGCCCGCAGGTCAGTTGTGCGCCACGCGGCAAGTCTTTTAAGTAAAGTGGTGGACAGCCTGGCCCCGTCCATCACTAATGTGTTAGTGCAGGGCAAGCAGGTAAGTCCCCCCAGTCCCGCGCTCAGTCACACCCCCAAAGGCCTCTGGCAGGGCCCTTGCCTTTAAACCCCATGAGCCTGGTGTCCCCCATCTCTCGTGACCCCGTCAACAGTGGCTCAGGTGCGTCTACAAGAGGTCTCTTCCCCGAGCAGAACCTCTCCCCAGAGATGCAGCCACCATCCTTCCTTTTCCCTGCTGCACCTCGAGCTGTGATTTCGGCCCCTGCATTGACACGAGGCCCGTGAAGATGCCGACTGAGCACCCACCAGGGGTGGGGCAGGCGGGCAGAGGCTGGTGAACACCCGAGGGCTCTTTCTCCTTCTCCTTCCTGGGAGGTTCTTCTTCCCTGGATCCGTAGCCCCCTGGTCCGCCTGTCCCCTTGCCCCCGGGCCAGCCTTGTCAGATGCTCCCCACAGAGTCCCTCTGGTTAGCAGTCCCTCTCTGGGTTCTCAGGACAGGCCAGGGGCCCATCTCAAAGCTGCCCTGGATCCCAGCTCATGGGAGGCCTGTCTTCCAGGCGGTGGTAGGCAGCGAGCCCCGGGAGGACAGGGCCCAGGTCCTGCCCAGCACGGTCCCAGGGCGCCTCGGCACCCGGCCGAGTGGGTGCCCAGTGAGTGTGGCCGGGCCTGAGCTGGTGCATGCGCTGCTGTGTCGTGGGTCACAGCCGCTCGCTTCGCGTTTGTTTTCTCTCTGCACCGGTTACCTGGCTGAAACGTCCTGCGGTCAGAATGAAAACCCGTTTGCCTGCTTTCTCTTCTTCGGAAACGTGTGCTTCACTGCTATGAAGGACTTTAACTCTCTTTCCTGAGAGCAACCATTGCTCGTATTCCAGGCCTCTCCGCCAGCTTTGAAATGTTACAGTCAGTCATTTATTTTGTTGTGAACATTTAATACCAATGAGAAAGTGATTGTAGTAGTAAGAGAACTCCTGGAAAGAAGCTAAATCACACTTCACGTTATTTTTTCTGCTTCCCCCACATCACTGAAGGCAGGGTGTCCATCCCCATTTGTCCAGGCAGTAGCCTAGCCAGGGCCTGCCTCACCACGCCCTCCCCTCCAGTCGGGGCCTGGAGGGTAGCCTGGGGCGGAGCCCCTTCTCAAAGAAAGTGACAGGCTTTGGGAAGCAGCTTTCCCTGGGGTTTCCCTTGTACTGCGTCTTAAAGCACAGTTTAATCTCCCTGCCTGGGAGCCTACGAGAAGGTTTTGGAGATCTTTGAGGTTGCCAGTACCTGACACGTGGGGAAAGGCTAGCTTAGAGAGGTCCGTGTCCACTCCGCACAGTGTCTAGAGGCGGCCTGCAGCCTGGGGTCTGAGACCCTGCGCCCACTCCCTGGAAGCCTCGGAGCCCGTGCTGAGGCTGTGGCGGGCCCGCTCCCTTTGGAGCAGCACGAGTCCCAGGGGAGCAGTCCTGTTCAGAGCTGCCTGAGCCCGGGCGGCTGACAGCTCTGCCTCAGGGACATGGAGTCCATTCACTGGCTGCATCTAACCCTTTACACTAGAGAAACGAGAGTGGAGCATCCCAAGTTTGATTTTGCTCCTTTCTGAGAATGGAAATCTTGTTTCTACGAAGCACCTCCCGGTCACCTTGAGCTCCCTGAGATGAAATGGGGTTTAGTCGTCCCCTCTGGAGGCCCAGTGCGCCTTCCGGCCTCTGAATAAACGACCTCGCTGACTGGCTGGTACCACTCACAATGTACTTAATGAAGCAGCAGTCCAGCCTTCATCCATCACAAAATTGGGGCCACAGGCTCCCTCTTCCCCCTTCCTCATCCCTGCAAACACAAGAGCCCCGTGCTCTGCTTTCTTCCTGCCTCTCTAACCACCAAGCACGGAGCACCAAAGGCAGAGGCCGGGGAGGCCTGCAGAGCCTTCAGGGGCACACCAGCAAGGACACAGCAGGGACCAGAGGTCCCCTGTGCCAGCCTCAGCAGCACCTTCAGCTTTGAGCTGTTGTTGGCATTCCCCCATGTTTTCTTGTCTCCCACCTGGCGGGGACCCTGGTGGACTCCCATCGGCACCTACATTAGAATTTACGAGGCTCCTCGCACTCGGTCAGGACAGGCGGGGCCACGCCAGAGCTGGGTGCCCTCATCCTTAACCTTGAAAAGGCTGCAGTGTCATCAAAGGGCAAAAAGCTCCGTGTGAGGAGCTACGGAAGCAGCAAGAGACTCGCGCTCTCCGACGTTAAGTCCTGTGGGCTGGGCGGCGAAGGCCAACTGTTGGGTGCGTTCTGGCTCCTCGGGGATCTTCTGAGCTGCAGTCGCTCAGAACCACTTTATCTCAATAGGTGTTTATGCTCCTTCCCTGCTTCCAGCCACTCGCCCCACTCCTGAACCAGGTGCCTCACTTGCCCTTGGACTTCAGACCGGCCTAGCAGCCGTCGTGAAGTCTGGTGGGAACCACTCTTTGAAAGTTATTTTAATAAAAAGCAGGAGCAGCCATTCCACCTAATTCCCTAGCTCACGTAGAGTAATTTCCGCCTGCCAGTCATCCTGAG
Organism: Desmodus rotundus; assembly: GCF_022682495.2. Lineage (NCBI taxonomy): Eukaryota > Metazoa > Chordata > Mammalia > Chiroptera > Phyllostomidae > Desmodus > Desmodus rotundus. The sequence continues at coordinate 2,397,609 of NC_071398.1, forward strand.
CCCTGAATTTTTTTTCTTTTATCTTGTAGCAAGTAGGAGGTTTTTATAATAAAATTCTGCCACTTCCAGGTGACTCTGGGTGCCTTTGGGCACGAAGAAGAGGTGATCTCGAACCCACTGTCACCAAGAGTGATCAAGAACATCATCTACTACAAGTGTAACACCCACGACGAGAGGGAGGCGGTCATTCAGCAGGAGCTGGTCATCCACATCGGCTGGATCATCTCCAATAACCCCGAGCTGTTCAGCGGCATGCTCAAAATACGCGTGGGGTGAGTGGCGGGCGCTGCGTGTGCCTCGAGAGAGCTGTGCGCGTGTCCCGTGTGGGCCAGGGCACCGCTCCTGCGAGGCCGTGGCAGGCTGAGTCACCTGGGTGATTTGATGTTTGCAAAAAAAACTGCATGAGACGTGATGTGTGAGTGGGCGCGTTGTCGTGGTGAAGCTGCCAATCACCAGCAGCCCATAGCTGCAGCCTTCTGATCATCCAAATCGTTTCCACGGAGAAATGTTCAAGCTTAATGCAAAATCTGATGCAGATTCATTGCTGTGCTGGCTCAGTTGTTTTGAATGCAAAGGCCACACAGTACACGGGCTCACTCAGTGGCGTCTGCCGCCCCCACTGACTGGTACAGTGAAGTCGTCGTTGTTCACGCGTGCGCGTTCCAGCCCACTGTCCTTGGCTGCCAGGTCACGTCGATGTGCACGAGCCCTTCTCACATTAGCAGCGGCTGCACTTTTCCGGACACACCTCATGTTCTTTTTTTTCTCAACTTCCTTATAAGTTAATTACCATATTTTTCGGAATATAAGATGCAACCCCCAAATTTGGGAGGAAGTGGGGGTGCATCTTATAGTCCAAATGTAGCTTATCTGGCTCGCTGGCTCAGGGCATTGGTGGAGCGGGGTTTTTCCCATTTTCCTCCTCTAAAACCTAGGTGCGTCTTATGGTCCGGTGTGTTTTATAGTCCAAAAATATGGTAAAGCTTTCAGGCTCGTTTATATCTGACTTTTTACTATTGTTTCTTTTTTTAAATGTTGATGATGATTAAGGACATGAATAGTTCGGTCAGCTTTTAACACCACATTGCCCCTGAAATGCCAAGATGCACAGGGCTGGGTGGACCAGGAAATGAGGGCGTCTGTCTGGGTCACGGCCCCTCTCACGCAGAATTCCCCTGCACCATGCACACCTTCATCCATTTGTCCAGCCTCCCCGCCTCTCAGGTTCTGGGGTTTTCAGCGTACTCGGGCCCCTGCTGCCTCAGTCTCTGAGCCAGCACCACCCGGTTTCTCTCTCTCCCCGGGTTAGTGCTGCCGGTGCGGCTGCTCAGCCTCACGGCCATCAGACGTCCCTCGAGCGAAGTCAGCCTGCTCAGGGGGCGGCGCTCCGCCCAATGAGGTCTGACTCACTGTCGCGCTGTCTGCTGACTGGTGCTGCGGCCTTGAGGACATTGCTGTACAGGGACGGCCCAGGCACGGCCTAGGCACGGCCTGTCCCCGGTGCCTGCAGGTGTACCCGTGTTCACACGGCCGGGCCTATACAGGGCCGTGGGGCCCCAGGTGCCAGACCGGACTCTGGCTTGTTGGCTGGTTTGCTTCCCCTGCAGGGCCTTCGCTTTCGACCCTGGATGTGAGGGGAGGGGGGCAGATGGTGTCGCTCTTCTGCTCTGTTCCGCTGGGGTCGGATCCGATGGAGTGGGTGAGTCCCCGGCTCCAGTGGCCAAACAGGCGGCTTGGTGTGCCTTATAAACTGTCACCCTCTCTGTCCCTCTGGGTCAGGATGAAGTCCCCTCTGCAGCCTGCCTGTCGCCTATCGCAGGGCGTGGCAAGATGCCCACACCATCATCCATTCGCTCGTCCAAAATTGGCCGGTACTACTTAGCATCTTGAAGTAGCTTCAGAAGAATGATTAAAGAGCTCTTTCTTGCTGTGGATCAGTGCGCTCTCTGTGGCAATTGGTTTTTTCCAAAAAGGTTGGCCCTTCTGGTTCGCCCGTGATGTCAGGTTTCCGTGTACATCATCGTCCCCCCTCATTCAGGGCCCGATGGAAGGAAACCGCTGACCGTGTGCAGCCCCACTCACCACCAGGGAGTGTTTCTGGAGCAGGAGGCTGCTCCCAGGACTGCGCAGGCGTGAGCCCGGCTCTGCAGGCCTTCCTGGCCGCACGAGTGAGCGGCTCGCTGTCCTCCAGCCAGACCTCCACTCTTAGGAAGGGGGATCGGGCCGTCCTGGGGATCTGCCACTTTCTCACTTGCCTGTGGGTGCGCTGAGCACGTCCCCGGTTCTTCAGACAGACAGGACCGGCCCAGGATAGCGATCTAATGGTTTTGGCCTTGCACATGCGCTGCGTTCTCTCCCTGCTTTGCATTCGGTGCTTTTACACGGAGTCGTCAGCTGAGGTTGGGTGGCTGCGGCGGGAAGGAGGGGAAGAAGTGAGACTGCCCCATGCAGAGAAAGGCGTGGATGCCCTTCTGTATTAGTAGTTTTAAAATCGATTAAAAGGCTTTGATTTCCTGTTAGCCCCCAATTTACATCACGTCTCCTACTGCTGTACAGTGGGAGCTTCTGTCCAAGGCTGTTGTGCTGTTTGTATTTCAGCCTTTTGAAGAATTCCACACTGAAAAGATTAGTTTGATCGGTATCTTTAAGTGAGTGAATGTATTGCAGTAACCTAACAGATAAGTTACGCTCATTTGTGCGCAGATGAACGAGAAACACCCACCTCCTTGCTTCAGTGGCTGGAGCATTTTTTCTGCAGTTGGCTCACCAAACTGCCGAGGTTCTGGGAACTCAAGGAAGAGGCCGGGGCGGGGGGGGGGGGGGGGGGGGGGGGGGCGGCGGAGTTTCTAGCTCTCCAGCTCGCTTCGTTTGCGGTGTGAGGTGTGAAAAGGTGAGTGTGATAGACTGTGTTTGGTTGTAATAACTCAAATGTTTGCAAGACTTCAAAAAGAATTTTTTAAATAAAGTCGTTATTTTAGAAGAGGGTAGCTCCTAAAGTCAAGTGGAGCGGCACGCATTTGAGTCACTCCAAGACGTGAGTTAAGAAGTTGAATCACCTGCTTTCCACCTGAGTCAGAAGAGGCGATGGAAAGGAGGTTGACTGCGTTTTTGTGACTCTGTGATTCCCAAGACCTCTTGGCGTGCCGCGCCGTCTTCCTTGTTCCTCAGAGAAACTCCGTGAAGTGAGCGGCACAGTGATAGCGATTCCCCCACCCGAGAACGGCTCGCCCGTGGGGCCGCGTCGGGAAAGCACAGAGCCATGTTCAAGTCTTGCTTTTGCCTTTCCTTGTGAAGCTGTCAAGTGTTCAGTGATGGATGAGCTGGCAAACCCCACACGACCACCACTTCAGCGGAGTAGCAGTTATCGGGGACGCGCATCTGCCGCGCTCGCCCCGTCTTTTCCGTATTAGGTCCCTCGCTCTCCCCCATCCCTCGTGTTGTGGTGAGGTGAGTGCGGGTCGCTAAAAAAGGCCTTTTTCTCGACAGTCACAATCCCGTAGTCACACTCCGCAGCGTCAGCAACGGTTTCTAATATCACCTGGTACCCAATTCTAATTCCAACTTCTGTAGTTGTCCCCAAACCTACTTTAAAAAAACATCAGGACCCCGAGCCAGGCCCACACGTGGCATCAGCCGGGACGCCCGTGAAGTCGCTTTTCTCTGGGGACCGCACCCAGCGCCGCTCCCTCCTCATGCCCTTGGCTCTTGGAGGAGACCGAAAGGCAGGTCTTCAGACTTTTTAGTTGGATGTTCTTTCTACGATAGTAAAAGGCCACCCACGTAAACCCGTAATGTTAACTAAAGACAGGACATAATCAACAGAAGAGAACTCTGTCTAACCTGTAAAATTAAAAGTAGAATTTTTTTATTCAAAGAGAGGTCCGCGGAGCAGTTTCACCTGAAATGTGGCAAGACTGCTAATTTCATAGGCACCTTCACCGTCACAGGATCCAAAGTCACTAAATCCTCGTGGCTCTTACGCTGGTGTGATGTGTGGACCACGGGTCGTTGATGATAATGAGGACAGCCACGTAAAGCAGTTCCCGTCTTCGGCACCAATGCAGGTGCAGTCTCGTTCTCCTTTTCAGCTGCCTGGAGAAGTGCCGGTCGTCAGACTCAGTTCCGCCACCGGTTTGCCGCACACGTCACAAACATTTATTCTGTTGTTCGTGAACGCTTCGCCATCTCTATTGTTCTTACCAACCAGCAGCGATTAAGTATGGATTAGGTGCTGCTGTTCAAACGGTGGTCTGCCCCTGCGTACCCCTCAGGCGTCTCTAAGGCCCATGTTTTACTGCGGTCTGCACCTTGCTGACCGACGGGTACCTCCCTGACTTCCAGAACAAAGGGCAGGGGAGGTGGCAGGAGACAGAGCAGAGTACCGCTCCGCCCCAGGGCAGCGGGTCGGGGACGGCCACAGAGCAGGGACGCATTGCCCTGTGGCCCGAGGCCCGTGGCCGTGGTCATCCCGTGAGGATGCCTTGCGGCAGCTCTGAAATCCAGCCTCGGCAGGAAGAAGGACTTTCCCCCTTCGATTGTTCCCACCCGTGTTTCCATCTCCACACCTGCAGCAGCCTCGAGGGTGGTTTCTCAGAGAAGTGCACCGAGGGCAGCACAGGAATACATTTGGGTGTAGAGACTGAGCCACTGTGACTGGCGTGTCTCCCGGCCGGCTGCGCTCCATGGCCCCCGTTGGGAGACCGGGGTGAACGGAAGCCCACTCTTCTCAGATGCTCAGCTGCACCCTCTCTGTCTGCTGTCGAGTGTTCACCGAAGGCCTGAGGGACAAGGCACAGGGAGCCCTGTGGGAAACGAGGTCCCCGGCGTCCTGGATGGTGTGTGGGGTCTGGTCCCCTGAGGCTTGGTCGTCCTGCCTGGGTTTCTGGGTTTGCAAAGTGAGCTCACCTGAGTTCTCTCCCCAACACACACATAGTACATGAACGAAACAGGGTGAACCTGTACAGACACTGATTAAAAGCTTCTCAGATTAGCCCTGAGGGGGTTGGGCATCCTCCTGCAAACCGAAAGGTTACTGGTTCGATTCCCTGCCAGGGTGCATACCTGGGATTCGGGTTTGGTCCCCCGCTGGGGGCGTGCAAGAGGCAACTGATTGACGTTTCTCTCTCACATCGATGTTTCTCTCCCTCTCTGTCTCCCTCCCTTCCCCTCTCAAATACATAAAATACGTTTTTTTTAAAAGCTTCTCAGATTAAAAAAATAAAATTACTCACACATAAAATAATTAAATGTTTTAAGCATTTCCAGGCATAAAACTATGCCACCTTGGGACACGCCAGGCACACAAACAGCGCTCCATGAACACTTGCCGAAATAATTATAGTAAAACTCTTTCTGTAATAAAAAGTATTTCATTAACGGCATTTGAGTACCTTTTAAAGAGTAAACTCCTTAAGAACAGTACATGAACAGCATTTAAATACCTATATGTAAGGAAGATTCTTCTGAAATCTGTTGGTTAAAGTGCGTTCTGTAATGTACTCGCTAAGTGATGACCGTGTCCCTCTGTTTCAATGGTGGGCACTTCTGCGATGTCCCCTGCATCGCAGAGAAAGCCCGCAGAGTAAAGGAAATAGGGAAATGCTCGTCCTCCCTGGAAGAGGAACATTTGTGTGGCTGCACGTGTCAGCCCTTTTCCTGAAATGAGCCACTTTTATCCTCTGTGGCTTCTGCCCGTGTCTCACGTGGAGAAAACAGCAGTATGTCAGTGTCTCTGTACAGGGTGGCGTCCTGCCCAGTGGGTGCCGTGTCGTTGGGCTCTAAAGCCCTCTCCTGTTTGAAGCCCACCCACGTGTGCAAGGGCAGGCGTCGTGTGGAAGAGGCTGAGCGTGTCACTTAACCCCGACCTCAGGAGTTGCATCAGTGGGTTCGCGAAGTTCCAGCGGCCCCTGCCCGCATCCAGGGTGGCTGAGCCCCGCGTCCAGGGTGGCCGAGCCCTGCGTCCCGTTCTGTTGCAGGTGGATCATCCACGCCATGGAGTATGAGTTGCGGATCCGCGGCGGGGACCAGCCGGCCGCGGACTTGTATCAGCTGTCGCCCAGTGAGGTCAAGCAGCTTCTGTTGGATATTCTCCAGCCTCAGCAGAATGGAAGGTAATGAGGGACCCTCTAGATTTACGGGAACCTCATCCTCGGTACATACCTGAAACAAGGCAACAATGGGAAATACAGAGTAGCGGATGGGGAGTGTGCACAGAGGTTTTAATTCAAACACCTGTCTTCAGGTGTGGTTTGGTGTCCACTTGAATTTCATACACTTCCCAGGTGTAGTTTGTTGACGCTTCTTAGTTTTTACTGTTCTGTGCAGAGCATGGAGTATTAGGCCACTTCGGGCGGCCCCATTCCGAGTCTCTGCGGTGCTCCCCACTTCCTCCCACCGTTCTGGCCTTGGGGTTGGTTTGGGTCTGTGCCCAGTATGTCCTTGCCTGTCCCTCTGTCTCCCCAGGGAGATGGCGAGGCTCCTCGGGGCCCACCCCTTCCGTAGACTTGCCTTGTGCGGAAATTGGAGTAAGAGCAAAACAAATGCTGTGGATTGCATGGAATTGAAGAATTTTTTTATAACAGAAAAGGCTTTGATATAATCATTTAAGCTGCTCCTGTCTTTTTCAGGGAAGCTGCTTTGGGTATTCAAGTCATTTAATCACGTGGAGAGATTTTTAACCTTGTGACTTACTAGTGAAGAACATTTTGCCTGTTAAATTTTTTAAAACCTAGGGACTCTCTCCTTCCCTGCAAGCCCTGCTTTCTCTGTGAAGTGTTGCGTGGTCTCCGTGGCACACGCCGGAAGGCGCACCATCGAGGGGCCCGGTGTTCACGGCCCGCCGCACTGGAACAGCTAACCCCCAGGGAGAGCCTTGCTTTCCGCCAGGACTAGCTGTGTCTCTCGCTGAGGCTGCTCCTTGCTGAGGCTGCTCCTTCGGTTTGCAGGTGCTGGCTGAACAGGCGCCAGATCGACGGGTCTTTGAACAGAACGCCCGCGGGGTTCTACGACCGCGTGTGGCAGATCCTGGAGCGCACGCCCAACGGCCTCGTCGTGGCCGGGAAGCACCTGCCGCAGGTACTGCCCGGCGTGCTCGCGTCAGGGCAGGGGCCGTGGGGGGCCCGGGAGCGGGGCAGCCCCCCCTCTGCACTGCAGGGCACGTTTTCTCAGGGAGCCTCCCTGACGCGCGGCAGTGTGGCGATACGGAAGTAACGTCGATTAGTACAGCTTTCAGGCAAAATGTCCCTTTGGTGAAGCCAGGCTTCTTGTAGAGCGGACTACAGTTGAAAAACAGAACTCACTCAGATTGGAAAGAAGTACTTCCGGCCCGACTGGTTAGACTTAGTTTCCAGTATCTCCTCCCCACAGGTACCGGACACCCTCCTTTAAGTGCTCGTGGAAAAGGGAACATTAACACCGTGTTGGACGGTGCAGAGTGCAGTGGGGGGACCACATGTAGGGGTGAAGCCTTATTATAGCAGGCACAGTGACTGTACTCTCCTGTGATGGGGACAGCACATCCCTCCGGTCCCCGCTGGGCTGGAAGTCGGTCTCGTCCAGAGGCTCCAATAGACCCTCCCTGAGGGGCAAGCACAGGAGTGCGACTTGTCATCCCCGGGGCCTCCGCTGGCTGGCAGTTCCAGCGCCTCCACCCCCCCACCCCCCCCCCTCGCCTCCCCGCACACACCCCTCGCCTCCCTGCCCCCACACCCGGGCTGAGGCTCGGATTGGAGTGTGCTCTCTGCTCTGCTGTCTGCGGGGTGCGAGGCGAGCGGAAGGCTCTGCAGCACTGATGTTGTAAACGGAACGCAAAGGGCAGGGCGGAGGCGTTTAGTTCTGCCAGCTCGCAGTCGGCCTTCCCGTGCCCGCTGCCACCCTCGCGTACCCATGTGCCCGGCTCGGAAAGGACCTGCCACAGAGATGGCACACGGGCACCGGCCAGGGGCTCACACGCGGGTGTCTGGCAGCAAACTGGGCTCCTCGCGTTCACTCTAGAGACTGTACGTGCTCATCTGTCGTCTGTCTTTGACGGTCCTTTTGTGTATCGAAGGGATTTTCTAATATAGTCCTTCCCCCCAAAAACGGTAATGTGGTGAAGATAGCCACTAAAACCAGGAGGTTCGGTTTCCCCTAACAGTCCACTGAGCACACGAAACCCAGCCCCAGAGCCACGCGTGCCCCCAGGGCTGTGCAGAAGCGGAAAGCATTGTTGATTAGCCGTGAAGTCCCTCTGTGCGGTGGGGACCAGAGTGCCAGGAGCTGCACGCTGACGCTGAGCTGTTCCTTCCCGCAGCAGCCCACCCTGTCGGACATGACCATGTACGAGATGAACTTCTCGCTGCTCGTGGAGGACATGCTGGGGAACATCGACCAGCCGCAGTACCGGCAGATCGTCGTGGAGGTGCGTACCGCAGCACAGGCCCCCGAAGACTCGTGCAGGGGAAACCGGCCAGGAGGCCAGTTTCCTGACCTGGAGCCCCGGCTGTGGGGCCCTGAGGATGGTGGCACTGCTCACTCCACCCCAGTCAGGGCCTGCGAAGGAGTCGGACACCTGGAACCCTATAGGGCGGACAGTGGCTGGCCATCTCTCTCCGTGCACACTCACCCTTGCGCAGCGAGCGTGTCCACGCCACCGCGAAAGACAGCCAGTCGCCGCCTCTGTCTGTTTTCTGTGCAGCTCTCTCTGTGACAGAAATAATGCGTGATTGCTGTGGAGAGGCTGGGGTCAGGGGAAGGTGGGGTCGTGGGAAGGCCCAGTGCCTGTTTGCCCTGTCAGCCTTTCGCTGCCTGGGGCCCCACCTCCAGGACCACCTGTGCCCGTAGATGGGCTTCCTGTTGACCGGAAGAGAGCCCTGCCTGAGCGGAAGAAACTTGACTTTAGACCGGAGGGGAACTTCGCCCTCTCCTGGTTCACGCCCTCCTCCAGGGTCTCCCACGCTGTGGTCCCTGGGTTTTGCATGTTTCGTGTGGTTCTTTTTAGGTTTGATTTGGGGCTTTGCAATAAAGACAGGAAGGTCCTCGCACTGGGGGTTGTGGGGTCTTGTTCACACCCCAGGTACAAAGTAGGAGCCATGGTCATGGTCAGAGAGTCTCTGCCAAGCATTGCACGCTCAGACACGGCCTGTGCACGGCGCAGTTCGTCATCCAGAATAGCGTCCCACTCCGGGTGGACGTTTGGGAGAGCCAAACAGCCGCGCGATGCCTCCCACCCAGGCCCGGACCAGAGCGCACTCTCGTCACACGGAGGTCAGAGCCAAGTGCACGCTTAGAGACAGAGCCGTCCCCCGGGCAGTGCCGGCACAGAGCCAGACGCACGTTGGGGTGCTGGGCTGTGAGCTGCTCGATCGTGAGCCTACATCAGAGTCCTCACGAGCTTGCCTGCCTTCTCGGCCCTGTCCTCCCGCCCCCTCTCAGGCGGCCCCAGCCCCGCTGGACACTGGTGTTGGCGTCTTGCCAACGACGAGTAACGTCCAGGGTGAGCACAAGCTCTGGCGCCCACAGTGGAGGGTCGTAGACAGGACAGAGAGAGTTATTTTCCTAAGTGACTGGTTTTACGTCATTGCTGGGCCGTACTCCGGTAGCCGCAGGTGTGCGCAATGACGACAAAGGTGCCGTCCCCAGCGCTGACGCCACCAACAGGCCTGACTCGGAAGTCTCCATCCGCGGGCGGCCCTGAGCCCGGTGTCGGGCAAGTCCGAGGAAAGAGGGTCAGTCCACGGCCACTTCATGGGCGTCCCTTGTCCGTCTCTTGCAGCTGCTCATGGTTGTGTCCGTCGTCCTGGAGAGGAACCCGGAGCTGGAGTTTCAAGACAGAGTCGACCTGGACAGGCTGGTGCAGGAAGCATTTCGGGAGTTCCAAAGCGATGAGGGTCGACTGAAGGAAGTGGGCGCCCGAGTAAGTAGAGCAATGGCTTCCTGTAGGGTTATTCTCTCCGTCTCAGTTCTTCAAAATGTCTCCGACGTCTCACCACTTAACTCATACAACAGACTAACGGGGTGCAGAATAGAGTCCCCCGGTGGGGGGGTCGGGTCTGATGTCCCTGAGGGGTCAATGTTACCTCTTTGCGAGTCGGTTCGACCGTGAAGTTCTGGCTAAAGTGACGTCGAGGACAAGATGAGGCTCCTTTCTGGAGACAGCAGCTGAAGTGTGTTTTCCGGGCAGGGGCCTGGACCCCGGGAGGCCGTAAATCCCCCCGGGAGGGAGTGTGCGCACCAGGCCCCCCTGGGCTGGGATCGCGGTGCAGCGGTCATGTCCACCACAAAGAGGGTCCCTAAGGAATGAGCAGCACCTGTAAACAGGAGGGCCCCGGGCGTGCGTCTGCTGCTTACGTGCTGAGAAGCTGCCTTGGGAGAGGGAGAGCCGGGCCCCTGGAGCTCCTTTCCCCACGCGGAACCCTCTCTGTGGGCCGATCCCCCAGCTGATGCTGATTCCGCAGGTCAGCTCCTCACTGACCACGACACCAAGCGCCTCGCTTCCCGCTTTCCCTTGCAGGGCGACATGACCTCCTTCTACAACACACCCCCGCTGGGCCAGAGGGGCACCTGCAGCTACCTGATGAAGGTCGTGATGAACCTGCTGCTACAGGGGGAGGTCAGGCCAAGCGGCGACGACCCATGTCTGGTCAGCTAGCGAGGAAGCGGTGGGGCTCGGCGGAGGCCTGCCTTCCCGGGGTGCATGCGGTCTGCATGGAAGCCTCATCGCCATGTCGGTCCTGCCGGGGAGGCGGTTGCCCGCCTCTGCCAAAGCCGTTGGGCCTGCCGCCTGCCTGGGCCCATCTCTGGTGAGAAAAGCTTGTGTTCCGGGACAGACGTGCTCGTGGTCATGCCAGCTGCAGCTGTAGTCTTTGCTCTGAAGTGCTTGCGACTTGAAAGGTCCCCACTGCATGTTTTACGATCAAATAGCTCATCAAAATGAATCGCTGCCTTTGGACTGAATTCCCCACTCGCTGCTGTGAAAGCGGGTGTGCCGAGTGGCCGTGCCCCTGGAGAGCAGAGACTTCAGAGGGACGGTGACCTGTGCCGGCGGCGCCGTCACGCTAGAAGGTACGCAAGTGCATCGTGAAAGCAGAGCCAGCCAGCGGACACTTTGATTCTCGGAAACTGCATCACTGGTGAAAGTTTAGTTTACAGAACTGTAGAACTCTTATCTTGTGAACGTGACCGTGGCTTTGTGTCTGTGCTAACCGCAGGGGCGGGACTAAACCCAGCGATAAATCGATCAAGTGTTTGTAATCCCTGCAGGACAGACACCAGAAACCTGCTCATTCATTTTCTGGGCGTTCTCGCTAGGAGCAGGATGTGTGTGAGGCTGTTCAGACGTAGGAGTGGTTAACCCCGTTTGTATTAGTGAAACCAAAATAAACGTCACTAAATTTAGTTCCGAATGAACGACTGCCCCTGGACACATTCTGTGTCCTCACAGCGCTGAGTTTGTTACTCCCGAGTATTTTCGTTCGGTTGACGTGGAGATGGACTGGACGAGAATCCGTGGTACCTACCGTTACGCATAATTTGCTACCAAATTTCCCTAAGAAAGCTTTAATAAAAGTAGAAAGTAGAGTAAACAGTTATATCTTATGAACTTGTTTTCTGAGTGTTCCAGTGCAGCCCACGAGTTAGAGGGTTTTCTTCTCCCTGGTCTTATTAGAGAGCGTCCCCTGGGAGGTCACACTTGCCACACAGAACAATGCAGCCTCCTGGAGGGTCTCGACGGGATCTAAGAAATAAAGGACAGGTGGCGTCAGTGACAATCCAATCGACATCAGACAACAGTGTTCGTGAGCACACGGAAAAGTCGGGGTCGGGCCGCACACACCGTAGCTCTGAGGCGCGCCGCTGTGCCCCCACCGCGGAGGCCACGCGCCTGCTGGCTGGCAAAGCTGCGGAGGACAAGGCCAAGCATGCCCTCGTGGAACATCCTAACGAGAGTGGTAGACGAAGAAGAGAATTACCTAGCTTGGTACACTGAGAGAGTGATGAAGCTGTAAGAAGAGAACGATGAATCTGGTTGATAAAACGAGCATGAAAAGAAAACTATGAAACTCATGGAGGGGGAACTGAGGACTGAGTGACATGTCCTAGCTGGGGAACTGGAAGTAAAAACAAAAAACACATGAATGATTTAATGTTCACTGAAGGCTGGAGCAAAGTAAACTGTGTTGTGTTTTTAAGAATTTTTTTAAAAAGTCTGATTAGCCCTGGCTGGTGTGGCTCAGTGGATTGAGTGGCAGCCTGTGCATCAAAAGGTCACTGGTTCTATTCCCAGTCAGGGCACATGCCTGGGTTGTGGGCCAGGTCTCCAGTAGGGGGCGCATGAGAGGCAACCACACATTGGTGCTTCTCTCCCTTTCTCCTTCCCTTCCCCTCTCTCTAAAAATGAATAAATAAAATCTTAAAAAAAATAAAGTCTGATTAGCCGAGCAGCGTTGCCGGGAGTCTGCCGCTGCCTCAGTTGAGACTGAACGTCACCCGCGAATGTGTTTTTCCTCCGCGCGCTTCAGCTTCCGGCCTCAGCCGTGCGTGTGCAGGACTCCGAAGCTCCCCCGTGCTCCTGGAGGCATCAGGGTGCGACACACTACCGACTTCGGGTTTCGGTGGAATTCGAACTTCACTGTTGGGAAAGATACGCTGGCGTCCGTAAATGCTGGCGTTCACCTCCACAGAAACCAGTGCCCGTTTCCCTAACCGAAAAGCGGAAGACGGTAAGAATTAGAGCGCAGAACTCGTGGGTTGCAGACGCCCCTTTGCCCTGCAGAGCCAGAACGCGTCCCCAGCCGTCCCAGAGACGGGCGGAGACCGCGAGCTCGGGTCCCCAGGCGTGACCACAGTGACACCCGACTTAAAGCTCGCCCGTCACAGCAGCCAGTGTCTGTGTAAGTTCTTCCTACGAGCGACGTCTGTTGGGGACTCCTGACTGCACCTCAAATTCCACTGCATTTCCAGAGCATTGTTTGTACAAACACGGTATTTTCCAGATCCCTTCCCATGTTAGTAAGTCTGAAAAAGTCCTGTTTCAGTTTTAACAAGTCAGAGTGTGGGGTCACCCGGATGTCGCCTTGAATGTGATCGATCAGCTTGCAGTGCCTGGGGACAGCAAATGACACGGAACACCGGGACAAACTACCTCTGCAGCTCGGAGGCGCCCTGAGCCCTCCGTGAGCACATGGTGTTGGAGAGATGGCACGTGACCCTGGAGGGGCCCACAGAGGTGCAGACCATGGCTCGGGATGGGGACCACGTACACAGCGAGGAGAGGCCCAGCAGCCTCGTCCTCCACAGCCGGATCGTCACACTCCTCTGTCTCGGGACAGGAAACATGAACCAGAAACGAGGGGAAGATCGAGCCAAACACCGCCGGCAGCAGTCCTTGGCCTGGGCCCAGGGGCTGGGAGGGCAGAGGGTGGCTGGGACTCATTGGGATGTGCCTGGGGCCCCACTACTGGCCTCCCAGAGGATGGGCGGCTGAGGACAAGGTCAGTGGACAGATTACGAAAAACCTGACGCACCTGGAGGGACTCAGGTGTGCACTTGAGTCAGGATCTAGGGAAAGGGCAGAAAATATCCTTCCAGGGCGAGGGCTCCTCCCACACCGCACAGGCCACGCCCCGCATTGTTCTCCTGTAATGTTACCAGCCAGCCCACAGGGCCTCCGTGTGGCTTAGAACTGCGCACCCTTTCTGGGCGCGCTCAGCCTGCGGGAACAAGGGCTGGCACCTTTCTGCACAGGCAGCTGTTTCTCTGCGTGGAGACAACCCCGCACCAGAACATGCGGCCGGGAGAGCCAGCCTAGCTTGGGCACCTCGTGTAGTGAACAAACCATGTGACTGTCACAGCTGTGCTCCCCGAGGAAGGGGACAGCTGTTGGGAATGGGCATTTTGGTCTTTCACCTGGGAGGGAGGGAGGCAGATGAGGAGCTAAGGCCGTGGCCCCCAGAGCTCCTTATCCCCAACAGCAGGTGGTTGGAGAGCTGGTCCCAACCCGCAGCTTGCTGCCTGTGAGGGGCTTCCTGGCAGCGGTGAGGGGGTGTGATAGCTGCCCTTCTGTCCCCTGTGATTTTGTTTTCATACCACAAGACCTAAGCTGACTCCACTTAGGGGCACATCCTGTGTCCAGGGACCGTGCCTTACAGGGTCAGGTCCTCCCTCCACGCAGGGTGCACTCGGGCTCTTACTTACCGCCTGAGAAGGAGGGACCCACTGGAAACAGCCCGGAGACAGCAACAGAGTTCAGCTCGGGAAGAGGTTCAGAGGCCCGCCCACGCCGTGTCTGGGCACCCACAGAATTCCCGGTCTGAACATCAATTTCCTTTACACAATAGAACATCCTCCACAATGAATGCTCTGGGAGAAGTGAGAGGGGAAAGGAATCGATGAAAGAAGAAGCGAAGACACAGTCAGACAGTGAGGAAGGAAAAGGAGCTGAGGAAAAAGGCTCATAAATCGGAAACTGCCAAGGGCAGCACACACCCAGCCGAGCTCCACAGTGCTGACTCGGGAAGCCGGGCGGTCGGCCCACCGCTGGGCGCCGAGAGCTTGTCGCACACCGGGCGCTGAGACGGGAAACAAAGACAAACTTCCTCCCCTGGTGGAGCTTCGGGTCCGGTCGGGGGAGGGAACACGGGGTGATGGCTGTCAGAACGCCATGGAGAAAAACAGACGGGAGGGGCACAGAGTGGCAAAGGTGACCTGTTGTCCTGTGGCTGTGGAAGGGCCTCTGCCAGGACTGACGACTGAGAATCCAATGGACACGAGCAGACGGGGTGGGCGAGGCTGACCGACCTGGAGAAGCCTGGCATTCGCCAGTAGGGAAGGCTGCGGCTGAGGCCGGAAAAAGGCAAAGGTGTGACAACATTGTCCCTAAATAAGAACCGAACCTTCTGATAACAAGAACACAGTATGTTCCAGAAAAATCAGAGCCACATTGAACATCATGGGGAAGTCAGGACCACCCCCCAAAAAAACCCCCTGGCTAAATCCTCCTCCTCCCTTGTGAGAAGGTCACCTGGGACGCACCCATGGGGCAGAAAAGGAAGGTCCCAGCGCCACCTTGCTGAAAGCAGGCAAGGAGCCCAAGAAGCACGAAGACCTGGCATGCGTGTGTGGACTCTCTGGGAGCCCACAGTAACGTGAGAAAGCAGGAACTCAGCACCACCCACCACCCGCCATCCAGGTCCCTGGACGTGGTAGAGAAGCGTGGGCGAGCCGGGACACGGGGCCTCCCGTCGGGTGCTCTCATTGAACTACTGTGGCAGGTGGAAGTGGCGATTCGGGCTCGGTACCTGTGGAGCCCACCTGTGAAGATGAGCGGGTACTGGGGGTTAGGGGCCTTTGGGGAGGTGTTTGTTTCCTGAGACTCGGGAGTGCGGGGGTCTCAGGGTCAGCACACAGTCCTGGCTTGTTGGAGTCAATGTGTTTTGATGGGGAGACCTCAGGTTAGGAAAGCACAGCTCCTGACCTAGTTTCGCAGTTCAATCGAGCCTGCCCTCTGGCCAGCTTCACACGGGACTCTGCGCTGAAAAGGACCAGGGTGAGTCCAAGCAGAAGTGAACTATTTTGAATGCAATTTTTTCTGCCATTTTCTTATCCTGAAAAAAACAAAAATATAGGGCAGTGATTCTCCAGCTCTTGAAATCATGAATCTGCCCTCGGCAACAGAAACATCATTTCATCTTAAGATATTTTTCTGGTTCTACTTGTTGTTTCTTGTTGACCCCCGTTAAAGGTCTTCCCTTTTTTCGGATTCATAACTCCTTGACTCCTCAGTTAATTTTACCCCGACTTAGGAGCTCACCGTCGCCAGTTTCTTCCTGGTGGTCCAGGTTGATTAACACTCACCTTGCACGTGCTCTGACCTGCCCGTCCAGGGTCAGGCCCCAGGCCTACTTCCCTGTTCCCTTCCAGCCGTTGCCAGACTGACTGTAAACACCTCGTCCATCTTGTCCACAAGCCTACCGCCTGCCCTTCTGAGTCAGTCCCGGCCATGCCCACGCTCTTCAGACAGGCACAGGTGGGGTCCTCTCCTACTCTGTCCCTGCGTCCTCCCACCCCCTCCTCCTCCCACTGGTCTCTGTGTCGGCGTGCCCAAGACCACCACATCATTCCGCCCAGGCACGGACGGAACGCAGACTGCACTGCTGTGCCCACCGTTCCATGAGGCCGATGCCCGCAGCACAAACCTTCTGAGGCCCCGCCCCCATAGCGGCCCAATAAATTGGGCATCTCCCCCCAACCATGCAGCAGGAGCTGGATAAACGCTTGCTGACAGACAGGAAAGAGGGTGGCTAGGAAATATTTCCTATGAATGGGCGTTTCCCCAAAGGGAGAGGTAATTGTCTGGCTGTCTGAAAGGGGAAAAGGGGCCCGGGGCCGTTTTGGTAATTTTATGTTACAAAGGACTGTGCGGTGAGCGTTAGAGAAATCCACTAAACCCGCACATGTTTCTCTCTCCTGGAAAATGAAAGGCAAAAAAAAAAAACCCGGTCAGCTCGGTGCTTGTGAGAACCGCCGATGAATTATGCCACTCGTTTGACAGCAGAAAGCTGAGAACTCCAAGTTTGTAAAAATAGCTTTATAGTCACATTCGGAAGCTGGAAGCTTTTACGCAAATGAATAATACAAGTGATTTTTCACCTTCCGCGGAGCAGGGAGGCGAACAACCAGAACGGGCCGAGTCAGCAGGAAGAGGTCCCCGCGGGTGTGCCAGGACCATCGGCCCTCCCTGCTGCTCGGTGCGAGGGTGACCAGCCCCAGCCCTGCTGCTTCTGGCCCAGCGCCCCGAGGCCCCGACAGGAGCAGGGCGGCCACCATTCGGTTAAAACACCTTCCCGGGGTCTCCTTCCGGGCCGTTCCTGCCTCAAATACCTGTTTAACAAGCCTTTGCGTGTACGTGTTGAGGGCGGGAGAGGAGGCCTCTCCTCCCACACGTGGTGCATGGTGAAGAGCCAGCGATGCCCACGGAGGCTTTTTGGGGGCATGTGCCACCTCCAGTGGGCATGGCGCCTCCCTGGCTAGAGCTGAAACCCAGGTTTGCTTCCGGCTCCCCAGGGCAGAAGCAGGCTTCCCCTGCAGCTGGGCCAGCCCCTGCTGCTGCGCTGGGGCCTCCCGGCTCCCATCCTCTCAGGCACCATCCCCAGCCTCCATCGCCTCTCTTTTCCGCTCTTCTCTGAACCCGTCCAGGCAGCATTAACACTTGCTCAGCTCCCTCCCATCTCCGCCTTCCTCCCTCACCCCCACGGCCCCTCTCCACCCACCCCGTCTTTCTCCTCCATTCACAGCCCAGTTCCTCACGCCCGCTCAGGTTCCATTTTCCTTGTCCCTGTCTGTCACTGAAATGACTGTTACTAAGGGCACTGATAATTTTCATGTCACCGAGTCCAAGGACACATTTGTAGCCTTGTGCCTCAGCAGTGTTTAAACAAGTACCTCTCCTGCCTCGAAGCCCCAGCTGCCCTGGTTTCCGGGCCCCATGCTCCCTGGAGGCCCTTTCTCAGCATCTTTTACCAGCTAACCCACTCCACCCACCCTGAAGATGTTGGCATCCCCCTGGCTCGGCCCTCTCCTCTACTCTGCTGGCTTTCCCTGGGTGGTCTCACCTGCCCGCAGGACCTCAGTGGTCAGTGACCCACTACCCAATAACCCCTTTGTCTGTGTCTTCAGTCCAGGTCCCCCCTCTGACATCGGACTCATGTTCAGCCACCGACTTGACTGCTCAGTCTAGAGGCTTCATTGTCAGTACACCCAGGAATTGAACTTGGAACGATCTCTCTCCCAACTCCTAAAACCCCACTGTTCTTCCAGTTCTCCCACGTCGCATTGGGGATTTTTCATCCCTCCCACCATCAATCAGTGACCAAGGCCTTTCGATCCAGGTCCTAACCAATCCCAAGTCAGCTCTCAGCTCCCATTTCCACAGCCACACCCTGATGCCGGCTCGGCCCCCAGTAGCTGGGCTTCTGCGATGGGCCCCTCACAAGCCTTCCTGCTTCCTCCCTGCCTCCCACCACTCCTCTCCCCTGCTGCCAGCAGGAGATATATTTTTGACATGAAAATCCGAGCGTGGGGGTGGGAGTGGTGAGGGGAGAGCAGGGAGACTTAAAACTCTCTCTTTTCTTTTTAAAGAGAAGCAATTAATTGTTCTAAAATAAAAATCCAAAATTCTTTCCCCAGTCCCTCAGATTCAGCCCCAAAGGCTTTGCCCCCATTTCCTCTGCCTCCTCCTGGCTGCACGCCCTCTGCCCAGCTCTCCTCTCTCCAGCTCTCCACGCACACGGCCCTTTGCGGGGAGCCTTCTCACAGCTGTGATTAGCTCCTTAAATCCCCGCCCCACCTCTTAGGGAAATGAGCCAAGTTCCAAAGTTGGTGGCGGGGAGGGTCATACAACTGTGCGAACATACGAGAAGCCATTGAATTGCGTGCTCGAAATGGGTGCGTTGCTTGGTCTGGGAAAGGCACCTCAGTAAGGCCGTCTTTGCGAAAGTAAAAGCCGGCCCCACACTGGGAGGAAACAGTGGGGCGGGGCAGGGAGCCGGTCTCTTGTTCATCACTGAGCACCCAGCCAGTGCAGGCTGCCCCTTGAAAGTTGGGGGGCCAGTGGGGAAGAGGGGAAGTAAAGGGCAGGGCTGATCTTTTGAGTGGGAGCGCTCTTCTCCATGTGTTTTTTTAATTTATTTTTTTCTTAGATTTGGGAAAGGAAGGCTGGCTTGGATCCGGTCCACCCTGATCATTTAGATGCATTTTATAGAAGGCATTGAGACCTCTGTCACACTGCAGAGAGGGAGCCGTGGCCCTGACCTCCGGGGCCCTAGGCCCACTGGACCCTGGGGCTTTCTGCAGAGGTTGCCCAGGGCCACCCTGCATCTTGGTCTTCACACAAGGCTGGTGCACAGCCCTGGCCCCCAGGTCCTGAGCTGCATGGGCGGAGGGGGCGCAGCTGCATTGTTGTCACTCACCAGCGTCCCTGTCACACACCCCTGACTACCGCCTTGTGGTGGGGTGTGGCTCCGCACGGGGGTTGCCCGCACCCGTGTCGGCAAGGGCACGCCTGTCACCCGCAGGAGCCGGTGCGTCATGGGGGGAGCCCCGGAGGGAATTCAGACTGAGCGCGTGCCCTCCCTCCTACAAAGCACTGACATGCGTTTGGTTCAGCATCACCCTGCAGCAAAGCAGACACGGTCGGTGAGCTCGGCCCCGTTTGGCTTCGTCTCCTTTTCTTTCCGGGTCACTGAGTCTCGATGAGACGAAATGTGCTCCAGCGAGACACTCGCCGTTTGCATCCTAACTAGAAAAGCAGCCTCATCTGCGTCCGCTGGGTGTGCATTGTGGCAGCGAGGTCTGGGTGGGAGACACACAGGCAGGCAAGTGGCCGTCAGGAGGGGGTCCGATCCCAGATTCAGCTTCTCATCACGGGCACCGCCTCCCCGTGCGGCAGCACCGCGGGCTCTGAGACCACGGCCTGCTGGAGACACTAGTTTAAAGCCTTTCCCGCCGCTGCCCCTTGCGCCTTGTTTCTGTGAGATATTGACGGGGCAGCTACAGGACGCGACTGCGGGGAAAGTGCCCAGGAGTGCACGTCAGTGGCTCAGCGGCGGGGAGGAGACCAGAAGCTCCGGCGTTTGCTCTGCTGTGACTCCCCACGCGTGGCTTCTGTCCGGGCCGGAGCCACTAGGATGCTCTGGTCGGGGCGCGAGCACAGTCCTCTGCAAGGCATCCTGGGTTGGCGTAATTCCACGTGCCCTTGCCCGACTGCGCAGCTTTAAAAGATTCATTTCTGGCCCTGGCTGGTGTGGCTCAGTGGATTGAGTGCTGGCCTGTGAACCAAAGGGTCACCAGTCAGGGCACATGCCTGGGTTGTGGGCCAGGTTCCCAGTAGGGGGCGTGCAAGAGGCAACCACACATCGATGTTTCTCTCCCTCTCTTTTTCCCTCCCTTCCCTTCTCTCTAAAAATAAATAAATAAAATATTTAAAAATTTCATTTCTGGATTTGTAATGATTGCGACTCTCGTAAGAAATTCATGCATTCATTCATTCATTCATTCGAAAACGTGGACCTAGCCCTGTTCTCGGTGCCGGTGGCCTGGAGGTGACCAGGGCCGGGGAGTCTCTGCTCTGAAGGAGCGTGTGCACAGACAGACCCATCAACAAGTAACGGACAGAGTGTGCCGTCAGACCGAGGACGCGAGGAAACGGACACAGGATCGTGGTCACGCGTCATGGAGGGACCGAGGGGCCCTTTATTTAGGAGGGCCAGAAAGTGCCTGTGAGGCAGTGACCTTGGAGCTGAGTGTTGGGAGGGAGCAGCCAAGTGGAGCTTTGAGAGAAGAGCAGCCTGGGGGGGCAGGAGGGAGGGGGAGGCTGCGAAGTCAAAGGCCCTGAGGCAGGAGCGAGAAGCTGCGTTCGAAGAGCAGAGGGAAGCCCAGAGCTGCCAGGCTGAGTGAGCCCAGGGGAGCGGGTGGAGGTGAGTCTGGAGGGTGGGGCTGGGGGCTGGATGGGGGGGGCACCCTGCAGCCTTGGCTAAGGGGTTGGCTTGTAGTGTGAGTACCGTGGGAAGGTGTTTGACGGTTTTATGCAGGGAGGGGACATGGACGTCTTGGAGTGGGGAAGAAGATTTGGGGGACTCCTAGTAGGATCGGATCTAAGAGGGACAGCCCCCGAAAGGCGAAGCCCAGGGGGGTTGTGCAGCATCTACCCCGCCTCCCTGGGGCCCTGTCAGCCCCTTGGCCTTTCGCTTGAGACTCGTTTCAAGAAGAGGCCGCCGTGGGGACCCCCACGTACCTGTAGCCAGTGTCCCCCATCCCCTTCCAGCTGGTGGTGGTGAATGAATGCCACTGGGTTTCTGAACTGAAGTGCCATTTCTTCATTGAAACAACTTGGGCACGTTTGCGGAGTCAGCTTTCTGCCTTTAAAACAGCCGCCCCAGAATTCCGGGTGCCTGAAGCCAGCCAGCAGCCCCCGCCAATAGCCCCTGTCGCCCGGGCCCCCGTGTCAGGGGACAGACAGGAGGCATCGAAGGGCTTCCAGGGTTCTCTTGTTGAAGGGCTGGCCGCGGCTCTCCTGAGACGCCGGTCGTGGTTTTTCAAGGCAGAGATTGCCCGTTATCCACGTCGTCTGCGTTCGGAACCCGGCGCAAGCGTCCTTTCCTCAGAGTTGCGCTAAATGACACATGTTTTCTGCTGACTCTGGAAAAGAGAGCATTTCTAAAACCTATACCACTCTTTTCCGGGGGCAGAAATGGAAATCCAGACACTTAGGAGAAAACAGCAGCAAGCAGCCGTCGGGATGGTTTCCCACGATGCAGGAGCAAGTCCTTCCGTTCCGCATAGACGGGGTCACCAGTGGGGTCAGCGGGGTCGGCGGAGTGGGCAAGGCGGACAGGCCTGGGAGAGGGATTTGGGTTCTTCCGGATTCTCTGCCGACGTGCGATTTCAGCTCCCATGAGTGCTTTTCCGGTGAGCTAACACTGAATTATAGCATTCTTTCCTTTAGCAAGGTCTCTTGACAGCCAGAACTAAGATAATGGTAATGGGGGGGGGAGTGGAAGGAGGAAAGGGGTGTCTAACCCGCTTTTATGTCTGTTGAGATGGGGAGAGGAGGGCACAGGGTCAGCTCTGAGGCAGGCCCAGGGAGAGGGCCAGGCCATAGGGCTGACAATTTTATAGACGCTATTTTGCCCATGAAGAAAAGACAATCATCAAAGTGCTTCCATAACAGTCCCTCAGAAGCAGGACACGATTCTGACTCTTTTTCAAGGAACCAGAGAGAAGGCTGTGCTGTCCAAACGCCGTGAGCAGAAGGCGCCAGGAGAGAGAGGACAGGGACTCCTCTCTCTGTCGCTGCCCGGGAGTCCTTGGCTGCCCCCTGGCCGCGGCCTCGCCCAGCTCAGGAAGGCAAGGGGTGTGTTACCAGGGCCCCAGAGCTCCAGCGCCTCCTTTCCCAGAAAGATTTCCCCACCCAGCTGCGCATCGGGGGATGCTTTCCACCTGGAGTAGCCCTGTGGGTCAAAGCCATTATCTCTAGAAGATTCTCAGTCGTTGCAGGCTCCAGGCTAATGAAACCACATTCATGTAATCGTCCAGGCTGGCCAACGGTAGGGCCCGGAGGCAGTTTCCATCCTCCATCACCCTCTCATTGCCTCTCACCTGACTGGCCCGCACCTCTTCCCAGCAGCTTTTCACACCTGGGTTTTGTCCTCTGGGCCCAGCTTCCCTCCAAGCATGGCGTCCAATTCACTTTCTCTTCTCTGCCCAGAAAACTTTTTTTTGACTCCCCACTGTTCACAGAACACAGAACACAGTCCAGATTTCTTCAGCTGCGTCTTGGGAAAAGTCCCACGTCTGCACCCTGCACCCAACTCACTCCCTGCTCACGGGGCGGGGCGCTCTGCAGCCCCTGGGCCCGGAGGCCTGCGTCCCCGTGCCCACGGCGGTGCGTGCAGACACCGCTGTTTGTCCTTTTTGCAGTTTCCATTTGCAGATTTGTCGAAACGTCCATGGCGTGAACACCCCCGAGTTTCTCAAAGTATTTACGCACTTCCAGCTGGGGCATAAACACAATACCTGCTCCCTTCCTGCCGCCGTGGGAGGCTCGTCTCTGTCGGACACTTTGCCCAGGAGCTTGCTGTGAGGTAATGTACATGAAGTGACACTCTGGGGGACCCGGTCCCCACATGGTAATTTCCTCCCTGCCACCCGGCCAGAAGTGGCAGGTGGCTGGCCCTGGCAGTCAGCAGCTCGAAATAGGGTCTCTTGCGGCACACCCTCGTTCAAGGGTCGCCTCGTTCGGGGGTGCAGTGCCGGAAAGAACAGAGCCTTAACCCAAGGCAAAGCCATGGGGGATGGGGCTCCCCATCCTCCCAGCCCCGCTTCGCCCTGCCCGCAGCCCCTGCTCTGGTAAAACAGCAACGGCGCAAGGCTGCAGCTCCTACGCAGCCCCTCCTGCCCGGCTGCGTTTGGGCAGCGATTCCAATTTAATTACTGCGCCGTCACCATCGCGGCAGATGATCTCCAGTTGCCTCTCACACCCATCTGTTGGAAAGTGGTGTTAGCCGAAGCTCTCCAGCTACTCCAGGAAGGGATTGGAAGGCGATTAAACCAAGGGAAATAGTGTCATAGACCCTCAGAGCCGCCACTGACTGAGAACTCCGTGGTCAGAGACTGTGCCAAGGACTTTGCAGGACCGACTACTTCCTCTAATCCTCATTGCAACTTTGTAAGGTAGGGGGGCGTGTCTCCAGCTTAGTGACAAGGATACCAAGGCTCTGGGGTTCCACATCTTTGTCAAGGTCATAACGTGATAGAACTAGAATTTCTGCCCCAGTGGGTCAGCTTCCAGAGCCCACACTCCCAGGGCCTCCCGGGAGAGCGGGACCCTGGACTTGTTCCCTGAAGTTGTGCTTCTGCGTCTTCTCTCCGGCTTGTCCATAAGCAAATCGCTGACCTGCTCTGACTTAGTTCCTCGACAGCAGTAACCACGTGGGAGGTGGCTTCTCTATCCCTTGTCATGTCTCGGACAAGAGTCCACCTGTACGCCCTGGTGGCCTCACCATTAGGCGTAAAGAGAAATGTCCTTAGCCTTCTGTTCCCCTGGAAGCGAGACTGATGTGAATCTAACTTCTCCAAGTGAGTCGTGTGCATCTTCGGGCGGCTCCGTAGCATCCGCAGCCTCTAGCCTTCCTCAAAAGGCACAGATGGCCTTTTGGGATCGTGTTGCCGGTTTTGTTCCCTTCTTGGCAAATGCAAGTCAGCTACAAAGGCTACGGGGAGTTTTCAGAACTCTGGCCTTCATCCTAGCTACACTCAGAATAATTTTCTTCTCTACAAAGCTGCCTGCTGCTGAGTAATTGAACACTGCTCTTCATTTGTTAGGGGAGGGAGAGGACCGAGTCTGTGGTCCCTGTGGCATGTGGCATCGTTGTGTGTGTGTTTTAACTTTTATTCGTTGATTTTAGAGAGAGAAAGGAAGGGAGAAAGAGATAAACATCAATTTTGTTGTTCCACTTATTTATGCATTTGTTGGTTGCTTCTTGTATGCGCCCTGACTGGGGATCGAACACTCAACCTCAGTGTATCAGGACAATGCTCTAACCATCTGAGCTACCTGGCCAGGGCCATGGGGGTATCTTTCCTTTTTTTTATTTAAGATTTTATCTATTTATTTTAGACAGAGGGAAAGGGAGGGGGAATGAGAAGGACAGAAACATCAGTGTGTGGTTGCCTCTCCTGTGCCCCCTACTGGGGGCCTGGCCCGCAAGCCAGGCATGTGCCCTGACTGGGAATCGAACCCAAAACCCTTTGGTTCGCAGGCACTCGATCCAGTGACACACACCATCAGGACTTGTGGTATCTTTTAAATGCTGACTTTCTTCTTGTATTTTCTTTTGCCATTGGAGATTTACAGAACTAGCAAGAATATTGGAAGAAGTTATTTTCTGAAACCTCAATGTTTTAAGGACGTTTCCAGAAAACCTTTTGGTGCAGCAGCACCACCGTTTGGAAAGTCCCACTCACTTTAGAAGGTGAGCAAACCTGTGAACAGTGGTGTGTGGGTCAGCACTGCCAAGAGGTGTGGTCCAGGGTTGCCAACGCCACTTTTGAAGAGACCATCTTCACCCCATTGTACATACTTGCCTCCTTCGCCATAGGTTAACTCACCACGTAAGAGAGGATTTATTTCTGGGCTCTCTATTCTGTTCTGCTGATCTCTTTATCTGTGTTTATGCCGGTGCCATGCTGTTTTGGTTACTGTAGCTTTGTAGTCCAGTTTAATCCCAGAGACAGGGATATATGGCATATAATCTTTTTAATGTGTTGTTGAGTTTGTTTGC
The DNA here is from genome assembly GCF_022682495.2 of Desmodus rotundus. Classification (NCBI taxonomy): domain Eukaryota; kingdom Metazoa; phylum Chordata; class Mammalia; order Chiroptera; family Phyllostomidae; genus Desmodus; species Desmodus rotundus. The sequence continues at coordinate 2,422,424 of NC_071398.1, forward strand.
CAATATTTTGTTGAGGATTTTCGCATCTATGTTCATCAAAGATACAAGCTTGTAATTTTCTTTCTTTCTCTTTCTTTTTTTTTTTCCGTAATGCCTTGATCTGATTTTGGTGTTAGCGTAACACTGGATTCATAAACTAAGTTGGGAAGCCATTTCTACTCCTTAAACTTAAAAAAAAATCTTCACCCAAAGATACGTTTATTGATTTAGAGAGAGGGGGAGAGAGAAGAGAAACATCCATCGGTTGCCTCCTATACCCGCCCGGAAATCCAGCCTGTACCCAGGCACGTGCTTTGACCAGGGATGGAACCCGTAACCTTTGGGTGCGTGGGGTGACACACTCCAACAAACTGAGCCACCAGGCCAGGGCCCCCTTCAACTTTTTGACATAGTTTAAGGAGGACTGGGGTTGTGTGCGCCGGATGGTTTTGGCAGGCTGCTAGGAGCTGAACCCGGGGCCACACGGTGGAGACCTCGCAGGCAGGCCAGAGCCCCGGGGCAGAGGCCTTGCCTACGCTGTGGGGTGCGGGATCCTAATCCACCGCACTCGTTTGGCCCTCGGTTCCCAGCGACTCCCCGAGGTCCCCGGAGAGCTCCTGTGCTTCCCGGTCTTCTCGGTGCAATTTCTCTCTCTCCTTTGTTGCACCACAAGTGGTCCCCTGCAGAAGCAGCCTCTGCGCAGGCAACTCGGGAAGCCATTTGGAACTCGCACGACCTTCCAACACCTGGGCACCAGCTGGTACTTCCGTCGCACCAGCAGCCACTTCCGACCCAAAAAGCAGGCACTTCCGGCGCCCAGGCAGGCTCCTTGGGCACGCGGGCGGGCAGGTGGGCACCTTCGCCCGCAGGAGCAGCGGGCACGCTCAGTGCGGAGCCGCAAGGAAGCGTGTGGCTGCGGTGCGGCCAGTCGCTCCGACCCTGGGTCCGGAGGGGCCCTCGGCTCCAGGCGGTGTCGCTGCGAGCACACGGCGGGACCCTGCAGGCAGGTAGGCCAGAGCCCCGGCACAGCCCAGCCGTGCCCTGGGGAGGTGGGGGGTCACAAACGAGGGGGCTCGCCTGCTCCCCAAGCTGGGGACTTCCGGCCGCTCCCCAGGGCTTCCTGGCTTCTGTGTTGGTCTCTTTGTCTCGTTTGTCGTCCGGAGCCGGTCACTCAGCGCTCGCGCATCCACAGGAGGAATCGCTCCCTGTGCACCTGCGTTTCCGTGCGTGCCTGCGGGAGGGCGGTCGGCTTCCACACGCGGTTCGGAGGTAATTGTGGCTGAGTCGTGGGGATTGCCTGAGTCCGCAGACTTGGTGTCGTTCAGAACGGGACCCCCTGCTCACGTGTCAGTTCGGTCTTCAAGTGGCAATGCCCCGTGACTGTGGGAGGGTGATTTAAAAGGAGCCAGAGTGGCGGTAGCGTTAGGAAGTGGGTGGGGAACCACTGTCAGGGTCCGGTCACTAGGGACGTCCCCTTGCACGGCCTCCTGGCCGCACTGGCGCACAGCTGCCTGAGCAAGCAGAGTAACACAGCCGCGCCGGCACCGCCGGGCAGGCCTTTCCTTCGTCCTCCCTAGTTTGGCTTCACCATTTTCCAGTGTTTCTTTAGGTCTCTAAGTGGAAATTCTCTGTGGCGAGCATGTCACTTCAGCTCTTGCTGTGTTGCAAGTGACTCTGGTCTATTTCTGTCCTTCGTGACTCTGTAGGCCTGGACTGGGCTTGCTCACGGTGTCTTTGCTCAACGCAGATCAGGGGTGGCTCCGCTGATAGTGGCTGGCCTTTCTCAGCTGTTGTGAGTCAGGAAGGCCTTGGGTCTTCTCCAAATTCAGCTCACCAGCTTGCTCCCGTGGCAGCAGCAAGGGTCCGAAAGAGAGAAGCCGGGAGCAAGGTCTCCTGACGCTTGGGCTCAGAACGGGCAGGTGTCACCAGGCCAGCCCAGCTTCCCAGGGTGGAGGGATGGGCTCCACCCGGTGAGGGGAGGCTCCCCAGTCCCACGCACTGAGCGAGGGTGCGGGGAAGGTAGAGAACCGCAGGTGTGGCTTGTGTTTGCAGGTTTCACAGCGGGAGGATTTCACACGCGCGCACAGACACAAACTGGAAAAGCCCGTCTTCGCTGCTGGAATGTAGGATAATGAGCAGCGTGCGAGACCGGGTGTCAGAATTTAAAAGAAGACATTTTCGAGGTGTTCCTTCTCTCAGGGTTCGACCTGGGTTATTTTGCTGTTGCCCTCTCTCCTTAGTCGGCTACATTTGCAAAGGCGTGGGACCTTCAGGTGCCTGAGGTTGTCGAAGATGCAGGTCTCGGCCAGCCTTGTGTGCTTGGAACCTTTGGAATGTGTACTTGGGCACTCTGGTCTCCGAATAACGGGTTACCGGAGACGCTCCTGTTCGACGGTGATGCCTTCGGGCATATTTGCGCCCCTTCGATTTGCCAGTCCTGGGAGACTCTTGGGACTCCAGACAGAACGCGGATGCTGTCATCAGGTCTGGGGTGGGCCTGGGATTCTGCATTTTCAGGAAGCTCCTGAGTGAAGCCTGGGCTGCTGTGTTCAGACCACACTGTGAACAGCAAGGGTCCAAAGTAGGGTCTTAAGCCTCCCACAGGCTGTGCTGTGGTTTCTTTTTGGTGGGGGTGGGGGTGGGGTGGTGTTTGGTCTATGGCATATTGAAAACCAAATTGAGTTACTATTACAAAATAAAGAGATTTCTCATAAAAATTATGTATCTGAGAGCCTGTGGAAAAAAACAACAATCCGATGAGACCAATGCCTCATTTCCACGTAGACGGGAGTCGGAGGGTGGCCACCCTGATGGAGGGCTCAGGTGAGATGCCGGCGAGGCTCCGGCGCCTCTCCCTGAGCTCCTTGCCGAGCAGGATAAATGCGTCTTTCCCCACGTGGATCGCCAGATCTGTGGACGGCTCACAAGCACACGAGTGCAAGCTCAGCAAAGCCCAGGGGGGGCAAAAGCCAAGCAATTAAGGGGGGAAAGGGAAAAGGGAAGAGTTATTTTTTAAACTTCGGTACGTTGCTTCGTGAGGACCCTATTGGTTGCATCTGAAGCGTGCTGGAGCTGAGGGGGGCGGGGAGTAAGTGAGGGGGGTTGTTGTAAGTCGATGAGGCAGGAGCTCCTGGATCCAGGATGCAGGTGGGTTTCACAAAGAAGGGAACCAGGAGGGTCCTTGCTTTGCCTTGACCTCGGCTCCTGCCGCACTGCTTCCTCTGTTCTCCAGGTCACCCGGGGCGAGGCACGGCCACCGGTCAGGCCCGGTTTTGCACGCTAGGGACCTTGCTCTGCAGCCCTGTCTGCGTTCCGGAGGAAGGGACTGTGGTCAGCTCCGGCCGGAGGGCTGGAGGAGGAGCCGAGAGGCTTCTGCTGCCCCAAGGAAACTCAGTTGAGCATGAAATTGAGCCCTCGCATGCGGGGGTGGGCGGGAGGGGCGATGACTAATGCTCTGGAATCCCAGAAGGACCCCAGCCTGTCCCAGAGGCGGGGGTAGACAGAAGTTGTGCGGACTCCTCCATTCATGAGGCGTCTTTGCTCTTACAGGAGGGAAGTCCAACTGCAGACTCAACCGTTTCTCAATAATAATAATGATAATAATAATAATAACAACAACACCTGAAGGTGAAGCCAGGGCAGCAGCGACTGGCTTCACTGATCCCTTCCCTCTCCGAAATACAATGCCAGGCATGAACCTTGTATGAAGACTTCCCCGCCCCGCGACGGCCCGCTGCAGGCAGACCTGGGTCCCGAGTGTGACCATGTGGGTGGAATTAAGTGAGTTACCCACAGAAACAGCGCCTGGAAGGGAAGTCACGGGGACACAGCCAGGGTGTGAGGACAGAGGTGCCCCAGCTGAATGTGAAAAGGGGAAGAACAGAGGGGAGACGTGAAGCCAGGTGAGCAGGGAGGAGAGTGCTAATAAGCCAGGTTACCGAGGAACCTGGGAAGCCTGGTGTGTCTCCTCCCCTGTAATGAGATCTGGGGTTGTTGGTAGAAGCACTTAGCACTGAGGCTTTTGAAGAGAAGAGATGTTTCATATGCGCCCTGGAGGGTGCCTTTCTTCTGTGCTTTACGTGATAATCCTAATGAAACACCTATAATGTGTAAGAGATCAAGTCGGAGCTTCCCATCAGCGAGAGCAATTGAGAACAGATGTTGTGTGTTCAAATGGCAAGGCGAGAGCCTGTTTGAGGATAGAGGAATGGAGGTGCCTCGTGGAAGATATCTGCGCACCCCCACCCACCACAACATAGAGGACAGGCGAAGGGACAGAACTGGCCAGTGGGTCACCATACTGTGGTTTCCCTGTGCAGCGGGATTCTCCACGGCTGTGAGAACTCACGAAAGGTTAATGCGCTCAGCTCCACGGACCAATCTCAGAGCCATCACGCTAGGTGAAAGCAGACACAAAAGCCTGCACTGGGTGATTCGATTTGTACAAACTTCAGGAAGAGGCAAGGGTACAGGAATAGACAGCGGGGCCGCGGGTGTCAGAGCGCGTGGAAGCGTTTTACGGCGATGGAGTGGTGCCATGTCTTGACTGTAGGTACTTTGTCACATATAATTGTCACTGTTCCTCGAGCTGTGCACTTAAGTGTCTTATTTTATATAAATAACACCTTCACTTTTAGAAATCAAAGGAGAAAAAGGAAAAACAGGTTCCTCCTGCTGTAAGTGCTCGAATGCAAAAACAAAGACCAATGCTCTCCCTACAAAATCTTGCAGCTCGGGGATTAGGGAGGGCGTCCGCACTAAGACCAGAAACTTAGATGTTATGAAAGAAATAACACCCGTGGTTTGGTTAAAGGAGCAGTTACACTCAAGGGGAAACCAGATGGAGAAGGGAGGGCGATGCCTGCCGCAGAAGCGGCGAGTGGTCCGTGTTACTCAGAGCCCCTCTCCGGACGGACAGGAAAACACAGCGCTGTCAATCACTGACTGAAGCAAAGTCGTGGCAGAGCCGATGGAAATGGCCTCAGAGCCAGGAACCGCACTCAGATCCGCTGGTCGCCGGGAGGGTGCAGATTTCCAGGGCGCTGGGACGGCCCAACGCCCCTTGGTTAGGAGGGGCTGCCTGGACGCGAAGGGAAGAGCGCTCTGGTTCCCACAGAAAGGTGTGGAGCAGGCCTCTGGCAGGAGCCCTCCAGCAGCTCCGATCATACTGAAAGCGCCTGCATCACCTAACCTCCCTGGGTTCGCCCAGGAAGGCACAGCCGTAAGAGCAGACGTGCCGATGGGCAGGGGCACTCCCGTGTGCACGCGGCATTGTTTCTAGTGGCACGTGGCCAGATCCGGGTGGATGTGGGTCGGCGGGGGCGGCGGAATCGCCTGGATGGCCTGCGCGGTGCTGCGGTCCCGTTGCACCGTCAGTAAGACCAGGGAGGTGGGCTATCCACCGCCGCCTCCCCAGGGATTATAGTTGAGTACGAAATGCGAGACACGGAAGGGGGCGTACAGTGGTTCACTTTTTTTTTGTAAAACAAAGACTAAAATTCTACTTTACATACATTTTTATGTATGTGTATATTGTATGATACGAGCACAAAGGAAAGCCATGGAAGGGTACATACCGGACTATGAAGTCCTCCTACCAAGGTAACCCCCCTTCTGTGCGGAATTCACGTGTAGGTTGGGGTACGGCCCACCCAGCAACCAGCCAGCCAGAGAGTCTGCCTGTGGTCAGCCTGTGTGTGATCAGCTGCGTGTCTATTGTGTCAGCGTACGTGGGGTCATTCTTTGGCAGTAACCCGCCCCCCGTCTGGGGGCATTGATACCAAACGTGCAGAGTCTGGGAGGCCCTCCGGCGCAGCTTTCTCAGCAGGCGGCTCGGACGTGCAGGCCACGCAGGTGTCAGGGTGTCTGCCCGTCAGCCTGTGCTTTCCCATGGCTGCTGCAGGGGAGTAGGGACAGGGGAACTGTGCCCCGGTGGTGCCGGGTCTCTCCTGGACTCGGTGCCTGTCGTTGCCCTCTGCTTTCCTCCCCCCAGGTCAGGGTTCATGGAGCTAGGGGAGTCTGCTCCTCTGGACGCAGAGGAGGGGTGGGACCTTCTGGGAGCAGTTGGTATAAATGTCCATTGTTTATGCACTTATGTACCAGTTTATATAAAGACACTCAGCTTTAAAATGGCTTATACTTTATGAACAAGCAGTTTACAAAATATGAGAAATGGCCAGTACGAGCGAAACATGTTTGTCTTTACACATTGGCTAAGACTACAAAGGTCGATGAGGCCGAGTGATGACGAAAGTTTGAGAAAAGAGAAATTCTCACATGCTCCTGGCGTGGGGATAAACTAGTGCATTTCCGAGACACAATCTGGCTGAAGATATGCAAGAGGAACTTTTGAGCTGTCTTTTCGCCCAGTGACACGACTTGCAAGAACCCCCCCTTGAAACCGGCCCCGGGCGCAGGCACAGAAATGTTCGCCGCAGCGCCACTTTGGGTGATAATAGGGAAAACAGGCTGGGGGGGCGTCTCCTGGGGACAGCCCGCTGACCTATGGTAAAAGCGTGTGACGTGAGAGCCACTAAAAGAAATAAGGTGGATACACTTGTTTTCTCATAAAAACATTCGAGAATGTGTTGATGCATTTCAGTTGAGGATCTCTCTGGCCGCAGTGTGGGGAACAGTCAGAAGGGGGTCACGCCTGGTGGAGGGTCCCACTGGGGCGGGAGGGGGGCGGCTGTGCGGTGGGCTGGGCGAGACAAGCAAAGGCGTGTTGCATTTAAGTTTTTTCACGTAATATTCCATAAGTAGCATTCACCGCATTAAGAATGTCTTGGGAATCATCGCAGAACAACAGCTCTTTTCCTCTGCTTCTGATTTTGTGGATCAGGAATCGAGAAGGGCTGGGTGGTTCACCTTTAACCTGCTCGCAGGGGTCCAGCTGGGGCAGCTGGGCGGAAGGACCTTGGAGAATTTGAGCTCCTTCACCTCTCCACGGGGACCCGCATCCTCCTTGTTGGGCCTCCTCATAGCCTGCTGGTCACAGGAGGGTCCTGCTCCTCACAGGGCGGCCAGCTTCTGGGTCGTAGGGAACGGTTGGCCGCCGCAGGTCCCAGGGCTGGGAAGTAATGGTTCTGGACAAGACAGTGGCAAGGACACTGGCAGAAGCACCGGCAGGGTGGGGCTCTCGTGCGGGCACCTTTGGAAAGTGCGTTCCGCCACCCTGGCGTATGATCCCATTCACATAAATGTCAAAGCTTCTTTGTATATTTAAACTACTAGAAAAATACAGCGACACACCCGTGTTTTCGTGGGGCACGCGGTTTTGAGTAGACACGGCTTTCTACTCTAGATTCTTCAGTGTTTGATTTCCTTTTACATTAAACACGAATTACTTTTATAAACAGCAAAATGTTGGAAATGTCAATTTTGAAATTAAAAAGATACAAGTCGTTTAAAGTTGTTTGCTCAAAGATGCGCAGTGCTCGAAGCGTGCATTTAAACAGGTGACATTTTCCCCTGTGGAGGAGCCCCCACACTCCAGTTTCCATATTTACAGATGGAGGAGGAGTGACAGCTTCTCCGCAGAACCGAATTTAAGTAACAGAGGCCATTATTCAGGACGAGCTTAATTCGGTCCCCACCCAGCTAGGCAATGAAGTGGAGTGTAGTGGAGCCGTGCAGCTGCCTCCTGGAAATCGTGTCATGTTAAACACTCAAAAAGGAAGCCGACCCAAACCGCCAGGAGGAAGGGCGGAGGGGTCGGGGGTCCTTCGCGGCAGTCAGAAAGACGGCCTGGGCCTTTCCTGGGCCCCGGGCTCATCTCCGCGCTGTCTTCAGCTTCTCACCCTCGTTGCCGGGAGTTATCAGGGTAGCAGCGATGTGTCTGTCGGAAGGTGTTTCACTGCCTTCTCCCCTCGTCTCAGACGCAGCCAGAAGCCATACTGCCAGAACACTCTGACACAGCCATTCCCATGGAAACAGGGCCCGGACTCATAAACGTGGCATTAGGGCTTCTCAGCGGGAGCAGGCAGATGGGCTTCTGGCATTGAATCTGGGAGATTTATTCGGAACTCAAATGTCTTAGAGAGTAATGCCACGGCGGGGGCGGGGGCGGGGGGGGGAGTCGGGGGAGGCATGGAGCTGCCCTCATACTATGCATGGCTTGTGTTTTTGGTTTTTCACTTGCCACGTTTTCTCCAGGGACCTGTTCACCTCTGAGGACACCAGATTGTTTTCCCGTCCGGTGTGTTGGGCGCAGCATTCTGTCCACCTCATCGCTTGCCCGTTTTGACAGGGGCTGCGTTTCTGCCGGGGGCGGGGGGGTCGGGCCTGAGGCTCTGATAAGGGGCAGACGTGATCTTAGGGGCTAGTAGCCTGGTTGAAGCCGGAGCCCTTCGCCTGACTTGGAGCCGCACAGTTTGTGCCCAGGCCATGAGCCATGTTTACCTGGAGAGCATAATTCTGCACCGACATTGCTTCGGCCATTCTAATGAGATCCCCCTTCAAATAATTAAAATAAAAACCACAACAGTTTTAAATAAGATAGCAGGTTTTCTTTCGTTCTGTCGAAGCAGCCCATGGTGCCAGGGGCCGGGGCCGTTTCCATAGGCTTCCTTTGCTTTCCCTGCTTTCTCCCTGGCAGTGTCTCATCGCCTGCTGGTGCACGACGTCAGCATGTGACTGGGTAACGTTGCCCGGAGGGAGGCGGCCCGGCACCCCTGCTGGCCCAGGAGGACATGCAGGGGTTTCAGCACCCTTAGTGGCGAAGTGAATGGCCGCCTGTAGGCGGGTCTGTTCCGTCTGGCTGACGTGACGCCCTGCCAGTGTAGAGGGCGGAGTCACTCCCGTCGAGCTCCTGAGGCCTTGCAGGGAACCTGGAAATCGGGTCAGGGCGTCTGTCTTTGAAAACTGTCTTTCAGAATGATTTTGGTTGCTTCGGGTCATTTGTGTTTTGATGCAGACTCTCCCACCAGTGCCCGTTTCTGCAGAGGACGCCCTCGGGTTCTGGTGGGGGCTGCGCTGGGTCCCCGCGGGTCTGGGGAGGGGCAGCTCCCCGAGCGCCAGGTCCTCCGGATATCTGTCGGTGCGTCTCCGTGGTTTCCAGTGCTCGGGGCTTGCACTCCCTTTGTCAATTTTGGCCCTAAGTTTCACAAGTGTTATTTTGATATTGTAAGTGGTGTGATTTTTTAAATGTCAATTTGGCATTCTAAAAAAATGTTCAAGTGACCCGTAGGAAGGCAGGGAAAAGAAAACGGAGAAGCAAAACATGGGGCAAACAGGTGGAAAACGAAAAAAGTGAATAGACGTAAGCCCTAATATATCAGAAATCATATTAAACGTAAATCTCAAAATTCCAATGAAAAGACAGAGATGGGTAGCGTGGATGGGAAGCGTGACCTGAGTGTGTGGCATCTCCGAGAAGCTACTTTCAATGGACTGGTCCAGCAGGCCGGAAGTGAAAGGATGGGAAGGGCAAAGGCTCCCTGCCCTGCCTCCCGGGCCCCTTCGCGAGCCTGGCCGCCCCACTGACCGCACTGCCTCCCTGGGGACCCGTGGTCTGGAGACGGAGGCTCGGATCTGACCATTGGTTTCTCTCGTCTCACCCCGCACTCAGGAGTGGAACACTGGAGGCAGGGTGCACATTCACAGACTGTGGGTGCGCTCAGGGAGGTCCAGTGCCCCCCCCCCCCAGGCAAGGAGAGCATTTGCTCAGGACCCAGGGTGTTCGTTTCCTGCACATCCTGCCCGCCCCCCGCCCTGCAACCCCCTCCCCTCGGAGAGTTGACAGATGTGTTCGGCACCTTCGGGATGTGTCGGAGCTCCGTCCTTGTGTGTGTGAATTGAACACCGGACCTGGTCTGGGGCCCCTGCCCTGCAGGAGGGCCGCGTTTAAAGTGCTACACGGGCTCTCTGATAAAAGACCTGAGAAAGCAGGTTGCCGTGAAGAGGTTTTATTTGTTGTTTTTTTTTTTTTCCTCAGTCGAGGAAGTTGGGACTCTGAACATTCACATGTGAAACCCAGCTGCAGCGTGGCTGGGTATAAATAATACATTGCCGTTTTTGTGTGGTTCAGCATTACAGGAGTCAGAGAAGCTCTGCCAGGATTTGCATTTAAATCCTGGTTTTTAAAACATGTGTTTGCTAAAAATAAAATAATTTCAGACCCATAAAATAGCTGAGACAGTGAGGAGAGTTCTCAACAGAAAATGGTTCCTTCAGTTTGCTGCCTGGGTGGGGGGATGAGGAAGCTGCTGGGGGTCACCGGGCGGGACGCAGGCGTTGCTCTCTGGGTCCTGGCTTGCTCTTCCCCGCTCTTCACAGGGCCAGCTCTCCTCCTGCTAAACAAGGACAGCGACAGAAACACTCTTGCAGCCAGAGAGGTGTCTTGAATTCGCCCTCTCGCTCCACCCCCGCCTGGCCTGAGAGAGCCCAGTGCACAGCCCTCTAGTTGGGTTTCCTCCTGTGAGAAGGGTGGGACCACCATGTGCTGTCTGGGACCCGTCCACCATGCAGGGGTGCAGCCGGTCCTCCAGGCTCTCACTTGCCTGAGCTCACTCCCACCAGGCAGGGCTGAGCCCAGGGCTCCCACCCGGCCCTGGGCCCAGCTGACCGGGAAGCCTGTGGCAACTCCCTGCTGACCTGACAGTAAATGTGTACCCCAGGCCCTGTGCTGGGTCCCTGGGACACCCAGCCGGTCCCAACTCAGCTCTCTCAAAAGCAGCCCCCACACAGGCAAAGCTGGGTCTGAAAGGGGGAGTAGGTGGCCCCCGGGGCTTGGTCCTCCAGGGGGCAGGGGCAGTACTCCCTCTGCTGCCCACTGTGCCAGGTGTCCGCTAGCCCAGCAGCACCCTCCACCCACCCTATTGGCACCACACAGGCACAATCCCCTTACCTGATCTCACTGTGGCGTGGGCCCTACTTTTTTACTGAGATAAATTTTGTATAAGATACTTTAAATATTTTAGTACAATCCAGCTTGTGACACATTTGCAATGTTGTGTAAGCCTCACTGCTATCTGGTTCCAAACATTTTTCCCACCCTAAAAAGAACCTCTGCCACCCCCACGCCCCCCAGCCCTCCAGCCCCCGACAGCCACTGACCTCTGCTTTCTTTCTCCAAGGGTTTGCCCATTCCAGACGTAAGGAAACCGAACCATATGTGGCCTTTCGTGTCTGCCTTGTTTCACCTGACACATGCAATGTTTTTAGAGGCCGTCCACGTTGTTTTACGTGTCCGTACTTCAGTTCTTTCCGTGCCTGTACTACTCCGTCTCCTCGATGTGCCACTTTTTGTCGGTCCGCCTGTCAGCCGATGGGCGTTTGCAGTGTTCGCATTGTGCTGGCTGTGGTAAGTGATGCTTCTGTGAACCTGCACGCACAGGTGTCTGTTTGAATGTGTATTTCCAGTTCTCTGGGGCTTGTGCTGGGAGTGGAATTGCTGGGTCCTGTGGTAGCTCTACGTCCAGTGCTTTGAGGAGCCACCACTTATAGGCTCAGGGGAGGACACAGAGGCGTGGCTACTTCAGGTCAGCTGACCAATGCTGCGGGTAAATGGCGGAGCTGAGACCCCAGCCCCGGAACCCAGAGCCAGGCACCGGCCCCTCGTCACGTGCTTGGTGGTGATGGCATTGTACACCGTGCACAGAAGTTGAGGGAGGGAGGATTTTTAGAGAAAAAAAAAAAGTGTGAAAAATATCTGTAAGTAACACAAAGATGAAACCCACAACTCAAAGGAAAAGGCAAACACACTGAGAAAAAATATTTCCAGCCACACGACATTGGGTTGGTAGCTTTGTTATATAAAGAACTAAAACCGATCACGAAAACATTTAAACTGAACAAGATAAATGGGCAAAGGACACGGACAGATGATTCCCAAAACAAGAAACGCAAAGCAATAAACAAACATATGGAAAAATGTGCAACTTCCAGTATAATCAGAGATGCGCAAATTTAAACAACAGGAAGGGAGCCGTTCTCTGCAAATGTTTGTCAAAATGATAATAGCCTTTTCCGGCTGTAACAGGCTTCCTGCACATCCCGGGTGTGTTCAGATCCGGATGCCAAGTGCGCCTTTCTCCACACATCCCTGTTCCTGGCTCTGCCTGTCAGTTCCCTCCACAGGTCCACCCACGCAGGTGGACAACAGAGAAAGACTTGGGAACGAGAAGGCAGAGGCTGCGGGGACCAGCGTTCAGAATGCCACTCACAAGTGAACGCCGGGGGCTGCCCAGGCCCTGAGTTCTCTCTGCAGTTTCAGAACCACCGGAAGCCAAATTCTGCCGTCAGCTGACTTCACCTTTCCTTCGTAGTATCACCGGCTACACTGTCACCCAGGCTGGAGACCTGGGTGTTGCCCGTCCCTCCTTGCTGTGGTCTGAAGGGGTGTGTCCCCCTGAGTCCACGTGGGGCCATCAGGGGGTGTTTAAGTCTGGAGGGTGGAGCCCCCCCGAGTGGGGTGAGCGCCCTTAGGGAGGAGACCCTTAGACGCAGGGCCCCTTCTCTCTCCTCTCCATAGCTTCTGCCTCTTCATCCACACTCCTATTCGTGTCGTGGACATTTTTCCAGGTTCCTCACATTGGCGGTTCATACACTTGTTTCTTAATATTTGTGAATTCATTGGACAGGCAGACGTGGCAGTTACAGACGAGACTGATGAGGAGGAGAAGCCCTCCCCCGCCCCGAGCGATGGGACACAGAGCAGGCACTGGCCTCAGCTGTAAGCGGTGTACAGGCAGGACCCCTGCAACCTCACCAGGTCCCCCAGGAGTCAGATGTGGGTTCCACCTCACCTTGCTCGTGAACTCAGAGCCAGGAGACAGCCCCCCAAACTCTTTCTTACTGGAGGAGCATCACACAGACAGAAATGCTCAGAACAGCCATCCTGCTATTTTTAGCTTCAGTTTCTTCGCCAAAGTCTGTTTCCAAAATTTCATCACTTTCTGAGAAAAATAGTGTGCATGGGAGCATGTGGTATTATTGCTGTTGGTCTGATTCATTTTGGAAGCCCGCATACCTAGCGTAGTTCTAAATACTGTAAACACTCCGTTGTTACGGTATTGAGTTAAATTCCGATGTGTTTGTGGGGTGCCTCAGTCCATTCGGGAATTCACCGGGGCGATGGAGGTGCATTTCAGTACAGCTCCCAGGGTCTCACTTCCGGCTGCTGTTGCAGAACGCCGTAGTCTGGGCGGCTCGCAAACCACAGAAGAGAACTCACCACAGTTCTGGGGGCTGGAAGTCCAAGGTCAGGGGGCAGCACGGTTGGCCTCAGTGGGGCGGGCCCCCCTCAGGTGCACACTGTTGATGTTTTGCTTTATCCTCCCTTGGCAGAGAACAGAGGGTAAACGAGCTTTCTTTTTCCTCCTTCTTCTTTTTCACCCTCACTCAAGGGTATGTTTATTGATGTTAGAGAGAAATGTGGATCGGTTCCCTCCTGTACACACCTCGACTGCGGTCAAACCCACCACCTTTCGGCGCAGGGAACATCACTCCAACCAACGGAGCCACCATCCAGGGTGGGAGGAGCTTTCTTATAGTCGTAGTTCTGTCTGGGTGCGGGACCATGAAGTAGTTGCATTTTCTTCTTTGTCTGTATTTCCAAAACTTACTAGTGACTCTTGTAAGGGCACCAGTCCCGTTCATGGGGGCTCCACCTCTGTGACTTCATTTTACATAAATTCCTCATTGTCTCCCCAAGGCCCTACTTCCTAAAACCCTCACGTGGAGGAAGTGGGATTTCAACATACACATCACCAGAGATAGAAAAGGAGCAGATATGTGTGGGGTGGAGAGTATTTTCACGACTAAATGGATTAACTGATTATTCTGCAGCTGCTTTAATGAAATAATATGTTTTGCATTAACCAACACACAGCTGCACTTAAAAGCTGGTTTAAAATTCTTTTCTGTATCTTGCCAGGCGCAGCTTTTCAACGAGATTGGGCAGCTTCGCTGTCCGTGGTGCTGAAACAATTTTTCTCGGAGCTAGCCGCTGAGCAGAAATAGCGTTTCCACTGTCTTTGCTGCTGAGAGATTTATGAGCTTCAAAAGTCTTTCAACACTTATCTTATGTTATCCCTGCGAGTTTGGTAAACTTTGCAGAGAAGGTGGTTCCCTGCCCACATTTTATAGACTGGGAAACTTTGCCTTGAATGAAAAGCGTTCTGTGCCTGTCAGAACTTCTGTTACTCTGACAGATGTCTCTTAAAACAAATATTATATATATATATATATACACACAGAGAGAGAAGAAAATAAAAATACTTTATGGTTCATACCCAGACAGAACTACTGTTAACATTAGATAACTGTGCTTGGAGGTAGCTAGCTAAACGGATAGAATGAAAGTACATAATCAAATACTGTTTATACTGTTTTACAGAAGTAATTTTCATGTAGAAAATTATTAGGTACATTTTTCTATGTTAATAAGTAAACTACAGCATTTCAAAATAGGGGAATAAGATATTGTGGGTTTGAACTACAATTTATAACCATTTTGTTTGGACATTTAGAGATTTGTATTGTTTTTGTGATTATAAGCAATTCTGTAATAAGAACTTATGTAGCCAAATGTTTATGCATATTAGTATTTACTTGTTCAAAAAGTGCTGGCATTGGAGTTGCCGGCCACATAATTTGAGGTCTGTGATCCATGTTGCAAACAGACCAGTTGGTACTGCAGTCTGCAGCCCACTTTCCCCCGTGGTCATGCGCACTGAGCACTAGTTTTAAACCTGAGTTCAGGGAGAAAAGAACAGCTTTCTGTTTTAATTTGCCTTTCTTATATTACTAGCGGGATTGGATATTTTTCCCCAAGTTTGTGGCCTTTGAATCTTTCCTTATTAACTTCCATCACGCGGGGTTTGCCTATGTTCCTGTTTGACGGTTTCGGAACCTGGGTCTCCGGACTCCAAATTCGGGGCTCCTTCTGTGAACGACAAGGCACAGCCTGCATGAAAGCACGAGCTCAGGACTGGTCCTCGGGTCGAAGTGGGTTCTCGCTTTTGGGTCCGGTCCCCTCAGGTGCCCAGGGCGATGAGGCCGTGCTGGACTCTCTGCCGCGTTGTTGCTCACAGATTGTCTCCGTGCTCACGAGGGTCCTGAGCGGCAGACGGGCGAAGCCTGGTGTCTGCGTGACAGAGGGCGCAGAGGCTAAGGGACTCACCCAAGGTCACACACTGAGTCCAGGAGTCCAGTGGGAGAGCCATCTGATAAGCTCCTCACACTGATGCCTGAGGGCTCTTCAAATGCCTTATCGCTTCCACCGGGATTTGTATTTACATAGAGGGGCCAGAAGCGGCCTTGCTCCCTGTGTCCCGTCAGCCAGGGAAGAGCGGTTCCAGGGTGGGGAGCCTTGTACCCCTCCCACCGCCCGGTGGAGGTGTCCGCTCCTTCATCCGTGCCCGGTCCTGGCGTTCTGTGTCAACGCGTGCTGACTCGGATGCCAACTGCGCCGGTCTGGACGCTCACAGTGTGATGCCCCCAACAGGAGGAAACCAGTCTCAGCCTCTCTCTCTCTAATTGTCGTAGTTAATCCAGAAATAAAAGGCCTTTCGAAGCGAGAGGCCACGTGCATTTATTTGAGATGAGAGAAGAATAGCTATTTGGGAAGCAATGACTCAGGCAGAAGCCCAAACAGCATTCCGATGAGGAGGCAAAGGCGAGGGGTGTGTTCCAGACAGGAAGGGGAACAGTTGGAATGCGTCGCGTGCAGGTGCCGATGACATGGCACAGTGACGCAGATTCTAAACCGCGGCTCTGGTTTTCAGTCCCGCAGCCGTCAGTCCGGAAATACCTGCTTCCTCTGCACACTGTTCTTTGGGGCGCGGGGTCGCGTTAGGCCCCGTGCAAAGGCTGTTTTGCCATTTTCACACCCTCAGGGGCCGAGGCCTGAGACACACAAGGCGGTTCCTCTGGGCGGCAGCTCAGGCCCAGTTGGTGGTGTTTATACAGAGACCTGTCTTCTCAGTTTCCTCCCAAACGCACCCAGAGCCTCTTCCCCTTTACTCTGAGGTTAATGAATGGCCAAGTGCCCCTCAGAAATGTTCTCTAAACACCTGGAAGAACATTACCTGGGGCACGGGAACGCCCCAGAACCCTGAGCCCCAGAGTCAGCTTCTCTCCACCAGCCCAGTGAGGATGAACCAGGCTCCCCGGCCTGCAGACCCGGCGGGGCAGACGGGCAGGGCAGACCCACGCGGCCGTGCCTCAGAGTGGGCAGTGGGCAGCGGGCAGCGCTGTCTCTGAGTGCCTGCGGCCCGGGGCTCCTCGTGTGTGGTGACCGCTCACATGCTCTGACAAAGGTGTAACAGGACCCCTTCCTCCCCTTGGATGCTGGCTCTCTACCGCGATCTCTGCCCTAGTTTTCGCTCTGGTAGCTGGTGCCATGGCGACTTTAAACATTTCATGAGAGGGGGCTTTGTGAGTTTTATGTGTGTGATAATTTTTGCAAAAAGTCTTTGGCAATATTTTGCGGGTGCCTTTAATGACGAGTGAACAGAATCGCTTATTTCAGTGACTCTCTAGCGCCCCTTCGCTTATCTCTGTTGTCTTTCGAAGAATCTCCTGAAGGTCTTTGTTGGTGCTAGAGTTTTTGTGGGATTAACACACTCGTGAGGAAGGACTAGGAATGGCCTCACAGATCCAGGGGGAAATGGTTGGACAGCAGGTGACTACCAGTAATGGCCACACTGCCCACTTGTGTGTGTGCATAGATGTGTGTGTGCGTGCTCACACGTGTGTGCATGTGTGTGCGTGCACAGCAACAGGGAGATCAGACTGGAGGCAGAGTTAGGGTCAGTCTGACTCATCCCGGACCTTCGCACCATCCACAGGATTCTTCTTCGGTACATGGGGGTGACGGTTCCGCCTTACAAACCTGACGGGGGAAAGGCCGCATTGAAGGTGGGGGGACGTGGGGGGCTTGGGCTCCCTGTTGTTTATTGGCTCAACTGGGCCCCTGCGGGGACCTGGGGCGCCGGCAGGCAGGTGCGCCCGAGCTGGGCAACCGAGACATCGGGTGTGTAGCTGTGGGGCCCAGACTGAAGTGCCTGCTTCTTTGAAGAAAACATTCCAGAACTAGAGTGACAGATGCTGAGAATCGATTTTGGAAATGCAGCCTTTCTCCAGTATGAAAGGAGTCACGTGATTTGTTTCAGAGAAAGGCCTGTCGAAGCCGTGGCTCTTGGGGACTCGGCACGGGGGGCGGCGCCGCTCAGGAGCGGGAAGGCCACCGGCTCGTGTTCCTGCTGGAGCCAGAGCTCTGCTTTCCCCTGGTTCTGTCAGAGACAGGGTGTTATTTTGGTAACTCTTTGCGTTCCCCATTTCAGCTTTCCCTGTAATTACTGAATGCAATTAGGTATCCGTGCTGCATAATTACTCAGCTTTCGGTGCCTCGGAAAGATAGGGAAGCAGATGAGTGGCATTTACTGCTCGCACGGCAGAGCACACTGGCTTGGCTGGCGTTTTTGTGCATGTGTCCCCTCAAGCTGTGGCTTCCTCTAGTTTGTGCAGACACCCAGATAAAACCGCTCTGTGGCACGAAAACCAGCAATGATGGATCGGGGGCCAAAGGCGACCCACACACCTGGCCTAACTAACTTGCGCACAGGGCAGCCGGGTGGTCCGCGTCCCCTCTCTACCCAGTCCAGCTTTGGTGCAGAGAAGGAGAGGCCAGCACGGCACGGTGAAGCTGAGAACAGCTTTGCTGTTTTTGCGCGTCTATGCGGAGCAGGGTTCTTTCGATCGCAAGGGAGAGAAACTCAATTCCAGCTTCAGTGGAGAAGGGGTTCAGTGATGTGACCCTGGGGTCTCAGAGGATGACCCATCTCCTGGTATTTCTGGGCACACGGGGTCTGCTGTGGACGCCTCTGCCCAGGCTGGTGACCAGACACCTGCATGCCCAGCAGTGCCGATTCCTCCCCCGCTGGCTCTGTCCTTCCCACACACCGAGTTTGGGGATACGAACTCCTGGCATCCAAGCTGCTGGTGTGCAGGGGAGCGGGGGGGGGGGGATTCGACCAGGGTTGCCGTCACCCCTCAGCTGCCACACACCATCCTGGAGCCCCTTTGCCTCCTCTCAGCCAGGGCTTCTCTCTCCTCGGGGCCATGTCCACAGTGACACTGTCGGGAGAGGGCGGGAAGTGGCAGCAGCACCAGGCAGCCCTCTGAACATTCGCCGGACTTAGTTTTCAGGCTGCAGTTGTGACTGTTTGGGCCCTTGGCGTGTATGTTGCGGGGACAGTGGACAGCCTCGGAAGGGAGACCTGACAGGGTGGCGCTCACCGGCCAAGGTGAGCCCCATACAAGCCGGCCACTGCTGAAGCTGAGGGTGGGTGAGTGGGTGCGCGAGGGCTCACTGGCTCAGCAGCCCGCCCACGTCTCAGAAAGGACCAGATAGTAAATATTTTAGGCTCTTGGGCCATATGGTCTCCATCGCAGCTGCCCATCTGTGCTGTTGTAGCGTGAAAGCCGCCACCGTCGAGATGTGAATGAGAAGATGTGGCCGTGTGCCAAGGAAGCCACGCACAGGCGGTGGCCCGATCTGGCCTGTGGCCCTGGGTGGCCCGACCCCTGGCCTCATTCTGTCTAGTTTAGCAGTTGTTTCAAATTTTCTACAGCAAAACACTCAACTTTTTGCGCCTGAAGTTATACGTGATCCTTTCTTGAAAGGGGAGGCCGCAGTTATGAAGTTCTGACCCTCCGTTGCTGTGCATAGAGCAGATGGTCACTTAGCAGCCGTCCCATTTTGGTTGAAGCGAGCGTTTTCCATACGGACAAAGTGCGGAATACGCAGCAATTCTCTGCAAACTGTCGGAGCCAACCAGGTAGTTTCTGTGCACTTGGGTTTAGAAAGTCTCCTTCGGCCTGAATCAACGAGGCTGACCGGCGAGGCTGAGCTGGACGTGGGTGGTCAGAGCCCCTCTCCCCTTCCAGAGACAGTAACCCACTCACGCCAGCCGTGCATCTGACCGACGCCCCGGGCTGGGCAGGTGCGGTTTGAGGGCACAGCCTGTCCTCTGCTCCTGCAGCTCAGCAAAGCCCTCCCCCTCCTCTTCTGTTTCCATGGAAACGGGAGGCTCAGCTACAACGCGGAACTGGAGTTTTCAAACACTGACTACCGGGGCTTGGTGTCTGTGGAAATCCCAGTCAGCCATCAAGGATGACCTGCGGGTGGTGTCCCACACAGCCACCTGTGGCCAGTGTCTCCCCAACTCTCCCCCCCACTGTCTCCCTAGAGTTAGGTCCCTACCTGGAACCCCCAGCCCAGACTTCCTTAGGAGGGCCGGCGAGGCGAAGCCAGGTGGTGCGGTAGCTTCTCCTCCTCCCACTGCCTGTGCCGCCTCTGCACAGCTGGCTGTGCTGCAGTCCCCCGGGGCACGGGCCTGCATGGTGCCTGAGGTCCCACGGGGCCCGGGCTCCGCCCTCCATGAGGCTGCTGGCCTCGGATCCCAGCTGCTTGGCGGGACCCCCAGGCTGCCTGCGGGATGCACTCAGGTTTGATGGGTCGCTAGAAGGACCCAGAGCTCCAGGAGGGCCAGGCTCAGTCACAGCTGTGCTACCTAGGGTGTGCGTGGGCGAGCTCTGGGTGTATGCTGGAAGCAGAACTTCTTGTCCCCTCCCTGTGCAGTCCCCTCCCGGGGAACATCCATGTGCTCGCCCTCCAGGAAGCTCCTAGCACTTTGGGGTCAGCACCGAGCTCTTACTGGGGTTCCACCACATGGGCGTCCCTGCGATCGAGCCCCACCTGCAGCCCTGCGCTTCTCCCTGGCGGCTGCTTTCGCTGAAATCACTGCCCTGTGCTTACCTGGCTGGCCTTCCTGGTGACCAGCCCCCATCCTGAAGCTGTGGAAGGGCCCACTGTGAGTCCACCTATTGGTAGAACAAGGGCACCCCTATTACCCATGAAGTCCTAAGGGTTTTAGAAGCTCCCTGCCAGGAACCCAGGAAAAAGGTCTAATTCTTCATTAAAAACCCTGCTGGGCTTTACCAGAGTGGCCCCGGGTCAGGGAACTCGCTGCTTCTGGGGGCCATCCAGGCTCCCACGGAGACAGTCCCATCTGGGGGCAAGTCCTCCTGGGACCCGGAGCCGACAGCAGCCTTCCTGTGCTTTCCAGCGGGTGGCTCTTGGAGTCTGCGGAAAGAAGACCTGGCTGGCGACTGACCGGAGGGCAGGGGTGCTCTGCCAGCGGCTAGCCAGCTTGAGGACAGACGCTCCTCAGGGAAGGTAGGGGCAGGAGCCTGTCCCTGGTTCTTGTCAGCTGTTACCCTGGGAGTTTTAGTTCCTGAAACTTGACTAATCATGATGATAAAATACAGGGCCTGGCAAAAATAGCACCTCTTTTTTTATTACAAGCTCTTTTACTACAAAGTCATAAGCATGTAATTCTGTAACACAACAGTGTCCCACCCAAGCACACCGTACGACAGCTTAGGTGACACGTTCAGATTGAAGCTATAAATTCTGACACCCACATGATTACCCGGCCAATCGCACTCCAGCAGGTGTTCCTTCTGCCCGACTGGCCGTCAGCCCCAGCTAACCTTTCTGCGCGTGCGCTGCCCTGGGCCACGCCCTGCCTGCAGCCTTCCGGGCGTGATCTGACTTAACTTGGAGAGCGGTCCTCTGTGTGGGGCTCTCTGTCGCTGTCCCCACTGCGCGGATGGGCCCACCAGGGTTCAGAGAGGCCACATAACTCTCTCCGGGCCCCTGAGCGAGCCAGTCGCAAACCCCGGATGTCAGCCCGTGAACCTGCGCTCCTGAGGTTGAATAGCACCCCGCACTCCCCTTTAATTTCAGTGTCGCAGATGGGGTGCTGATTGGTTTTGCCTGAAGCTAAGAACCTTATTTCTTCTGATCTTCCTGTTGGGCTAAGTCTGGGGAGCGTTTCTGTCGCTCGGCAGGGAGGCCGGTGTGGGTGGCTGGCGTTCTGGGGGGCGCGGGGAGCAGCCACATCGGGAAAGTGAAGGAAATCCAGGGTAGTCCTAGTGCCAGAATCCAGGCCTCTGGCTGGTGGCTTCAGAGTCCCTTTTTCTTATCTGGACAAGTTTCCTGGGACGGACCGTCCCACCCAGGGCATGGGACCAGCTGGACTTCACTTTGCAGTATGTGTCCAGGTGGTCAGTGCCTCCAAGAACATCGGCCTGAAGCGCTGCCCAGAGCAGGCACTGCCCAGGGTCCCAGTAACTCAGGAGTGAAGGTCCTTCCGCACTCAGGGTGACCAGTGGCCTACGCAGTGAGGGGCTTGAGGGTGGGTCCCCGAGAGAGGCTCAGAGAGTCCCAGCAGGGGGGGGGTGTGGGGGAGCCCAGGGCTTCGCCCCCTGTTCTCCCCTCAGAGCCTTCACGCGGGCTTGACTGCGCTCGTTCGAGGGGTTGAGGTTGAGCACACACATGGTTTCCTGTGCACTCTCTGCAGGAAATCCGTCTTGGCAGCCGCCTTAGGGCCATGTCTTAGTCCGACTCGATCGCCGGGGCCCCCGTCCGAGCTTTACCTAAAGCAGGTACGCTTCTGGACATGAGCCGATTTCTCTTTCTGTGTCAGCCAGCTAGGGTTGAGATTTCTATGTCTTGCAGCCAAAAGCTCCTGAACTGCTGTGTGGGGTTTGCTGAGTGACTCCCCCCGTCTGAACCTCAGTTTCTTCGCCTGCACACGAGTGGCTGGGATGTTACCATGCATTCGAGCTCTGAGATTCCGAGGCTCTGATTTGTTGCTCCCAGTTCTTTATAAGGCACCGGGGCATGTCCTGATGAGAAGGAAGTGCGGCTGTGGAGGTTGGCCGGGCTGGGTCAGGAAAGGCCCCTCTGAAAGCTGAGGATGGGGAGGATGCGGAGCATGGCGTGTCCTCTCCAGGCGGTAGGAGCAGTCAGGTGTCAGGCAGAGCTCTGGGGAAAGCTTGGCTGGATGTCAAGTCCTCACTGGGAAAGCAAGCACCATCCAGTCCTGGGCTGCCTGCACTCACCCCATCCTTCACGAGGAAGACCCGCCCTCCCTCACAGGGCACCTCCCATTGCCGCCATGGCTGCGGGCTCCTTGAAGACAGCAGTCACATCTTAGTCCCCTGGTGCCTCCTCGCACAGGATCCCCGGTGAGCTGCATTCCAACTCAGGCTTGGACAGTGACGGGGCAACGGGGCTGGTGGGGTCGGGGCTCAGGTCGGAGGGGAGGGAAAACAGGCCTAAACCATTACATTTGGGGAGAGTCTCAAATGCCACGGCAAGGCAGCAGGGTCGTGAGTCACCTTTACAGCAGGTCCTAAATAATAAGGCTGCCAAAGGATGTGCTGTGCAGCCCAAACGCGGTGCCTCCCTGCCTGTCCAGGCCACTGACAGATCACCCGGCAGTCTCGTGTCAGTGGAGAATCCGTTACTCTCTGGAGACAGCCTGGGGGACTTCTGGCCTGAGCTTTGGCTCTTGGCAACCTCCCAAGAATAATCAGCTGTGCATTTAGGCTCATCCCTCACAGGTGTGGACAGTGAGCCTGTGGGAGACGGGGTACGTCGTGGTGGGAATGCAGAGCATGACAGGGGGGAGGAGCCCAGAACCAGCTCAGCCCGGCCCGGACCTGCTCCCCCACCACTGCTCTCAGTGTTTATTAGCTTCTCTTCTTACCCGAGTCCTCAGAGGGACCTGGGGTCCCAACAGGCTGCGGACCACTCTGCCAAGTCGGCATCTCCCAGACGTCCCAAACCAAACTCACTCTTGTTCTCCCTCAGCCCTAATCCTCCCCCGACTGATGCGATTTTTGGTCAATTGGTGCCTTCTCTGAAAGGCACCAATATCTCAAGCTCCAGGCCTGGAAACGGACTGGTATCTCCACCTGTGGTCATTGCCCCTCACCCACACCGTTCCTGAGTCTCGCCGACCTCACCCTCACCCTCCTGTCCTGTCCCTGACCAGGATTCTGACGGCTCCGTGCTCACGTTTTCATGTAGAGTCCTCCGAACAGCTGGGGTGGGCGCAGGCGTGCTCCAGAGAGAGAGAAAGCATGCACTGTGTCCCTTGTCTCAGGGTTTGTATCTGATTTCTGAAGGCGGGGATTTTAGGGCAGAATCTCAATAGAATAGTCATCAGCTTTCCAGGTGTGTCCTTTCAGGGCCCTGGTCTCCACTGATGGGCCATCGCCAGGGGGTCATTAGTGATCAAAGCTGGTCCTGGCGTCAACCACGGCGTAGTTTTGTCTGGGTTTGCAGCTTTTCTGCTCCTGGAGCTGAAACACAACCTCGGCCTAGATGTTATCTCTCCTCCAACCAGAACCCTGTCTCTGTGGTCAGCAGACCGGAAGCCCTGTTCCTAAGATGCTACAGTCCTGAAAGGGAGGGGGGTCCTTCGAGGGCTCGTGTGGGGGCAGTAGGTGGCTGTTCCCAGCCCCCTGTTCCTCCCCAGAGGGCATCTAAGCTGCAGGAGTTGCCACGTGCTACAGGAGCAAAAGTCACCCTGGGGGCGAGGTCCCACCCCACCATTGCCCTTTGCTAGGCTCCGGGGCTTTCCACCATCTGCCTGGCCCACCAGCCTTGCTCTGCTCATGCCCGTGTGCCTGCCGACCACAGAACCTGGGCTGTGTGGACCTCACTGCTTCCCGGGCGGCCGCGGAGAACTCGGTGAGTCAGCCTAACTCACACCACTGGTGAAATGGTACAACCGGTGACATGTGCGCACGGTAAAACCCCCAATGGCTAATGGTTGAGGAAGCGGGGCCAGCCCGTGGCCTTGCCCTTGGATGGGGTCACAGACCGATGTTCTCAGCCACATCTGGAAAGCAGCGTTTTCCGGGAGCCATTCTGTGTTTCGGTCTCCACGAGCAGAAAGGCATGGGGTGCGCTGGTGTGGCGGGGAGATGGAGGCGTCCCCGCTGTGTCTCCGCTGGTCTCCAAGAGTGGCTCGTCCTGTTCCATCTGCACGGAGCACATTGTCTGAGAGCAGCCCGGCTCTCAGTGGACTCGATGACTGGTGACTGTGTGTGGTGTCGGCAAGGGGAGCTGCAGTCCGCGGGTGGCACCTCAGGGTGCTTGTGAGAGACCTAACGGGGTGGGCATGGGGGTTGGTTTGCTTCCCAGCACCAAAGCCGGAAGTCCTCTTTTAAAAGTGTTGTTATGCGTAATGCTGACCTTACAGGAAGTTGGGGCAGGGGGCCGCCAGGAGGGGTGGAGAGCAGTGGCGTCAGTGTTTCTGGAAAAGTCTTTGCCTCGCAAAGGATCTCAGGGTTCCTTTCAAACAGCAAGTTTCATGCATTTTGGAAGAGGATTTGATTTACGAGAAACTCTTCAGCAACGCAGCTGCTGGGCAGAGCACGCTGCTTACCCCGACTCGGAATCCATTTTTCGAGTCTGCACCGGGCGCTGGGCAGTGATGAAAGTCCTCTGCGCGGCTGGGGGCCTCCGGGCCTGGGCCGGCGCGTTTCTGCTGTCAGTGTGTGTGAATGTGCTGCGCGCTGGAGTATCGATCCGTTTCTGTCCCCGTTTGGCTTTTGCTGTGCAGGCCTTTGTACTGTGAAGCCTCAGACAGAGCCAAGCTGGCTCTCACAGAAGCCTGTGTCGGAATGTTCCAGGTCGTACAGCACGGACCCTCTTCTCAGTGGGCTCCAGCCTGCATCCCACTGCTGGGAGCTGACCCAGGCATGTCCATCTGTCTGTCTGTCTGTCTGTTGTGGGGGATGAACAAAAGGGGGAGGAGCTGCCAGCTTTGCCTGGACACAAACCTCAAGATGCCTTTGAAGCCTCTTCCCCTCCCGTCCAGACTGATGATGGTCACCGTCCCACTCCGTGGCTTTTTTATTATCACCTCTGTCTTGCAGACATGCCTGAGCCCCGGGGTCCTCAAAGACCCGTTTCCCTGCTCCCCGCCACAGTGGTTCCATAGCGGGGCATCAGCCTGAGAGCTCCCCGGAGGAGAGACTGGCCCTCGCCAAGCCGCACAGCGGGACCAGGCTGAGAGAGCCATGAGAGGCTTTGTCCCACAGGTCCCGAGACCCGCCATGAACACCAGCCACAGGGTCTGTCCTGGAGCTGGCAGAGGAGGGCATAGGAAGGACTACTCTCAGAGGGGGAAGGGTTAGAAGTTCGGTCGTTATCCGTGACAAAGGTTTCCTGAGTGTCGGAGATGAGGAGCTTTTGGGCTGTGGTGGTTTGCATCATGGGCAGGGCATCCAAGGGGGTGTGGGCAGGTTTTAGGGTAGCAGGGGGGCACTGAGAGCCTCCCTGGGGAGGTGAGCTCTGAGCAGAGGCTAAGAAGGTGAGGACGAGGCAGGCAGGGCCAGCAGAGAGGCTGCCCTGAGGAGAAGCATGGGGCCCCCGCACAGGATTCCTGTGTCCCTGGACCCCAGCGGGCGAGATTGCCAGGGATCAGCAGGGGAGGTACCGGGTGTGGTCACAGAGGACCGAGTGAGGACTCAGGGAGCAGGGAGCCATCGGATGATTCTGGGTGGCGGCAGGCACATCCCTCCTGCCATCTTAACAGCACTGCTTTGCCAGCGGGGTTGAGGGCCAGCGGGCCAGTTGGAAGGTTATTGCATGGACCAACCCCCATTTCTCCCCGTTCCCTGCCCAGACTCACTGAAACTGCACCCCAGGACCCTCCCCTGACCCATATGTGCAGCCCTGCCTGACCTGCCCTCCCCCGAGCCCCCATCCTCCCCTCCCATCCGCTCCCCTCTCCGACCTCTCCATGGGCAGCCACCTTGAGACAAGGAGACTTGAAGCGGTGAGGGGACTTGGGGTTGGCTAGCCGTGTCTGCCAGAGCTCCCGAAGGCAGATGCGTGCCTCGTGCGTTCCAGCAGCAGCGAGCAGGCCGTGTGCTGGAGCAGAGAGTTGGGGGATCCTGGCACTAGAAGAAAAGAGGCCCCGTGTCCTGGGGCGCCTGTCGGCTGTGGCAGGAACTTAGGGCTTGACTCTGGGTTACGTGGCGAGCCTGGGGGGCCGAGCAGAGGAGTGACAGGCCCTGGTTTTCTTTTTGGAAATCGTACACTGACTGCCAGGGGAGTGGGCTGGCAGCAGGGAGGCCAACTAGGAGGCAGTGACAGCCAGTCCTGGGAGAGGTGACAGTGGCCAGGAGGTGGCGAGGGCCAGCAGGGTGTCCTCACACGTTGTGTGTGGGACGTGAGAGAGACACAGAGATGAGGCCAAGGCTTGGGGCCCGAGGCGCTGGTCACATGGATGTGACAACCAGTGGACGAGGAGGCTGGGGCTCAGGCCTGTTTAGGGCGGGGAGCAGGGCTCAGCCTGGAGCCTGGGGTGTCTGCTCAGTGTTGAATTCGGGGTTCCGGGTAGGTGTGGAGTGGAGGAGTGGAGTGTGAGAGAGAAGTCTGTGTGGAGGTAGAAATAGTTCATAGCATTCTAGGTAATTCCGAAAAAGAAAATTGGAAAAGATAAGAACTATGGCAGTTTCTCAGCTGCAGAAACATCAGGGATTCTCCCCAAAATAAAATCAAGGTGTTCCGAACACATAGGGGGCAAACGAGGCGGGGCACAAGGAACAGGCAGAGACGCCCACTTCGGGGCCAGGTACTCGGTGGCTCGGACGGCTGTTTTGCACGGCGGTGTTGGAAGGGGGCGAGTGATGTTCCGACAGCCGGCTGCCCTGTCTGCTCCAAAAAATGTTCCCGTCGGGGGGAAGAGCGATGGCGTGCTGACGCTATCTTATTAAACACAGTTTATCTCCTAAGAGCTGTCGGCAGAGTATTTAATCAGAGACAGGACAGGTATGATTTGCAACCTGCAGAAGTCACTTTTCATCTTGCTCTCTCTCCCTCGGAGAGAAACAACCCCTCACTCTCACCCGAATCCTGAACGAAAGTGATGTTCCAGTAACAGGGTGTCTCAGTCCGGGGTCCTCACAGCTCTACCCCTTGTCCTCCGTCTCTGGAACTTCAAATGTCAAAAGGAAGGGGGAACCTGACCTGGGCGTGCAAAAAACCCATAGCGACCTTAATCCTACTTCGATGAAGACGGGAAATTTTAAGCCACAGAAAAATCGAATCTCTGCTTTTCCCAGCTTGGGACTTCCCACTGGAGGTCGTCCTACGTGGAATGGACAGGTTCCATTTCTCTTGTGTTTTCAAGAGATGAACACTTTTGACTTCTTGGAGAAAAATAGCCTGTGAGTTTCTGCTTCTGTGCCTTCCATTTCTGCCCATAAACATCCAAGGAAACGGGACCATCTGGACACCTACAACCTTCCAAACCTGAATCAGGAAGAATCAGGAAATATGCACAGACCAATTACAGCTAATGACATTGAAGTAGTAATCCAAAAAAAAAAAAAAAAAACCCACAAACAGAAGTCCTGGACAGGATAGCTTCACAGGTGAATTTTACCCAACTTGGAAAGAAGGACTAACATCCACCCTTCTTAAACTATTCCAAAAAATTTAAGGGGAGGAGAGATTCCCAAGCTCATTTTTGAGGCCAGCGTTGTCCTACTTACTAAACCAGATAAAGATACTACGAAGAAAGAAAATTATCGGCCAACATCCCTGGTGAACATAGCTGCTAAAATCCTCAACCACATATTAGCAGACTGGGCCCAGCAACACTTCGAAAAGATCACACACCATGATTGCGTGGGACTTATTCCTGAGATGCGAGCAGCCTAACGTACTGTGTGGGTTTGTCATCGTATCGCTGAAGTATTTCATGTGATACTACAGAGTCGGAAAGCAAGTCCGCAGGAAAGCAAGTCCGCAGTGGCCACGAGCAGACGCAGAACGTGGGCGTCGGAGGTGCCGGCGGCCGGGCATCGAAGCAGGAACAGCGCCAGGGCCCGCTCCCCCGAAGGGAAGCACCGGGTTGAAGGGGCACGACCCTGGGTGACCCACGGAGCCACAGGGCGTCTACTGCAGGAATTGCCAAAGCATAAGCACTGTGTGATCAGTTTGCCAATTCGGAAGAAGCCCCCACAATTCGTAAAGTCAACGCCCACGTCTTTAAAAGAGAAATCTCTCGGTGAGCTAGAAACGGAAGGGCACTTCCTCGATTTGGTCCAGGGCGGCCGTCAGAAACCTCCCACAGCGTGCCTCCCGCTGCACGGTGACGCGTGAGAGGCCTTCCACCGCAGCCAGGCACAAATTACAATGCCCACGGTACTCCGGCTCGCTGCAGCGGAAGGAGGTGCGGAAGGTGGGGGAGGGAAAGAGGTGGGGCCCACAGAAGCTGCTCGCCCGTGGGCTGTGAGCCGGGGGAGAGAAAGAAAGGATGTACAGTGCGGGCAGCCTCTGCGCCTGGGTGCCCGGCGGGGTGGGCAGGGCTTGTTGGGGGTCAGGAGCACCGGGAGAGCCAGTCGGAGGGGCACTAGAAGAGACACAGGATGTGCTGGCTGTGAGTGTCCACCAAGGGACAGCTGGAGAGAAGGTTCAGAGTGCGAAAGACGTCTGAGCCGGAGGTGGGGATCTGGGAGAAGCTGGGACAGAGAGGGTAAAGGAAGCCGTGGGCGTAGGTGACATCAGCCAGGAAGGCAGAGGAGGATGCTGGCAGGGCTCCTGGGCTGGTGGCCTCTCTGCTCAGCACACTTGCTGGCTTCTCCGGGGACCCCCTTCCCCATAACACATTCCCTAGCCGACTCTTCTTGTCCCCCGTGATCACCTTAGTTATCAACACGTCCTTCTCAGGTCAAACCCCAGTAAGATTAGGTCCCACCCAAAGGGTCAGTGACCCTACGCAGGGAGTGGGGTGGGGGGCAGGCATGCACAAGGCTGAGCTGAGCTGAGCAGCCCATTCAAAGCTCTGCTTCCTCGTATCCACTGCACCTTCCTTAGGCCCATGCGAATCATATGGCCAAGTTCAAGATCAGAGCAACGGGGAAGCACACTCCGCTGTGCAGACCACAAGGCAGAGGGTGTGGCCATACAACTCAGCCTAGGAAGGGAGTGAGGAGCTGGGACAACAGTCCAACCCACCACATCAGTATGGAACCAAGTTTCCCTGGAAACCCAGTCTCGAAACCTCTCCCCATCCCTGCCGCCTCCGTCCCATTCTTGCCCCTTCCACAGAGAAGCGGGGCCAGTGCCCTCCCCCTGCCCCTCTGCGGCCAGGACAGGAAGAAGCGTGTCAGAAGCCAAGCAGTGGGAAGGGGCTGTGGAGAGCCTACCCTGCTTTGTGACACCTGTGCACCCCAACACGGGGTGGCACCCCAGGCCCCTTCAGACATTGGTGGGCATGAGAATCACGTCACAACACCTTTTGGAGGCCCGTTGGCCTGGGTCTCTGGCCTCCTCGATGCCAGCACTACCTCTCTCTGCGTGTGCAAGCACACTGCACCCCATCCACCCTCCCACGTCTCCCCAACACCCTTCGCTGCTGAACTTCACTTCTTTCCCTCTCTGACAGGCAGAGGCTCAATGTGGAGTTGGCTCTGTGAGCCTGACCTTTTGCTTCCCCCGCTTGGCTGGCTCAGAGGCCCCTTGCACAGCTGTGAACCTCAGTGAGTCTGTGACTGTTCCTGCTCCTTCCCAAATCTGTGCTGCACTCCAAGCCGTCATCCAGCTCGGTGCTGAGGGTCCAGGGTGACATCAGGCCCAGGGGACGACTCTGGGGGGGGGGGTCAGACTCTTCTCCTGGACAAGGACTTCTGAGGCAAACTGGCACTCACTGGAAAGCAAGTCTCCAATTCCAGGCCTGCCGCTTACTGGGAGGCCACTCGTAACCTCGGATCTGTCTCTTTATAAAGATAAGGAACCATCACTCTCCTCAGGCTCGCGACAGGAGGACCCCCCCTTCCCCCCGGGGAGCCTGCATGGGAGGGCCTTGCAGACCAGAGCTGCCTCAGCTCTTGGAGCACCCTTTCCGTCGGGCACCTGGGAGCCCTTCCCAAGGGGCCGAGCAGGTTCCTCTGTGCGCCCCAAGTGGTTTGCATTCTCCTTCTCCCTGACCCCCAAGTGCGGCTGGAGGTGGTAGGTAGAGGACTGGCCACGCACACGGTGCCCCGGCTCGACGCGCGGGCACAAGGAACCACTGTGGACTGCTTTTCCGGGCTTCACATTCAGCTGAGGGTTTGTTTGCGCGTTGGATGCAGATCGCAGACGTGATGCAAATTGTCGGCCTCCCCGTCTCACTCGCCTCCATGCAATTGTTCAGATCCACCGATGGTGAAAATTGCGTTTGTCCTTATCGGCGGAGCTACTCTAACGGCGAGGGGTGTCGGGAAGGTGGGGGCTCTGATGTAGGGGGAGCGTTTGCATTCTCAGCCAGTCTGTTTCCTGGCTCCACAAAGTGTTTGCTGGCAGCGCCCATCAACCTGGGGGAGGGGGGCGTGGCTTCCCACGGAGGCTTTGGGGGTCAGCTACACGTGGGTAGAGGACATGGAATAAAATCAGCAGCCCGTGTTCCTTGTGCCCCTGTGCCAGGCCCTGTGCCGAGGACTCAACGGGAGCCCCCTCCCAGAACCTCCCAGCAGCCCTTGGCGGCCCCTCGTGGTTGGGAGCAGAGAAGCGGCTCGACCCCAGGTGACCCAGCTGGTCACTGCGCTGGGACTTGAACCAGGGGCGACAGGCCGTGTGGCAGCCATCTGACCTGTGATGTCAGCTGCTCCCAAGCACAGGGTGAGCCGCAGGCTTGCCGGGAACGTGATTTTGACGGGTCCCTGGAGGTGGGGCCCAAGGTCTTGCGCTCTCGAAGGGGCGTGCTCAGTTTGGGGTAGTTTCCACACCCTGAGCCAGGTGAGCGGGGATGCACAAGCTTGCCGGGTCCAGAACAGCCCGGGGCATCTGTTGTGTGTGCAGGCCCTCGGGCCCCACATCACAGGTGCAGAATCAGAATCGCCCCAAGCACCTGGGAAGCTTGGTGTGAGGAAGCACTGGTCTCAGGCCCCTCCCCAAGGACTGTGCACCAAGAGAGGTGCTTAGTGAGCATGTGCTGGGCGAGCGAGACAGTCCACAGGAAGGCCGTCTCGCCGTTGAGTGTGCAGAGTGCTTTGGACTAAACGCTGGTCCCGTCCTGCTGGTCCCTCCCCGGCTGAGCAGCTTCGACACTCACTTCCTTTCTCCAGACCTCAGTTGTCTAAGAAACACCCAAACTCAGGCCGCAGGCTTTGGTTTCGATCCCCCAGCACTAATTTTGTGGGTGAAACACCTTACTTTTCCGTTGAACGGTGAATCTATGGATGGGGGTGTTTTCTTATGAACTCCCACGCTGGTAAAGAGGTTGTCCCAGCCAGGTTTGACTCGTGGGTAAATGCGGAGACACGGCCTCGTCACATCTCGCTGTGCGCCATGCTGTCCACCTGGAGGGCAACCTGGGGAAGCCTCTCTGTTGGGGCGACGTTTGACGGGGTCCAGAGGGGTGTGGGAAGGTGAGGGGAGGCTGGCTGCTGTGGGTGGAACCTCGAACAGAGGGGACAGTAAATGCAAAGGCCCTGAGGCGGGCAGGAGCTTCTTTACTGTAATATCCCTTCCTTTTTTCTCCACTATTTCCTCAGTTTTCTCTCCAACCATAGAGCTAGAACTTCCCAAAGGCACCAGAACAGGTGGGCTTGAGGGAATCCGGGGGTTGGCCACCTAAGAGGACCTGAAGTTGTCAGCAAACCCCTCCATGTCACTCACCCCTGGAGCCTTACGGGCGGCAGGCTCCCTGTTTGGTTCGGGGAATCACCAGTCGCCATCTCTAACTGCTGATGCGGCACATCCTCCAATTAGTTCGCCGCACAGCTACAGCCTGTGGAGCGATTTGTTTTTATCCTCTTGAGCAGTCCGCGGGCAAAATATTATTAGATTTGATTTTTTCCTAAAAGGCTGGGAGTGAAGTTATTTAATTAGGATGGTGTCCAAGCACAGCTCCGTTTTCCCTTTGGCTCTCTTCACTGAACATGGGAAAGGGCCCCTGGTGGAGAGCGTGCAGGAACCGCGCTGTCTCCGTGATTGCCGACACGCGAGTTTCATTAATCGGCCTGCTCCCCGCTCCCGGGTGTGTCCGCGACCAGGGCTCTTCTGTGTGGGGACGTCCGATCGGTCCACAGGGGGCGGTGCTGAACTTCAGTTCATGCCGAACCCTCAAGGAGAGACCATAGTCCAGGCAGGGACTGTAACCCACGCGTTCGCTCCATCTGAACCGAGACTCTCAGTGGGGCGAGACCACGGCGTTGGCGGCACAGTTAAAGCAAGGACGCCGTGGCGGTCCCTCTTGCGGAAGGCCTTTGAACTGTGGGAAACTGTCAGTGACGGAGAGAGGCCTTGGTGCCACCCCACTGCACTCGTCACCCCCCAGAAACACCTCCTCCTCCCCACGCGTCCAGGCCTAACCTGTGTTGTCAGGTCTCTTCCACAAGCCCCGCCCCCTCCCCCGAAGGTGTCCCTTACTCGGAAATTCTTTCTTTCCATGTGAGTTTCCACCACACAGTCTGTGCCACTTAATAATCCTAGGTTTAAGGGTCTGTTGTCTTATTTCTGAATTAAACTGAAGCTTTTTCTCAGGGCTTGGACTGCATCTTCTACTTCTTTGTCTCAAAACATCTGCCACCTTTATGTCTTGCATGGAGCAGGCACTGATTTAATAGGAAATGAGCAAACCCAGTGTCCCTCAGATGATCTGATTGGGCCGTGATAGTCTGTTTATATTCACCATTCGTCCGCCGCCATCCGCCCGTCCAGCCGTCATCCACTCATCCCGCATTCCACCATCCAGCCGTCCACCCGCCGTTCATCCCGCCATCTGGCCACCACCCACCGTTCATCTTTTCCTCCCCCGCCCGTCTCCCTACCCCTTCATCCATCCATCCATCCATCCATCCACGTCCCAGGAAAAGCCTCTTACAGTCAGCTCGCTATGGCAAGTTCTGCAGTTTCAAAATCCTTCTATCTTGTGACTAATGCTAATTGCTGTATCAAAAATGTTAAGAGGGAGAATCGGCACAGGAAGTGGGGCCTAAAATGGGAGCGGGCGCAGACGGGCGGCCTTGACGGCTCCTCGGACCCGGGTACGCACTGGTTCTTAGACGGCCCAGGCAGCGAGCTTGCATGCATCAGCCGACAGGAACAGTGGGGACCGAGGATCACTGGTCTCTGCTTTTGGAGGGTCTGGTAGTCAACGGACAGCTGTAACTCAAGCCATTTAACTTGCTTTTCACACGTTTTCTTGAGCAGCAAACCATCGGCGCCGATACGCTTGTCATGTTAAAAATGGCACTAATTGATGCTTTCGAGGAATACAAATGTACAGCCCCTAACTGTTGTGTTATCTCTGGTCACACGCAGGAGCACGTAACACAAAGTAGGTATTTTGTCTCTTGGAAACAAAGCCAGCTTGAAAGAACAAAAGAGTGCCCATCAGTTCCCTTGGAGAAAAATGCCAGCCAAATGGAGTATGTCCTATAAAACATTAGTGACAAAGGAAGATGGAGAGGGGACTGATCTGGAGGAGGTGGGGAAGCGAGAGAGAGAGGGGAGGGGAAGAGGCGTCCTGAGTGACTCAGGAAGCAGACACAGACTCTGGAAGGGAAGTGGGCTCTCACGGGGGTGGCACTGAGCTGCTGGCTGGAAGCTGAAACCCACTGAGCCCGGTCTGCTCGCCGTGGCAGGTCTGCCTCCTCCTGCTGCCATTCAATTCCCCACCGCTCCCTGGGCCAGGTGGGCAGTCCCTGCCCCATGAAACCACCTCTCTTTCCCCCACTGGAGACCCTTCCCTCACAGCAGGCTTGGGGTCCCCTCGGCTGGCTCACAGAGACCAGCCCAGTGGCAGCCGGGCACAGGTCCCTGCCTCAGTGCCAAGCAGGGATGGGCCACAAAAGGGCCATCAGAAGTGGGAGGTGGCTGCTAAGTACACAGAA
Organism: Desmodus rotundus; assembly: GCF_022682495.2. Lineage (NCBI taxonomy): Eukaryota > Metazoa > Chordata > Mammalia > Chiroptera > Phyllostomidae > Desmodus > Desmodus rotundus. The sequence continues at coordinate 2,456,108 of NC_071398.1, forward strand.
AATAGGACGGTTGGCACCTGCTGGTGGACGCTGGTGGTTTGCTCTGGACCAAAAATCCCTGCAGAGCCTCCTGCTAAAATAAATGAGAAGACAGTTCCTCTGTTACCTGAGATGAGGATTTTATTTGCACATGTATTTGGGAGGCGAAGGAAGATATTGGTGGAATGAGACCCAAGCTGAAAAGAAACATGTTTTTCTGTTTTCATCTTGAAGGGTCTCATCGCCAGCCTTGCTGGGTTGGGGGGACATGTCCCAGGACTGGCGGTTTTCTGGGCATTTGGGAGGGGCCTGACAGGTGCGTGAGAGGAGTGGCAGCACCTTTGCCCGGAAGGGAAGGACTGGGAGGGAGAGCAGCGTGCTCTTCCGGGGGCAGAAGTGCACCGGGTGTCCGAGAAGCTGGGAAGAGAAGAGAATGGTTAGGCTCTCTGGCTTGGGGTCGTGTAATCATGTTAATGTATTTTAAATGATTACATTGCTGAATTTCCTTTTTCTGACAGAGGTTGAGAAAACCATGTAAAAGGAGTACTTCTTTCTCTTGCTTCCCAGTGTTATTTATTTACTTATTCATTTACTTATCTACAGCCTGCGTGGAGAGAAAGGCCTGGATCCCTCTGAAGTCCCTGCCGGCGGCTGGGAGCGTCAGAAGGGGCCCGAGGGGAGGGGACCGCCTGAGCAGTGAGAGCCCCAGAGAGAGCCTGGCTTATCCCCTCCTGACGGCGTTTCATTCTCTTCCCAGAAGAAAAGGGAAGAAGAAAGGTCGCTTGCGTAAAGCGATCCTGCTTGCTCTTGTTCTTGTGGGTATATCAGCTCGTCCCTCAAAATTCTTTCTCTGCCGCCAAATGGTAGAAAATTATGGAAAGTGGGCTCGGACAGCAACTGCTCTGGGGCCGAGATGGGGGTCCCCGCTCAGGGTTGCCGGGTGCCCTCGGACGCGGTAGCGAAAGTCTCCAAGGTGGGGGTGATAACTTTCCTACTTCCTGGGGCTTGCTGAATGTTCACTCACACTCACACTCACTCACTCACGTGTGCAAACACAACTGCACCTGGTATGTAGTTAGCACCTGACGCGTACCAACAGCCACTGGCTCCGCCCTGGGCTTGGCCGAGTCCAGGCCGATCAGAAACCCAAGTGAGCAGAGTAAACTTGTGGATCTGCTTTATCAATGACTCCCAAACGGGGCAGCGGCCTGTCGAGCAACCAGAAAGGGGTTCTGAGGAGATGTGCGAAGTGGAAGGCTTTATAGGCAGAAGGGGCGGAGGGGCCAGGGGCCAAAAGTCATCTTCCGTGGAGGGAGAGTGGGGGTCTGTCAGGCAGGTGACCTGGCTAGAGCTGGCCGGGTGGTCCCAGAGCACCGGTAAGGGTCCGGTTCCTGAGCCAGGCTGAACCGGCCCTCGGGGCAGGACACTGCTCTTCAGCCAGGGCCCGCTGACTCAGGGCGCAGCCCCAGGGCCGCCTTTGAGGGGGGAGCCTCCTCTCTTTTTTCTTCAACAGCACTCACCTCTGTTAACCTCCTGTTTCCAAAGTTGTTTCTCTGTGTCCTTTTTATTCACACACCAAATGTTTCTTTGTAATTCACATCACAGGGGTTTTCTTGCAGCCATTGGTTAACTGAATCCATTTAGATAATCTTTGTGCTGTGGTTCCTATCAGTAGTCCCGACAAAATCAAATTAAAAAACAAAAACAAAAACAAAACTTCAACATGTGCAACCGCCTTAGGCTGGCTTTTCTTGCCTTCGTTATTTAGATGGTTCACTCTGGCCTGGCGTTTAGTACCGTTTTTTTTAATCTGATTTCCATTCCAGAGGCTGACATCTTCCCATCCATCCATTGGTGCTTCCAGCCTGTTTTTCAGATGAACGCCTGCCCTGAGCCAGCGATGAGATAGTGGTCCTTTCCCTTGTCATTTGGTTAACGGCACAGGCACCAGATGTTGGACCTCGGACCTCGAGTTTGGCTAAGAAAAGAATTCAGAGCCAAGGAACCCAAATCCAAAGTTTATTTAGAGTCACGGGGGTAGAGTGAGGGAGCCGTGGAGGAAGAGAGCCAGCAGGGCTTCCTGGATGCCTGGGGGAAGGAGAGGGGAAAGCTGTGGGTGTGCTTCTGGGGTGGGGGGAGAGGGAGAGAGAGAGAGAGAAAGAGAGAGAGAGAAAGAGAGAGGGAGAGAGAGGGAGAGACTGCTGGGTCCCTCCTCTAGAGGGTGTGTATCTGGAGGTCTGGGGGTTGGGGGGAGTCTCAATAAGAGTAGTCACCAGCTTTCCAGGTGTGTCCTTCCAGGGCCCCAGTCTCTCCTGACTGGCTGGCGCCAGGGCAGGGGGCCACTGGGCAGTGCAGCTGGTCCAGCCGTCAGCCAGGGCATCCCCCTGCCTGGCCTCACTGCTTTTCTGGGCCTGGAGCTGAATCACAGCCGAGGCCTAGATGTTACCTCTGGGGCTTAATGCTTAAGGGAGCGGCCATGCAAGGGCTTGTGTGGGAGTCCTGTGGGGCTGGGCTCCAGTCCCCTCGTTCCCTCTCTGAAGGGTCTACTGCATGACCAGCTCTATGCCCGGGGAGGGAAGGCCATCCTGGGGTGCGAGATCCTGCCCTGCAACACTTTTTTCCCCAGTTTTTCTGGCCGCTAGGCGCTGTGGGCTTTCCACCCTGGTGACCTTCTGCTCCTGTCCTTTGTCCTTGCTGTGCACAGGCCTGTGTGCCTGCCCCCTCTGTCCAGTGGGCGTCCTCATGGGGACCCTGGCAAACCCACTTGCAAATGGTGGCAAAAGGGCTTCGGCAGGTCGACAGTGTTCCTGAGTGAGACAGGAAGCTACAGGCCGAGGAAGTTTCTCACCTTTCCTTTGGGTTCCTGCGGCTCCCACACTCCCCCCTAAGGAGCACTTCAGTTGTCACTAAGAATCGTGCCTGCGGCTTTCATCCTGTGACTCACGGAGCTCCCGCCCTCCGTCCGCTGTCTCATCCCTCTCCTCCGCCCGCGCCTGCCTTAGGGGTCAGTCTCTGCAAGCGCCCCGTGGGGTTAATTGGCAGGTCCTCAACCCACTGGGCTGCCCCCAGTCCTCGGACCCGTCTGGCGGGCCCTGTGATTCACCGTCCTCCACGGCAGGGGCCGGAAGCCACCGGGCAGAGCCCTGGGCAGAGCCCCAGGCAGGCTCCACGTTGTAGGGTTATTTATGAGTCCTGGGCTGGGAAGCCGAGCCAGGAGGTTTTTGCTGGGGGTCTGTTTGCCTCCGAAGTGCAGTTTGGAGAGTGATAGAGATGTCAGGGTGATTTTCCTCCTGTGGTGACAGTGTTGTTATGGAGAAGGGCGGGTGACGCTGCCGGCTGTGCTGATGGCTGCTTCTCATTTCACCCAGGAGCCCCAGGGCAGGGCCGACTATCTGTGTCCCAGTCCCAGAGCCTCCCCTGGAACCCCCCACCCCCGCCCTGGAGGTGGCGGTGATGGCTTTCTCTGCCAATCCCTCTCCCTGGCTGGGCTCCTGCGGGACTGTTCAGCCACCCCGTCTGGACCCCTGGGGAGCTCCCAGGGTTTCCTGAGAGGTGTGTGGTCTGTCTGTTTTGCACTCTCATCTAGCGGCCGATGTCAGCTCTCGCTATGGTGAGGGTTGGGGACAGAGGAGGTGCCAGGTTCAGACCCTGCAGGTCCCTGCTGCCCCACACGTCCCTCCCACACCCCTTTTGCCACCTTCAAGCCCTGTGGTGCTCCTTGACTTTGCCCTGCTGGGGCCCTGAGAAAGCTGGTAGCCTGCAGTGGGTAAAGCTTTCCCCTCCGAAGGCCCGCCCAGCCTCCTCCATCTGTCACAGAGCCCCTGTGCCCCCAGCCTCTGCCGGGAGCTCTCGGGACTCCTGGGGCTTCCCTTCGCGCCTTTCCACATGTGCCAGCCTGAGGGATAAGAAATAGAAAGACTTTTCCTCCTACTTCTAAGTTCTTGTGGCGGGGCTAGTCACTAAATTAACAGGGACAGGGTAACAGGGGACACTCTGAGTTTAATATGCATGCACGGGGCACCCACACAGACGTGACAGCTCATGAAACCCCGAAGGCAGGCAGCATTGGGTGTGTAAGACACACTGGACCAAGCGGGAGACGGGGTGTTAGATTTCCAAAGCCAGAGTGTGGGTGGCAGACAGGTGGTTGAGGAAGAGCGGAGCTCCCACTGCAGGAGCGTCCTTGCTGGGGACTCAGACATGGGGGCAGTGGGGGGAGGGGCACAGGGGCCTCACGCTAACAGGTCCCCGGCTGAGCCCTCTTGCTGGCCACACACACCCCCTGGAACCCAGGCTCAGGGCGGCCTCCTTCCCGAAGCAGGTTTCTCTGCCTGAGTCTCTCGGGCAGGAAAGGGCGGGGCCCAAGGTTCTGCCTGAGCCTCGTTTCTTACTAAACAGCATCAATGCCCCACAGGGCAGCGCAGCTCTGGCCCCTGGCTGCGGGCTGCTTGTGTGAGGGTTGTTAGGCCTCATCGCTGGGTACGGGCAGCGCTGCGGGACTCTTCCCCCAGATGGGAGCCCCATTCACCTGTTCACCTGCGTGGTGCGGGCAGGGAGGGGCAGCAGGCGCACCCACCTGAAAATGGTCTTGTCCCTTCCTGTCCGTGGATGGGTGGGTAGAGGGGCTTGTCCGCGGTGGGTGACGTGGGTGTGGAAGGCGAGGGCGCCCCCCTGTCCAGTCACAGCCACTCCTCCTGACACGATGTACCTGGGCGAAGAGCCGTTGAGAATAAACTCAGAGCTCGGAGAAATGCTCACCGCACCGCTTCCGGTGGGCCCTTGGCGTGAGCTGCGGCGGGCTGTTACGTGGACATGTGTGTGCACACAGCTGTTTATGGAAGGCAGACTTTTAAACATCCTGAGGGGAAAACGGAGGCGCTGAAAAAAAACTCCTGGCTTTCCGTGGAAGGGTGTTCCCCGAAGGAGGGAACATCGAAACAGCCTGACTTTTCTCGGTCTCTTTTCTGATTGTGAAAATCCCTGTATTCGCCATCTCTGCCTCCTTGACGACTCGGTTGCCTGGGCGTCCCAGGGATGTGGCGGAGTTTGGGTCCTGCACGCTTACTCCCGACATCCCCACCTGTGCCGATGCGTCAGGGTCAGGCAGGCCCAGGCCCAGGCTGCAGGGGGCGCGGGCAGGTGGGGAGCCTCAGGTTGGTGCCCACGGTTCCCCGGGGTCGGAATCGCAAATCTGCCACTTACAAGCAACGCCGACTTGGACGAGAATTTAGTCTCTCAACGCCCAACTTCTCCATCCGTAAAGGGAGGTTAATGCTGCTTCTCTCTTAAGGCCATTTTGAGGATTAAATGAGACACAATTGAAGCAGGGTGCAGCCAAGAGGAGGGCCCCAAGAAGGGATTTGTGATGGGGTCCAGGACTCGGGGTGTCCAGGAAATATTAGAAAAATGTATGTAGGATGTCCTCACCCCCACAGGCCTGAGCCAGGGGGGATGGGACACATGAAACAGGGCCATTCAGAGCTGTTTTGGGTAGCAAGAGCTTTGCAGCTAACCCCTGGCACAGTCATTTAACATATCTATAACCTTTAACTGGTTTCATGGATGTGTTAAGTAGCTGTGGCCATGCTTTGAGCCAGGGGGATGGGACCAAATTCCACCCAGGATGGGACTGGGAAGTAACTCCCCCTGGTTACAGGGCCTGCGTGAGAGCGTGGAGATGATTGGCTCCATGCCATGGGGCCACACCTGCCCAGACTTACTATGGCAGCCCAGTAAAGCTGGAAGAATACGGGGATGCTGGCAGGTGTAGCTGACTGTAGGAGGAGTCGGAAATGGGGCTGCAAAGGAAGATGGGCACTGGGATTTAAACCTAGGCCCAGCAGCCATAGGGGAGAAGAGACCACGCGGCTCCAAAGTAAATGGGGAGGACCACAAGGTTTTGGGGGAGAAGGAGGAGACCACGTGGCTCCAAAGTAAATGGGGAAAAGGACCACGCGGCTCTGAAGGAGAGTAAAGAGGACCACAAGGTTTTGGAGTGCTTCTTCTTGCCACGCGGCTTAGGCAGCAGGAGAGACTTTGCAGCCATAGAGAAAGGGGAGAGAGGACTCTTGCTGGTGGGCAATGAGAAGGTGCCACATGGCTTTGGATTAACTGGAGATTGCAGCAGCCACACAGCTGATGGTGCCGGGAGCCTGAATCACGGACTTCTACTTCTTTTCCTGAGACACGGTACCCCGGACTGGGCACAGGGAGAGGGAAGGACTGTGCATCTGTGGGTATTCTAAAGGACTTTAGTATCTTATTGAAGACATTAGGTCATTATTCTAAGTTTGTGTAACTTTTAAATAAACAATTCCTTTCCTTTTCACCAGTCTCTGGCATTGAGAGACGTCTTTCCTCTGGCGGCTGGCATTGCGAACCTAGCAGGTGGGCGTGGGGGAAGGAACCTCCAGAGACAGAAAGGGGGAATCCTTTCTATAATAATTTATCGTGAAGGAACCACCCCCTCCCTCTGCTCTGTAACACAATCACATAAAAGTTGGTCAGATCATGGCCTGCCCTGACTCGAAACCCTTCACAGGCTTGGGAAGTTGGGAGCACAGTTTCCGGAGGACACTCGGCCTCTAAGCGGTGGGACCAGGCGTGGCTCCCTGGGAGCCCGTCCCACAGCTCCCGCATCCCGGGCCCTTGTGGGCTGCTTGGCCCCAGGTGACCACACCACCCTGGCTCAGTCACCCCTTCTCGGGGCCTCAGTTTCCCCAGCTGATCTCTGCAGCGTTCCTCTGCTCTGACTTTCTGATTTGGCCGCAAGCCCCAGTTCTTTCCATGTGTGAAGTCACCACAAGATGGAGGAGAAAACAGCAGGGGGCTCGCTAGCTCCGTGGGACAGGCTGTGACCTGTGACCTGTGTCAGTGACCGGGATGGTACTGCACCCAAGGGCGCAGGGAAGGAGAGGCCGGGGTCAGGGGGCAGTGCTGGGATGGGGAGGGAAGAGAGTAAGTTTGGAGTGTCCAGCCGTTTCTGGGACTGCAAAGAGAGCAATAACAATCAGGTTCCGCAGTGGGGAGGAGAGGCCTCCCGTTCGGTCTGGAGCACGGGGAATAAACGGGCTTGGCAAGGGGAGGGCCTTGGTTTGATAGAAATGAAACAACGAGTGGTTAATAATCTGGCTCGTTCTTCGCGGCCGCCCCTGGGGTGCAGCGGCGCCTAATTCACTTCTCCTCACTGTTCGCAGTTACACTGATGTGTGACTCTAGGAGAACGTATTTTATAGCTACCCGTACGCCTCTCAAGGGTTTGCCAAAAGGCAGGCTCCTGAGAACTGTCCCTCCTCTCCTTGACAGTGGAGGAGCTGAGGTTTCCGGGGGTGGGGACAGGAGACCCCTAAATATTCCATATTTCCAGGCCATAAGAGCAGATCACTGGTCCCCCACGAAGAGGGCAAAGCTCTCAGGAGCCCGAGGTTCAGGAGTGACTGTGCGTGTGTCAGGGGAAGGGGACACAGGCGCCATTAGCCTCCAGTCCCACAGGATCAAAGAGACGAGCAGAGGAGGTAATGAGAAGTGGCGGATTCTGCCGGGAGACACCGAGGGCTAAGCCAGATCACCAGGGGAACCGACAGGGAAGTGACAGAAGGTGAGCCTGAATCACGGCACAAGCGGTGACGAAGAGTTTCTGAAAGCGAGAGACCAAGGCGTCACACAATAGATGTAAAGATACCAGCGCCGGTCCCGTTTCCCGGCCGCAGGCAGCACCAGCCACGTGCTCTGTCTGCATCGCTCGTCAAATGGTGGAGCTCTCCCAGAGTTGGATGACCCTCCAGGTGTGGCTTTCCGGGATTGGCAGCCCTGTTCTGGGTTCCATTTGCCACAGAAATGCTCGAAGAGTATCCCCAAATAAACAAATACGTAGCTGGCATTTTAAAGTGCCAACCCCACGCCCTGTAAAACAGCAGCATGTTAAGAGTTCTTTAATAAATGCATGCACTCCACACGCCTGAACGTACACACTCATTTCAAGTACGTTTCATGAAATAATCTACTCCCAGTCTGTTTTGAATAATTGTGCAAAAATAGTTCATAAGCATAATAAATCTTTAACATCGCCTCTTCTTACAAGCTGTTCCTGAAAGCCTCCCGTGGAAGATGATACTCAGTGGGCTTGTCTGTCAATCCCAGGCATCGTCATCTGGGGGCAGATGGCTCCGCGTGCGTTTCCCGTTCACAGAAACCCGGGGCCTCTCGCCAGCGCATGTGGTGACGGGGAGCGTTCCTCCCGGAGAACTGGCCCCCTCAAACCCCGCACTTCATGAATCATTACGGATAATTACACACAGACGAATGTTTTCATCTCCTGTAACTTGTTGACCTCACTTACGGGCATTTGGAACGGCGCTCATTCGGGGTCTGTCTCGTAGATGCCCGAATTAAAGAAGTATGTGCAGAGCAGACGAAGCTTCTGCCTTGGTGGGTGGCAGGTGGCCCTGGGGGCACTGACCTCTGACTTCCTATTCAGGGGTGGCAGTGGTCCCAAGGCCTTTGAGAAGCCCTGGGCTGGAAAGAGAATTTGTGGGTGCTTGTAGCGAGAGCCAGCAGGACTTGAGTCGGCTTCTGTCGGGCCATCCATCTGAGGCTGTGGCCGCCATCGGAGGTCGAGCCCCAGGAAGTGGCTGCCCGAGGCACCTGGTGCAGAGGTAACAAGGGAATACAGACCTTCAGTCCCTCTGTCACCTCCAACCACTATCGCAAACCTGTTGCCCCTCGGATGCTCTGCGAGGCCCCAGGCACTGTGGTGGCTGGTGTTTACCAGATAAGTACATGACGTCATTTAGGGTAGGGGTGTTCTGCGAAGAAAGACAAGGCAGGGAACTGGGAGAGAGTGGCAGGGATGGTACGTTTTTGTTAAATAAAGCGATCAGGGAAAAGTTAGGGAACAAGCTGAGAGACGGAGGGTGGGGCAGGGGTGAGAACAGTCTGGATGGAGGAGTGAGCAGGGCCCCAGGTGGAGGGAAGGCTTCTGCCTTCTGGCCGCTGGAAGGCCGGTGTGCCTTGGGCTGAGTGTGGGGTGGGGAGGGTGGGCATGGCCCGGGCAGGCCCTGCGGCTGGGTCTCACTCCCTCTGGGGAGGGCGGCTGTGGGTGACAACCAGCTTTTCAGTAAGAGTACATCCATCCAGCGAGTGCCAGACACGGTGGGCGAAAGCGGGGCTGCAGTTGTGAGCCCACAAAGCCCATTTGTTCTTGTGTTGTTGTATGTTTATCAGTCACTGTGTCATCGTTGTCAGCCTGCCCCCACCCCCGCCCTGCCCATGTATGTTCCAGTTCTCAGTGCTTCTGACAGCCCCGTGAGGTTTTAAGGAGGCAAAGTTCGGCGACCTGCCCCAGGTTACACAGGCCCCGTGTGGAGTTCGTCTTCCGTGTCCTCTGGCCGGTTCCCCAGTGCTGTGTCCTGGACCCCCACCTAATGGCACCTGCATCTCAGGGGTGTTCTTTTATTTTCTGTCAACCTGGCATAGTGCCCAGTCCCCCAGCACCTGCTGCTCCTGGGCGGTGGGGCTGCAGGGCCAGGGTGCGGGTGGGAGGGGACCGTGCCCTTTTGTCCTGACGTCACTGCTCCCTGCCGTCTCTGGAGGCAAAGCTCCTGCAGGCACATGGCTTGTCTGGGTTGGTGCTTCCAGACCCCGTGTGCCTGTGGGTGAGTGCAGGTCGGGTCCGGGGGCTTGGGGTCCCAGCCACCAGATGGCGAGGAGGAGGTGGGGGGCACTGCTGTTTGCAGTGTCTCTGTCGCTAAAAGTAGAGTGACACCACTTGACGATTCAATCAGCCTTCCCGGTGCGGCACCAGAGGAGGAAGCGCTTCCTGTTTCCTCTGCATTTAGAAGTTTCCTTGATCAGCAAGGACCTGGGTCAGCTTGCCCTTGAAAGGTGGCGACTCCTATTTAGAAGAGTTACGCCCGGTGAACGTGCTGTCTCTTAAGAGCCTGGGAGCAGAGCCATAAACATCTCGCTCACCAGCCCCGCAAGCCGTGTGGGCTCGGTCTGGACGCTCTCAGGGGGTGTTGTAAGGGCGGGAGCCACTCCGCTGTTCGCTGACCGCAGGGCAGACTGGCCTCGGGGGGGCGAGCTGCCTGCTGCCCCCGCTTTGAGGAAGGACAGCACCTGGCCAGAGGGGCGTCCTGCTCAGGGCACAGGCAGGTGGGTGGCAAGGAGCCCCAGAAGCCTCGCTGGTCCCCTCTGCAGCGTCTGCTGTGTCCAGGCTGCCGCAGCGCGGGGCCCTCAGGGGTCAGCAACAGGGGGCCCCGCGTCAATTTTGATGAAAGGCCAGAGCCGGTCAGCTTCCCTGTGATGGGGCCCTGGCTGCCTGCAGAGAGGCAGACTGTGTGGCTAGCCCACGTGCAGCGTCAGCAGTAGCAGGCCCTCTGACCCCGCTGCAAGCTTTCCATCGAGGAGGGCGGGAGGGGAGGAAGGGAGGAGGGGAGGAGGGGCAGAGGGGCGGCCCCGCCCCGGATTGCTGAGCCCAGGATGGGTTTCGCACCAAGGCCCTGGCTGATCCCCAGGAGGCTGGAATGAGGCCCTGGGGGTCCCTTCCTTTGGGGTTTGGCTTCCGGTAGGAGAATCAGGGTGACACTTGAATGTCCCTCAGCAGTCCCATCTAGGGACAGTCCCTCAGGGGGGCGCACTGTGGCTCTGACCCAAGAGAGAAATTCGGGTTTCCGGTATTTCGGGTAAGCTGCTGTAGCTTTGGTCGTAGGCTGGTTTCCTAACTCCGTGGGCACAGAATGCGGCCAGGAGTGGGGGTCGGATCCGGGAGACCCGCAGGTGTCCCTGAGCGGTCATTGCTGAAGTTGTGCCCCAGCACTAACCATGCTTCCGTCGCTCTTGACCGCTGCTGAGGCCTGGGCTTTTGCTGGGAAACTTTCTGTGCCCATTACGTTAGTACTCGAGGGGGAGGGGGGGAATGCATCAGTGTGTGTGTGTGTGTGTGTGTGGGAGCAGGGGCATGATGAGAAAACCAGTGTCCTGGGGAATAGTGAGCTCACCAAGGTCAAGACTCTTGAAACCCGAGGAAGGTGACTCCTGTGTCGTCCTCCCAGAAACTCGAGTGAGAGCCGGGCCCAGCCCGCTGAGGGAGCCGTCCTTCACGCCAGTCAGGCCTGTTCTGGGGAACAGCAAGGCCTCGGTAATTTCTCAGCATTTGAGAAAATTATCATTTGATTAAGGCATCTCATCTGCAGAAGTGGTTTGAGGTCTGAGGCCAGACACAGCCTTGAACGAGCGTCTGAGCCATTGGAAAGGGCTGTGCGAACCAAACTTAATCAGGAGTTCGGGCTGATGGACTCGGGAGGGAGGCAGGGCGCATTCATTTTGTTAATAATGAACCTGAACTTGGGGAAGAGAGAGCAGATGGAAAGAGGAGAACACAGACTTCATTACATTTCATTTCTTCTGCATGAAGTGTAGTGTGCCACAATGTAACGAGATGATCCATCCTCGCCATCTGCTTTTGTCTAAACAAGTTCAGGTTCTGCGCAAACGTGATGAATTTTCACCTTGTGACTTGCTGCCTGCATCGTGCGTGGCGTGCTCGGCGTGCAGGAACCGGCAGGCCCGAGATGCCCTCTCGGAAGCCCGGTGGCTGCCCCCCAGGCCCGCACACAGTGTCAGCGGCACCGAGGGGGAGGGGAGTGGCCGGGCACCGGCTGGCAGAGAAGGAGGGTGGCCTGGACTTGGGGCGTGGGGCCTGTGTAGCCGGACAGGGAGTGAGACAGAAACGCATGGGGCTCCGCTCCCTCCTCCGCGACCCCTCACGTACCTGCCTGCACGTCTCTCCAAGCGAAGGGCTCTGCACCGGGAACGCCAGCTCTTCCATCAATACATTCCTGAGCCTCAGACCCCGTTACTTTGCAAGGATCACTTGTGTCCAAGTGTCTTCTTCAGCAGCTGAGGACACGTTTAGCTCTCTTCTCCTTGAACTTTGGCGGCCCGTTTCCTCCGTGAGGTCAACCCCGCACTCAGTTACGGGGTCCCTGCGGTGTTTCTGCCGAGTGAGATGGTGGGCCCCTTCTCTGTCCTTCCAGTGACGAACGGTTGCTGACGGCCCTCCTAGTGGTGGTGTCCGGGCCTCACTGTCATGGGGGTTAAAGGGCGAGCAGAGTGGGCGTGGTCCTCAGGCCTTGGAGCGGGAGGGCTAGTAAGGAAGACACATTAAATAGGATTCACAGCCCCAAATAGGTGATTACGGTGCTGGTTAATTTTACGTCAGCTTACCTAGTCTAAGGGACGCCTAGAGAGCTGGTAGACGTGAATTCTGGGGGTGTCTGGGAGGGTGTTTCCAGAAGATGTGAGCATTTGAATGGGTGGACCACATCAAGCAGCTGACCCTCCCCCATGTGGGGCATCGTCCAATCCTTTGAGGGCCTGAGGAGAGCAGAAAGGCGTGGGAGGAGCGATCTCCGCTCTCTCTGTGAGACCAAGACCTGCTCCTGGCCTTGGACTTGGGTGTACCCGTTGCTCAGGTGCCCAGACTGAGCCTGGAGCCTAAGCGCCTACTCCCAGGTCTCGCCCTGGCTTTGCTTCTTGGCAGAGCCCCGACTGGGGCCGTCACCAAGTTACTAAGTGTCAGATTTAAGCCCATGTTACTGGGACATAATTTAATACAGTCAAATTCACACATTTTGAGTGTACAAGTCAACGACTTTTGACACTCGGAACCACCATGCTGTTAGGATGGAGTGCATTCCCGCTTCCCTCACCGGTTCCCAGTCTCCCTCTGCCCAAACCCTGCCCACCTGCCGACCTCCACGGCTCTGACCTGCCCCTAGCGGCCAGCGGTGGTTGTTACCTCCCTGCAGAATTTCGCATGAATGGAATAACACAGTATTTACTCTTTGGTGTGTGGCTTCTTTCACTCAATCTAACGTCTACGAGATTCTTCAGTGCTGTGTTTACGAGCAGTTTTTCCTTTATGTTGCTGAACACATTCGTGGAGGTAGACGTGGGGTTGTTTATAGCTGGTGAGGAAGCTGCATGAATATTTACAGCCCAGGCATACATTTTTATTACTCTTGAATAAATACCTCGGAGTGGGGTTGCCGGGCTGCATGGAAAGTGTGTGTTTAACTGTGTGCGAACCCACCACAGCGCTTCCAAACGGATCACAGACTTAGACATAAGAGCTACAGCTATAAAAATTCCACAAGGCAACAGGAGAGAGATTCCATGACCTTGGAACAGACAAGGATTTCTTAGACACATTTCGCTCTGACACAAAATATTGTGCAAAAGCCTCACAAATTGGACTTTATCAAAATTAAAAATGTCTACTTTTCAAAAAAAAAACATGGAAATTTATAAAGGCAAGTCACAGATTGTGAGAAAATATATGTGAAATGTACTTGGCAAAGAACTTGCATCTAGAATAGATAAGGAACTCTCACAAGTCAATAATAAGGAAACAACTAAAAAAACAAGGCAAAATATTTGAACGAACACTACATAGGAATGACCAAAAAGCACATGGAAATCTGTTGCCTATTATTAATCTTCAGGGACATGCAGATCAAACCCACAGTGATTTACCTCTTCTCACCCACCAGAAGATGTTCGAGAGAAAGGAAGTCCCAAGGGCAGTGAGCCTCAGAGTCGAGCGAACACGCTGGAGACGCGCCGGACAGTGGTTTGTCGCTGAGATTCGCCCTTACGGTACAACCCAGCACGTCCCCGCTCTGGTCACCCCCCCCCCCACCTGGGAGAAGCACAGGCTTGCTCCCCACAGATGCTCCCGGCAGCTTCCTTCATAAGAGTCCAAACTGGACGCCGTCGAAGTGCCATCGCCCCAGAGCAGACACGCACGTCATCCCACTGTGGGGGGACAGCACTCAGCAAGGACAAGGCGCACATGTCACAGACCTTACGTCAAGAGGAAAAAGAACGCGTGTGCCTTGGCAACCAGGGGGAAGTTCGTAGTGACAGAAACAGATGGGTGACTCTCCGGGGCTGCGGGTGGCGGGAGGCTTGCGGCCAGGGGTTGGAGGGCCCTGTCTGGGGTGATGCTGACGCTCGTTCTTGGCTGCGTGGTGACGAGGGCGTTGCCTTCGCCGGCGCACGGACCCACTGGAGGTGGGCGCAGCCTGTTGAATCTATGTTGTATGGCGGTAACGTCGAGCAGAACCTTCCGGAAGGCACCCCCCTCCTTCCCTCTGTCTCCCCAGGGAAGTTCCTGCGGTGGCAACCGCTTGCCCGGTGGGAGCCCGCTGGGGCGCGGGTGGTGTGGCACTACAGCAGCCGCAGAAAACAAAACAAAACGAAGTGCGGGTTCACGGGACACTTGCGTTTGTTTGCGGAGAAACACAGGTCTGCCGCTGGGGCGACACTGCTGTGTGGACGTCCCTTGTGATTGTCAAGCAGCAGAAAGCGCGGGGCTCAGTCCGCAGCTTGTTGAACCTGGGACAGCCGCGCCCAGGTTTCATGTCTTCCTCGTGTGACCCGTTAAGCGTCCCCTTTAATCTGCAGAGCAGGCTCGCATGATGACCTGGCTCCTCTGGGGTGAAAGCTGAGAACCACCTCCAACTTAGTACCTACCGATCTGGCCCTCTCTCCTAGGACAGCTGGAGTCTTCCCCTGGGGCATCCCGAGGACCGGGAATGGCAGTCCATCTCAGTTAGAGTGACATGTCTACTCCGGAGATGCTGTGACTGGGCCGATGCTGGGCCCTCCCTCCACAGGGCCAGTCCGTCCTGCTCTGAGCGGAGTGGGTCACAGGAGAGCTCGACACGCCATCCTTCCTCCACAGCAGATACTCCACTGTGAGCAAAGCTGTTTCCTTGACCACACGTGCCTTCCGGTCAGGGGCAGGGGCAGCAGAGCTGTGGGGACACCTATCGCAGAGGACTGTGGCCACTGGCAGTGACCGGAAGTTACTGGAGCAGAGACAAGCAGAGCAGAGTCACCCACTGAGTGTCCTGGGTCACTTGGACCCAGGCATCTGATCCTCGTAGTTGATTTGAATGGGTAAGACATTCAACACAGCCTGCAGAGGGGTCCACGCCCTGGTGTGGGCAGGGGCCCCAGACCTGGAAGCAGAGAGGACTCAGCACCCCTGCACTCTGCCGGGGCTCAGGTCTGGTGATGGCTGTCGGACAAGCCACCGAGCTCTTGCGGTGGGCGCCCTTGCTTCCGAGGTCAAACCTGATGCTGGCGCCCCGTTTCCCTGTTCCTGTTGCCCCATGTTGGGATTTCTCGGTCTTTGTTTACCGCCCAAGTGGGAATGAAACCTAGGAATCCCCAGAGAACCCACTGAGGTGACGAGTATGAAGGAGGCACAACGGCTTCACTGAGGAGCTGGTGGGACGGAGGAAGGGGTTCATTGCCCATGCCGCACCTAAGGGACCAGGTACATCTGAGCAAGCATATGTGTGAGTATGTGGGTTTAAAGATCCTCCCCGCCGTCCCCAGAACCCGCACCCCTCTCCTTCCTCCAGGCACTTCCACAGCCCAGCAGTTCCGCCTAACCCCCCCACCCCCCACGCCCTCGCTGGCCCAGGCTCACCTAGGCACTCAGCGCACCAGGGGCCTCCCCGGCGCTCTCTCTCAGAAGGCAGCAGCTCGGCTGTCCTCTTCAGTGTTTCCTTGCTCGAGCGCACGTCGGAGAGCTCCTTTGAATCTCCACGTTCCATCGGTTGTAAGACCGGCATTTTTCTGTGGTTAACGTCTCTGAAGTTCGAATTGCTACTTCCAGTAGAAGAAATCTTAATGAATATAAATGACCACATTTTTCTTCCTTAGCATCTTAGATTTGATTCAACATGGCATTTCTTCCAGCTAAACACAGGGCAATTTCTCTCCAAGAGCAATTTCATTATGATAAACTTATTATGTTAAATTTTCTCTGTCTCAAAACAAAAATATCTCAAAGTCCCTGGGATTCTGAGGCCCGGTTAACAAATAATGGGCGCAGGTGTGCCCAGCCCTGCTCCTGACTCACTGTCGCTCTTCCCAGAGAGGACAGAGATGGACAGCAAGGACCGGGGACAGGAAATCGTCTGTGTAAGTGTGTGTTACGCAGGAAGAAGTCGTCAGTGGGATTGGGACTCACCCGACAGAGGTGATGGCCCAGGTGTGCTCCAAAGACTGACCACTCCAGCGTCTCCTGGCGGGTGGTTTGATCGTGCGGCTTTCTGGGCCATATTGCAGCTCGCCTTTGTCACGTGTCCAGAGGTGGGGCTCTAGCATCTGTATCGAGGACAAACTCCCCAGGAAGTTTTTGTTCAAAACAAGAGGACTGCTTTTGGGGCAAGAAGAATACCAGTCACAGACCAGGGACTTTCATTTCCATTTGCCAAGATTTAAAACTCTCAAAGACCCTTTAAAAAATAGTCCTCACCTGATGACATGCTAATTGATTTCAGAGAGGGGGAAGGGGCGGGGGCAGAGAGAGAGACATCAATGGGTTGCATCCCATATATGCCCTGACGGGGGATGGAACCCGTGACCTTTTGGTGTCTGGGATGATGTGCCAGCCAGCTGAGCCTCCAGCCAGGGCTCAAAGACCCTTTAAAGATGTGCGTTGGTGTGGTGTTTGCTGTGGGTAAACAGAGGCACAGAGAGCCTGAGTGCCCGAGTCACCCCCCGGGAAGTGGGGGAGGCTGGATGTGAACCCACCTACCTGACTCCGGAGTTTTCTAAGCCCCATCCTGTCTGCAGGGAGCGCAGAATATAATTGACACAGCCTTATTTGGAACACAACCGGACAAAGTCCACAGCGTCCGACGTGCCCGCTCCCTTCACCCAGCAATTTCATTTCAAGGAGCTACACTCCCGAAAGGCTCAGGCGTCGATGCAGAGACACACGCAGGCATGAATATTCAAGGAGTACTGCCTGTAGCAGCAAAAAGTCATCAGAAATAACCTGTAGGCCCATCAATAAGAGGAAGGTCAAATGATGGTAACTTCCCTTCTACGGGATACAGTGTAGCAGTTAAAAAAAGATGGTACATCTGTTTATAACAGCGTGGAACTCCCTCTAGGACGTCTGAGGAAATGGAAAAGGTGAACTTAAGTACAAAAATGTAGAGAAGGCTGCAGTGTGTGTAGAACAAAAACAGACTTCTATGTGTTTATGTTTCAAATATGAAGGCATAGAAAAATATCTAGCAAGTTATTTACTAAGTTGCGAATAGCGGTTCTCTTTCAGGAGGTGAGCAGTAGGTGTTTCAAGTGGATGGAGTGGAAATGAATTTAATATTTATTTATTGAATGCTTTGTCCTATATCTACACGGTGTTAATTTTTACCATGAGAATTCAGGTATTTGGAAAACTTTTAAATTAAAAAAAGGCCAATTGTGTAGTAAACTGCTCACACGCGTCCTGAGGTGAAGCACAGGCGTGGCCGCCGGCCGGAGGCTCTGCGGCGTAGCTCCTGTACAGTGTCTCTGTTGTTTCTCGTTGCGAATTATGTTCTCTGCCTAATGGGTAGCTTGTTTTGGGGTTTTTTTTTTGAATCTCAAATCAGAACTGTGAAGTATAAAATTATAACTCAGCAGAACTGACAAGTTCAACCTGCGTTGGTGAAATGTCCCTATTAATGGTGATGTTTTTGTTGTTGGAAACTAGTCATAGCTCATTTTATGCATAGTTGCTCCCAAATTTTAATAAAGAGCCCATAATATCTGCTGTTTACCAAGGGAATTTAAGAAATCTCATCAAAATGCACACAAAAGAGCACAGATGAATTGCACGCGGCGAACGGTCACATTGTTCTGGGCATATTAATGGGGAGTGACAACTCTTCTGGAAATTGCTGTCCCACGTGGTCCTGAAAAAGCCACATCGACTCCCAGCAGGGCATTTCAGTGCCCTGCCCTTTGTCTCGGAGAGGTCTTCCAAAGGGGCCTACACTTGCAGGCTTTGTGCCATAAATCACCTGGTTCTCAATAAGGAGCAGGCTCACCGAGGGGGCTACACGGAGGGGCTTTCAGCAGTGTTTCTCACTTACCCTGGGGCAGTGGATGAAACAGAAACTGACCCTCCACCCCAGCGACTCACCGACTCAGCGTACCCTCCTTGATGAATTGTCTCATTGGCGTTAACCCTCTACCTTCCTGTCTAGTGCCGCCAGCCTGCGACAGGGAATGGGGTGCACCCACTACCAGCTGTGGGACCATGTCTGAGTCACCATCCACTCTGACCCCCATTTAGAAAACAAAGGAGGTGCCCAAAGGTCAGTTTGCCCGCCTTCATTCTGGAATTAAGAATGTGTAGCGTCTCCCGTAAAAAGGTCAGTGGGCTGGTCTTGGGACTTGCTTTAACCTGCAGAACTTGGTGGAAGTGACACTGTGCCAGTTCCGCGCCTGAGCCTCCAGAGACCTCGAGTGCTTCCACCGTCTCTTTTGGAACCACGCAGGTTTCCATGGGAACAGGCCCACGCCACCCTGCAGGAGAGTGAGAGGCCGTGTGGAGCAGAGAGGAGCCCGTGGAGCAGAACCCGCAGGAGTAAGCTCACCCGGGGGAGGAGGCCCCCAGCGGGGCCTGTTTTAAATGGTCAGCCTGCAGAGAGGCATTAAATAAGGGGTGGTTATTTCCAGCCGTAGGTTAGGGGTGGCTGGTCACACGGCGACAGCTGATTGGCACAGTGACCAATACAGAGACGAGCAGAAGCAGTGTGAAGGCACCAGGCGGAGGCCGTAGTCTGTGACTTCCCCTGCAAAGACCAGCGATGCCTTTGCACCGATTCCTAACGTGTAGCACTGAGTAGAAAAACGTCCCAATAGAAAGAAGGCTCCTTAAAGATCAAAAGATGGACAAGACATGTTTTGGGTGAGGGAATGATAAAATACACACTCATATTAATTGGCACGACATCTTTGAAGGGTAATTCGGCGATACCCATCAATTTAAATGTGAATACAAATGTTCCCAGGCATTCCTAGGAATTTGTCCTACAGATATACTTCACAAGTGATGTATGTGTAAGGATGTTCACTGAAGCAAGAAGCTGGAAACCATGTACATTTAAGAAGGACCTGGCCCTGCCTGGTGTGGCTCAGTGGATTGAGTGCTGGCCTGAGAACCAAAGGGTCACTGGTTCGATTCCTGTGCAGAGACAGGTCAGAAGCCGGTTTGCGTAGCATCACAGAGGGTCCTGGCTGGCTGTCTGTGACCGGGACGCTGGCAGGTAGAACTGAATTCCGGTCGGCTGCGCTGTGCTTGACCGAGGGAGCCTGTATGCCTTCAGAATGGCCATGCGTCCTACTCTGTCGCTTTTGGGGAAAATGGTTACAGTTCTGCAATGCAGCAGCCATTTCCCAGGTCGTGACGCACCATGGGAGTAAGTCGGTGCATGTGTCAGACAGAGAGACAGAGGTGGAGGGAGAGGTGAGAAATGGCCCGTGGGTGACCTTTCACCTCTGACCCTGGGAAGCAGTCTCTCCCGAGGACAGGTCTGAGGAGGGTCTTGTTTGAACGGCCACTCTGCTTCCAGAGTGGTGTCCTTCCCTGCCCCCTTGGAGAAGCAGGAGAACTTTCTCTGACGTGTATTGTGCGACTCCGGCTGTGGCCCCCTCCCCATGATGGGGTCCCCTGGCGTTTTCAGCTCCCCGTCCCTGGACGCTTCCCTGACCCCACACGGTCCATGCTGGCCTGGTGCCCCCCGTCCCCGGAATGAGGTGTGCGCAGCCAGGGCCCCCACTTTCAGCTGTGATTCACGAGTTCCCAGGTGGGGAGGAGTAGCTGTTGGGGCCGCACTGACTCAGCAACTGACGCCTCCCACAGCCCGTGCTGGGCCCGGCCCACCGGCCTCCCTGTGCTGCTCCACGTCCCCTCCCCTCCCCTCCCCTCCGTGCCTGGGCCCACCGTCCCTCCTTCACTTTGTGGGAGTCTGGCCTGGAAGCGTGGAAACAAGGAGGTCCAGGGTCAAAGACACAGACGGGCTCATCCTCTGCTACTGGTATGTGTGTGCGCTTGTGTGTGCGTGGGCACGTGTGTGTGGGGGGGCACGTGTGTGTGCGCACCCATAGGGGCAGAGAGACAGAGCAGGTGAGTCAGCGAGCCCCCGAGTCTGCCCCCTCGAGTGGCTCTCTGGGCCGCAGGCTGTCCTGGGTCAAACGCCCGTGGTCCCCTCAGGACCTGGTCTCTTCTGGGAGGTGCCCCACTGCGCACATTGGGAAAAGAGCACTTCCTGTGCCCACCACTCACCCTGGAAGCTCAGGGCTCCACACCTTTCTCCGCCTTCCCTCTCTTCCCCCACCCCAGCCAGGGACAGGCAGCTGATGGACGCTGGTCAGTCCACAGGTCCCCCGTCTGACCCTGCCAGCCGGTCAGTCAGTGGGGGAAAGCCGGGCCCACTGCAGGGGGGTCCTTGCCTGCGCTGTTGGGCAGGTGGGCCCGCTGCCCCTGCTGCTGACCTTGGTCCTGCCCCCCCCCACCCTCCCCCACTGATCCTTGGAATCCCCACACCCTTTCAGTCTGTTCCCTTTTAGCCTAAGACAGCCGTGTCTGGGGATTTGTTTGCGTTTGCAACCAGCAGTCCGCCTTGATACCGGCCAGCACTCCAGCTGCTGCAAGGGCCAGCTTAGAACCACCTTTCCAAAGATGAGGTCACAGGCCTGGCAGCTGGCCAGGTGAGGGGTGGGTGCCGTCGGGCTCAGCTGGAGGTGGACGCCCGCCCAGTGTGGTTGGGACAGCGTTTCCCACAGTTCGGCCCACGGCCTCTTCCGCTCACCCCCGCTCCAGGCCTGCCTCCCCCGAGGCGGGGCCACGGACCCAGGCATGGATGTGGTGTTGGCTTTGGGGGCTGGCTTAGTGTTTAAAAAAACATTTAAATTGTGACCCAAGTAGAAATTGCGAACAAAAATTTCGCTTTTCTGGGCAGACGGGAAGATCTGTACTCCTGGGTCCCTTTCCAGCGGGCGGGGGTGGACTGGCCGAGTGAAGCGCCAGCTGCCCCTTCTCCAGGGGTCGAGTTTCTTCACTCCTTTATTTAACCCCCTGCTGGTGCTCACATCCACCGTCCTGATGTCAGTGTGGGGTCCCGACCCCCAGTTCTTTAGAGGAGGTCCCCACGACCCCTTCCTCTTGTCGTTCCCCCTCCCAGGCCACCAGGGTGAACCCCTGAGGGCCAGCTTTGTTTCTTCCTAGGGAAGACCCACCCCCACGGCTTTGTAGATACAAAAACAGTGTTTAAAGGGGTCCCCGAGAGTAGAGCAACAGCCCCCCATTTCTTGTCCTTCCTCTCTGGTCCTGACTGGGAAGGGACAGGATTTGAAAATTCAAAGAGAAGCCGCTTCCCATCTATTTCGAACGGCAGATGTGGGAGAAGGACCATCCCCCGACCCTGCTGCCAGTGCTTTCTGCCTGTTTCGTTTTTTGAACAGCAAGGAAGGGTGGGATTTTAATAATGTCTCCGTGGAATGGCTTTCTTCATGCATGAATTATTTCTCATTTAAAGGCGGTGGGAGACACTTCCTCCTGCTCCTTCTTTTTTTTTCCTGTGGAAAATGATGACTTTTCATTGCCAGACTCGTCACTGTCAGAGCCCATGAAGCTGACAGGTGAGCCTGCCTTCCCACGGAGTCCCCCATCCCCACCCCGCGGCTGGCTCGGCTTGTCCCGACCCATTGGGATGGCGGGCGGCTGCCGGGCAGAGTAGCGGGAGAGGTCTAGTCGCAAGGCTGTGACCGCTAACCCCCACCCCCAGCCCCTGGTGACTGAGCACCATTCTCCTCTCTGTTTCTGCAAGTGTGGTCTTTTCAGGTTCCCTGCACAAGTGAGGTTATTGGTATTTGTCTTTCTCTGTCTGGCTTACCATCTGTCACCGTAACACGCTCCAGCCATCCAGTTTCTTGCAAATAGTGCGATTCCTTCTTTTTCAGCTGAATAATATTCCACTCTGTGTGTGGGTGTGTGTCTGTGTGTGTGACATCGTCTTTACCCATTTATCTGTTACACTTCAAAGTTGCTAGGAGACTAGAACTTAAATGTTCTCACCACAGAAATGAAAGATAATCATGTGACGTGGCAGAGGTGGCAGCTAATGCTACAGTCGCCACACTGCAACATGTAAATGTAGCGAAGCAGCACATTCTACACCTGCAACTTACAATTGAAATAACGTAAAAAAAAAATGGAAACATTTGAGGCTCCTAGAGTTTTCGTGACTTGGTGACTTGCCAAGGATTGAACAGCCTCAAACAGGGCTTTGCACCCAGGCCCCAAGAACCGCTTTGCCGTCTGCTTTCCTGAGGCCTCTCGGGCATAGTCCCCAAGTGTGGACTCATGTCCTTGGGGGCCCCCGAAATCATTTCAGGAATCATGGACAAATCCTTTTCTGCATTTAGTGGTGTGCTCTTACTACAATCTGTGCGAGAAAAATATTTTTAAAACACACCAAACACAGAATTTTGTGACAACTATTACTTGGACCAAGGTCAAAATTTACTTCAGTGAAACAAGCGAGATGATTTTTAAAAATTATGCGAACAGGAGGAGAGGCAGCGCTCGGGGATGGCAAGGGCTGTTTGGATGGGCTGTGGACGGCGGGCTTGGGGAGCAGAGTGGTCCCGAGTCCATGTGAAAGAACGGGCTTTCGTGTGCCGGGTGCCAACACAGTGAGGCCACCGGTCCTTCTCTGACGGCTGTCCCCTCCCTGTCCCCAGCTCCTTTTCCCAGTGACATGAGCTGTGTCCCCCTAGCATGGCCTTGGCCCACGGTGGCCACAGCTAGCTGGCCCAGTCCGCTGCCTCCCAGTTGCTTAAACAGCAGAAATGTATTCCCCGCCATTCGGAAGCTTAGTAATTCCAAGATCAAGGCGCTGGCCAGTGTGGCTCCCAGTGAGGATTCTCTTCCGGCTTTGCCAGACGGCTGCCCTCCTGCTGCGTCCTCTCGTGGCCTTCCTGTGTCTCCTATTCCAGGGGCACCAGTCCCATTTGTGGAGGCTCAGCCCTCCTAACCTGATCCCCCTAGAGGCCCCGCCTCCAAATGCCGTCACGCTGGGGGTCAGGTTTCAGAGTATGAATGGTTGGGGGGGGACAGAAGCATCCAGGGCACAGCAGAGCCCGCGGACTTGGCTGTCAGCAAAGCCGTTCAGTTAACAGCCTGGAAGGGAGCTCCCCCTCGGTGCCAGGCTGGGCTGGGCACTGGGGACACAGACAGGGAGCCACGCTCTGTGCCAGGAGCTCAGCGGAGAAGGCAGGCCTGTTAGAAGCCAACCATGATGCCAAGTGACAAGTGCTCGGGTGAGACCATTTCCTCCTGTGGAGGGTGGGGCGCGTCCTCAGGGAAAGACGGACAACAGGGTGACGTTGGAAGTCAGGGGCGATGGAAACTTTGCCAGGCGCACCAGGGGACACCGGCCCTGACCACTCTCGCTATCCCGGGAGAGAGGCTCTGTCTGGTTGGCTGAGCTTCAGTCACAAGCCAGATCGTATTCTGGGAGAGGAGGGGAGGAGGCAGAAGGGGCTTCTGGGGACTCCTCCAGGTTCTATGTTGAAGGCAGAAGGGCAGGGACCCAGAAGTCCATCCTGGCGAGATTCAGCCCCGGGGGCAGAGGCGGCGGGTGCTGGGCTCACGGACAGCAGGCGAGATGTCCCCACTGGGTTACTTTCTGACACCTGATGTTCCCCTCTGATCCCAAGCAGCTGCAGACCTGGGGGGCAGTCCAAGGAGAGCGGACTAGGGGCCAGACGTGGGCCATCGCTCAGTCTGCCCTGTGCTCGGTCTCCTTGTCTGTGTCAGGGAGGTAAATCGTGACCTCTCTGAAGGGCTTTGCCTCAGCTGGGCCCACAGTGACCCCTATAAATGGCAGCCGCTGCGTCATTTCTCACAAAGGAGCAGCACACGCCCTCTCTCCCTTCACCCCCACGGGACCTCTGTCCTTCCTTCCTGACCATGCTGAGTCACCGGCTATCCGAAAAGGACAGGCACACTTAGTCCCAGGCGTGCGAACTAGGTGTGAGCTACAGATCCGCAGAGTACACTAGGAAGGGAGCGTGCCCCGCCCGCCCCAGGAGGGGGAGATGGCCAGGTCCCAGAATTTTGGGAGGAGGAGGGGCTCCTGTTTCACATCCAGGCGACAGGTCGGAGCACAGATCCCCTCAGGCCCCCTCCCCCTCCCAGGACGCCAGGCACCATGGCCATTCTGAGCCGCAGTTCTGCCCCCGGTTACCTTCCTCTCCTTTCATGTCTCAGCTTTTCTGTTCTTTAAACAGACCTCTGTTCTTTTTCTGTTTTTAATGGGTTTTTTTCTCCCTACTGGTAGTGGGGTGAGTTCGAGAGGCCTGCCATCCTCAGAATTGCCTGGCTGTGAGACTGCATTCCAAACCCTCTCATGGCGCTTTAATGTCGGGCGCAAAGCGGAAGCCTTCCCCACGTCTTTATCACATGCTTGAAAGGGCAAAGCGGCCTTGTCACGGGCGGCTGTGCTGGGCTCAGAGCTTTGCCACAATCCGTCTCGTCGCCGGCGGACTTTTCACTCGGCGGCGTGCGCACTGCAGCCTCCTGGGGACCCCCCCCCCCCACCTTTGGTTAAGAGAGAGGTTTGATTTCCCTGCAGATAATTACTCCCTTTCTTGCCGTGACCCTTGGATCAAAGAGCATCAACAAGTTCAGATACTGTGTCTTTTTCTCTTTTGCTGGATTGGAATGCTAGAAATAGGTTGGATGAGACCAATTCTTTGAAAGAGCGTGGCTTGGACTCCAATGCCAAGGCCAAGGTGGTTAGTGTCTGGGGGGACCGCCGTGTGGTGTGGCCGGCCCATTGCTCATGGCAGCGCTCCTCTGCAGAGCTCGGGTGAAGGCCCCACGCCCTCCGTGTAGCGAAACTCCACTCAAACACTGCCGTCCTTATTCCGTCGTCTTCCCGCCCCTTGGAGCGTCTTGCCTGTCTTTTTACAGGCTTCTTGTACCCGTGACATACTGAGGAAGCTCGGGCTTAGTCCCATCCCTTTCCACTCTCATTCTTTGGTCCCCCCCATGGGTGTCATCCACGCCCATGACTTCAGGTGCCTCTGGTGGGCTGATGGCTCACCCACTCGAGTTCTGAGAGCCTGGCCCCATCCTGTGTGGCTCAGAGACGCACACCCCTGCCTCCCTCATGTTGCCATGGGGACTGTTCAAATCTGAATGCGGGATTCTCCCTCAGACACCACCTCCGTGAACAGGGGCCCCACCCACCAGCCTTCCAACAAAAACCACAGGGTCTTCCTGGACACACGCTTTCCCCGCCCTGTCCTGGGCAAGCTCTCGTTAATCCCTGCAATTCAGCCACGCAAGCAGCTCCTGTGGACCCACGTGTTGGCTCCCCACCCCCTGCCGTCTTTCTGGCTGACAGTACCCTGTGCACACCCAATCTGGTTTTCCTGTTGCAGGCTTTCTGAAAAGTGACTCTAATCCTGTTACCTTCTGCCACAAACCTTCAGAGCTTCCCGGCTGATCTTAATAGAGGAACCCCAGTCCTCGACATGTCCACGAGGCCATTCCTGGCCACCCGTCCTGGCTCACCCTCCCGTGGCCTGTCTGTGGCACCGGCACAGCGAGGCGTGCACACGCCCTTTGTGCTGCCTCCCGCACCTGCCCCTGTGGGTGCTGTCACCGCCCCCGCCTCTCCTTCGCGGCACTTCCCACAATGATCCGTGGGAGTCGCTCACAACTTGGCTCTGATCCACGAAGGCATGGAGGGTGCTGCTCTCGGCTCCTTAGCTGTGGCGCCCAGCACGGTAACCATACACACAGTGGGTGCCCACTAATATCTTTAAATGCGTAAGTAATGCCATTTGAGAGTCAAACCAGATGAGCATCCACGGGAACTCGAATTCCAAAGAGAAACAGGGGGGAGGGACTGCTTACCTGAGGTCTGGTTCAGGGCTGGGGAACACTGGTTGCTGCTTTTCCTTGTGAGGGTCTTTGGAGTGTGCCCCACATCAGCCTGTGCCCAGGGGGTCTTCCTCGATTGATTGTACAAGGGCGTCTGCGATGAGAAGGAACGTTCTGTGCAGGGGGTTGGTGTGGGAGGCTGTTCTGTTCGTTGCTACTTGTTTGGTTCTGGGTCCCATCCCTGGGCTCCCTGACTTCTAGGCACTGAGTCTTTTGGGACGCTGGGACAAAGAAACAGGAAATCAAGAGCTTTAGAGTCAGCGCTTCTGATTGCTGGGTGGGGGGCCTCCAGCATGCCTCTTACCTCTCCCAACCCAGGTGTCTTATTCTGTGAAGGGAGGAGCACAAGACCAAGGTGTTCCTGTGGATTCGGGGAGACCTGGGAGGTGGGGGGCAGCACACAGTGAGCAGAGGGTCTCTGCAGCCCAGACACTGAGGAGGGCCGTGTGGGTTCTGAGAAGGGGCAAGGTGGGAGCAGGCAAATGGGAGCCACAGAGGAAGGGGCCTGGGATGTGGTGGGGGGTGGTGGTGTAGAACGGAAAAGAGGAGGAACAGGAGGAAGGGAGGAGAGGCAGGTTTCAGGGGGCAAAGGCACCAGGCAGGCGGGCAGCTTGGCTCGGGCGGGACAGGCGTGGCACGGGGAGCCCAGCGACCAGCCCGCAGAAGCTGAGTTCGTGCTCTGGTGCCTGAGTCGGTCCATTAGCAAAGGAGGAACCTCATGTTTCTTGCGACATCTCTTTACCAAAAATAAAGACGTAAACCAGATTGGCCGTGTGCAGTTGGGCCTTGGGTATATTAAGTGTTTTCATAATGCAAACAAGAGTAAATTGCTTGGGATTTATGCTAAGTATTTTAGTACTTGGTTTTCACAAGCAAAAGAGGAAAGCGCACTGGTTTTGGTGACTAGCGAAGTCACGATAACATGGTGTCATTGACCAGTCACAACCTCAGCTCCCACGTCTTTAAAATGGAATTGAAAGGCCATGTAGCAATGATACGAAGCTTCCGAAGGAATTGAGAGGCTCACCCACTGAACACTCTGCTGTGTGCTCTCCAGGAATCGGACGTCAGCCCCTGAGGTAGGGTGGCCCCTGCCCCCATCTTCCCTGGGAGGCCCGGAGGGGTTCAGACAACACCCCGCAGCCCGTGAAGCGGGGCCGCCCCCTTGCCCCCTCACAGGTCAGGGCACTCCAGGAGCACGGCCCGCTCCCTGGCTGGCACCGAGCCCGCAGGGCACGTTGCTTCGCTCCCACTGGTGTGTAATTAGCTCAGTGATTTACCACATGCTGTTCCATAGTTGTTCCAGGTGCTCCTCTTTTCATCCGGTAACAATGGGAAACAGATTTCTTTAAAAAGGAAGGGGATTCTAGCTTGTGTGTCTTTGTAGCTCTCACGGTAGACTGCGAGTTTCTCAATAGAAAAATTTAAAACGGACTGCATAAATGCTCACTCGTTAAAGAAACGCAGGATTTAATTTTGAAAAGCAAATGTCAAACATGGCTGATTGGCTTTTATAGCTCCTTATTTATTTTGCCCCACTGGATGCTGAAAGAGGATTCGAGGAGGATTATAAAAGTGTGAGAGATTCAACAGGATAAGAGCAAACAAGTGAGAAGCCCGGAGAGCAGGGGAAGTACGATAAAACCAGGGGTGTTTGTTTCTCTGCCATTTCTTGATAGAAATTTGTCAGCAAATAGTCAAGATGAAACCCAGAAAATGTGCCAGGAACTGAAACTTATGTCTGTGGGCTGTTCCTCGCATTCTGATGAGACACCCCTGGAAAGTCAAAGGGAGAGCGAGGTTTTAGGGTGGCGGGGGGATCAGCGAGGCTCTGGGGCTTTGCCTGGTCTGGCGCCCAGGACAACGCCACCAGGCTTTGCCTGAGACCAGGGCGGCCGGCCTCACTTTATAACCAGTGCCTTTGCCCAGTGGACAGGACCTCGTCCCCTGACTCACCCACCACCCCAGACCTCGGCTCATTCCTACTTGCACCTCGGCTCCGCGATCTGGCCACATGTCTGGAAGCCTTGAAGAGTCCGGTGAATCGCCCTCTTCTTTCCTGGACGTAGAATCAGCCCAGAACGGCACACGAGGTCCCTGTGGAGTCCGGGGGTGGTAGAGGGAGGTTGAACCGTCACCTGTAGGGCCACATACCCGTTCCGTCTAATGCAGCCTCTCTGCAGAGCGACCTCAGCATCAGCAGTTCTCCGTCCGGCTGCGCGTTGGAATCATCCGGCAGCTTTAAAATGCAGCCAGTGCCCGTGCTATTGCAGCAGAGGGGCCTGGTGTGTCTGGTCTGGGCGGGGCGGGGCCAGGCCCCCTTCTCTTCCCGCCCCTAAAATGATGTGATCACCTAGGAAGGTTCAGTCTAAGAGGGGTCGGGCGCATGAGAGCGTTGCCTCCGGACTTTGACGGGAGGTTGTGTTCAGTGTGGAAATAGGCGGGAGGGTGGAGGTAAATACAGGACAAACAGCTGAACTCGTTGAAAGCGGTGACCCCTAAGAACCGGAGTGAGGGCGGGGTTACATGGGGCGGGGTTACACGGGGCGGGGTTACACGGGGCGGGGTTACACGGGGCGGGGCCGAGGTAGGTTCACGGTTGTGCTATGGGAAGTAGCGCAGTGATTAATGAATAGTTATAAAAGAGTAAGCTCCGTGTTTCACACGCTCACAGCCGTAAGCCTCCTTTTGCTCACCCTGGGGGCTGCTGTTTGTTTCTGACAAGCTTTTAAGCACTAATTGACTTTTTAATAATGGGAGTGTATTTCTTTGATAAGTTACAATGAAGGGGAAAAGGGAGACATGCCTGGCACGTACTTGTCTGCTACTTAATGTACATATTAGCACCTCGCTTCCATAGGTGGGTTTGGTTCCAGCACGTCCTGGGGAGACAGCAGGTCACGGGTGGGAGCTGAAGACGCAGGGGAGGTCGGTCAGCAGCCAGAGAGAGAGCACCGATTCCCCAGAGGGGCCTGGGCTCCGGCCTGAGGACTTGAGGTCTGGTCTATAGGCCTCTTTCGGGCCAACATGCTGAGAGAAGCCCATCTGAACCCCCCCGGGTGGTGCAGCCTGCCTGGTGCGCCCCCTGGCCTGCTGGGGAGAGTCTGACGAACCAGCGTCCCCGCCAGGAGAGTGCGGCCGGCTCCCTGTTGCCATAGAAACAGTGCGGCTCTCATCTCTCTGTTGCTCTGGTAACCCACCCCCATCTCCTCACATCCCTGCCGTTGGGGTATTTTGCTGCCAAGATAATGGTCTCTGTTGCGGATTGAATGTTAATGGGCAGCACTCCTCCGCAGCCCGCCCCCCGCCGCCCGCCTTGGCGCCCCATTTGGAGGCCTGTCTCAGGGCATCTCGATGAGAGGGTCGCAGGCCGGCACTCAGGGCAGATGGAGAGGAGCCGTAGTGTTTGCGGTGGTGGGCCTCCCTCAGGAAGGGGAAGAAGAGGTCAGCGCCTGCTCTTGAAATGGGAGGGACCGCGTGGGAGACCTCGGAGGGGCAGGGGTGGGAGACCCGCGGGTGGGGCCGCGGCTCTGCGTGGGGTCTGAAGGGTCTTCCAGTTGCCTGGGAGGGGGTGATCACAAATGAAGCTCTGAGTGCGTAAGGACTCCCTGCTGGGCTTCTGGTTAAGTACCTGACTGCTCCTTCGATCCCTTCTTTACAGAAGAAGGAAAGGGTACTGTGACCTACTCAGAATCACACAGATTCAGAATTCCAACTCAAATCTTCATCACTGGCAGAGCTGCCGCCCACTTGAGGCTGGGGAAGCGGGACCTGTGTCATAGAGTGCACTCACACCACAAGAGCCTGCTCTCCGACCGGGAAAAGGGATTCAACACCAAGGGGAGAGGAGGAGGCACTGCCTCCCAGGGCGTGATTAAGTGGAAGTTCAGGTGCCTGCTGCCCCAGAGGCTGTGCGAGCTCAGGAGCCGTGAGAGGCTGTCCACAGGGAGCGAGGGAGGGAGGCCGGTGTGGCTGAGTCAGGGTGTCGTCCGGCCTCAGTGGAAGCAGGCCTCGAACCTCAGCCTCCTCCTATCCACGGCAGCCCTGCAGTGGCTCAGCTCAGGGAGACCTGTCACTCCTCATTCCTGTGTCCCCAAGCCATAGGAGATTCACTGACTCTTCTACTCTGAAATACAAAAAAAAAAAAAAAAAAAATTGAAGTTTTATATAAAATTGTTTTAAATTTTATGGCTCTCAATTTCACAATCCAATAATTCTATTTGCTTTCCAAGTATTTTTTTAAAGCCACCTCAAGTCCTCATGGCATTAAGTATGGTATAAATCTTCAGAAATTGAATTTTTATGGTGTCTTGATTTTTTTAACCGTCAGAATTATAACACGCAGACTTGTGCTGTGTGTCTTCGGGTTTGCCCCTCCCTCCTCCTCTGAATGCTCCCAGGCGGGGCAGTCGGGGCAGCAGGCTGGGGGACCCGTGGAGTCCTAAAGGGGACACCCAGTCTCCAAGGGGGCCTCAGGGCGAAGCCTCCCCACATCCCCACCCGTGGGGTCTTCTTCAGCCCAAAGCAGCTGGGTGGGTCTTGATTCTGAGTGCTCTCCAGTCACCTCAGAGGGCACACACAATGCTCGACCGTCCACACCGGGTGAATATAGACTTGCTTTTAGTTTTTAAAAATATGCATGTTGTCAGGAACTCTTCGAGGAGATCGAAGGCAAAGGTCCACATTGGCGGGGCACCAGCTGTGAGTGAGACTGTGTGTCCCCGTCCCCGTCCCTGCAGCCATGTGACCGAGGGCAGGGGCCGTGTATTCTTAGCCTCGGTTTTGTCGCAGGCAAAGGGGGGAAAGGGTGGCCATTGTCGTGCTGACTGGGCGCGGCTCTGTGCAAGGGTGAGTTGGGAGCGGGGCGTGGCCCGCAGTGCTCAGCACACACTGACCGTTTTTATCTTTTCCCCTCTTCATTGAAGGTATTGGGGTGACCCCAGTTAACAAACTTAGACAGGGTTCATCGCCATGCTGTCTGACTCGTGTGTGGAATCGGATGCTCGAAATGAACAAGCCAAACAGAACGTTGTGGTTCCTGAAAAAAGGAACCCGTCGGGTGTTTCTGGTCTTCAGAGGGGGCCTCTCCCCTCGGCGTGGGCCTCGGGCCCTCGGTCCTAGCCTCTTCCAGCACGTGAATCTCGGAGCACTGGGGTCCTGTCCCCTGTGGAAGCCCAGCGGTCTGTCACGGAGTCACCAGGGGGCTGCAGGGCCTCTGGGTGCCAGCCCTTACCCTGAGCTGCGCCCCACAGCTGCCCTGCGCTGGCTTCCGCTGTCCGAGGTGCTGAAGCCCCTTTGTGTTCGTGCTTCTCCCTCCTGGGGAGCAGAGAGGGTGGTCCGGTGAGCCTGCCAAGGGCTGACTGGGCAGAGTCTCTGCTGGAGCCGAGATGACATTTTTGCTTTGACCTGTCGAGCCCTTGTGACTTTCCAGAAATGGATTTGGGCAATGACTTGTCACTATGAGTAATTGTGGTGCTCGGGGAGGGAGACCTGCCTGGTTGGGATTTGGTTTTCGTCTGCTTTGGAAACTTTGCTACCGCTCGGCACTTCTGCTGAGGGTGCACGTTTGGTAAGGGGTGAGATGAAGTCACGGCAGTGAGACAGTTAACCCTTCACCGTCCTAAGAGAAATGAGTGTGGACATGTCTAGGTGTGTCCTCCAGACTAGACCAGATTCTCTTCAAACCCTCCAAATGAAAGTTTGTATGTAGAAGCTAGGGAGGGAGCTCCAGATTTTTCTTGCTCAGCGTGGTTAGCCACCCACCAGAGGGCCCGGGAGCGGGCACTGCGCCGAGATACGGATTTATGGGACGCTGGAAAGGGAGTAGATCAACCGCCCTCTCCTTTTATGGATGAGAACTCGAGCCCTCCCCAAAGAGAAAGTGACTTTGTGTTTCTGTCCTTAGTTCATAGTTCGGAGCTTGAGCCAGATGACCTTTAAAATTCTTTCTAACTATGCGAACAGCAGAGCGAAGCATTTTAAGCAGGTTCAGCACCCGTAGGGAATGTGTGAGCTCCCCTTAGCGTTTGCCGTATTTGCTCCATCGAGAGAGACCCGGGCGCATTCGCAAGCGGATTGTCCACGTTCAGACAGAATGGGCACCTCGTCTGTCCTGTCACGAGGGCTGCGTTGTGGTGGAATCTGATTGCAAGCACGTGTGTGTCTAAAAGTAAGGACGAGGCTTAGAGTCCTGTCAGGCTTGGTCTTCCACCTCCACCACCCAACAGCTCCGTCACTTGGCCAGCTCCTTGCCTTCTCTCGGGTTTGGCTGACCTCTCCGTGAAGCAGGCAGCAGTGCCCGCTGGCTCAGCGGGTTGTTATAACGGCCACATGAAGTAAGACACACACATTTGAGACTGAGTTGAGCCATTTCTAAGACGCCAACTCCAAGAAAGCAGAGATTTTTGTCTGATGCTCACTGCCGTGTCCCCAGAACCTGGGGCATTGCCAGCACAGCGCAGGTCCTCACAGAGCAGCAGACGAGTGACTGTTGGTGACTTAGGCAACTCCAGACCCAGGCAGATCGTGGCTCAGACTACAGGCTCTACCCTAGGCTGCTGTGTGACCTTGGCCAAGTGATGGAGCGTCCCTGACCTTCCCGTCCCCTCCAGGATGTGGGAATGGTAATATCTATATTGTAAGCTGTGCGGAGACCCCCAGGACATGACAAACAATCAGAGGACCAGTGGAGGGGCCACGCCTGAGTGTGCTCACTGGCCCCCAGGAGATTCCAGCGGGCAGCCAGCATTGACCTCTGGGCGGTCTCAGCTGCCTCAGGCGCCGGTGGGACAGGTGCAGCCCCTGGGGCAGGGCTTTGGGCCTCACAGCAGCACTGACGGCCCAGGGGGCGAGGGTGAGGGCCCCAGTGCCTCGTGGGTGGTGCTCTCTGGAGGAGGCGCTGGTCTCTTTGCACTCCCCACCCAGGCACAAAAGTGGACGTCAGCCTTGCTACCCGACAGAGCACCCTGCAGGGAGCCTCTTAATGAGGTTAATTCCTGCCCAGAACCCTACTGAGGGTTAATCAACAAGGGAACAAAGGTGCTCAAGAGGAGTGACCGGAGGATGTCCCAGCTGAGGAAGGACACTGTGATAGCCACACCGTCCTGCTCGAGGTGGAGGGTCTGCCCGGCTCAGGCATCCCCCTGGGCTGACTGTCTGGCTCGTGCTCGGGCGTGGTGGCCGTGGACAGAGTGGAACTGAGTCGTCCCCTCGCCTGGCAGATCAGGCACGCTCGTAAAATCAGATGCAGAAAAGTATGTGCCTGAACACGGCTCCCTTTTTTGCCTTGGACACCAGGAAGCTCCAAGTAACCTTTTACGCGTATTATAGTCTAGGTTCCTACACTCATATGTTCTGTTTCGTCTCTGTCGATGCTTTTTTGGAATTATCTGAGTCCCATTTTCCCTTGCTTCGTGGACATGTGTCCTCGGGTGGGAGCGCCCACATCTTTTGGAGAAGAGTGAGGAGTGTGAGTGACACGTGGCTCCTGAGGAGTTGGCCCTGCCCCCACCTGAGTGGCAGGGCTGTCGGACCCCAGCCCACGAGGCAGAGCTCAGGGGTCAGTGTGGTCCCGCCCTCAGGGCTCCTTCCTTCCCGCTGCCGCGTTTCTGTTGGAGCCACTCGGTCTGCAGCTGCCCCCTGGGTGGGTCAGAACCAGGAGAAATGCTTCTCTCCACCAAGGCGCTGAAACTCCTGGCCCAGCCCTCAGAGTATCAGAGGGGCTTCCCTGCACTTGCATCTGAGTTGTCTCCAAAGTGGGCGGAGGGGAAATCGGGGTGCGGGGCAGGTGGACGGGAGTCCAGGTGAAGCTCTGCTCGCCCCGTTCTGATGCTGGTGCTGAGGGCTCAGTCACCCTTTTGGGAGGTTCCTGACAACTTTCCTCATTTTGAGAGTTTTTGTGCCGATTAGTCCAGTGGAAGCTCCTTCCACGCTTTGTCACTGCACTGGGTTGAAAAGCAAGGGGCTGTTTCACATTTACGCAGAGCCCCGTCAGAAAGCACAACCGCGCTTCACTGCGCAGCCGCACCGTGGCCAGTGAGGAAAGTCGAGAGACGACAGGACAGGGGCACACCCACACTTCAAATGATTATTCAAGGCAGTTGCTGGCTGGTCTTGACCCTCCAGGTTCTATTCATCTGGGTGGCCACTGATATCAGGCACAGCAGCATCTGTCACCAGGGGTGGCGTCGCCAGTTCAGGGGCAAATGGGGGAGAAAAGAACCCCATGGGCCGGTGCTCTCTCGGTGGCTGCCTTGCTCCTCCTGTGAGGCGCTCGCTCTCTCTGCGTTTGTCCCGGGACCACAGGTGACGTGGCTGTGGATGCCTCTAACGAGGGGGGATCTTTGCCAGGAACAGAGTGTGACTGCCCTGTCCTCTCTCGCAGTCCTGGGGACACAACGGTGTGGACTGTGGCGTCCGCCTCTCTCCCAGGCTGGGTGACGGCATCTTTGGTGCTGAGTCAGCCCCTGTTCTCCGGGGAGACCTGACACCTCCGCCCCCTCCCACTCCCTTGCGAGGTCCTGAGCGAGCAAAGAGTTTGTCTCTGTGGGCGGATGTGTCGGTAGACGTGGGACAAGGACTGGGCTGTTGCTGGAAGCAGTTTTTGTGGGACGTAGACGGCCGATACTCGGGGTAATGAGAGTGTGAGTGTGGGAGGCAGACTGGCCCAGAGGCAGACCTGTGTCCCCACCCCAGCGCACACTGAGTGCGCAGCCTCAGGCCCGTGACGTCTCCTCCCAGAGCGCTCGTCTGTAAACCAGGCAGAGTCACAGACAGACCTCCCTGCGCTGTCACATGGAGGTGGGCAGCGTGCAGCCCACAGGTGCGGGGCGTGTCCGTGAGGGGGACCAGCGAGGGCCTCGTGTGGGCGGCCAGCGCCAGAGCCTCACAGAGGCCGACCTCATTCCAGGGGACTTGACCCGGGCAGTTCTCAGTCCTCCTCGTGCTGACAATCCACCTTGGATCGGCTGTGTCCCTGTGGCTCAGTGGGAGAAGGCGCAGGAAGCCTTAAACAGATCAGAGAAGATGGGGGAGGGAAGGAAAACGGTCCCCAAAGCCGGCGAAACCCAGGTCTGCAGTGAAGGCTCCGCCTGTTACAGACTGAAGTTTCCCAAGAGGGTCTGAAGGTCGGGAGTACAGCTTCCTGTGCTGACCCAAGAGATGGGGGTAGAGAGAGAGAGGGAGAGTGAGTGGGGAAGAGAGAGAGGGAGAGAGACGCTCTTCCATGGCTCCTTCCAAGTCCTCCCACCCAGGGGCTTGAGCTGGGAACTGGAGGAATTCCAGTGAAGCCTTTCATTTTGATTTCTCATTAGATCCTTAGAATATCTGCAGAAAATTAAACGGCACTGCAGACCTCCCTCCAGCCGGGAGATTTATCTGATTTAATGTTTTGAAAGAGACTTATTATCTTGTCAGGCCTAATTCGAGAGCCCAAACAGGAGCAGCGGCATCAGCAGGATTCAGGCCTGGAGACCGCAGTCAGGCTGCACAGCTGACCGTGGCGGCCGAACAGCTGAAGCGGCGTTTCCAAAGAGCGGCTGCCCTGGCTCTGTCCTCCCCGAGGCTCTTCCCAGCCGACCCCGCAGCCCCACCTGCCGCGGTGTGGGGCCGCAATGAGGGGCCCTGGCAGGTGTGCTCGCCTAGAGCCTGTGTCCGGGTCCTTCACACCTGCTTCACGTGTCTGCCCCTGATGTTGTGTTCTGACCAGGAGCCTTCCAGCTGCCTGTCCTATTTGCCGGTCCTTGGCTGGCTGCATTCTCAAGTGGAGGAGCCAGGCAGTGGGGAGAGAGCAGACGGCAGGAGGTGGGCCCAGGATGAGCAGGGACAATAGTGACACGGGCTGAGAGTCCTGCAGCGCCCTCATTGTACTTACAACCCACCCTGCCTTCCAGGGGGTGGGCCCCAAGCAGGCGTCTTTGTTCCAGAGCAGGAGCTGAAGGCCCCCGGGGAAGCGGAGGCCTGAGTCGCACTGCCCAGCCCCAGGGGGGACAACAGGGATGCACAACAGACAACAGCTTCCCTGGGGAGGGGCCAGGCCAGCCTGGCGGGCAGGTGTGGGGAGGGCGACTCTGAGAGGGGCCTGGGGTCAGTGGTCTGGCGTCTGGAAAGGACTTTGGGGGACAGAGCAGAGACGTGTAAAGGACGGATTTGTGAACTCTGGCCACATTCTGTGAAGTGTAATCTCCCTTGTCCTGGCACCCAACCTCCTGGAGATGTGACCTTGGGGAGCTGGGCCTTGCTGCCCGGCAATGTGGTCCGGGTGGAGTTCTGGAACTCAGGGCAGCTGAGCCCTGCTCTGGGTGGGCACGAGCGAGGAGCGGCGGGGCACCAGGGTCCAGCTCCGCCTGCCCCCCCGCCCCTCTCTCCTGTGAGAGCTCGGGAGTGGCGTCAGGTCTGCGCTCCTCTCTTGCCCCCGATCTCCTCTGTCTGTGTTCAGGGCAATGTCTGCACTTTCTGTTGGGCTGTTTTTATTCTTTTCACTCTTACTCCAGGTAGTGAGTTTAAAAATCTCTCCCCTCGCGAACCAGTCAGTTCACGCGCATCCACTGAGCGTGCATTTCCTAGCAGGCAGAGCTCTGGGTGCCTGGGAGCGCCCGGCGGCCGTCACCGTGCGGTGTTGTGAGCGAGACAGACATTAAATCAGCAGTCCAGTGATTTAGTGGGCGATTCCACGGGAGGCCAGTGTCGCAGGAGAGGAGGTGCAGCGCCCCCTGGAGGGCCAAGCAGCAGAGTCGGCTTCCTCCACAGGGACGGGAGAGGAGGCGTCTTGGAGGAAGGGTGTCTGTCTGTGTGCCTGAGGTGTCCTGAGAGACGAGCAGACATGATGTAGGGAGAAAGGGGGGGAAGGACGTTCCAGAAAGGGGGTCAATGAGCTAAAAAGTTTGGAGGCAAGAGAGAGTCCGGCACATCCTTTAGGACCTGAGCCGGCTCGGTCAGAGCGCAGTGGACGAGGGACGGAGGTGAGAAACAAGGATGGAGACACGGCCGGGCCCTATGGTGGTGGGGAAAGGCCAGCACAGCTCGAAGTGTGTCAGCTGCAGAGTCGCTCTGATCGCCTGGCCTCCCCAGTGGACAGGTGGCCAGAGGAAGTTCCTGCCTCTCTGAGGTCGGCGCAGCTGGAACAGCGGGGGATGTACCTGCCCCGCAGGCTTGCGTGAGGACAGCGTGAGGTAACACACACAAACCCCTGGGCGCAGGGCCCGGCACCGGGGCCGCGCGGCAGACACCACCCGTGGCCTGCGGGCCACGGCGCGGAATCTGGGTTAGATTTCAAACTCATGGGCAACCACCAGTGGGTTTGAAGGAGCACTTCGTGCTCTGCCCTTGTTTTTGAAAGCTTTGTTCTGGCAGCAGGGGGAGAAGGGGGGGAAGGGAGAGGAGTCAGACGATGGGAAGATCGTGGCTGCTATATGGGGTCGCCCTGCGGTACCACAGAGGCTCCGGAAGGACTGGCCCCAGCTCAGGCCTGGAGCGTATGAGAGTCCCCCAGCTGTGTGCATCTCGGAGGTCGGCAGGTGGTCTCCACTGGCAAGGCTGGCCGTGGGCACTGGCTTCCCCCGGAGCTCCGTGCAGTGCCAGGCATCTGCCAAGTGGTGACAGGGCAGCATCGCGGGCTCTGGGACCCCTGGATCATACCTGAAGCGCAGTCCGTGGAGCCAGCAGCTGGGAACTGCTTCTTGCTTCTCCAGCGCCCCAGTGGTGGGCAGTCACCACCTGCGCATTCTGCCCCGTTGTTCCCGCATGCCTCGCCCAGGCCTCCAGGGTCAGCGGGCGCCTGGTTTCCTGCATCCCTTCCCTCTACGCAAACACACAGAGCGACTTCTCCTTCCCGAAGCTAATTCCAGTGCACACAGAGATCACAGACACAGACACAGAGATGATTGCTGTGCTTCTGACGAGACTCGTTGGCTAAACTGTGCCACCGCGGGCGCACTGCCAGGGGGAGTGTGTAGAAGGGGACCTGCTGGAGAGAGACTTGAGAGGTGGAATAGGACCTATGATTGATTGAACGTGAGGTTGGAGAGGAACAACTGACTCATAATTTACTGACTTGAGAAACTGCGTGGTTGGTGGTGCTATTTCGTAAGGCTATCAAGACAGCAGGTGAAGCAGTTTAGGTAGAAAAATTGATCATTTAATTCCGGACATATTCCGTTTTGGGCATATTCAAAGTGCGGGAGGGGGTGCTGGTCTGGTGTAGGAGCGGGATCGCTCAGGTCCAACAGGAAGAAAGAAGGGAAAAGTCTGTGGGGGTCTCAGGTCAAGTTTCCTAGATGCAGAGCCTGACGCGAGGATTCTGTGGAAGTGACCTATTGAGACAGCGTTCTCGAGAAAAGTAGGCGAGGCAGTACGAGAAGCAGGAGGTCGCGGGCCGATCTAGGCCAAGATGTGGATCCAGAAACCCAGCCTCAGCCTGATCCCCAGGGGACTACGGCGCGTGGCCGGCTCCTGCAGGGCTGGTTTGTGCTTGAGGTGGGCAGCATTGGGCAGTCCTGAGCCCCGGCTGCCCCCTGGGAAGTGGAGTGGGCGCATGACCTCCAGGCATCTCTGGGCGAAGCGGCAGCATCCATCACCCATGGGCAGTCTTCCAGAGAGGGGAGCCGGTGTGCACCAGCAGCAGTGAGTCCCCCTGCAGCAGGAGGGTGGGTGGATCATCCTGCAAAGGCGACCTCAGTGGGGCCCCGATGGCAGGTACCAGCCCAGGAATCCGTGTGCACTTGACTTCAAGGGTCAGCCGTCAGTGAGGAGGCGAGGGCCTCTGAGATTTAAGAGGAGAACGTATTGAAAATGATAGGAATGGGAACTGACCGGGAAAACGTGGTTGTCTTTCTGGACAGTTGGTGACCGTGAGTTTCTCAGGGTACCAGTGAACTGACCTGGGTGACTTTCCTCCGCGATGCCCCGCCCTGGAGAAGGCAGGTCGCAGGTCCCCGTGGGGCTGGAGTCAGGGTCGGCGCTTTGACAGGACGCAGGGGAAGGGGTGCTCCGGCAGGAGCTGTGCCCCCTGGGGTGTCGTGTGGGGGTCACGGGCACACCGGCCTCTGTGACCCGTGGGGATTCAGACTTGGGCTTCCCCACTTGGCGGCTGTGTGTTCTGGACTAATCACTTGCATCTTAGAACCTGGGTTTTCTTATGTAAGTTGCCGATGCACAAAATAATGGGGCAATGAGGGCTTTTGTAGGACCAGTGAGAGAGTTACACAGGACAGCGAGTGGCTGGCAGGACACTGTTTGCGTTTCTGTGTGGGAATGCGGCGTGTCGACACCGCTGAGAAGTACTGGGCCTTTGGTGCTGAGTCTACGGCCTTGGCCTGAAGGAGCTCGAGATTCGTCCACACTGAGAGTGGACAGAGAACAAAGAGCTGTGGCCTGTAAAAGCCACCAGCGCCCTTGGGGTCCACGTGGTTTGCCCATCTCTTCCACCTGGGGGCCTTGGCACCATGGGCTGTCTCAGCAGTGGGGCGGCACCTGCACTGCAGTGGCCCACGGTGGGAAGGTCACCACCGCCGAATAGGCCTTGCAAACACTTCGGTGCCAACATGGCTCCGCTGGGCAAGAAGCCGCGGACGTCCAGGAAGGAGGAGGCAGCGTGGGGGTCTGCGCCACGGGCAGGGAGCAGCCTGGGTGGCAGGGGCGTTTCCGTGCCCTCAGTGTCAGGGGGACTGCCTCTCCCACCTGACAGACGTGCTGCAGGCTGGCCGGCGCTCGGCCCGAAGACCCGGGGGGACGCCTGATCCCAGAGAAGCTTCTGGCTGAATTTGCATTTGATCCCCGGATGGAAGGGCAGGAGACTGCTTCTCAGGCCAGTTTCCGTTCTCATCTTGAATCCTTCATGGACCTGAGCTGCATCTCAAAGGCAGGAATCACTATAAAAGGAATGTCATATTTCAAAATAAAACTCAAAAAGGCAGGAAATCGCCTTTTAGGAGCCCAGGTGGTTTGATTTCTCTTCTCCCAGAACGGCTGTCACTCAAATCAGTCCACACAAGCAGCTCGACCGAAGCACCCCCAGGTGGCACTGCGCTCCACAGCCCGAGGTTTTATTCATCAGCACCTGCTTCCCCGAGGGTCCCGACCCCTGCCCCGCTCTGAGTGGCTCCCTTTTATCCCATCATCCCGCGTCCCCTGGGAGAAGGCCGGCCATGGGGCTCATATGCAAGGGGACAAAATGCGTTGCCCTTTCGTTCCTGCGACAGCAGCGGGGTGTCTGCCCGGCAGGCAGCGGTTCGCCCTCCTTCCTCGGATGGTGGCAACGCTTTGCAACGTGCGGGGTTTTCAGCAAACTGGGTACCAGTCCCTGGTGACTTCTGTGACAGCAGCTGCCTGGAGCCATGATTTCGGAGTCCCTCAGACCTCATCCAGTTTGCGCTGCTGGGTGGAAGGTCAAAGCTGACCTTGCGCTGGGCACAAGACCTCCTCTCTCCCGGACGCTCTCAGTTTGCTCTCGCTCACCTGGTTGACCGTTCCGCGCACTCACCTCTAGTATTGAACTCAAACTTCAAGGAAGCTCTTCAACATGATTCGCTTTGCCGCCTCTAGTTTTAATAATATGGTGGTGAAATCGATCCCCACGTGTCAGCAGCTACACGGGCGGATTGATGGGGAGAAAGTTTCATTTTAAAAAGCTTCACACTTGTCCCACAGGGTCCTGAGGAATAAAAACATCTCATGATGTCTTAAAATGCATGGGTTTATGTTTCTTCCTCATTTTTTCTGACAGAACAGAGCTGAAAGTCAAATGCCTAAGGAGGTTTAGGACAAAGAGCGTTGTTGGGGATGGGAGCGAGCGGAGACGATTTAAGCATCTTTGTCCAAAGGATCGGTTAAACAGGCAGGTGGCCACGCTGAGTGCGCCGTCGCTGGAGAGGAGGCAGCGGGCCAAGGGGTCACGAGGGGCAGGAGAATGTCTTGTTGGCGAAAACTGTAAAAAAGAAAACATGAGATCTGAAGCTTTATGAAGGAACCACTAAGCAGGGAAGTGTGGTACGTATAGCAGAAATGCTTAGAAACGTAGGAAGATTTGATGGAACTGTATCAGTACTGGGAGATTCTAATCCCGCCCTCTTGGAATTTGACAGATCGATTAGACAAAACATGAAAAGGTATAAATGATGTGAAAAACACGTGTAACACACTTGAACTGTTTGGTATCTTATGGGGTGTGTGTATGTGAGCCCACAAACCGCTTATAAAAAATCGGCCCTTCATTTGGTTGCAAAGGGACAAACAAGGCCGTAGTAAATTCTTCGGCTATAAACTTTTTTGGCCATATTGTAAAACCATAGTGCAGTAAAAATATAATAAAATCATAATTTCCCAGCAAAAGACATCCCACTTCAAAGTATTTTTAAAAAGCTATCTTCAAAAAAATTTTGTGTTCAGAGAAAAAAAAATCACAAATTAATTAAAACTTATTTGAGATCAAAGATGTGTACAGGCATAGTTCAATTTTATTGATCTTTTAAAAAGCTGTCTCTTGGTTCCGTTGGTTTTTTCTGTTGGTTTTCTCTTCCCTATTTTCTCCAGCTCTGCTCCACTGTTCAGTACTTTCTCCATTCTGCTCGCTTTGGCTTTGCTGTGTTCTTCTTGTTCTAGTTTCTGTAGGTGGAAAGTTAGGCTCTGGATGTGAGGTCTTCCTTCTTTCTCAACGTTCGCCCTTGCAGCGATGAGCTTCCCCGGGGGCACTGCCGTCGCCCCTCAGTTCGGGCCTGTGGCATTTTCTTTTTGCTGCTGATGTCTGATTTTATTCCGGTGTGACCGGAAAGCCCGTGTGACGTTGATCTTCTTGGATTTGTGTAGAGGTGACCCTGAGGGCCAGTCCGTGAGCACTGGTGAGGGCCGCAGCGCTGCTCCTGCTTGGGGAGTGTTCTCTGCAGGGCAGTATCACTGTGTTCTCAGTCCTGTCCCTGGTTTGTGTAGTTGTCCATCTGAGTTCTCCTTGAGCTCATAGGGACAGCCACTGAAAATTCCTTGTCAGGCAGCTCATAGATAGATAGGCACTTCTTTAGGGCCTGTTTCTGGAGGTTCCGAGGATTGGGTCAAGTTTGCCTGTTTCTCTTTGTGGCTAGGGACGTGGATGTTTGAACCAGGAGCCGCCCGCCCAGCCGCTGTGGACTGGCTTCGTGCAGGGGAGGCCCATGCGCACAGTCAGCTTGGCTAGAGGCCCGAGGGCGCTCACACCTTGGCGGGTCTCTGTTTCCTTCAGAGCGTTTGCCAGGAGACCTGCAGCGGTGACGTCCTGCAGTGCTGGCCTCTGTCGGGGTGGGGGTGAGGGTGGGGGGTGGGCACTCTTCCCGGAAGAAGTTCCCTGGAGTGTGCGGGTCCCCCACGGCTGGCCAGGAAGGAGCAGTGACCGGGTTGAGTGAGAGGCCCCATGATGACCACGGGCCCATCTGAATCCAGCTCTCCCTGGAGCCAACTCTATAACCCAAGCAAATCACTCGCCTCCTGTGCTCCAGTTCCCTGTCTGTAGAACAGAGAAGCAGTGACCACCAATCACCCCAGACGGTTGTCTTTCAGCTAAAGAAGAAACAGAAAGACCAAGGCTCTTTCCCAGTAATTACGGTAAAGTCCGATGGGCCAGCCTTGGGTCACGTGCCCTTAAGAGCCAACCAGCTGGATGAAACCGTCTGATTGGTTAACTCAGAATCAGGTGGCCGTATTTGCACTGTGAGCTGGCCATGCTGAAAGCCAGCCCCTCTGAGGGCAGAGTGGGGTGATCCCTCACAGGAAGTGAGGCATCCGTGAGCAGCACGCGGGAAAGAGGGTGCAGGTGTGGACAGTAAGCCCTGCGGGTGGAGATCACAGCTCACGCTTTTCCAAGCACAGCCTTGGGCACTGAGCGCACACAGTAGGTGCTCAATAAATGGTTCTTCCTTTGCCCTGGTGATCACCAAGCCCGACTCATATTGAAAACTTTTTTTTTTTTGCTTTTCAGGCAGAAAAGCCAGGGGCAATACCTGTGGCCTGAAATATAGCGTAGACGGTTTTAAAACCTTTCTCTGTGTTCGAGGGTGTGAACAGTGCTCCGCGGCCTCAGACTGAGCAGACGCAGGTGGGGCGAACGGCCTTCTACGTACACGGGGGGCTGGTTAGGCCCAGTGGTGTGATTTTCGGTAGCCTTCGCGTGGACACTGTGTGGGGTCTTTGACTTCCTGGCTGGCCAGCGAGCAGGACCTTTCTGTAGGGACCCCCGGGCAGACCCAGCCACAGCCACAGCCACAGCGGATCGGTGGCCTGGCCAGCCTGGACAGAGACCTCCCAGGACACAGACGGGTTTTGCTCCACAGTTAATATGCTGTGGAGACAAAGTATTTGCTTGGCTGCAAATCTGCTCCGTCCAGATGCCGAGACAGTTCGTGAAAGTCAAGGATAATCTGGCCGATATAGAAGCACAGATGGAGGCCGCCTGGTTAAATGTCACAAAGCAGGGGACTCGGGGCAGTAACAGGCACGGGGAGGAGGCCTCCCCCAGCCTCCTGCCCGCAGCTCCAGGGCTGCCCCAACCAGGGGCTGCCGGGCAGGCTTGGGGAGCAGGTGACGGCCCGCATCCCTCGCATTCCCCCGTGAGGGGTGAATTTGGGGCAGCGAGCTTTTTAGTGATTTGGGTCTTCAGTCACTTTTAAAAAGTACAAGAATACCATGGGGAAGAAGCACAGTTTAAGACACGAGCAGGCCACCTTTTGTTGGAAACAGGGACAGAGTAGGTGTGCAGGTGGGCCAGGTACCGGGCGGATGACGTCGTCATTATTTCCGGTTTCTGGTATGAAAAAGAGACCTAGAGAAGGGGGTACCTCCAGGGAGTGGTTGGGAGAGAAAGAGCACTCGTGTGACTTTGAAATACCCAGGCAGCTGGTGGAGGAAGAGGAAGGGAAGGGCATGCTGGTGACGCCCCCGCCGTGACCGCCCAGCGCCACGGACTCTCTGCCGGGCCCTCCTCCACCTCCCCCTTCACCCATGTGCTTGCTGTGGCATCTGCCCTGATCTCACACGCCCCTCCCCTAGCCACACTTGATTGATCGGCGGTGGGCACCTGACCTAGGCTGGGCTAGTGATAGTCTCCCTTCAGCCCTGGCCACGGCTGATTGGTCCGGGAATGGCCCTCTGATGTGCTTGATTCCGTAGGCCCTTTCCTAGGATATTGTGATGGAGCCTCAGAGCCCATCAGTCCTGCCTTCCCAGTGGGTGCCATTAAC
The DNA here is from genome assembly GCF_022682495.2 of Desmodus rotundus. Taxonomy (NCBI): domain Eukaryota; kingdom Metazoa; phylum Chordata; class Mammalia; order Chiroptera; family Phyllostomidae; genus Desmodus; species Desmodus rotundus. Next base: position 2,500,103 of record NC_071398.1, read on the forward strand.
GGGGAGCTGCGGGCGGCCATACTCGGCGCCATGCAGAGAGGGGAGGCCATGCTGACGGGTCCAGAGAAGCAGGGATGCTGGGGTTCGGCTGCCTCTGCCCCGAGGTCCATCCCGGCCCTTCTGCGGCGGACAGTTTAACCCTTCCTTGGAGTCTCTTGAGCCCATAAATTTCCTTTATTACTTGAGCAGTTTCCAGTGGCTTCTGTTACGTATGGCTAAACGAGGCCTAACAGCACAGACCCGTGAAATGGTCCCAGGAAGTCAGAATGGGGAGGGTGGCAGCCAGGGGCTGAGGGAGGGGAATGGGGCATCGAATGGGTGCAGAGGTTCGATCGGCAAGATGGCGAGGGCTTGGAGCTTGGTGGTGCAACACTGTGAGTGTGTTCAACACCACCGAACTGTGCGCCGAACTGCGGTTAGAAAGGCGGGCATAACATTACGTGCATTCGACCACAGTTTTTAAAAACTGGTCCTGAGATGAACAGAAGAAGCCACGTCTCCCCCACATCTCTGAGTCAGGGGTCATCGTTGCCGTGGTCTCAGACGGCCAGTGATTTTCCTGCTGTCAGCTCTCCATCTGAGCTGTGAACTCTGTCAGCCCCGGTCAGCTGCCTCCCTGAGCTTCCAGACCTGTCACCGGTGCCCCTGGCTTTAGTGCCATGGGGTCCGTGGGGTCAGGCTGTAGCAAGGAGTCCAGAAGATACATTGGGTCCCTCCGAACCAAGCTCACGCATTCCCTCTGGGCCCCGAGGAGCTGACATGGCTCCCGCAGCCCCCGGCCTCGGGCCACCTGCAGGGGTGGTCCTGGCCGCTGCAGCACCCGCACGGGGGTGGCCGGGAGTGCTCCAGCCTGGACCTGGGTCTCAGCAAGAGCGAGGAGGAGAAGCTTTCATCGCCGCATGACTTCCGGATTGTTTCCTGCGGCTGAAACTGGGGTGGGGGGCGTGGCTTCTGATGGACACAAACTGGTCCCCAGTCCATGCAGCACGCTCTCTGGAGCACGTTGGCTGAGCGAGGATGAGTAAGGGAGATGGGGCAGCTGCTCCTGCCTCAGGGAGCTGTTCACCAAAGGCTCCGCCAGAGGCAGAGCGGCCAGCACGGACAGGGCTCCCCTTGGCTGCGCAGAAAGGACCCGTCAAACGCAGTGCACAGCCGTCCTCCACACCCCCAAATACTCTGGGGGTGTTCGTGCATACAGTACTCCCATCCACACCCGGAGAAATCCCTTTCGTCTCACAACGGGCCAGTACAAGTACACAAGTCTCCCAAACTCGCTTAAAGGGAACTAACTGACTTACAGAGACGGAAATCTCCCAGGAGGCACAAAGGGAAGACGGCTGTGGAACCCCATGGAGAAGGTTGGCGTGCTCAGCAGCGTGGAGAAGGCACAGGGCAGGTCACAGCCCCGCCTGCAGAAACACAGCTCTTGTTCTGAGCTACATGCAGAAGGTGGTGTAAGGTGCAAAGGATAAATTTCAGCAAGGCCTTTGACTTCAAACGTGTGCATCCGTGACAACACCTGACAAGCCAGCTCCATGCCTGTGCTCACATTAACATCCTGGGTGGCAGAAAAATGATTTGATTTTCCCAAATAGGAGAAGTTGTTAATAAACGCAGAGTTGGAGTCACCCGGATGCCCCGCAGCTGTGTGCCAGACTTGGCGGGAAGGCGGGACTCCAGACTTCGTGCTGCATGAAAAGGAATGAAGGCAGCTCCCTGCCAAGCCTGCGCCCCAAGGCAGCAGGGAGACCTCTAGCCCTCTCTGCTGGGACCCGCTGTCCTGCTGAGGGGACCTGCCATCCCGCTGGAGGCTCAGAGGCTTTGCTGGACACTCTCGGTGCTGTGGGCTCTCCACGGGCCCGTGGCCTGGCCTCATTGTCTTTCTTTTTTTCTGTTTCCAAAACCATATACGTGCACTGCAGTACCTGGCAGTGACTTCTGGGAAAATGGGCTCCACCTGTGCAGAACAGCCAGTTGCTCTAGAAGGAGTTTCTTAAGGGTCCTAAAAATGGGTAGCCCTGGCTGGTGTGGCTCAGTGGGCTGAGCACTGGCCTGCAAAACGAAAAGTCGCCGGTTCAATTCCCAGTCAGGGCACATGCCTGGGTTGTGGGCTAGGTCCCCAGTTGGGGGCATGAGAGAGGCAACCAATCAGTGTATCTCTTGCACATCGATGTTTCTCTCCCTCTCTTTCTCCCTCCCTTCCCTTCTCTCTAAAAATAAATAAATAAATAAAAATCTTTAAAAAATTGATAGATATACAGGGAGGGCAAAAGCAAGTTGTTGGTATGGAAACTAAGGAAGAATTAGTAAGTAGTAACCCAAGACCGAACTCCGTGTTTTGCGTGCTCACAGCCGGAACCCTACTCTCACCCCGCCCTGTGCACGCTCTGTTCTTTACGAAGCCGTTAAACGTGGACTTGAACGTCACAAAACAGACGTGGCGCATCTCCACCACACCAGCCCACGGCTCGCACCGGCATCGCCCTCCTGTGACCTCCCTGCGGAACTTGTCCTGTGTACCCTGCGCTCCAGCCCTGAGGCCCCTCTCGTGTGTCGGCGGAGTGAGTAGTGGGTGGGAAGGAGAGCCCTGGTGTAGACACGCGCTTCAGAGCCAGGCTGGCGGAAGGTGTGTCCCGGAAGTGAAGGCGGCTCGGCCAGGTGGAGACCCTCGTCCCTCCTGTCAATGCAGCGGGCGCACTAGAATACCCCCTGAGACTCCTCAGTGGCAGTTCATTGCCGCCGTTCCTCCCAGTGAACCCCCACTGCCCATGTCACCCCCCGGGAGCCACGGCATGGCTATCAACACGATGATGGCGGTTTCTGACAGGTGCCAGGAAGGAAGAAGTTTCGAGGATTGAAAGGAGCTTCTCCACACACTGTGGTCCGGGAGCTGAGGGGAGAGGGCTGAGCTGGGTGGGGTGTGGGTGGGGTGTGGGTGGGCGGAGAACAGCTTCTCCTAGGCTGACTGGGCGGGGGAATTTCCACCAAACAAAGGTGCCTTCAGGCCTTGACCCACTCGCAGCCCCTTTGTAAAGGGCTCCACCAAAGGTGGTGAGGCAGGTGGGGTGGGGGGCAGGTGTCCAAAGAGCAGGGTATCCTCCCAAGTAACCAGCTTGGCACAGCAGCCCCAGACTGGCCCTCCATCTGTGGGGAGCAGAGGGGTGGGCTCGTGCGAGGCACCCATGGGCAGAAGCAGCGCTGTGGGTCGGCCAAGGCGAGGCCACCATCTCTCTGCAGGTGCCCGCGGGCAGGGCTGCGGGCGGCAGCTGTTCGCCTGTCCAGTGTTTGCCCCTCTCTGCTCACAGCGCCCTGCTGCTCACCTGGGGACTCCCCTTACCTGCGCTTAGCTGCGTCCCACCATTCCATGGTGCCAAAGTCAGGCACCTGACCCGGGTTTGGCCAGTGGTAATAGAGCGTCAACCCAGTGACCGATTTGGGTATTGTCACGACCCCGACTGGGCCAATCACGCCCACATTACAACTCCCGGACTTCGCTGGAATGACGGTGCAGGTCCCTTTTTCTCCAGGGGCCGGTAAGTGGGTGGGATGTCAGTCTGCTACATCTGAGGGGGAGTCTGGGGCTGAAACCCTGGAGAGGACTCTGGGCTGGGCTGAGGGGCTGAGCCCCCGGATGCAGCTGTGATTGAAGCCAGATGCAGCCTTGGGCACGCGTGTGCTGTGGGCCCTGGGTTCCTGCTGCTCCTTGAGATGGCCCAGGTAGAGGCCTGTCCCCGACAGGAACCTCCTGTGGCCCCACCTCCTCCTCTGCAGGCCCAGCCCTCTCTGAGTGCGCTCACAGGCTGCCTCCCAAAGCCTCTGCCCCTCCCAGGGTGTGCACTCTGAATGCTGGCTCTGCCGGCTGCTAAGCATGAGCCGGTAGGTCCCTCCGGCTCTCTGCAGTCCCTCGTCTGTAGGAGGGGTGTGATACCGCTATTTATCTCCTCGGGTTGTTGTTAAGAGGTGTCCTTTCCTAGAAGGAGTCCTAGCGCCCAGCGAGCTGTTGGTGAGCATCAGCCCACACGGCCCAGGAAGGGGACGTACATCAGCTGCCGCCACCTGGGTCTCTGCCTGCAGAGCCCACGCTCGGAGCACTGGGCCTGCCTGGCCTGGCTCTCCATCCCGCCTCCCCCCCTCCCATTACCTTGCACGCTGGACGAGGGCGACTCGAGTGTTACTGTGTGGGACAGGTCCCAGGGCATGGCCAGCTGTGGCCATGGGAAAGGCATGTGCTCGGCAGGGGCGCAGGCTGCTGGGCAGCGCTGCCAGCCAAGGGGCCAGCTCTGTATTGGGCATGGAGACGCCCAAGGGGACAGGGAATCGGTCACCCCTTCATCCTCTGAAACTTCTCTGAGGGGGCGGAACTGCGTTTAAAAGTTTATTTGTGGGCCTTCTGCCTGCAGAGTGATTGCATTACACGCCCCTGAGAATCCACTCTCCACTGTGGAGCCTCCTCTTCATCTTGGTTTCTGAAGTTCTCACAGAAGGAGAGGAAGGTGGAATGGGAGGGAGAAGGCGCTGAGGGCCTCTGATGTCTCCAGTCCCCCTCCCGCCAGGCTGCTCCCGCAGTGAGGGCACCATTCGCTCTGACAAGTGGTGGGGGGCCTCCAAACGCCCAGGATTCATCTTCCGTCCCCTGCCCCATGTCTGAGCCCACACAGCCCTTTCTTCATGGACCCTCTACTCGGCTTGTTGCCATAGAAACCTCTGCTTGCGTCAGAGCACCTCGGAGGGGGTGGGAAGGAGGCCTGAGCTGCTGCCATAGCAACGTGCCTCTCCACAGCAGTGGTGGTCGTTGGGTGCCCTCCTGATTCTCAGTTGTCTGGAGGGAGGAGCAGTCCTGGGGAAAGAAGGGGAGTTTCCCCAGGTGGGACAGGGGGAAGGACCCAGGCAAGTTCATCTCAAAGTCCTGAGATGACCCTGTGGGCCAGGACCCACGGGAAGCCATGCTTATCAGTGAGGCCACTTGCCATCGTGGAAAAGTACCTGTCCTGGTGTTTCTGCTGACACTGTACTGACTCAGCGGGCAGACGCAGCGTCACAGTTAAGGGGGCCAGCCCGGAACCAGGCTGCCCGCAAGCAAATGCTGGCTTTGTCGCTTGCTGACCTCGGGTAAGTGAGTGTGCCTGGGCCGCAGCTTTCTTGTCTGGAAAATGCTAGTGACAGTCCCTGCCTCCTGGGGTCACTGTGGGAACCAAGTCACTGAATGTACAAGGCGCTCTAACTCCTGTCACACGGTCCCCCCAGGCAGTGTCAGCTGTTGGGGCCACCACTCATAACACAGAGGTGGCACTTGCTCAATGCTTCCATGGTGCCCACCTCGGTGGCACTGCGCGCTTTGCTACAGTGTGGCCTTGAGTCCTCACTGTGACCGCACAGGCAGGGGACAGAGGCCTTGCATCTGGGCTTCCAGCACCATCTGTAGAACCTCTGTCCTCCTCAGGGCAGAGTCGCCGCCAAGGGGGCAGCGTTGACTCCGGGTGGGGTGGGGGGGAGCGAGCTTACTCTTTTCATGCACAGAGATGCACACAGTGTGTCTGTGACGTTAACACTTCCTGGGTGCCGGCGGGTCGAAGGCCAGCAGAGAGGAATCAAAGGCTCGTCAGGGCACTGACGATGAAAACGGGGCTGAGAAGTCAGATCAGATCCGGAGGGAACTTTCGAGAAACTGAACCACAGGCAAGTCCAACCCAAGTCTGCACCCCCTGCAACTCATCACGGCCAGAACGTCCAGCTGTCATCCCTTCGCTCCCCCCCCCCCCGCCCCGCCCCCCCCGCAGGACCAGGAACTGGCAAGAAAACCACCCCACAATGACCTTGGAAGAAATGAGCCCAACAGTCAAGACACTACTTTGAACTTGTTTGAAGAAAGGCCCCATTTAAACCCATAGGACTGTTGTGATTCTTCGCACTGGTGGCGAAGTCCCAGATGGCCTTGGGAGTTAAGTGCCAGTACTTGTCTTTGCCCTGTGAAGGGACAGCTGAGCAAAGGCCTCGGGGGCGCAGCCAGCAGGCTCCTGCCCTAGTCTCCCCAGGGAGCCCTTTGGGTGGGTGAGCTTAGACCCTGGCCAGCCCTCAGATGTCTGGGAGGAGTCTGAGTCCTCCTGGAAACACTTCCCAAAGGACCGAAAGCTTTTCCATCTCTGTCGCCTAAGCAGCAGCCCTCTGGGCACTGAGCTTCTAATCGAAAGGAAGGGTACCTGGGGGTGGCGGGCTGCCTGCCGCAGCGGGGCGGTAGTTTGGGGCTTCTGGGAGGCAGTGCTGACAGCCCCCGAAAAGCGAAACCCCGTCTGCCCCTGGACCTGTGAACAAAGCACTTAGTGAAAGTAAAAATCAATGTGGAACCTTCTTATGTGCAACGTTTTAGAGTCCCTGGGCAACTTCACACCCGTCAGAGCTGTGGGAAGTCATTGTCGTTAATGTCATCCTCGGGAAAGGGAAGGACGAGCGGGAGCAGGGCCGCCCCGGAAACCCCCACGTCTTCCCTGCGGGACCCCACTGGCCGGAGACTCCCTGCACGTCCTGGCTGCAGCGAACGTAGGGCACGTGGTAAGCAGGTGCGTGCCTGTGGGTCAGACGGAAGTACGAAGTGTGGTGAGCTAGCGTGTGTCCTTAATATAAACGACACACTTGGCCATTTCCTCTGGGAGCCTCGCGTGGTCTACTTCTAAGGCTGCGTGATTCACTCAAATGACCTCCCGGGTCACAAGCCGAGATTCAGAGAGCGCCGTCAAAGACCACACTTTACTCCGATTTAACGTGGTGACGCATGGAAGTTAAGAACCTGTGTTCTGGAGTCAGACTCCTGTGGCTCAAGTCCAAGGGTACCGGTTAGTGCTGTAGAGATTTCAGCCAAACGAGTCCATGTCTCTGATCCTCGGGGTGGGAGTGGCCGCAGATGTTGCCCCGTTCAGCCTGCAAACCACTGTGTTCAAGAAGCCACATCCCCGTCCCAGCATTGCCCTCGCCCCACAGGACAGCCAGGGCAGGTGCTGCTGAGCCAGGTGCTCAGGGAGGGGCCCACGTGCACACACCTGACAGGTGCTGCCGGGAGAAGGGGAGGAGGAGGCTTCATCTGAGAGCCAGGACCGGAAAGGCAGACACGGGGACGATGATGGCCACAGCAGAGGAAAATGACTGCAAATGACGACGTGTTTGCTGAGCACTCGCTTTGCACCAGGCACGGTGCTCGGCTCTTGAATTACAGATCACGTCTGCCTCACAAGAGCCATGCAGGACAGCTGCTACCATGACGCACTTTTCGGGACGGGAATCGGGGACTCAGATGTCAAACAAGCAGCCCGGGTCACGCCGCTGGCCGGGGGCTGAGCAGCCGACAGACGCGTTGTCCATCCTGAAGCTGCCCCAGCTCTTCCCCGTGGCGCTGCAGCGCGTGGCGATGTCTTCAGACGGTGCGGGTGTTAGGGGCACGCAGGGAGGGGGCTGGGGCCTCTGCTAGAAGGCCGTCCTTCCGAGAGTTTAGACTGTGATATGCTGGAGTCAGAACAGCCCTTTGGCTTTGCAGGTGGGGGAATGGGGACCTGGAAGGGGGCCGTGACTTGCTCAGGGCCGCAGGGCGAGTTAGCGGCAGAGCCGAGATGCGCTGTGGGTCGATGGACTCACAGTCGCCTGCTCTTCCATGGTCCCAGTGACAGCGTCAAAAGCCACAGTGCTGCAGTGAACATGTACGGGACTAATCGGCCCAGTTTCCCCCGGTCTCACTTTCCCGCTGCCTGCTCACTTTCTCAAGCTGGCTGCTCGCCCCTCTCCCCGCCGCTGCCCAGAGAGTCCAAGCGGCCTTTTCCCGGCCCGATCTCCAGGTGTTCCGGCCAAAGGGTTCGTACGGGGCGCGGCAGGAAGTGCAGGACCAGGAGCAGGGGTTTGGCGGGTCTGAGCTGTGTGAACAGCAGCAGCAGCCTGCCCTCCGCCCTGCCCCGCCCCGCCCCGCAGAGGAACGCCGGGCCCCACGGGACCCTCAGGCCCTGTGCCAGGACAGGTGACAGGGCGACAGTGGCGGGCTCCCCGTGCCACGGTCACGGCCCTAGGCCTTCCCCGTGAGTCCTGGCTGATCCCTGCGCACCCCGCAGACCATTCCGTTTTGAGTCAGGGGTCACCTCCCAGGGAGAGAGCTCGGTTTAGTCTGGGTGGCAGCTGTCATTTGCACACCCCAGCTCAGGGCCCAGACGAAGGGACGTTTACCACCAGGATGTGATCTTCTCACGTCAACCGTACAAGCCCAAGGGGGAAGCACCAGCTACTCAGGCCTCCCTCAAGCCTCTGCTTGTGGCCCCACCTACTAGCATCTCATTGGCCACAGCAAGTCACACGGCCCCACTCACTCCCCAGTGGAGAGTAGAGGAGATGGGTGGGAGGAAATAGTTTTGAAACCATTGGAATGCACTGTTTCCCTGGCTGGGCGTCCACGAGGATCGGTTTCAGTGACTCTGTGGTCAAGGAACAGGAGCACGAAGGCCTGAAGGACAACGCTGGGCTTTCTCGATGTGTGAGGTGGCGTTCCAGCTCGCGGTCTCCTTGACTTGAGTCCTGCACAGGTCAAGTCCCATCCCTGGTTCCATCTCTGGCCCGGAAGGAATCCCATGTCCCATCACCAAGGCAGCTACCAGTCCACTGTGACCCTGGAGCAATGACCCTGAGCACTGGGGGCGGCGCTACTCCCAGCATGGTTCTCCCCCTGTGTGCCTTACAACGGGGCTCTCCCCAGTCACTCCTCCGAGGCCTTCCCAGAGTTCCAAGCGGGCCGCGCAGACATTGGCCGAGGTCAGTGGCAAGTGAGTTGGGTGCGCTTCTGAGCCAAGTCACCATAAATGTCCAGGCACCGGCTCTGTACGGGGTGCTGTGGTGGGGAAGCGAAGGCAGGCTGAGCGGTGGGACGCAGTCCCTACCCTCCAGGAGCTCGGAGTCTGGGCGACACAGACCAACCGCATCAGTGCCCCGGTGCGTGAATGTGTCCAGTCCAACCGTCACTGAAAAGCTCACCTTAAACCCTGCCACTGAGGCCGAGGCCAGCGTGTTTGTGTACATATTTCTCGAGCCTCAGATCTCAGGAGGAAATTTGAAACTTTGGAAACCTTTCAGTTTTCCGACAGGAAGGTTTTAAATTTTCCATCAGCCGCCGCCCCCGCCCCTTTCATCCACGTTTCTCACCTCTTGTGTGATGAGTGTTGTGCTTTATCAGCTTATGAGAGCAGACCGATTGTGTCTGATGAAGGCGACAGAAGGCCCGGAGGGCAGGCGTTCACCTAGCGCTCTGCCTGCGTTTCGTCGTGCGTTCCTGGTGCCTCTGCCGCTCCTGCAGTAACGAACCTTTAGATACATCACTTCGGAGTGAAGACAGTGATTTGGCTGCAGGTTTGATTGGAAGTTCAGGGATGCTGGAGCTCCATGGAGCAGGTGCGGTCTGCTGCCACTGTGAGCGTTCTCAGCAAGAGGATCCGATCCCCCTGCACGCGGCCTGTCGTCAGGCACCCCCCCACTCGAAACTGGGAAAGTGTCGTGTGAGCAGAAAATGGCTAACCTTTGCCTCGTGCAACTCAAAGCCTGATGTTTGACCGTGAATTTTGGGGACACAGAGCCCCAACCCCCCTAATTGTTTATTTGCTCAACACCGGAACCGCCTGCACTTCGCAAGACTGTGCTGGGTATGAAGCTGGGGGAGAGGAGGAGCCGGGAAGGAGTGAGACTGGGTGCAGGGGCCCCAGCTCACAGTGGCAGTTTCCAGGCTGCCCGGCACAGGGGGGCTTAGCAGATGGGAGGCCACATGCCATGCCCACGCACACCTCCAGTTACCAACACCTGGTGCAAAAGTGTGCTGATGTGGTGTGGCCAGATCATCTGAACTTTATAAAGAAACCAGAAACCTGGGACTTTGGTGAAACCTCCTGATTGGAAAAACCCGTCTGTTGGCTTCGAGGTTACTAAGGGAAGGGACCCACCCCAGTCAGAGCCAGGGTTCCTGCCTTCCAGGAACAGGGGAGGCAGCCGTGGACACAGCTCACTTCGGCCCGGAGCAGAGGGAGGCCGCCGGCGTGGCGACACGTCTCCGAAGTGCTAGAGAAGCGAGGGCTCTGGGAGAAGGCGGTGTGCAGGGTGCCTCCCTGGCCTCGGGGCCCCAGATGCTCAGCCGGGCTGCACTGCAGATGGGTCCTCCCATGGGAGTCGGGGCTCAGGGCTCCGCCCCCTCTCCCTTTCCTCAGGAAGCCTGTGGACCTGCTGCATCGCATAATGAGGGTTTTCCCTTGTTCGAATCTGCGCTGCGGCTCCTAATTAAATAATAACTTTCTCTGAGTCCGAACAGCCTCTCCACTGCCTGCTGTAGTGAAGTCCAAATTACAGGCCTGTCATTTGCTGGGCTGTCTCCTGCATGCAGCCGTTACATTGTCCCTACCCTTACCTGCTAGTCACTCTCTTTGTAGTGGGTGCTTGAATGCCTTCTAATAGCCCGGCGATCTCTTCAGCTTCCCGTTCCTCTCACAGTATTAATGAGTTCCACCTTGTTCTAGAGTTCCTGCCTCGTTGTTCCTCTAATTGCTGGCTGTAACACGCAGCTGATTGGTAGAGAGTCCTTTTTCCTTCTCTTTGGGGAAGGAAAAGAGAAACATCTGTCTTGGGCGCAGTTACATTCTTCTCCTAAGGGCAAGAACCTGAAGGCAGGGAATCACCTTCCGGGTCTCGAGGTTTGCACAGAAGTGCAGACAAGTGGGTCCTTCCCTCCGGCTCCTTAGTCCACTTTTGCCACTTGGTCACACACTTCGATGACAACGCGCGTGTCCTGGGTGCTTTATACGTGCTGACCCTTTCCAACCTCACAACCACTTGTGTTCCCGTTTTGCAGATGAGGAGACTGAGGCAAAGAGACCAATGAACAGTCTCTAAATCCCACAGCAAGTGCCAGATGCAGACCGAGACCAGCAGTCTGGTCCCAGGACCCACGCATCTGTCAGGGTTTTCTGAGTGACGGGGACAGAAGCCCAACATGCATTAGCTAAGCAGAAAGGGAGAGTGTTTCTCACCAACCAACCCTCAAAAGTCCAGGCAGGGAGCTGCTGCTCCCCAAGCAATGGGGGCTGGAGACGTCCCTGCCCCCGTGGCTCTCTGGCTGTGGTCTCTGGCTGCTCCCGTAGCTCCTTCAGGCTGGCGGCTTCCACAGTTATTTCTTAGCTGACACCCTCCCAGCTTTACAAGAACAAGGAGGTGCTTGACCCCAGGCTTCAGTTAAAACAACAACAACAAAGGAACAGGAAAGGATACTCATTGGCCGCTTTGGGTCCACGTGCCCAGTCCGTGGGCCAGTCGCCGGGGTCAGCAGGGCATGGTGCCCATCCAGCCTGGGTCAGGTGCCCATCCCTGGGGAAGTTCACTCTCCCCAGGAGTAAGGTCGCTTCTGGTACGTAGCCTTCGGAGCTATGGTGTAAGGGGAAACCAGGACAATGCCCCAGATTCGGGAACCTGCACCGTCAGGGCGCGGGGATCGTCTCTGCGTGCTGCGCATCTGCAGGTGCAAGTTGCCTTCACCTTCCTGTGTCTCTGCGTCGTTTGTTACTCCTGAATCAGAGGGGGCAGAGCTGCAGACCGGGGACACCAGGCCTGCTGGTCCGCAGTCCGCTGGACTGAGGGCCAGGGTCCCCGTGTAGGTGGGACGAGGCCAGTGCCCTGTGCCCACGCCAACGCCAGCCTGCGCTGCTCCGCCACGTGAGCTGCCGGGCCCTGTAGACATGGGTCCCCGAGGCAGGTGGCTTTGTGTGTCCCCAAACAGCACGTTCAGTCATTGGGATGGCCGGCGAGAGTGTCTGATCCCTTCATCGGGTTCGGCCGACAGCCCCTGAGGAGGGTTAACACTCGGAGGAAGAGAGAGGCGAGGCAGGGGCCTGGCGGTTAACAACAGGGTTTGCCTGACAGCTTGGCTTATGGAAGGTGACAGGGTTGTTCCAGGCACAGAAAAACACGTTTGACAGCACGTTTAGAGCAGAGACGTGTCTGTGGCACTTCCAGCGTCAGTCACTGCCAGCCTTCCTGTGTGCTGGGGGCGGGGAGGGAGGGGGCTCTCCCGCTCCTTTCTCCTTTCCACCCAGAGCCTCAGTCTGCCCCCTGCAGCGGGCTGTCAGAAACAGGCAAAGCCCTTTCCCTCTCGTTCCCACTGATTCCCGGGGCGCGCTGCCTTGGCACCCCTCTGCGACCAGGCCTGGCCGCTCCTGGAAGGCCAGGGGCCCTGGGCTGTGTAGGACCCCGAGCTTTTCAGACTGTGGTCCTGAGTTTCTTTGCGGCAGAAACCAGGAGGTGTTTCCTGGCACAACACCTGCTGAAAGCCTCCCAGGGCTGCGAGAAGGGCTTCCTCTCCCTGAGGGGCTAGGCGGAGAGGGCTAGCTGTGGAAACAGAGACGGCGCGTACAGCTTGGCATTCAGGCTTCGTTCTCTCCACATCCGGGGCTGCAGGCTATGAAGAGCCTCTGTGGGGCGCAGGGACAGCGCCCCTGAGCTGGGCAGGGCAGGAAAGACACCGCTGGCCCAGCAGCCAAGGGCCCTGGGGTCCCCTCTCAGTGGGCCACAAGAGGAGGAGTCTCTCACTTCCTCCTGTAAGATGGTGGTTCCATCCCTGTGCTGGGGGTGGAGAGCACTCTCTGATGCCACTGTTCGCATCGCCTGTTGCTGTCCCTGCTGGAATAAGACCCCTATTTGTGAGCTGGTTCCGTTTTCCCCACCACTTCGCTGCACCTCTGGGCACAATTGTCCTCCCTGAAACCTGCCATCACATTCCTGAATGATTTCGGTGTCCTTGGTAAGCTTCCCGCTCGCTCTGCAGAGAGAGAAGGAAGCGTGTATTGCTGCTCCCTCGTGGCATCTGCACTGTTTCAGCTCCGGCTCGGTGTTCGACGTCGGGCATCTGGTGCAGCCCTTCGTTGTGCTGGTTGCTCAAGGCAGGAAGTGCCACCTTCATCAAACACGGCTGCTGGCCAAAAGTAACTGGGGATGTGTTTTAACTTTTTTTTAATAACCTGTGCTCAAGGTCATCCTTAACCTCACAAGTGATTATTCTCACATCAGAGTAGTCATCCATCCCTCCATCCATCTACCTAATCTACCTAACCATCCATCCACCCACCTATCCGTCCATCCATCAACCCATCCATCCATCTATCCATCCATCCACCCACCTATCCATCCACCCATCCATCCATCCACTCACCTATCCATACACCTATCCATCCATCAACCCATCCATCCATCCATCAACCCATCCACCCATCCATCCATCCATCCACCCATCCACCCATCCATCCACCCATCCACCCATCCATCCATCCATCCATCAGCCCACCCACCCATCCATCCATACATCCATACATCCATCTATCCATTTGCCCAGGCAGGCATTTAACAAACATTTTGTAGCGTGAATACTGTGAGCCACTCATGAACAGGTTTATTACTCTTCCCAGCTGCAATTAATATTGAGATAAAAACATCAAATCAAAAACCCATCTCTTTTATATTTTAATTCACCCCAGTGCCATACGGAGTCAGATGCATCACTGAACAGAAGCAGTTCTTAAAACAACCGAGGAAGCAATGGCCTAAGCAGTAGTTAAGTGTGCAACTGGACTTTTGTGATTCCCAAATCTTTGAAAGGAATTGTCATTTGTGGAAGTAAAGTAGGACTATTTTGTTTTTTAAAGAAAAACAAAAGGAAGGAAGGAGGGAGGTGAAGAGAGGAAGGAGATGTGAGAACATGACAGACGTCCCTCTGCTAAGGTCCCTTTGCTTCCCACACCCCACCTTGGACCCCTCCCTTCTCCCTACAGGGCACCATTGCTCTGGGATGAGATCCGCAGACCTTTCTGGTGCATTTGTGTAAACACACAATTGTAGGATACAGTGTATATTGAAATGTACAAGATAATGCCACAGATTTCTCCACGGGTAAGTGAAAACACATGCATTCTCTGATTGTGTTATGACAAGAAATTTCAAAGATTTCCCATAACTTCAGTAGACGTGGACAGGGTGCTCGGGTCAATTACTCCTCGCTTTTGTGCATGAACCTGGGAGGCGCTGGTTGGACACGGGTGGGCGGTGGCAGGGACAGCTGGGCCTGCGCCGGGGGCTGGCATAATTTCGGAGAGATGTAACTTGCCCGGACTGGTTAAAATATAAAAGCACCCTCTAAAACAGAAGGCACCGCATTAGCAACTAACCTTCCCTTCTCGCTCCCCCTCCCGGGGCTGTGTCTTAGGAGGGGCCGAGGGATCTGGGAACACTGCCTTTCATCACCTCGACTTCACGGCCAGCCTTCCCCCAACAGCCCAGTTGCTCTTCCTCACTCACGCTCCCTGGACTGAGAGCAGAAAAATTGCTACCCAGGGATAAATAGACTGAACAAGAGAGAGTCTTAAAGCACAGGGCTGTCACTGTGTCAGCCCCAAACTGGAGGTGGTGGCAGCATAAAACAGGGTCTTAAGTCACCATGTTAAACACGCCTGTCAGCGACATGAGCCGGCCCCGCCGCTCCTCCTCGGCGTCCTCGGTTGATGGCACATTCACTTCCTCTTTGCTCCGCTTGTGCTGGTTCGTTTGCGGGTGACGCAGGCGCACGCCCTCCGCCCGCCGCTCCAGCGTCCTCACCAGCTCTGCGCCCCAACGTGAACGAAGGATGCGGGGCTGTCCTCCTTCAGCGATGAGGGGGCCCGGCTTTCACACACAGAGACGTTTTGCAGATCGGAAGTCTTTAAAAATATGAATCGGAGCGATCCATCGGCAGGATTTATGGTCCACTCAGGCAGTGCGTGTGAACACGAGTGGTCACGTGTGTTATCCCAGAGTCCACGTTAAATCATCCCTCTCGACGGCGGGTTTTCCAACCAACTCAGAGGCCTTTTCTTCACGATGCCGTTTTGGAGAGGGGTGATCGTATTTGGGCTTTTACTGTCGAACAGCTTGCATTTATTACGAAGGACTGGAACCATGGCAAATCTGCAGAGGAGGAAGTAAAAGAATTACTTGAATCTAACCCCTAGAAATAGATAACAAAATAATGTGGGCATTTTTTAAATTACAGAACTATTTTCCCGAACACCCCTCTCTCCTTGCGCGTATACAAGTGGGAGGCAAGATAAATGGAGTAAACTATGTTTCCAGGAAGTGGGTCATACTGTACGTGCTGTTTAAAAATGAATTTAATTTTAACTGCGTGTGGAAAAGTGACACCGAACTCAAAGAATTGGGGAGTGTCGAGTACCAGTTACCGTACCGCCAGGGGCCTTTACTCCGCACGGTGGAAGTGGGGCAGATGGGCACCGCCCTCCCCCTGCTTCTGTCGGTTGTCGTCTTTTCTTACTGATTTCCCAGGCTGGTGGCATCGGAGGCCGGCAGCTCTAATCCCCGCCATCGTCAGTCCTGGTCTAGGTGGAAGGGAGCCGGTGTTCAGAGCTGGCCTCCTCCGGTGTGTTCATGTCCCTTAGCCTCTGCCCCTGAGCCAGGCGTACGGGCGTGCGTTGTGAGGGGACTTCCTGCCGCTGCCCTGGTTCTTTCCAGGGAGGTGCTCAGGCTGCCACTGTCCAATGTCGGCTCATCGAAGTTGGGAGGGGAGGAGGCGTGTCCATCTGGACCCAAGGGCCTCGGATGGAGGTGTTGGCGACTCTTCCTAAGCCTCTTTGGTCTCAGTGGTCCCCACGCAGAAGGAGAGGAGGGAAAGTGCCGCAGAGGGTGGCCGTGGGAGGAGCAGATGCAGCCTGGCAGGGGACACAGGGACCTTCTGCCTCCTGAGAGCCACACCTTCCAAGGAGTACAGCCAGGCCAAACCAGCGACGTAAATCAGAGCCACAGCAAGTGACGGGGGGCAGCGAGGATGGAGGGGGGAAAGGCCCACGCAGAGCAAACTGCGCCTTCTCATTCACAGGCTGCGCCGAGCTCCAGGAGTGGCCACACGCAGTCCCCCACCCCGACTCCACTCACAGCACCCGGCTCAATGACACCCCATTTCACAGGCGGGAACACCAGGCTGGGGGGCGTGGGGCTGGGATGGGGTCCCCAGGTGCTAGTCCTGATGGGGCTCCTATGTGCTCCCTCTGGCACAGACAGCAGACAAGGAGGACAGAGCTGGGAGACCTTTACCAACCTTCGCTGCTTTTCTTTCCCTTGTCCTCCTGCGAGGTGGGGGCCGGCCGGCCAAGTGGGGGACACCCATCAGCTTTGGCCACCTGCCCTCCGTCCCTCTCCCTAGTGCCCTCCACTTTCCTGCTTGGGGTTACCTTCCACCCCTGCCCACTGCAGACGGTCGACGTGAAAACTCACCCCAGATGGTCGCCTGGCACCAGGGAGCCAGCCCCACCCTGGGAGGGTGAGAGCTGGTCTCCCCTGACCTCTGGCGTCAGTGAGGGGCAGTGGTGGTGGTGGGCCGGGGGCCGTGGCATCCATGCCAGAGATGGAACGGCTCCTGCCTGTGGTCTGTCCCTTATGGCACATCCCCGTTTGTCCAAGACGCTGCAGTTGCTTTCTGTCTCTTGTAGTCCAGAGCCCTCCCCAGCCCAAAGGTGTCGGCAGGGCTGATGGTCTTACTGGAGCTCCAGCCCCTGCTCGGTCACCTAGGAGGACGGGAAAGGGACTGGGAAGGACACAGGGGCGCTGACCCGGGTCCTGCTGACGGTCAGCACAGCTGGCGGAGTCACGGGAGGGTGGGTCCCCGTCCCCAGGGGCACCCTGGGCTGAGTGGAGCTGGGGCCACCCAAGGGCAAGCACACAGGCTGTGCCCAGGGACAAACCAGAGCTGCCTGTCCCTCACAGGGCTGTGCGTTCCCTCCTGCAAACGGCCCCCTGCACCAGAGCAGGGGCCCCCAACCCCTTTCAGATCGGCAGCCTGTTAGGGCCCGGGCAAGAGCAAAGCTCACCTGAGCTCCACCTCCTGTCCTGTCCTCCTACCCCCACCCCCTACTCTGTCCCTCTCTTCCACAGAACCATCCCTGGTGCCAAAAAGGTTGGGGAGTGCTGTCCCAGAGAAAGGCTGCCCTGGATTCTGGGCGCTCTCTGGCAGCAATGCCTGAAAGGGCCTGTTGGGAGTGCCAGAGAGTAGAGTCGGAAGAGCTCCCCCACGGCCCCCGCACCCTGACCCTGGCTGGCCCCCCTCTATGGCAGAGCTCTGTTTCCAGAGTCCCGGGGCGGGGGTGGGGGGCAACCCTGCCTGCGAGTCTCCGTCATCTGTGTCAGGGCCACTCCGCTCGCTCGGGCTGTGTCCCCTGAGGCTGCCCGTCCCTGCCCCTCTCTCCCTCCACTTGCTGCCCAGAAGAAGCAACCCAGGGACTCACTGACGTGGGAGTCACTGTGAAATCAGGGGGTCAGTCTGGCCCTAAACAATAGGCTTTTATTTTCCTGTTTTCATCCCCTCATTCTTACAAGGCTGCTTGCCAGGCAGGTGAGAAACAACCGGAGAGGCCAAAGCCGTAGGAGCACAGATCCTCCGTGACACAGCCTGTCAGTGCCTGTCAGCGCCTGTCCGGCAACAGCCCATCTAGCAACAGTCGGTGCCTGTTGGGCAACAGGCGGTCCAGCAACAGTTGGCGCCTGTCCAGCAGCAGCCAGTCCGGCAGCAGGCGGTCCGAGCCGCTGTCAGCCGGCCCAGGCACTGGAGATGAGCTTGTACTGTGGGCCCTCTGGTGTCTGGCTTCGCTGCCTCGGCTGGAAGCTCCATGAAGCCAGAGCTCTTTGCTCTGGTCCCCACTGTGTTGCCAGGGCCTAGGGACATGCCTGTCGCTGGGGTAGGGGCACTCCTATATTGCTGGAAGGAACGGGTGCGCACCAAGTGGGGTGGCACGCAGCAGGGTGCCTCTTTTCCTCCCCTCTGTGGATCCAGAAGGAAATGTACATAGATCGTGTTGGGACCTTCCTGAAGTCTCCAATGGGCTCCTGTCAGAGCTGCCCAGAGAAGCAAAAGAATGTGCCACCTCCCTGCCCACTGAGCTGCACGCAGCCGGAGCCGGGACTCAGACCTGAGGCTCCCCGACAAGTCTGTCCATGCCACAGAGGTAGAAGTCCCCCTCAATTACAAATTTCTCAGGCTCTTGTATATTAGAAATACAGGGTGTTTCAAAACTAATTCTGTTGTCATAAGAACACCGGAGACCCCCCTCCTGTCGAATCCTCCTGTGTCTTCTTACGGTTGGCTTACTTCAGTCAGCACGATGTCCTCCATTCCACGTCATTACAAACTGCAGAACCCCCCGCTTTTTTAAGGTTGAATAATACCCCACTGTGAGGGCTGTGTGCACCGCACTCCCTTTGCCCGCTCGCCGGCCGGTGGGCATCCAGGGGTTTCCACGTCTTGGCTGCTGTGAATGATGCCACAGTGCACGTCGGAGAGCTGCTATCTCTTTAAGGCCCTGACTTCGGTTCTTTTGGATAAATACCCAGAAGTGGGGTTGCTGGATAAAAGAGAAGAAGAAAAAGAAAAAAGTGTGGCGTTGACTGCCAGATTTTCCGAGGAGCGAATCAGTGTTGAAGGGATGACTCTGACAGGCTGGATGGGCTGCAGGGGAAGGGGAGGTGGGGGTCCGAAAGCCGTGTGGTTTGAGCTGGCAGGGGTGGGGCAGGAGGAGCACCGCGCTGCAGGGCTGCTGCGGTCACACATGCCTGTCTTTCCTCCTCCGCCAACACTTAGCACAGAGTGGGCACATCATAAATATTTGTCGGGTGTGTGAATTAATTGCTTTCCTTGGGAAAGTAGGGGCTGACTCATTGCCTGCTGCTTTGGAGGGCTCGCTGACAGCTCCTGAGCAGGGCCGTTGGAAGAGCCGCCAGACTTGGGGGAGGTGGGAGTCACCTGTCAGGGCTGAAGAGCAGAGCTTCCTGAACGAAGCCGGCACCTGGAGGGTCCTACCTACGCGCAGCTTCTGATCCATCGGGGCTGGTGTGGAGCCAAGCGTCCGCCTTTCGACAAGGGGACAGGTGACATTCCTAAAGACGTTGGTGTCAGTAATCATTTTCGGTCACTGCTGTCTCTAAGAGTCCCTGAGTGCTGAGCCTTCCTCCCAAAACAGCGAAGTCGAGGAATCTGGCAGGTGTGATTTCCCGACACACAAGTTCAACTTTACATTAGCGTGAATCCAGAGCTCTCTGCACTGTGACCTGGGGTCCAGCAAACGGGAGGCCTTTGCCCCGCTGTGTCCCCAGCAGAAGAGGAGAGCTCCCAATGGCTGCGGCTCCCCTGAGACACTCAGTTTACGTCGTGTCTCACAGTCAGACTTGCCCGTCTCAGGTGTTGAGAACCTGTCGAGTGCCTTTCAAGTAGAAAATACAGGACCCAGGCAGAAACCCAAAGATGCTTTACAGCCCCGTGCAGCCCCAAAGGCACCCAGGGTCTGCACTGGGCCTGTTCTCCAGGCTGCCAGCTTCTCCACCAGATGCCCACCCTGACACCACCCCCCACCCCAACGCCACCCCTGCACCCGGCCCTGGCGAGCCCAAGGAAGCCATCCTCTGGCCCCCTGGGCTGGCCACGCAGCCCATCCTGAACCACCGTTTTTCTGTCACCAGAGATCACTGGAGTGACAGCTTCCGGTTGGAGGGGGTGGCAACCAGGCAGAGAAGGGAGAAGACAGAAGAGACTCCCCTTGTTGAGCACCTACTGTGGGCCAGACAGCGAACCAGGCCCATCTGCCACATTTCCCCCAGTGTTCATGGCCGCTGTCATTGGAGATCCGAGCAGGAGAGAGGGAGAAAAAGATGTTTCCCGGTGCCCATGGGCATCTGTGGTGGGGGCAAACCTGAGCCTCTACCCACAGGTCCTGACCTTGACTGGGTCCAGAAATCTCCCACTGTCTTCGTTGCAGGGGGGGCGGGGGGGGGGGAGTGGAACGGCGGTGGGACTGACAACGCAGCATGCCCAGGTCCAGGCCACCTGGCCGGCCACACGAAGAGAATCGAGTGGGGAATGTGTGCTCACGGGGAACAGCTGCAGGCAGCGGACTCAGGAGTCCTGCCTGGATTCTGCCTTTGTGAGAATGACAGCTCCCCGGAGCCTGGAGTGCCGCGCCACAGGGCGCGGCCGGCCGAACGCCGGGGCTCGCAGACCCCATTACTAATACTGCCGGTCTCGGGTCTTTTTCCACCAGGGGAGGAATCCGTTTCTGTTTTGTTTTGTTTCAAATTGAAAAGAGCTAAATTGATAAGCAACGAAGCGTGTCTTTTGCGGACAATTGCTCACACCGGCAAGAAACGTCCAAGATAAGAATGACAAAAGTAATAATAAGACAGCAGTGCCACTGTGACCTTTTAGCAGCACGGAGGAAATCGCCCTTCGGCGGGGGCTCATTTCTCCGGCTTTCATGTTTTTAGCCACGGGAAATAAAGAAAGCCCCGCATCCTACCCTCGAATGCGACGCTCCCCCGTCCTCTTCCTGTTTCTTGGTAAATTAAATGGATGCAATTTTACAGGCTTTTCTTACTTTCCTAGCTCCTGTGAGCTTAGTGTTCAGAAGCCTCAGCTCTTCCCCTACAACCTCCCTCCAAATCTCCAACTCCGCTCTCCCTGAGAAAACTTAGGTAAATATTGTTGAAGGAGAGAAGGCCTCCCGCGCACAGTAGGTGCACAGCAAGTGCTGTGCTGGAGGAAATGGAGGTGCTGACAGCCCCACGGAGATGACGGGATCTGGGGAGGTGTGCTGACCGCCCCCCACACCCCCACTCTGGCTCGCTCTCTTCCATGTTCATCACCCGAGACAGGCACTCGGGGTCAGGCCCTGCTCCGCGTCCCGGTAAGAGCTCTCTCCCACCATGTTCTGTGTTGGAGATGGACCGGGGATCCAGCCCGGCCCAGCCCTGCCCTCGGTAGCCATAGCAGCCTGCATTCGTCAGCAGAGGGGACGGGTCGGATGGGGCCACCCTGCAGGGAAGGAGACACATACTTGCAGAATGGAGGCCAGGAGCCCGGCACACTGCCCAAATCCCCTGAATTCCCCAAAATGCCCACAGACTGAAATAATCACGGCTTTGTCCCTTTTTTCTCTTTTCCCTCTTTGTAAACAGCTCTCCCTGCTTCTCCGCCCTGACCACAGCAGCCCCTAGTGGCCACCCGCGGGAGCGCACAGGGCCCCTGGCTCCCGGCCGCCGGGAGAACTGGGGAGTTGAGGCTGCTCTTCTCTCTCTTCTTTAATCCCTTCCCCTTCCCCTCCTCCGCCTGCACCCATCCTCCCCTCTGACAGCTGTCAGTCGGTGGTCTAATGGACTGTTCTCAGTGCAGCCCACAAGTCACTGGGAGCCTAAACCTCCCACCCAGATGCCCTGGCTCACCTTCACCTTTATTTCCCACTGCTGAGGTTAGCCTTCCGGTCCATCAACACACTCTGGTACAGACTGTGGTGGGGTAGGCATCCGGTCAAGGAGCCCCGGGCGGGTGGGGGGTGATCCGTGAGGACACATTGCCTGTCCCCTGGCCCAGGTTGGCCGGGGAGACGAGAGGCAGCTCGGGCGTGATTGTTGTCCAGAAGAATCAGCTGTCAGAGAGGGAGGGGCTCACGACGTGGTTTTAGTCTCAGGAGCAGCTGCCACTGCCCAGGTGAAGAAAGCGGAAGAGCCCTCCTGAGCGAGCCGCAAGCAGACCAGCTTCTGTCTCCCCAGGGAGCGACTTCACCCAGCTCCAGCACAACCTCGGATGACAGCGTACCACTCCTCCTAGAGAAGCCCACCTATGACAGCTGCCTGGGCACAGCGCCCCAGGGACTCAGATGCCAGCCCCCACAACCATGGACACAAAGATGGCTTTTCCTTAAGGGGGTGTGAGAGCCAAGTCCCCAAGTCCCTTGCAGTTCCACTTCCAGCAGCCAAAGGCCCGTGCGGAGCCCCAGCCTCCTCCCTGGTCCCGGGTTCACCCGGAAGGGCTGGGGACGAAGGGGAACTGGATCTGGGGGTGCCTCTGGAGTGCAGAGGCTCTGCGGGGTGCTCCTCTCTCCAAGCCTAGCGCACGACAGACCCACACCGAGAGTGGCTGTGAGGACTGACCCTGTCCAGTGGGCCTGCAGACGTCTCAGCGAATCCAGGAAGACTGGAATGGGGGTACAGGAAGGGTCTTTGAATTAAACTGAACAAAAATAAAAGAAAAAGCAGCCCTTTTAACTCCTGCTTTACATTTAAGAGCCTATTCAGGGCACTGCCCCCAGGACTGACTACAAAGTCTTAGAAGATGTTAGTCCCAAAGAAAAAGCCCAGAGCTCTGTGTCTTGGGGAAAATGTGAATTAGTCTGTAAGGGGACCGGAAGCCCTGTGTCCCGAGCCCTTTGAAGGATGGGTGTCAGAGCAGAGGTGCCAGGCTAGCCTAGCCAAGATCAGGAGGGGAGGAGCCTTTGGACCTAGGTATTTCAGGAGCCTGAGGCTCCTCCCCTCATGGCTCCTCCCAAATCTCCAAAAGTAGCACCATGAGCTGTTTTCTACCTCTCATCCTGCTTGCGAGCTAGACGTACCGAAACAGCTCTGGAGAAGCTCACCTGTCAAGCCCTCTCAGCTTCTAGGTCCATGAACCTCCTTCCCGTTCCGTGGGACACTGTGAGTTCCTCCGGGGCCTTCACTCCAACAGCCCCACTGAGAGCAGAGCCCACCAGATGCAGCGGCCACCTCCGCCCTTCATCCGCTCAGCCACAGACACGCGTGAAACGCCCCCAACTGCCAGGTGTTCCCCCAGCGCTGGGGATACAACCTGGCCTGTGACAGACCAAAGCCCTGTGCTCGGGGACCTAGGTCCTAGTGCAGAGGTTGGCCCGGAGAGTGAATGGTTTCGGTTCTGCAGGCCGGAGGCCTCCGCAGCAACTGCTGAGCTCTGCCGCTGCAGCTCGGGGGGCCTCGGGCAGTGCGTGAACACGGGGCTGTGGCTGCAGGCCGGTGAAGCTTTATCTGCAGAACCAGGTTGTACAGGGAGGGATTTGGCCTGTGGAGCTACAGCGCCCCCAGTTTGCTCTGCGCACACTCCCTTCTCTAAAGTTCACGTCCCTGGGCGGGAGCTCACCCCCCGCCCCATGTGACCGAGGCTCAGTTGAGGTCATAGTGATTACATCAGGGATGAGCCCCAGACCAGGGAGCTTGGGCCCCAGCCATCTGCGAGCCCCTTTTCTCCTTCCATGCTTTCCTGGCGGTCCCATCCCACCCCATGAGTTTCTGGGGTCGCCTCTGTGTAAACGACCCTTCCATCTGTATTTTAGCTGTAACCCCACCGCTGGGCCCGTGCTGCCTGCTGCCTACTGTGCATCTCTAGTGAGATGCTGTCACCGGGCCAGTTCTGAGCCGGGCGGGTCCTGCCCCAGCACAGCCTCCGGCTTCCAGGCTCTGCACCTGCACAGGAAAGAACCCGAGAGCCAGTCCAGGGGAGAGCCAAAGCGAGCGTCAGGGGGGCCAGGGCGCGGATGCCTGGCGTCGGAATCAGGGGGGGCCAGGGACGAGCTGCCCCTGCCTGCTGCTCCCCGGTTGCCAGCCTCACAGGGCACTGACGGGAAAGAATCTAAAGAAGACGTCCGAGTGTCCAAGGGCGGACCCACCAGGTCAGGGTCAGTCTGTGCCTAGGGCAGGGGGTTGTCCCCAAGGCTGGGCCGCCCCTGATCTCTGTGGTGCCAAGTTCTGTCCCCACCTCCTGGCTGGGGGGTCTGGTGGCTAATGTGGTCCATTCCAGCTCCAGAGATGTGGGCGTCGGTCCTCCTGGAGGTGGGGAGGACCCCGGACTGGCAGTGTCAGTTCTCACGGTATGGGAGGTGCAGTGAGCTTCCAGGAGTTCTCTGGCCGGGTTTTCCTCCATCTTGGGTTGATCTGGTTTCAGCCAGTCCTGTGGCCACAGGAGTTTCCCGCTGTGAACTGTCTCCCTCTGATCACGGTGCAGGTGGGGGCTCTGGGGAGAAGGCCGGCGGCTTCTGGGCCTGTGACGTCAGCCCCTGCTTGCTCAGGTGCCCCCCCACCCCCCGCTGTTGGGAGCTCTCCCCGACCTCTCTGTGCCCTGCCCCAGTGCCGTGTAGACGTGTCCCGACTCCAAAATGTCACACGGACATGCATGTGTAGTGTGTCTAAAACTCAGCTCCGCGTGTCACCTCATCCCTTCACACTCCCTCTCCTGAGTCTCGGAACACCCAGTGCAGTGACCCCGTGCAGCTGTCACACTGTGCGAGGCCCTGGAGTGGGCATCGTCTACCCGCACGTCACTTGTCATCTTCCCGGCTGACAAGCGGGGCCAGCATGGTGAGCCCCTGTCTGCAGATGGGGCCTCAGTCTCCCAGAGTCTGAGCTCATGGGGTCGCTAAGCGGCCGAGCCGCAGTTTATCGTCAGGCTGGCTGCCTCCCTGCTGGGTGGTAGTACCACCACCCCGTCACCTAGGCAGGGACATGAGCATCCCATCGGTCACTATGGCCCATGCACCCTTCTGTCTCCCTCTGTCCACACCACTGTGTCTGGGCCAGTGTTCTCCTCCCTGAGGTGACACAGCGGCCTTCTAAGTGCCCTCTGTCCCCAGGTTCTTCCCTCCGCTCCAGGCCACACCCCCAGTGAACAGAAGTCAGAAGAACCCTCGCACCTTGCCACTCTCACCTGCTCGGAAATCAACAGTCCCCCAGTGCCCAGAGGGTGGAGGCCAAGCCCCTTGCACAAGGTCGTATTGTTGACTGGCGGCACTGCGTCCCGCTGCTATAAATTTCACTCGCACGCAGTAAGTTCTAGGAATCCACCGCGCGGCAGCGTCAAGGCCATTTTCAGTCCTGTTTAGTCTTCCCTCTCACCCACCACTGAACACGTTCTTCCTCTCGCCGCCAGCCCTTCTAGAAGTGAACAAGTTCCATCTGAACAGTTTCCTAGAACTGTTGAGGCCACTTCCGCTCAGAACAACCCACCTGCTGTCTGCCTCGAAGCTCCCCCTCGATGCCCAGTCTTCCCACGAAGAAGCACTCCTGCACCCTCGAACTGCCCCCCTTCCTGCCTCCTCTGACCCTGTTTGCCCCTTCCACTCATCTGCCAAGTTCACTCTCCCTCCTAGTGAAGCGCCGCTTCGAAACATCTCCGGAGTTGTTCGGTTACTGTGTCGGGTAACACACGATACTTCGTTACTTAACTGCATTTTCTTTCCCTAACTGGGCAGTGAGCACCTAGAGGCCTGGCTTTTCTGTGTATTCTCTTCACCATTTCCAGAACATTTCTGATGACAGCTCTTCTTGACGTTGGCTGCACCTTAGCGTCTCCGGCGGAGATTTATTAAAAAAAACACACCAATGCCAGGTCCCACAGCCAGAGATTCGGGTTTAGGTGGCTTGCTGTGAGGTCCCAGCCCAGGTTCTATGATAAATCTTTCCAGGTGATTCTGACATGCAGCCAGGCTTCCCAGCTGGTGCTGTAGCGTATCATGGAGCGTCAGAAAATGGTTGGTTGATATTTGATCGATGGACTGGAGTCCGGGGTTGGGGGGGGTTGCCCGTTTCATAGTTAGTTACTCCAAGTTTATTTGGCTGCTGTCACGAGGTGCCTTCCCCGGCAGACTGAACCGCTGCTCTCCCGGCTGAGGAGGGTCATGTTGTGGATGGTGACGATGACGAGGGTGGTGATGATAACCCCGAACCACTGCGCATCTACTCTCTGCAGCAGGCGGCAGTCCCCCAGCAGGAAATCAGGTCAGCCCCAGTCCGGTCTCTGCAAAGCCTCCCCTTCCAAAGAGGCGCCTGGTGACTCCCAGCAGGGCTCTTTGTGAGACGGCAGCCGCCTCCTCCCCTCCTCACGGGGAATGACCCAGTTCCGCCCTTCCCAGGGCCGCACGGCATGAAGAGCTGAGGTTCATTTGTCATGCCAAGGGACTTCTGGACACAACGCAGCTCTTGTCTTAATGAGGCCTGGCTCCCCGGGAACGGGTGGAGACTCAGCCTTGCAAGCCTGTGGCCTGAGACGTCCTTGGAAGGGAGGGCTTGTCACCAGTTAAGAGACATTTGCTGAAGAGGCTAGTGTCAGGCTCCCAGGTCTGAGTGAGGCTCACCCCTGACCTCCCCCAGCATCGTGCAGGTGGGGGGTGGCTCCCCCCTGCTGGGTGGGAAGGAGCATCTTTGTCCATGAAGCGGCCCCACAGCTACAGCCAAGCATTCAGGGCCTGGGGGCTGTTCCTGCCATTTCATGGCAGAGTTGAGTAAAAATGATCTTGTTTAGAAGCTAGATGAGATGTAAGTTGCAAAAATCAGGCGTGAATTTCCCTCTTCCTTTGCGTTCAGCTTCCATGTGAAGCCCGAAGGAACCAAGAGAGGTCTACGCGGAGCAGAAGCAGAGGGTCCTGGGCCATGCTTGCAGGGGCCGTGTGGCGGGCACGTCAGCAGACCAGAGGGTGGTGGTCAGGAGCCCGGCCCTGAGGTTGTCAGCAGACTGTGTACACGCCCCACGCTGGCCTTGCGCCATCGCTCTCACCGCCCTAGGCCTCGGGTTCCCAGTCGGAGAAACCGGGTGGCACTAGTGGGCACCCGTGACAACCCGGATGCGCTGGGGCAGGGCAGAGGGAAACTGTGGCCTTCATGTGATCCTGAGTTTGACCCCGACCCTTGCTCCGGCAGCCTGGCCTCTGTGTCTCACAGCTCCCCAATGGGGGCATTGGCCCCTTACCCCCTAGGCTGGTGGCCCCCCACCCCCGCGACAGAATGCTGTTTCCGTTGGTGGCCAGTCAAAACAGCGGCCATCAGCCCAGGTCTTCCAGACAGAGGCGCTTCAACACAGGGAGTGGTAACCCCGGCAAGGCAAGAGCCAAGGAGTCAGCAGAGGACAGCGAGGCAAGCCAGGAAGTAGCAATGGCATGAAGTCACTGTCATCTAAGGCCCGAGGGGCGGGGATGGGGGGGAAGGGGATGAGTCCACCAGGCCTGCAGGCAGGGGCTGCTGGGAAGCGCCTGGGTCAGTGGAGGGAGGATTGGGGTAGACCCCCTTCATCCCCCCGCAACGCCGTAAACAGCGGGAGGGGGGAACCCCTGCCTTGTCCCCTCTTCTCCGCTCTCCCAGGGAGCAAGGGCGTCTGAGAAATGTAGTTTCCCGTGACGCAGGAACTGGATCTGAGAGAAGCAGGAAGTTGACAGGCATGGCCTCCTTTTCCTCTTCCTAAGCCCAGAATTTTGACCCTTGGGTGACAGTGTCAGAGGGCGTCTCTCACCAGGAAGCCCTGATGGCCACGTTAGAGGGATTCCTGGACCCCTGCACACCCGGGCTGAAGAACACGCCAGAGGGCAGGACCGGAGGTGCCGCTAGCACCAGGGCATTCAACTTCCTTGTTTTCTTTCTTTATTTTCCCAGCAAGTGCCTCAGTTCTTTTTATTATTAATCCGGGATTTTTCCTTCATGTGCGTTATGCATCTTTGGAAGATTAATTTCAACCAAATCTGTAGGTTCTCAAGGGGCTAATCCATTCCTCTGACTCTCTGAACAAAGGACATCTAGTGTTTCTCACCAGCAGCACCCCAGGGCCCAGGCCTGGCTCTGCCCACCCCGAGTCCCCGCCCTCCCATCCCTCGGTCCAGATGTTGCCGGGTTGCCTTTGCTTAGAGTGAGGATGCAGAGGAGACCGGGGCACCCGGCCGGCGACCACTCCTCAGCCCCCTGAGGGACCCGCTGTGCACATGGTCTGGGCCTCACTGCTGCAGGAGTGGAGAGACGCCCAGCTAAACAGAGGCGCCCGAGGGAGCCGGCTCCCTGTCAATTCCTCCGCGCGCCCAGGACAGGCGACCACGTATGATGTCTGTGTGTCATTGGTGGTGCGTCCTCTGGATGCCCACCCTGCCCCCTGCCCCCACCTTTCTGCATAGTCTCCCTGTCCCTTCCCCTTCCTGGCCTCCACTCGTGAGGACTCTCCGTTCTTACCTCTTCCCACGCTCACTCAGCGCCCCCTTTCTCTGTCATGGAGAGAAGGACGGGGGCATGAGTGATCGGGAGGAACCCTGGGTGGTGACCGTGTACCTGGAGGGTGCGGGGCCGGGCTCACGTCGCCCTCACCCTCCGGCCTCTGGCCTCTGACCCATGGCTGTGTGCTCTTCAGCACCAGTGACTCATCTCCCCAGTAACATGTCAGCTCCCCGAAGGGAAGGTCACTTTTTTATCTCCTCTGTGGCTCAGGGCACAGAGCCGGCCCCCTGCCCACCTTGTTGGGAACTCCCTGTGCATGGTCTGGAGTTCGGCCTGGGCCTGGCACGGGATGGGGACTCGGGACCCCCGTCCGCCCCCTTCAGACGCACTTGAGTGAGCGGGTTCTCCGCTTTCTGGGCCTTTTCCTAGTCTGGGTGGTGAAGGGGCTGGACAGCGAGTGGGCCCTGGGGTGCGAGCCCTGTGTCCTCGCCTGCCGTCCGGGCAACTTGGGCGGACAGGAAGGGCCCTCCCTGCCCTGTAGGCCGAGTGGAGGACTCACTGATGGCCCGCAGGCCAGGGGCTCAGCCCGGGGCTGACAGACAGGGACAGTCCGTATCCCGGCCCGTGCTCTGACACAGGACGGACATGCACACACAGGCGTGATGAGTGGGGGACTTGCTTGGCGGCAGAACGGTGTCTTCTCTGCTGAGGCGCGGAAGCCCTCAGGAAGAACAGTCCAAGACAGCCTTGTGGGCGGTTTAACGTCCCGCTGCATTTTAATGACCACCAGAGAGGACAGGAAAACACCGTCTACGGGGAAAGCCCAGCAGTCTGTCCTCCGGGTTATCCGAGTGGAGCCCGGGGCACCTACGATGGGATCTTTTTGCTTTTCTGTTTTTCCAGTTTCTCGCCAACTCCGTCATCGGTCTTTCGTGCTGAAAGTCCAGGTAGTGACTGCTCGTCACACACAGAATACAAGTGAACGGGAGTTAAAGGTGAGGAAAACTCAGCTGTCTTCCCTCCGACAGCCAGCGAGGCAGGGGCCCCGCCCACACTCCATCCTCACTGCTGGCCCACCCTGGTCACGCTGACCAGTGTAGAACCGAAAGGCACCGTTTTTCAGGCACAGAGGTGGCATTGACAAGGACACAGGAGGGGCCCTTGGGGTTTTGGGAGGTGAGGGGCAGTTTTGTAACCCACCAGCTTTGTCTGCCTCTCTTCACGCCCCAGAACCGGCCGCAGGCCCACCAAGCGAGGTCGGGGGCACGGACCAGGCAAGGCCGGGAAGCCACCTCTGCCCAGCTCAGCCTGGGCGTCGGGGGTGGGGGTGACGGGGACCGGGGCTGCCTGTGGGGATGACAGCCCTCCTCCTGCGGGCTCATCCAACTCCTCCTCCCCTAAAGCCAGCTGTTGCAGCCCCTGCCGGGACCTTCAAAATCCAGCTTTGTTCTCTGCTGCCAGTAACATGGCAAAGGCAGACTCCGGCTTCTCGGCGAGGACTTCAGGCTTGTCGAACTCCACCACCTGGGTGTCAGAGAGGCAGAGCTGACATTGTCAGAAGGTAGCCACCCCCTGCCCTGGGAGCCCAGGCCGGTGACGCCGACAACTCCCTGTACCTTCCCGCCGTCCATGACCAGGACGAGGTCGCAGTTGAGCACGGTGTTGAGGCGGTGGGCGATGGTCAGCACCGTGCAGCCTTTGAAGGCGTCTTTGATGGTGCTCTGCAGCAGGCTGTCGGTCTTGGAGTCCATGGAGGCTGTGGCCTCATCCAGCAGAACGATCTGGTGGGGCAGAGACCTTGTAAATGTCACACCAGGCCGAAGCTGTGCCTGGAGGAAACTGTATCATCTCAGCTGTATGTATTCATTTTTTTTTTTTTAATGGAGAAGGGCTGAAAGTACTGAGCTGGGTGCCCATCTGACGACGTGAGGGAAACAATGGCAAAAGAAAAGCCGCGTCGCACCACCTTCACCTTCATCCGAGGGCCTGGCCGGGGCACGGCGGGTTGTGCCATCTGCTCCTCTCCCAAAGTGCTTTGCTCTCACCCTGAACGCTGGCAGGGAGACGCTACCATGGGTCAGCACGCAGCGAAACAACAACGCTTACGTCGGCTAGTTCACACAGATGCTGGGGCTTAAAGCAGCATCATGCACCGCCTCCCAGCTCTGGACGCCAGAAGCCCCAAAGTCCAGGCGTGAGCAGGGCTGCATTCCTTTATCAGGTGTGCGGGAAGAAACCGGCGCGTACCTTGTCCAGCTTCTAGACGCTGCCTGTCCTCCTAGGCGTCGCTCTAACCCCACTGCCATTGTCAGGCCTCCTTGCCTTCCTGGCTCTCCGGCCTCTCTCTCACAAAGACCAGGCCCGCCCAGGTTACCCGGGATAATCTCTGCGTCTCAAAACCCTTGACTTCATCGCCTCTGCAGAGCCCCTTTTCCCGGGTGAGGTGACACAGTCACGGGTTCCGGGTACCAGGAGGTGGACGTCTTGCGGGGACCAGGGGACATTATCCTGGCTCCCACAGTGCCGGCCTGCCGGTCAGAGGGTGTGAGCCCAGCACTCAACCTGCTCGACCTTGGCTAAACTGCTTAACTTCCCCGAGGCTCCATTTGTTTCCTTGTTGGTAAAAGGGGTCACACCTTATTAAGAGCATGAAATGCAAACACAACACAGAACTGCTGGAAGTCAGCACTAAGGGTGGGCTGGCTGCCTTTCAGCCATTAGCTTGTCTGCAGAGCTTGGAGAGTGAACTTCCTACAGCTGCAGCCTCCCCTTCCTGGGAACCAGTGAGCGAGGACATCTAAGGCACCGGAAAGAGTGAGCGTGAATGTCGCCACTCTTAGATCCTAGCACTCCTGAGTGTCCCAGAGACTATTCACCAGGCCTTGGGACCATTCCGGGACACAGGGAAGATGCTGAGAGGGACGTTTCTCAGGCTCAGACCACCCGGGAGGACAGAGAGAACGCCTAAGCAAGGGCCCCCAGCGAGAGACTCTGGGAGAGGCAGGTGCTCTTGCTGGAAACGACGGTTGTTATTCAGTTTCTACCCCTGACAACTTTGTCTTAAGAAAAAGTGATCGTTTTTTAAGTGGCTCAATTGCTGTCTCTTTGCCGGAAGACAAAAAACGGGCTCTACCCCCTGGGTCGAGTGGCCCTGCGGGAAACTTCCAGAAATCGACTGGCCCATTGCCCAAGCTGTTCCCTTACTTTTGAGCTGCGGAGGAGCGCTCGGGCCATACAAAGCAGCTGCCGTTCCCCCACTGAGAAGTTTTCTCCGTTTTCTGTGACTTCTGCCTCTAATTTCTCCGGGAGCTTCATTATCTATAAAACAGAGAGCGCCGGGCTCATGCGGGAGACCTATAAACCGGCCCGGGGTCCTCTACGCGCCCCTCCCCTTGCACTCGTCAGCTGCTTTCTTGCACTGCGGGGAAGGAAGTGCGAAACGACATGTTTCCTGCGTTGCAGGCAGGCACCAGGAAAAGACCAGGGAGGGGGAGGGTGTTAATCATTTAAAACCGCAGCGTGAGTTCACCCCACCGACACTTCCACTTATCCAGAAGAAGACAAACGACGCTCGGTAGGGGGGTTGGAGAAACACAAACAATGCGTGGGCCTTCCTGAGCCCCTATTTCCGCAGAGGTGGGAGGGACAGTTTTCTGGTCATGGAGAAAGGGGACATGGGGTCTGGTTTATCCAGCAGGACATGTCAAAGTGGCGGCGGGGAGGGCATGCTCACCTCGCAACTTAGTCCTGGGGGAAAACTGTCTCTCGTGGGCCGCAGAGCAGGGCCACGCTGCCCTGTGGAGCCCAGCCACAGCCCATACGGAACGGGGCCCTGCAAACCAGCCCTCCTGCTGTTCTGGAGCGTGCCACACCCCCCACCTTCCAGGGGGCCTATTGTGCCCAGAGGCAAACAAGGCTGCTTGGTAGAGCAGAAGGGCACGTCCCGGGCTCCAAGTCAAGGGGACGTGGGTTCGAGTCTCCACTCCACCCTTCACTAGCCTGCACCTGCCACTCCTGAGTCTTAATTCCTGCATCTCTGACAAAGGGGGCAGGTGCACCAACCCCATAGGGTCAGGACCAAGCGGGGTGCTAGTTACAGAGGTCTTGGCTGAATCGTTGCTGAGACCTAGGAAACCTGACCTATCACTATTTGAAAATCATAACAAGGAAACAAGGATCGTGTCTTCTGATGCATGTGGGGCCACCAGATAAACCTGGCCCCGTGCCGGCCAGATGTGCATCTAGGCGCAGGCGTCACACAGACTCACCCCAGACAGCCTGAGACTCACTGTGTCTCTCATGAACGTTCTGTCCAGAACCCGCCAGAGCATCTTGTCCGTGTGCCGCTTGAAGGGATCGAGGTTGTACCTACAGCGAAGGAAAGGAGGGGGAGCTGGATGGCTGAGGGCGAGGGGCCAGGGGGAGCCAGCCGTGGCGATGACCCAGCGGCCCCCCGGGCAGTGCTCACTTAGCCCAGGACCGCGACCCATAAATCGCCAACCTCAGGCCCAGAGACCAAGGACCTGCAACTCTGACAGAGCAGAGACCTCTGAGGTGGCCCGTGGGAAGGGCCGCCCAGACTCGGCGCCGTGCTAGGCGCTCAGGGAGACTCACTGGTCCTCTCAGTGGCCCTGGGCAGCTGCGTGCCTTTGACCACCTGTGCACTCTTGGCAGAGAAAGGGACAGGGAGCATCGTGACGGGCTGTGGCATTCACTCTGCCTCCAGAAGCACAGGCTGCGCCCGCAGCTCCCGGGGCTCCCAGAGGGCGAGTGGCTCATTGGTGGGGTGTGAGTCTGCACACGGAATGTTCTTGGAATAGCACTGAACACGGCCCCCGCGCCCATGGAGGGGACAGCCCTTTCAGGAGATGCCCGGCCGTTCACAGGACCTAGTGGGAAACCAGCTTTCTCCTTGAGCCTGGACATGGGATCCTCAACCTTACAGAAGCTGCAGCCCCCTGTTCTTGTATTTGAACTTCTGTTCTGATGCGCCTCCCGACAGACGGCTGCCCCACGGCCTCACAGGGGAACAGGTGGCAGCCCCTTGGCCCGCTGCTTCTCTCAGGGACAGCAGCCCCGGGCCGGCCATGCCATGGGCGCTTCCCAGAGTCCCTGGCGGGTCTGATTTCACTCTCCAAAAAGAGGAATGCACAGCGAACGCAAACAGCTACCTTACTGTACCTACAAACAGGACAGGGTCCTGGGGGATCACGGTCAGCCTGGTCCGGAGGTCCTCCAAGCCGACCGT
Organism: Desmodus rotundus; assembly: GCF_022682495.2. Lineage (NCBI taxonomy): Eukaryota > Metazoa > Chordata > Mammalia > Chiroptera > Phyllostomidae > Desmodus > Desmodus rotundus. Next base: position 2,533,164 of record NC_071398.1, read on the forward strand.
GCAGATGTCCACCTGGTCGATGAGGATGGTGCCTCCGGCGGGCTCCACCAGGCGGAACAAGGCCACTCCCAGCGATGACTTTCCTGGGGGCGGAGAAAGCGAGAATGAGTCAAACATTGTATCCAAGTACCAGGTGTCATCAGGGGGCTTCTGATGCAGTGAGAGCAGCTCCGTGAGGGTGACAAGAGGCTCCGCAGTGAGGGGACCACCGGCCGCACCCACACGATCACCGCGCCCATCCCCGTGGTGGCTGCTCGCTCGCACGCAGCGCGTCCTCTGGGTCCCGTTCCAGCAGAATGCTCCTCATTTAATTAATTCAAAACCAATGTGTGTTTGCTTCCAACTCCACACACCCGTTCAACCTGAAATCCTAATTTACAGTAAAGAGGTTTGAGGGGAAGATACAGCCAGTCTGCACCACACACACACACACACGCACACACGCACACGCACACGCACACGCACACACGCACGCACACACACACGCGCACGCGCACACGCACGCACACACACACCACCACCACCACCCCACCCTCCGGCACAGCTCCACCGGCAGACCCAGTGGAAACGCAAAGAAAACCACCGGAAAGAAAGACAGTGTGAGCCCGTCCTCACCGGAGCCTGTCCTTCCGACAATCCCAACTGTCTGCCCGCTTTGGATATTCAAGTTCAGCCCGTCGAGGACAAGAGGAGTGTTCTCTCTGTATCTCATCTGATAGTCTCTGAAGGTTATCTCCCCACGGCTGGGCCAGTCCTGGGGGCAAGTCCCCACTTGGAGCGGCTGAGTGCTCTCTGGGACGCAGGTCTGGAAAGCAGAATGCCCACAGGCGGGTGGGTGCTCATTCGCCTTTCCGATCATTTAATGCGTTCACTCACCCGTGTCTGGTGAGTGTCCACAGGGGACTAGACCCATAAGGACCCGGCATGCGGGACACTCACCTTCCCAGGGGAAGGTCAGATTGAGGAAGAACAGACCTTGGAAACAAGGGCCATAGGACAGAGGGATGTAATGGACTGTAGACTGTGTGTTCCGAGGGGGTGGGAGGAGTGCAAGTAGCAGAATGGTGGAGAAGGGCACCATGCGGATGGGACACTCGGGCGGAGACACGAGATGAGCTGAGTCCAGGGCCCCCCGGGGTGAGTGGGTGGCTCGTGCAAAGGCCCTGAGGCCTGAACAAACTTGGGCACTTGGAGGAATAGAAAGAAACTTCACACTTGGTGACTATAAGGGACAGCTCCCCGGGGGGCCTTGTGGGCCTTGGCTAGCATCAGCTGTGTGACCTCCTGACCTGGAAGCTGTGTGGCACATGGGGACCAAGCCCTGAGAGTCCCAGAGTTCATGCAGGTACAATCTCAGTGTGCAGAGTCAAGGTTTTGGGAGCAGAAAGATGGCAGGAATGCAGGACTTCAAGTTCAGAGTTGTCTGGGAAGGACATTTTCATTTCCAAAGAGCCCAGGAAATGCCAAGTCCCGTGAAGGACGCAGCGACTTGGCTGCCTTACAACAGCAACGCCCCCCGCTCCCCCCCCCCCCCCCCCGAGGTGAAGCAGTCCCTGTTAGGGACAAGACACAGGGCTCCCGTGTGCCCCACTGGTGTGGCTGCCCAGCCCAAATTCCTGGTCGAGAAGCAATCACAATCAGCCAAGAAAATGATTGCATCCCTAGACAGTGAGTGTGTCTGACCCATGGAAAGTTTACCATTAATAAGAAAAGTGGATCAGAGAAGCAAAACTGTAACACTAATATTTTTAGCTGAAGGAAGCTGCATATTGGGTGCCTGAAGTTTTCGTAATGACAACATTCGGACGTGTGATTCTAATTTTAAAATCGTCACTGAATAGTGTGTTTAAGCACAATTTTAAGTTAAAAGCGTGTTGTTCGTGAGCAGCGTTGGGGTTGTTGGGCAGAGTGGAACCCCCTGTATTCGTACGTGGGTGACATAAACCTATGGGCGGACGTAAGTCAATACTCATTAGAGTCGCGGAACCTCGGGAGGGCTTGTTCGTTAAACCAGACACTCAGGGTACTCACAAAGGAAATGGAATCGATTACATCTTAAAATACCGTTTCAAATGTTTTAAAGTGTCGGATTAAGTCTGCAAAGGGGCCAGATGCTATTCGAGGGCCTTTAAAAGTGTCCGCTGGAATTGGTGAGACCTCTCTTCAAAGAATAGCTGGGTTTGTGAGGTGAGCAGAAAAGCCTTTAAAGAAAAGTTAGACTAGTTTTTTTTAATTTTTGCAATGTATTTCTTAGTCAACCAAATATTAATTTTTAGAAACTAAGGTAAGCCTTCAAATTCTCTTTTCTGTGTAGAGAAACAGCCTGGGGACTGTTTTGAAAAGAGAACCTCGCTCTCAGCATCAGGGACTTTAGGCTGAGTCGTAAATAAGGGTTTTGAGAAGAGAGGTGTGGTCTGAGTTCAGTTTTGAAAAAGATCCCTTTGGAGCGTGAACAGATCCCACCTTCCCGTGAACTCTGCCACGGGACGTGTGCGCACTCCATGCTTACCGAAATGTACTCCCTGAACAGCTCCACGGAGGCTAACTTGGCCTGGGTCTCCGTTCCTGTCCGGACGCACACCTGGAGCAGCCCGCTCAGCTGTGGGAGAGCAGCCGCCAAAGTCAGGGCCCCGTCCGCCTCCGGGCCACCCCCCGCCCGCTGGCTCAGGATCGCACAGACAGCCGACAGCTGGCCTGCCTTCCCAGCCAAGCACCCAGAAGTGAAGCTCCTCTGGTGGGTGTTTTGCCTGTAAACACTTCCTTTGTTTTTAGCAACAAATGGTGAGTGCATTTTCCCTGGCACTCCTCGTGGTGAGCACGGCTCCCCACCGCACCACCTGCCCACCGCACCACCTGCCCACCGCCACCTGGTCTGAGCAGCAGCTGAGAGCAGGGATTCCACCCGGGGCTGCTGGGTAACGGCCTTGGCTCCTCCCCCGCAGCATCTCCACCCTCCCTGCTTCACCCCTCCCACAGCCAAGAGGCACCCAGATGATCAGAGGTAGAAGAAAGCCACCCAGCCCACCTGCTTGCTAGGCCTAGCCTGGTACAGGTGGCTTAGTTAGGTCACCCCCTTAGGCCCAGGACCCCCCAGAAGCCTACCCTGAGCATTGGGTGCAAGAAGTTGTGTTAGGGCAGGGCGAAGGGTGGTCCCCCAGAAGGTCTGTCCACAGGGGCATCCCTGGGAGTGCAGATGCTGCCTCACTTGGAACAAGGATCTCTGCTGGTGTCATCAAGGGTCTTGAGATCATCGTGGGTGACCCAGGTGGGTCACCCCGCAAAAGGCTGCTCTCCAGTGGAAAAGCCTTACCCACTCACTCACCCACAGTGACACAACTTCCCATCAGGAGAGAGCCTTCAGGGCCCAGGCAGAGGTGGAGGAAGCCCTGAACACCCCTCCGGGCCCTCCTCCTTCAGTACAAGTGGACCCAGAACCATACAAACAAAGCCCATGGCACAGAAGGCCGGGGGCCGGGTGGACGAAGGGAGGAGCCGGCCCTGGAAGAAACTGAGAGCAGTCCCAGAAGTGACGACAGTGTAAGGAAGGGAGGGGCCTCTAACTAATAGATTTAAAAATATTCAGGCGTCCACTTACAAACAATTCTCTTAGAAACCCACTGAGACAGAGTTTGTGGCAGTTAAGTATGTGAACGTAAGATCGCCAAACTGAAAACGCAGAGGAATGGCTGAACGGCAAAGCCAAGGAAGAGCCCTAGAATGAAGACAGAAAGACAAGAACACGGGGATTTCGAGCTAAAAGAAAGGCAACAAGAAACCGTGGATGCACGAAACCCAACATCCCCCCAGGAGGAGTCACAGATGAGAATACAGGGTGGGGAGGTGAGGAAGGACACGGTCAAAAGGAGAAAAGCAAAAAGGGAAACGTCTCCCCGACTCGATGAGAGCTGACTTCCGCGTGCAATGACCCACAGCCTTGCGCAGAGTAAGGAGAGCGCCCACCCGGACACACCGTCCTGGGGCCTCCAGAGAGAAAGGACGCGAGGCGCCTGTCAAGGCAGGAGAGTCGGCCTCGGACGGGACCAGACGCAGACGGCTGGCTCAGGACCCAGCTCTCACACGTGACAGACGAGTGGTCCCGGGCCGGTCTTTCCGACCCTCAGCCTTTCTCCCGGAACACGGGGATGTGGCAGTGCCTCTGTCGTGTGGCGACTGTGGGGACAAATGACTTACGTATGTTAAAGGGTTGAGAACGGTATCTGAGATGAGCAAATGGCATGTGATTCACTATTTTTTCCAAAGAAAAAACCAATGCAACCAAAAAGAGAGGTCGGCGATTATTGGCCACGGGCAGTGGGGCTGCCTCTCCAGCATCCTTTCCCCTCTCCCCGTGTGGGGCAGGCGTGTGACCTGGGGGGAGGACGGGGTGTGACTCCACCCATCTCCTGACCTAAACCCCTGACCCCTGTCCCACCAAGCCGCTGATGAGTTCTGGGAAGCATGAGTTAACCCAGTGAGAGGATAGAGCCCAGGGCGTCTGCTCAGTGGGCAGGAAACGATGACCTTTCGCCCTCTTCCTTCCGTAGCCCTCGGAAGCTGCCTCTCACCACACAACAGCCGTGACCAAAGTCCCCGCAGGAGGAGGACAAAGCTGGGGGCATGACCCAGCCAGACTCAAAGCCCACGTAACCGCCAGACCCTGTGGGATGGGAACCATGGAGCTCTCTTAATTGTTTAGACCCAGTTGAGTTGGGTTTTCTATTACAGGGCTTCTCAGAGAGCCTCCCTCCCTCATGCCCAGCCCCACCCCAGCTGTTACCTGGATGATGTAGGACAACGACAAGCCTTTGGATGAAGCGCTAATGGCGGGGAAGCTCAGGGTCACCAACAAGGCCGCAATGAAGGTGACGATGTTCATGAGGATGTCCATTCTCAGAGCAAACCACCGGAGAGCGCAGTTGAAGTACAGGAGGTGGCTGGAGTTTTCATCGTTTAGCACCTTAAACCTGGGATTAAGGGGCCGGACAAAACGGGGTCGGGGTGCGTGTTCGCAGGGCAGAGTCGGGGCTGCTGCAGAAACAAGGCAGCGGGCATTCCTAACCGCGGGCCAGCGCGCTTTTGCAAGACAAACGCGCAGCCACGCTCCCTGAAACCTGCCGTCGTCAACGTCTTTGATGTACCCGTGTTTTGGGACATCCCGGTGGCAGTGCGGCGTGTCCTGACTGGGCCCTTGCTGTCTTTCCCAGAATTGGCACCTGGAACCCCCGCTGAGGACAAAAGGGGGTGAGTACCTCTCTCTCTACCTGCAAAGGATCCCTGTCCTGGCATCAGCCACCCCCAAAGTCCTTGAGGAATTGACCGTCAGCTCCTTAATCTATAAGGAAGGCGGGGGGGGGGGGGGGGGGCTGTGGAGGAGGTCACCTTCAGGGATGATCAATATCTGTGACGGTAGGGGAGGGAAGAGAGGGTGCTTGACTGGTTCTCCTCCCCAAATAAGGGAAAGAAGCCTCCAGGTCATTGCTTATGAAGCTGGGGCTCTCTTCCAGAAAAGAAAGCTGACATGTTGTGCCTCTCCTGTGTAGTAAAGGGAGGGAGCATAGGGTGGAGAGGTGGCCCCCCCACCGCTGGAGTTCGTGTTGAGACCCTGCCCCTTTGTTCAGCACCTGGAGAGGGTGCAGAGGGGAGGAGCCAAGTGGGCCCTGTGTGATCTGGCTGCAACATCGCTCAGCGTGGGGCAGAGTGTCCCCACGTCACAGGGGCGTGGGGTGGGGCTGCCCGGCAAAGCTCCCTGGAAGACCCAGGCAGAGCTTGCCGATGGCCAGGGCCTCAGCAGTGCTGTGAGGGATCTGGTGTTGCTGGGGTCCCCAGCCAGCCCCGGCCCCTCTGCACAGACAGCTGGATACGCAGGAATGAGCCAGGGGAGGAGAGAAGGACCCAGACGCAGTGGTCACCTGAGGATGCGACGGCCCTGCCTCCGTGCCCCTGCTCAGCCTCAGAGAGCCAGGCTCAGAGACCACTGGGAGAGGGGATTTAAAAGGACAGATGGGGTGCTTCCCAGGGTCACACTGCCCCCCTCCCCCCATTGCGGGCCACCTACAGGCTGACCACACCAGGCCTCTGGGGCGGGGGAGGGTGTGGTGAATACATTCAAGATTGAAACTATAACCAGCCTGAGCTAACCCGTAACCAAAAGAGATGCCAGATTCAACTGCTACTGATGTTCCCCCTGCCCTGCTTGGAGCAACTGGTACACTTATTGGGAAACAAATGAAAAACTTTCAAGGTTCAAACCCCTAGTGAGCTCAGGCCACTCCACCTGCACAGCCCTTGAACGCCTCAGGCTCTGCAGCCCCACCCTGTTCTCAGGTTCCTCGAAGGGTTTGGGAGAGCCTCGACAGGCTGTGTCCCACCGCACGCTCCTTCCTGCATCCTCCGTAGCTTCTTTTCTCCAGAGCTTAGTTAGAACATTCTGGCGAACACACTGGAGTTTTTATTGTGCAGCTATAAAGCCTGCAAGCAGCCCAGCCGACAGTGCTAAGTGGCTTAGAAGTCACCCAAGGTCGGATCTGTGAGGCTGGTAGGATTGTGCCGAATCCCTGCCTGGGATCGCATTGGAATTCAACCTCTAACCTCCTGTTCGTGCTTCAGCATTTTTGTCTGGTGGCAAAGGCAACAGGTGTCAGAAGCCCAGGCCCTCTGCCAAGCCCGTGACAGGCAAGGATGTATTAATAGAGGGCAGACCCGCCCGGCTCGCAGGGCCCTCCTGGAAGCCGTGGGGGAGACGAGCCTGACTGGGGGGCAGCCCCAGTGTGTGAGGAAGTGCTGCTGACGTATGACATTCAGGTCAAACTAGTAACCAGAACGGGCTGGTGAAAACCAAAGTCAAGGATGCCAAGTCCACGCCGAGATCAGGGTGGCGGAGGGCAGAAAGAGAGAGGGAATTAGATGCAAACTTAGAAGTGTGTGTTAGGTTTTTAAGGAAGGAAAAGAAAAAAACAAAAAATAAGCAAAAAACCTCATCACTCCAGTATCTTGTGAAGAGTGTAGAAGGCACTCAATGCATGTTGGATGAATGAATAAATAAATGAGTAAAAAACAACAAAAAATCTATGTGGCAGAGACTGCTATAGATTCACCAATTTCTTTTCCTCCTACGGACACAGTTGGACTACATTTCCCAGCCTTCTTTGCAGTTAGCTGAGCCCATGTGACTGAAATCTGGCCAGTGAAAGGTGAAGAAATGACGAGCATATTCATTGGGGTTGAGCCAATAAAAATCTCTTGCAGGTCCCCCACCCAAATCTCTCCCCTTGTCTTCCAGTTGGACACAGAGGGCCCAGGAGAGAGCAGAATGGAGCAGAATCCCTAGCCCCGCTCCAGGGACCCCCATTCTGTTGTGACTTGAGGAGGGATATACGTGTTTCGTGCGAAGCTCCTACAACTCGGAGTTGCCGGTTCCCACAGTGAATCTACTTCGACTGATACGCAGAGACTACATGTGATTATATCGTGTGTAACGAGTGTGGAGCCGGAAGACTCCAGAGGCATTCTCTAATCTTCTCCCCCCCACCTCCCCCGTCACAGAGAAGGAAACGGGCCTGTCCGCTCAGTGAAACGTAACGTGACCTTTAAAAACTACCGTGACAAGGAGTGTGTAGTAACATAAAAGATGCCATTTAAAAATAAAGCAGGCCGAAAATGATTACAAACACATCAGAAAGAGAAAAGACTGGAAAGAAGCAGAAGAAACCATTCCTAGGATTTGGGTTGGGGGCCCATGGGTGGCTTGTTCTTTCCGTTTTCTGTTGTCTTCCATTTTCCTAAACTGACCACATTTTACTTCTACCGTAAAGAAAGGAAACGCATGTGATCCCAGGCCGAGGCTGGCAGGGAAGGAGCCCCCATTTGGGGCCCCAGGCACTGGGAGGCCGAGTGTCTGAGGGGCTTCTCCCCGATCCCATTGGCTGGTCCCTGCCGGCCCAGACGTCCTTCCTTGGGCCCCGGGAGCCGTGTGTCTCTGTCACCTCCTGGTGAGGCTCAGGTGGGAGGCGGACTCACCTGCTGATACAGTCCTCCCTCCTGCCATAGGCGTGGATGACGCCCAGGCCCTGCATGGAGGAGGTGACGTGCGAGAACCAGGGCTCCCGGCTGATGTTCTCTGCCTTCTTGAGCTCCTGGACCCCTCTGTGGAAGACGCTGTGGGGACATCAAGAGGGTGGCCCGGTGGGGTCTTGGGGGGCTCCCCTCAGCACAGGCAGATCCGACCATGCACTCGTGACAAAGGTAAAGTCAGGGGGCGTCGAACGGGGGGCCGGGGTTGGCCTACCACCCTCCTGTAGGAGGGCTGCCCCAGTTGTGTGTGTGGTGGGGGGGGCGTCCTGTAAACGAGGGTCTCGGCCATGGGGGCCGTTCCTCCCTGTGGTCTCGCTCTGAGTGCTCCTGGGAGCAGGCTCGCCCCCGGTGACGTCGTTGTAGCCCTGAAGACCGGAGCCTTTCACACGGGGCAGCCCCAGATAGAGCCAACCCTTCTTGGTGCCCAACCAAAGGAAAGGGGGTCTCTTCCACTTCTGGGGGAGAATCCAAAGCTGGGGAGTCGCCTGCCCATCTCCCGAAGACGTTTGCAAAGGCGGCTTCGAGCAAACGTCACAGGAGCCTCAGGAGCTGCCCTTGAAACCTAGCCCTGTGCAGGGTGCAGCTCCCCGGGTGTCCTGCCGTGACCCGGTGCTTGGACAGAGTTACGCGTGTAGGTTCTGCGGGCTCCTTTTCAGGAAACAGTGCGCGACCTACCGGAAAAGAATGCAGAAGCCCACGGCAAGGCAGGCCAGGATGAGCAGGACGGCAGGGAACACGGCCCCCAGGATCAGGAGGATGGACAGCACCGTGAAGAACTGCTGCAGGAAGTTCTCCGTGTGGAACGGCAGCCGCACGTCCAGCTCGTCCATGTCCTTGGAGAAGTGGTTCATGAGCCTGCCGCCGGGAGTCACGTCGAAGAAGTGCATGGGGCTCTGCGAGACCTGCGGGCGCGGCCGGAGAGCCCGTGGGCGCAGGGCGTGCGTCTGGGCAGGCCCGGCTGTCTGCGGGGCTGGGGTGCTGAGCGAGGGCCTGGCCGCCCTGCCGAGGCCCAGCGAGAGGGGCCAGATGCTTGCTGCGGCCCCCATGAACAAGAGTGGATGCGGGACTCAGCCTCTGCGTGGAGCTTCCCTCCAACTCCAGACGTGCAACCCGGGGCCCCTTCAGAGGATGGAGGGGTTTTGTGCCCGAGGCAATAAAAAGCTAAGTTCCGCTTAAACGTGGGCCCCGCCTGTGCACTCTGGCCCCGGGCTGTCCCAGCGTGAAGAGGGGTGCAGAGCACCTCTGAGGCCTTCAATGGGCTCAGGGCGCTTGGGAGCAGGAGACGCCCCCTTGGCCACTCAAGTCTGCTCCAATGCGGTGCCCCTGGGGGACCTTCCTGACCACCTGCAGCCTAGCCTGAGGGCCCTTGACGCCCCCCTACAGCACCTCCCTGGAGCCTGCCTTCACTGTTGGCAAGCAGACATTAAGAGACTCTCCTCAGACTCGACGGTGAGTTCCACGCGCGCAGTGTCTGTCCCTGGAGCCCAGCACACGGCCCGGTGCGTCGTAGCAACAGGTGTTCCACAAACCCCGTGGGCCGAGGAACCGGCTGAGTGGGCAGCTCCCAGGGCTGTACCTTGTCAAACAGGCGGTCATGCAGCCAGGAGGACGCCATCAGGGTGGTCTTGGTGAAGGCGAACCCTTTGACGATGGCGAACACCAGCACAGACACCATGCTGCCCGAGTACACCCACGGGAGCGTGCCGTGCCCCGTGTCTGCCAGCACGGCGCCCAGCTCGCACGAGCTCTGTCGGCCCCGGGGCCCGCAGGTCGCCTTTGCAGAAGAGCAAGGAAAGAGCACCGAGAGTTGGTAAACTGCCGGAGAGTGGGAATTTTCCAGAAAGAAGAAATTGGAGAGAGGTCATTATTGTTAAGCATGAGTCGGGTGGTAAAATCAAGTTGGTTCCGTTTGGGGGCCTCCGAGCTTTGCCTGGGCCCTCCTGCCAGGCCACGGTGACCCCGAGGGGCAAAGGAGACACGCCAGGCAGACATAGGGTAGCTGTCCTGGAAGCCACCTGAGCCCAGGGCACCAGAGATGACGCTGGGCCAGGAGGGTGATGGGAGCAGAGGAGATTGGAACTCCATGGGGCTGGCTGAGCATCCATTTGTCCATTAAGGACCTGCTTCCACCTGCCCAGCTGCCCAGCAAAAGCCACCTGGCCTTGGGGGAGACAGGATCCTCTCCGTGATAGGGCAGCCCCAAGCCCCTCCCTTTCCTTCGCTCACTCAGGCACACCGCCCTGGGTTCGCTGAGGGGGGAGGAGGGAGCCTGGTGAACCCAGGGCCCTGGGACAATCAGAGAGACCTCGGTGGCCACACCAGCCCAGGGAAAACACAGTTTTTTGCCATCGTTTGCAGAGAGCAGCCATCTCTTCCTCCTGAGAACCCGGCCGTTCTGTTTTCCTCCGAGTCATGTGCTAAAAGTCAGGGCTGCCTTCGGGGAGCAAACGAGCGTCTTTCTTCTAAACACCGTTTTGCGGATGACAGCAGCAGCCGGAACATAAACCCGAGGTGGCGGCTGATGCAAGAACACCCATAAAAGCAAAAGTGTCCCCGGGGCACCCACTGATGAGAGAGCAAGCCGTCAGGGCCTCGGCTGGGCCCTGTGGCTGGGGAAGGGGCAGACACGGGTCTGTCACCACTGCTGCCTGCTCCATTAGCCAGCGGCCCTGCCTGGGAGGAGGCTGCACCCGGCCTGAAACCTCGGGCTCTCTGAGAGCAGGCCGGGAACTGGGGGTACATGCACACCACCGGCGTGGGCCTCCTGCCGCCCGTTGGCTTCTGCTCTTGGGAACGGCCTCAGGAAGTCGTGCCAAACTCCAGGGGGGCTGTAGTGCCTTTCCGCTGCCCACACTTTTTTCCCAGTGCCTCCTCCCTTTGGTTGTCATAGCAACAGAACTGTACCAAAATGCAACCTTGGCGGATGGGCAGGCAACCCCTGAGCATTCCCTGGGGTTTCATCGGCCAGGAGCTGGGCAAGCTTCCAGCCTGCTCGAGCGAGAGCCGACTCATCAGTCCCTCCCTGGGGCCTGCAGCACACCCAGGGGCCAGTCTGACTCTTGTATGCCTCGCTCCCGCAGAGGGGCTTTGGGGAGCAGAGCCTGCAAGGGCGGAGCCCTCCAGCGTCGGGCAGGGTCACCGGCTGGGCGCAGGGGCAGGAAGACACGGACCTGTCAGGCTTCCCCAGCCCCTCGACAGAGGCTGCGGAACAGGCCCCTGTGCTAGAGATTTGTGGCTCTGTAGACGGGCTGTGTCTGCCTGGCACCACCTTCGGCCAATCCTTTAAAAACCGAAGGTGGCGAACAACACTCAGGTACCCTGTTCATCTTGAAACATCGAAGGGGATTTCAGGGTTGGAATCGTGTGGCGTAAGCCATGGGCTTCAGCCGCTTGGGGTGGGGCCCCCTGGGAGGCAGACCGGCTCCTCATGTGGCGCCGGGTGCGGTGGGGCTCTCTGTGAGCCACTTCCTCAGTGCTTTCCAGGGCCGGAGGGACACTCACCTGGGAGCCCAGGTCTAACCAGAAACCCAGCCACCAGTTGCTGAAGGCAGAGCTGCCGATCATCAGGAGGAAGAGGGACACGGTGAAGAGAGAGAGGAAGTACCCTGCGAGAGGAAGGGGCGGTCCAACAGGTGCTGGGTGCTGGGGGCGCCGCAGGCTTAGCTCCCTCCAGCCCAGCCCTGATGGGAAATTTCAAACCTGCAGGAAAAGGCCCCCCCAGCCCTGGGAACCTCCTTGCAGGCTGATGGGACACTTCTGCATGGGGGGCCCCTGAACCCGAATCGGGGCACCTGTCCCCCTGGTTGGAGAGCAGATCCAAATTGTCAGCTTCTGGAAAACCACCACACCCTAAGGGGAGCGACTCGGCATTCTTTAGAAACGAACAGGTTGACATTTATAGGCGGGGCAACGTCAGAGGCGTGCTGTGCAGCCGAGCTGGGACTCTGCACTGAGCTGATTGCTGAGCAGAGGGGAGGCTACGGGGACCGTGGCTGGGCTACGCTGCCGCTCACTCAGTCCCCATAAGCGGAGCCCGGCAGCTTCAGTGGAGATGAAGGATGGCCCTGTTTCAAAGGCTATGGTGTCAGACTTGGGATTTCTAGTGGGCAGGAATTAAACGCATTGATAAACAGCCCAGCCTAAAGAGAGTACTTGTTAAGGAAATCCTAAAATGTGAACCTGGCAGTCTAAGAAGGAATTTTTTCCAAAATGCAAAGTAAATCAACCCATTGTTTAATACTGAACCTCCAGCCGCCTTAATGTACGTGTGGTATGTTCTCCAGGTCACAGTTCCTTCCCGGCGGGTTCTGGTCTGGGTGAGCTGGTGCAGAGAGCCTGAGGGGGCAGACACAAGTCCTGCAGCCCCCCTGGTGGGGGGTGGGAGCCCCTTGGGGCGGGTGGCCCTCCCCCCCCTGCCCCACACCACCACTCGGGGCCAGGGGCTCTCCCGCCGTGTGCCCTCTGCTTTCCAATTCTCGACGCATGTTGGTGATCTGGTTGGTTTGGTCCTTGTGACAGCCCTGGAGCAGGTGGGTCTGGTCTTTCGAGAACTATTTGCTAAGCACCTACTATGTGCTCGGCCCCAGGGAGACAGGGATTGTCTGGCCGAGTTCTCCCCAGGCAGGTGAGAAAGGGAACAGGAAGCCAGAGAAGGCGACAGCGAAGGGCGCCACATTGCGCCAGCCACGTCTTAATCCCACGGCCTGGGCAGCGCTCACAGCGGAGGGTTCTCGCAGGATCCGGGGGATCTGGAATCTTTCCGTACCCACTCCCATTGGGCCCTGGGAGAGGGCAGCTCCCTGGGGGGTAAATTCCCAGCACTTTCAGCTTGACCTTCAACCCTGCCTCTGCTGCTGCCAGGGAGAGGCCCCAGGCAAAGGAGAGCAGAGGGCACACACAGCATCTGCTACGGGGGAGCAAGGAGGAGGTGGCCTGTCTTCTCGGAGCTCATGCCACACAGAAGACAGCCAGGTGTCCTCCTAGGTCAGCCCCTGCCTGAACTCCTAATCCCACCTCGTGGCTGTCCCAAGTCCTCTCCATTGTCCAAGGGGAAGGGAAGTGACCATCACATTCTCATGGAAACCACGTCTGGGAAGCTGGTTGAAGCCATCCCTGCAGCCAGGACTGAGTGTGGCTCTCCTCCCTCTCCTCCGGAGAGGCATGAAAATGTCAGCCCCAACGCAGAATCCTAAGCCTTACTTGGCTTTTATGAACAGCAATGAAAAGCAGAGCTAGACACGGGGCTCCCGGCCCGGGCCGCGAGCACCCTCCTGGCAGGCAAGCTCCCACACCTCAGAGGCACCTCCAAGCACACACGGCACTGGTTATCCCCCGGCTGGAACCTCGCCCTTTGCACCTCTGCTCGACCAGCCGGCCTGACTCTGGCTCATTGTATCTCCCCCTGGGAGCGTGAACCACAGGAGCCGCCTTGGTGTGTGGGCACCCTGCAGGGAGGCAGCCGGGTCAGGCTCTGCTCACCTTGGCTGCACTCCCGCAGGTGCCCGAGCCAGGCCTAGCGGGCAGCTCCACCTTCACCTGGTCCCCTCCCTGTGGCCTCCGGGTGAGTTAATTTCACCATTTCACTTTGCTCTCGAGGGGGAGGGGGTGCAGTGTGAAAGAGGCCCAGGACCCCAGACCCTGGGCAGCCTGGGCGTCCCGGGCAAGCAGCTCACGGTGGCCCGGCAGCCTGTGGAGCAGTAACGACGCCACCTTTCCCAACGTGCACGCCTTTGTCACCAGCCCTTTACAGGTGCCAAGTCTCACCCGTTGGATGGGAAGACACATTTCCCCCACATTTTCACGCCTCTGAAATCAGACGCCCTTCTGTGAAGCGCTGCGCCTCGCTGTCTCGTTGGCAGAGGCCTTCCTTTCTAAGCATGGGGGCGAGTGCACGGGGGCGCCAGAGGTCCTAACACGGGTGGCAGCTGAGATCTGGTGACAGAGACTCTGGGGTTGTTAGCTACACGCCATGGAGGGAAAGAACCTCGTGGTGGGCACTCTGAGGAAACAGGGTGCGGGTCTCGCTCCCTGTCCTCTCTCCCTGCCCAGCACGGGGCGGGGGCTCAACCGTGTTGAGTGGATGACGGATGGATGGAGACAAGATCTGAGGAGAGGCTGCTGGACCAGCCTGGCCCCCGCCAGGCCCATCTGCCACCTCGCTCCTCTCCACCTTCCTGAATTCCCTCTTGTCCTCCACCCTAAGTCCTCCCTGCCCCCGTCTTGTGTTGCTGGCAAACTCCGATGGATCCTTCCTTGAAGGATCAGTCCAGAGGCTGCCCCCTCTGTGAAGCCCTCCCTGATTTGCTCCTCAGACCGCAGCTCCCCATTACTCTCATCACAGCATCCCACGATGCCCCACTGGCCTGTGCCTGCCCTCCCTGCCACCCCAGGCCCCGAGGACAGGGACATATTGCCCTCCTGTTGTCAGACTAGTGGGCGCCGGCACATAGTCGGTTGCTTGGTCCTTATCTGTTCAAAGGGTGAGCCACCTGGCCGCGCCTCAGTCTCTTCTCCACCGCCCCGTCCTTTCTCAGCGCTGCGCTGCGAAGCAGCTCCTGCCCGGGCGCCTGCCTCTGATTAATCCGACCGATCCCTGTGCAGACCTTGGGCCTTCTCAGCTAATAATAGTAATCACTATTGAGGGTTGGTGTATGCCAGGCACTCTGCTAATTATTTTACACGCAGCATCTTAAATAATTGCGCAAGTACCCATGAGGCTGGTGTTGCTACTTTCCCGTTTCACGGATTGGTAAACTAAGGTTCAGAGTGGCCCTGTTTTCTCCCTCAGAGTCATAGAACCAGTCAGTGGCCGAGGCAGGGCTCGGACTCCGGCGGCGGAACCCCAGGCTCACACTGCAGTGAGTCACAGAACCCTCGTGGGCCCCAGGGACAGGCACTGCGAGTCCACTTCTCTGTCCCGAGCCACGGACGCTCGACAAACACTGGGTCTGGCAGAAGTAACACCTGCTGGAGCATGGCTGCTAGGGTGATCACATGGGTGTTGTCATTTAGAGTTTTAATGTGACCATGTCACCTAAACTGTCCCGTGGTGTGCTGGAGTGTGCTGTTGTCATGTTACAGAAGGACGGGCTTATGATTTTTGTAATAAAAGGGGGGGGCGCGTTATTTGTGCCAGGCCCTGTGTTTCGGGGTACGTACCCGAGGGCATGAACGCTAAGTACCTTTGATGTCCATGAAGTCTGAGTGTGTGTCCGGTTCCTCTCCTTCCTCTGCCTCCTCTCCTGGAGCCAAAACTAGGAGGAGAAATAGGGAGATGTGTGTCCGCTCAGGAGCCACGGGGAATGAGGGAGGCGTGATTTGAACTCGGGGCGTACCGGCCCCTTCATCTCTGTCTGCAGGGCTCTCCTTCGGGGCTTCCACCATCGCTGTGTTGTAAATGTGCTCGGGGTCCTGCAGACGAAATGAAATGCCCTCTGGAAGTGGAGTGACGGACCTTCCCGCGGGCCAGAGACCGGGAGGGGAGACCCGGTCTCGGCAGCCAGGCGCCCGGGTGCGCGGGTACCTTGAAATGCAGCCCGCGGAGGTTGTGCACCAGTTTTGCGTAGCGCCCTCTCTCCTCCATTAACTCCTCGTGGGTTCCCTTCTCACGAATCTCTCCATCTTCCAACAAAACGACTTCGTCACAGGACTCCAAGAACTGCAGAGACAGCGGTGCCAGCCACAGTGAGCTCCTGCCCCGGTCACAGAGGAGAGCGCTGGGCCGGCGTTCGGGGCAGAGCCTCGGCGATGGGGGGGCCTGGGTTTCCTGGGTCTTCAAGAAACTTCTCCCTTTTCTGGGTGGAAGAAGGGTCTTGGCCCCAATGAGCCTGAAGTGAGGACTAAGACAGGCCGTGTGGACAGGAGCAGACAGCGCTTGGTGGAAGCCAGGGTGACCGGGGTCACCAGTGTCTCTCCCCCACCCCGTCCAGGTGCGGACAGCCTCGCCCAGCTGAGCCAGTGTAGGCAGCAGAGGAGGGGACGAGCAGCGGGGGCCACACCCACCCTGTGACCCCATGGGTCCTGCGAGTCCCAGTCACCTGCAGCTGGTGGGTCACCAGGAGGACCGTCTTGCCCCGGAGCGTCTTCTTAATGCACTCCTCAAAGATGTGCCGCCCCACGTGGGCGTCCACGGCCGACAGGGGGTCGTCCAGCAGGTAGATGTCATGGTTGGAGTAGACGGCGCGGGCCAGGCTGACCCTCTGCCTCTGCCCCCCGGAGAGGTTGAGGCCCCGCTCCCCGATCTGCGGACAGGGGCCAAGGTTACTGCCCGTCACCGGGCCCCTCCCGCCACCCCACGATCCTCGGGGAGCAGGAGCTTCCTGAGCCTTCTCAAGCCTCTTCTACAGACTGGTCATCACCACGTCCCAGCTCCTCCACCCCTCGCAGGGACCCCATGGTGCCAGATGCCCTGAGAGTGAAGACCCCATTGCGGCTGGGAGCCCGGTGGCCAGTGGCGACCAGGGACTTCCCAGTGCTGACCGTCACAGGTGCACGTGCCATCGGCAGGAGCTCTGTCTGCTCACTCTCACCGAAGAGAACGGTAGAGCGAAGCTCTGGGAGAGTGGGCAGGTTCACTGAGGGAGACGTGGCTGGGAGCCGCTGGACAGGCATGCTGGGCCATGTTTGGAGGGGACCCTTGCACACCTGGGCGCAGCAGAGGCAGTGAGGCTTCGGCCACAGCCCCGCCCTTGGGGTAAGGAAGCAGCTTCAGCTAGAACCTTCCCTGAGATGACGGGCTGATTGGAAGTGGCCTCAGGAGTGACCACACTGACCCAACACAAGTGGAGCTGGTGGCATCTCCATGGTGACATCCCCCAAGGACAGACGCAGATGGAGAATTCGAGGTGGGAGAACCTGACTTCCCTGCATTTCCCAGGACCTCTCTGTCTTCCGAGGCATCGGGTGCGGCAGGAGCTGGGCTGTGCCACCTCCACCCTTTGGCCCTGGGCAGTCGCGCTGCCCTGTGGCAGCCGCGGGGCTGCACTCCGGGCTCTGCTCACCTCGGTCAGGTCTCCGTATGGAAGGCTGCTCAGGTCCTCCTTCAGGGCACAAACCCGAATGGTGTGCTGATATCTGGGGGTGCGGAGGTCAGAGGTCAGCACGGGGAAGAGCACCCCACCAGCATGGCTTCCTGGGCTGCATCTAGAGACATTGCTCTTGTCACGGGGCCAGGTGAGGGGGTGGCTGGCTGCTTCGTCTTTGCTGTCCAAGGGCAGCTTCCTGGGACCCCTCGCCTCCCCCAACCTAATGCAGAGTTAACCTGGAAGGGCCCACTTTCCTCTCTGG
Organism: Desmodus rotundus; assembly: GCF_022682495.2. Taxonomy (NCBI): domain Eukaryota; kingdom Metazoa; phylum Chordata; class Mammalia; order Chiroptera; family Phyllostomidae; genus Desmodus; species Desmodus rotundus. The sequence goes on from NC_071398.1 coordinate 2,550,519, forward strand.
GCCTCAGCCTCTTCACCTGTGGAATGGGGGCCTGCAGCCAGGGTCCCCGTGCCTGGGGGTTATGGACCTTGAATGAGAGACTGGACAGGGCCGCCCCCCAGACTCGGCAAAGAACCACGGGAAACCAGAGCTAGGAGACAGCGGTCCAAAGGGCCGGCAAAGTCGTGACTCAAGCTCTGGTTTTGTCCCGTTAGATCGTCTTGAGAACATCGACGGCAACGTGTCCTGAGACCCTGGTGCCAGTGCATAGCCGCAGGGCTCATTCGCTGCCCACGCGCTGCTCAGGGTTCCCAGCCCGCTCTCGGTTACTCAGCCCAATGCGAGATCGCCAGGCCTACCTTCCCCCAGTCTGACAACCCACGCACGCGGACAAGCCCCCTGAATGCACAGTGACAGACCCCCCACCCCTGTACGCATGCGGCTCTGCGCTGGGATCCGGGGCACAATCACGGATCTGCAGGAGGACACCGACACCCCTCTGGCCCCGATCGGAGCTGAACCAGACCTCGTTGGCGAGGCCCACTCAGCAGCCGTGGCCGACGGTGCCACCGCCTGCAGCAGGAAGCCTGGAGCTTTCCGAGGCCGCATTACCTGTGGTGGTTGTACGTGGCTCCAAACAGAATGTTCTCCCGCACACTTCCGTGGAAGATCCACGCTTGCTGGGACACGTAGGCCAGGGTCCCGCTGACTGCAACGACACCGTGCTGTAACTGCATCTGGGGACACAGGCCCAGAGGATCCTCAGCAGCCAACCTCGCAGACTTCTCCCGGGGGCCTGTTGGACACTCGCCACCCCCCTTATCCCGCGGGCATGCATCCTGAAGGTGCTAGAGAGTGACAGAATGTCTCGTCCACAGGCTGCAAGGTCTGACCGTGCAGACCAAGGGTCTCAACACCAAACATCTGCAGGGAGCTAGGAACGTTCTGGAAGAGGTGGGAACGGGCCCTGCTATTGGCCGGAGAGTACAGGCAGGTGGTGCAAGGCAGGCAGGATGCCTTGGAGCGGACCCACCTCGGAGGTTCCCTTTCCCTCCGGGGCACCGATCGGATCCCCCTCCCCAGCTAGGCCCCCGGGGGTCCGTGAGTCAGCCGAGGGCAGGGAGCTGCTACACACAGGAACCTCCTGGACATGGCCGCCCACTGTGTGCCCAGCTGCCAGGTCCCAGCGACGGGCAGGGACCCTGTCGTTGTCACATGGCTGCTGTGCCCTCACAGTGACCGGCACAGCTCACCTGTCCCAGGAGAGCGGCGATGAGGGAACTCTTCCCACTTCCGACATTCCCACAGATGCCCAGGACCTTCCCCTACCAGAGAAGCAGAAAAGGGACCTGGTCATTTTCCCTGTCCTCACAGGGTCTGGGGACCAAAAGGTCACCTCCGAACCACACAGGTGGGACCAAGGGGTCACCGCTGGCTCTAGGAGGTGGCAGGTGCAGCCACACACCCCAGCGCAGATCGCAGCCTGGAGGAGGCAGGAACCAAGTCTTAAGCAGGTACTCCCCTGTGCGTGTGCAGCGTAAGGGGCTGGGGTGGGGTGCATCTCGAGAATCTAGTGTGGGTGCTGGCCTGGGACACACGAGCCCTGGATGCAAGGGTGGTCCTGCGCCCAGTCTCCAGGGACGTGAACCTGGTAGAGGTGACAGGCTCGTTGGGGGACGGTAGACAAGATGAGGAAGTGAAATCTGCAGTAGGTCAGATGTATGCAGGGAAACAAATGGGGGTGGGGGGCAGGAGAAGCCTCCTGGCAAAGACTCAGGTCTGAGCATGAGTCCTCTCGGAGGGACAGACAGATGGACACAGGCCCTCGGGGTCAGATACCAGAGTCAGACTAGCTTGTTCAGGAGGAGGAGTCCACGCCAGCTGGGGAGGGCCGACAGGTGCCCTGGGGTCAGTTGCCCCAGCAAGCACAGGGAGCTCGGCCCCCTGGAAAACAGATCACGCCATCCCCAGCGGCCAAGGGAGTCTGGACAGATTGCCAACAGCCAGTGGTTGAGATCTGCTCCTCCCCACCCCCCGTCCCCCACGTGGACGTCTTGGCTCTTTGTGTGGGGTGGGTGGGCCCTCGGGCCCAGAGGCAGATCTGGCGACTGGAAGGTGGCAGAGCACAGCAGTGGGTCCCCGACAGTATCTGCTACAGGTGACGGTGGAGTAAGACCTGGCAGAGCACAGGAGGGAGCCTGCAGCTGCCCAGGGGAGCCGCTGTGCGCCGAGCCGGAATGCGGGGAGGAGGGCACAGCGGACGCCGCAGGGCCGTGGTTGGAACGTGTGAGAACATTCTCATTATGACCTGCTCCCTGTGATCCCTTAGAGCAAAAATGCCTGTGGGGGGACAAGTACGGCTCCTTCCACACCCTGATGGACCACCAGGGCCTGTCACCCGCCTGCTTCCCCTAGCACCTGAGGGTTGCTGCCCATCATCACGAGTTCCAGTGACAGAGTCTGTGCTGAGCACCAGGCACCCTGCCAGGCCCCGAGGATGACGTGCGTGGCCACCAAGGCAGACGTGGCCGCTGCCTCGCGGAGCCCACGTTGCCATGGAAGCTGCAGATGAGTGAGGCTGACCCATTTCATTTCCACGACAGGAGTTCAAAGAATGGGGGCGTCCTGGAGACTTTTGAACAAGAGGCCGCAGGTCTGCCCTCTGAGTCCGGCCCGCTGCCTGGGGCCAGGTCTGAGCTTTCTAGATTCCGCCCTGTCCCCAGCAGAGAACCCAGGAGGCATACACGCCCCAGTTTCTGGTTATTCATTTGTTCGTTCAGAAAATAAGTTTGGGGACCTTCTCTGCACCAGGCGCTGGGCTCAGTACAAGGCCACGGCTGTGACTAAGGCCAACGCTTGGCCTGACCTCCAGGGGGTCGCCACCTCATGGAATCACAGGGGGCAGCGATAGCGCCTGCCCCGCGGGGCTACTGGGGCGGTTAAATGAGCTACCGATGTGCCTGCTGATAACCACCAGCTATTGTCCTGCGTCAGAGCCCTCCAGCCTGAAATTAAGAACAAATCTGCAAGCAGTTCCAAAAGCTGGTCCGGCTGGGCCTCGGCCGCCTGAGTGGACCGTTTGTTCAACATCGACACGGGCTCCAGACACCCCGGGGTTTGGAGGTCAGTACCAAGGTCACCTCCCTCTTCTTCTCTCAGCTGGGAGAGGATGTCTCTGCTGTTTAGGTGCGTGGTTTTCAAATTTGGGGACGAAAGCAGCCTGGCTAGAGACATCCCGCCACCACCTGCAGCCCAGACTGCACCGAGTGAGGCCAGGAGGCAGCCGGGGCTGCGGGACCCGAGGGGGGGGTAGGCGGCCCACCCGGCAGGCCCATACGCACCTTTCTCACGGCCAAGTTTATGCTGTGCAGGACCGCCTTGCCTCTGCCCTCCTGCCCCTCCGGGCCAGCGACTCCCTGGGTTGACGGACTCAGGCAGTATGCCTCCAGCCTCTGGCTTTTGAGAAAATGTTTTTTTTTCTGGGTCTTCACTTTCTTTAGGTCACTTTTCCTGCTGGCGCCTTGCTCCCATGTCAAGGTGGCATTTGCTAAAAGCAAGACAGTGTCTGGGCCTTCTGGCTGGGTGATGTAGGAGGGGAGGCTTTTAGCTATGAGAATTTTCTACGATTAAAGAAACAAAAGTAACTGGATAGGCGTCACCCATTTGCAAGAGCCGTCCCGATGCATCTTCCAGGGGCCCCGGGTCACCGTCTCAGCGGTTCTGCCCGAGACGTCCAGGAAAGGCGTTCTGAGCATGTTCCCCCAGGGGAACCCACAGCAGAGACGGACCCACTGGCTCCCACTGGGTAGGATGGTGGCGCTGGGACCACCAGGCTGAGCAGGTCACCCTTGTGGAGGACGCCGATCCCCACTACGCTGCATTACCCTCACACCCGGGACAGTGCTCTGGCCACTCAGTCTGCGGGTGGTGGGCTTCGTGACGTGTCACTGGTGCCTGTGAAACCGTGGTCACATGCCCAGTGTCCACTGTGTCTTCCTCCTGGGTCCCCACTCCTCTCAGTCAACAAAACATCTGCCAGGTGCCTACTGTGCGCCAGACCCCAGGGTGAAGCCCCAAAATGCCAATGCGAAAGGCCACAGTTCCTGTCCTTGCGGAGAGCACAGTCCGAGGGGACGGGGAATGGGCACAGATCGTTTCAGTGAAGTGTGACAGGGACAAAGTAGAGAAGGGACACTCGGCCCCCGGTCCTAGAGGCTGTGCAGGATGGCCTGAGTGCCGTTGCTGCGGGTGCTGTGCAGACAGGACAAGGCAGGGCGGAGTGGGGAGGGCTTTCCACTGTGGGGCGCAGTGGGAGCCAAGGCAGGGAAACGTGGGGCGCAGCAAGCAGCTCAGGGTGACAGAGGCACAGAGCTTGGGGTGGGAAGGAGACAGGAAGTGAGGTGGAGACACATCTGAAGGAGAGCTCAGCCACAGTGCTGGGGTGGGGGGTGCAAGGGGAGGACAAGGGCCCAGCCATTTCTAGCAGGTGAATTCCAGTGGTCAGGCCAATGTTGTAACAGCTCCCCTGGCGCTGAAGATGGCCAGCCTGTGAGGAGGACAATGTCGGGAAAGAACAGTCACTCTGTGAGTCACGTGGTAGTTCAGATGGGAGATGGGGAGGATTTGCATGAAGGCCCGGGCTGTAGGGCCGGAGGGCTGTCGGGGGCCGGGAAACAGCACCGTGGCACTACGCTGAGGCGCCCGGAGTCATTAGCGTGCAGTCCGTGTGACGGGGTGGGACCGTGCGTTTTGGTAAAAGAAGAAAAGTGATCATTCAAGGGCATTCCTTCTCCTACATCTTAGACATGGCGCCTTTTGAAACTGAGGCAACACAGCGAGCAGGAGCTGAGCCAACAGGGCTCTTGCTGGGTTAGGTGTGGGAGGCGGCGGAGCAGAGGCTCACGGACACCAGGGTGCCTGAGCTGGCTCCCGGGCCTCTGGCTGCAGGGAGCGGGGCCTGTGGTCCGTTCACAGACATGCGGACACGCCGTTGTCGAGTGCCATGCCCTCCCCCTGTCCCTGTCCTTGCTACAACTTCAGAGCCCCTTCACCTGCCCTTCCTGTGCACAGCGATTTCCCCGCCGTGCACAGCGGGCCCTGGGTTACCTGGTCCTACACTGGCCCGGGGCTCTGAGAGCAAAGACTGTCTCTTCCTTGCGCTTGCGCGTCCCACAGACCTTGTACATGGGAAGCACACGGCAAGTCTCGGATGAACAAATGCACGAGGGAATGAGGTGATGAATGCATAAATAGATGCCCCCGCCCCCGTCACCACACTCACGATAGGACAGACCAGACAGGTGGCACCCCACTGCCGGGTACAGAGTAGAGGGTTAGGAAGCGGTCTCTCTGCACAGAGACTCCCTCTCGGGGTCCCCCAAGGGCAGACCCCCGGGAACTCCTGCCTGTCCCAGCCTCCACACATGTACCCACCCACACAGGTCTGCATGGAGGGGCCCTGCCCCACCTCCCCTGCCGTGTCCTCCCAGCCAGGGACCCGGCACCCCCCACCATGGGTTGACTTGGCTTCCCCGTATCTGGGAGTGTCCCCACCCCCAAAACGAACTCTCTGTGCCCTCCTCACTAGGGTTTAGTCATACCTTCATCCTCCTGAGGGAGACGCTGGCCTCGGCCGCCGCTTTGATGGAGAAGGGCAAGATGGCGATGGAGAACTTCATCACGTTGAACATCGCGATCACACTGAAGGCCTGGAGAACGGAGGGAGGGAAGGTTCGGGACGGGGTGTGGCCTCGGCCCCGAACCCCGACATCCACGGGCGCCGAACTCACCAAGAGGCAAATGGTAGCACAGCTGGGATTCTCAGGCGAACGATTTTGTTCATTTCATGGCTCAGAGATTTTGTGTTTGGATTTTCACCAGCGTGGTGGGAAATCTGTTCCTACCTCCGAGAGAATCAGGCCCGTGGAGGGGCTCTGACTGACTGCCTTCGGAAGCCCCCATCTGAACCACGTTTGACCTTGGCCTACGCCATTGACTCGAACCCCACGCAGATCTTCCCAAATCGTTCCCATCTCTTAGCTGCCTCAGAAGCACCCGGCCCTTGGAGCCGAGCCTCCGGCTCCGCCCCACACACAGCCAGGGGATGAAGGTGGAAGCTCCTTGCAAGGGCCTGCCTGGCCCCTGCTGGCTTTGCGGCCTCAGGGTCTGGCTTCTCCACATACCAGGGACAGACATGAGAGCCGCCCTTCCCCTGCCCCTTCCCCCCAAAGTCCCATCCCCTCTTTGCTGGAGCCCCCCTCCCTGAGCCTGGCCCAGTGGGTGGTTAACATCCCAGGGACTCCTCACTGTGTCCTCACTGGATGGTGCCCCAGGGGGGCGCGGCCTCAGCTCTCCGACTTCATCTTCTCATCTGTCCAAATGGTGATTAGCAGCTGTGCCGCCCCTCCCCCCCCCCCCCCCCCCCCCCATGTAAGAAGTAAATAGCACAACTTCCCTGGACAAGTCCGGAATGATCCTGCCTGTTTCCTAGGAGCCCCAGGGCCCCGGCTGCAGCTAGTCCTCCTTTGTCCACTGAGAGAGTGACGGAGGTGCTCTGTTTGCCACCTGCCCGCAGCACTGTCCCGGCTCAGGAAACACAGGCCTTGGGTGACAGGGTGCCGGGGGACCCAGCACCGTGGGGCTGGCCTCCCTCGGACGGTCGGACAGGCCCTGGCAGAGAGGTGGCCGCAAGGGATTCTCAGTCTGCAGAAATGTGAGCCTTGCGTTCAGGGGGTCTCTTCTGGGTCTAGTGCTCTTCTAAACCATCATTTTAGAAAACATTCACTGTGTGTGTTCGGTTTGGTTTCAGACTCATTTGCTTGGTGTGTCGCTGGGGGGAAGATTTTGTTGTTTTCTGGGAGCCGTGTAGAGCAGTGCTCTGTCCAAGCATCCAGGTGCCTGGCTGCATTCAAGCCCCCGGACGGGGTGAGCAGAAACTGGCTTGAAGAACCTGAGAAGGTCAAACCAGCTCCCAAAGAGACTGGGGCAGCAGCTGGATGGGCGGTCCCTGGGGACGCCCCCTGGAGAGCGTCCTTCGATTCGGGTGCGACCCCTCCCCCGTGAGCATCTTCATTCTGTTTCCTTTCTCTGTCTCCTGCTTCTGTTGCCTTTCCTCCAACCGCTTGCCCTTCAGACAAGGGGCGTAATGCTTCAGCTGTTTGTTCATTTATCTCTGCTGGGCCCGTTTTCCATCCAGCTCAGGGTTTCTGTGCCTTCAGAATGCCTGTGCACCTTGCACTCACCCCAGACATCCCTCTGGGGCCTTCCTGGCCTGGGGGAATCCCCATTCGGCATCTACCAGGCCTCGCATTGTCCCAGAGCTTTGCCCAAAAGACCTTCTTCAGCCCTCATGGCCACGGACACCCTCACCCCACGGACAGGTCACAGAATCAAGGCAAGAGGAGTTCCAGGGCTTGTGATCAGTCCCGCCTTCACCCAGCCCCGCCCAGCCCTGGTCCTACAGCACCGCCCACCCAGAGAGCTCCCACAGCAGGCACAGTGTCTGTGAGTCAATAAGAATGAGACAGTCCACCCTCTGCCTCTTCAGTACACTCAAGCCCTAGACGCACACGGCGTGCGTGGCAGCCAGAACTGGGGGGAGACGGAGCAGAGGTCAGTGGTGGCCATACTGGGGAGGGCTCATCAGGTGCCAGACAGATCCCGGCCTGACATTAGGTGCCCTGGGGGGGTGGGGGCTTTTCACTGCCAGATACGGAAGAACCACCCCCCCCCACAGGAAGAGGGCACTTCACTCCTACTGGGACGGCTGTCACGGAAACAGGACAGGAGCGGAAGTGCGGGCCGTGATGGTGACAAAGTGGAGCCCTTGTTGGCGCACAGCTGGCGGGGGTCTAGGATGGCGCAGCCGCTCTGGAAGACAGACTGGCAGTTGCTTGTTTGGTCTCGATTTTGTCTTCCAAACATAAGACGTGTTCCTGCGACCCCTGCGACCCCACCACCGACCAGGGAGGTGCTGGGAGGCTCTTATGTGTGGGCGTCGGGGTGCGTGGAGGTCGGCGGGCGGGGCGCTCTTACCACGGCGGCGGTGAGCCGGCGGCGCAGCAGGATGTGGCTGGTGAAGGTCAGCACGATGGCCATAGTGGACGCAATGGGCGCCAGGGCTGAGTTTCCACTCTGGACAAGTCCGGCTTTTCCCAGCAGCCTCCTTTCCCTCTTCCTTATATCTGCAACCCAGAACGCAGACCAGGTGGGTTTATTTTGCCTGTCAGGCACCTGCCAGGTCCTCCTGCCAACGTGCTGAGGTTTCCTGCTGGGAGGTTTAAGTGGGAGGAAGCAGAGAGCCCCGGGCACTGAGCCAGCCCTTCTGGGAGCTCAGTGCTGGTCGGCTGCTGGCTGGAGGGTATCCAAGGTCCCCTCCGAGCCTCATTCTCTGTGTGTCAGGAGTCAACACTCACACACCCGCGGGGACCAGGCAGGTAAACATAATGAAGGGCCTGGGCAGGGAGTAAGGCCAGAGGCAGCGTGCGGAGGGAACCCAGTGGATGTGGGGGCAGGGGGACAGCAGAGGTCGCATCTGGACGTCCCTGCCATGGTCCAGGAGAGGACTTTGGCTTGGACTAAGGTGGGGGTGAGTGGAAGAGAAGCAGACAGATCCCAGAAATGTTCTGGAGGCAAAGCCAACAAACGTACAGCTATTTTTGGGCTGGATTAGCTCAGCCTTCCTGAACCTGACAGGCTGGGACCTTTCACTGATCAGGCAGGGCCTCTCGTAGCCTCGCACACAGTGGCAGCGTGGTAACTATTGCCTGCATCCGACTCGTGTTAAATCGCACCAAGTCAGATGGAACCAAATTTACCCACGCCGGGTCAATTGTGCCAAGGTGAGTTCGGTGTGTGAAGGGGGATTTCTGGATCCTCACAGAGGGTCCCCTGGGGCAGCCGGCATCCCAGCCTGGGGCCCTTCCTTTGTCAAGCTCAGAAGCGGGGTTCCTAGAGCCACTCCCTGACACGCAGGTGCACAGCTTCAGGCCCAATTACGTGTGGGCCGAGAAGTGTAATTGTCGATCTGGGGAGCCCATTGTAACAGCGGTCAGACCATTAACCAGCCAAGCACCTGAGTCTCTGTCAGCGATTATGTAAATATTCTTGCAATTAGATTTGCATTTATATTTGATCGAAATGGTTTTAACATCACCTTTAAAAGAGAGGCGATATGCTTGCTCCTGTCTGGGCAAGGAATGTCAAGCCAGGGGGCCTCCTGAGGGTGACGAGGCTCCTGCAGGCGGGGAGGGGAGTTCTGTGCGTGTGTGCGTGTGTGAGTGCGTGTGTGCACACATGTGTGTAGACATCTAAGTCAAGCAAACAGCTTGAGACAGCTCTCGGTTGGCTCACACTGTGTTAGTGGACTATTTTTGTAGACGGCAACTCACCGGCCAGTAGCGGCGTCCATGTGCCTCAGTGAGGGCTGTATCATATGGTGCTCACCTGCTGAGCCCCTGGTTCGCCGGAACAGATGCCTGCTTCTATTATGAAGTCCCCCTTCCCCTTTGAAAAGCCTGCAGGATGGCTCAGGGATCCTCTCAGTCTCCTTCTGGACCGCCCGACCCCAGGAAGAGCCATCCTACCAGGTAAGCACGCCCAGAGGCAGTGCGCTTCCTACCTCGGATGGTCTTGGTGAAGGACTTCTCCCAGGCGTACATTTTAATCAGCTTGATGCAGGTCACAAACTCATTCATTGTCTGCACCCGCTTGTCCGTCACCGAAACGGCTGATCTTCGGAAAGTGGAATTGAGCTTCGCCATAAACATCTGGAATCAAGGTGCGAGCCCCGGGCTGGGGGAGGGGTGCTGGGATTCAGGCGGCCTGAGAACCCCGGACAGGGTGGGGGGCGGGTGGGAAAGGCTTTCGGGCAGGTCAGCCTGAGGTTCTCGGCCAGTCCCTTCCCTTCAGTGGCGGCAGCCAGTGTGGGCAGGGTGGGGGGGTGCCACCAGGGGTGGGGCAGGTGATGGGAACACATAGGTCCCTGCGGTGTGAAGACAGTGTCGGGCGCCCAGACAAACCGGGGGAGCACACCTCGGCCCTTCCCTGGGGCTCTCAAATTCAAGTTTCTTCAAAAGCGTCACCGTGCCCAGGAAAGGAAGCACCTCTGTGAGCCCCCCCGCGGGGGCCTGCGCCCCGGAAACTGAGCCTGCCCTCCAGTCCAGGGACTGGGCGTGAGACGCAAGCATGAGGCAGCAGCCGCTGCAAAGGCCGGCCAGTACCTGGATGGGGATGAACATGACGTACACAGATATCCCGATGAGAGCCGTGGGCCCCAGGATGAAAAAGGAGTACACCGCACACACAACCATGAGGATGGGGATGGTGGCTGGCAGGGGACAAAACAAGGCAGCTTCAAACAGGGAATAGCTATCGCTCGATAGTATATTCAGCACCTGGAAAGAAAGCACAGAGGTTCAGGCTGGGGGTGGGTCGGCCAGGCAGGTCTCAGCTGACGGCTGTCCTGTTGGCTGAGGGAGCTAAGGAGACAGACCCTTCCTTAGCAGGCATGGGGGTCCTCCAGGGACCGGCACAATGAGTTTTGTGAGCCTCGTTCTGGTCTGACTTGGAAGAGGTCAGTCTTTGAGGACAGAGAATGCTAATGAAGAAAGACAGAGACGGGTATTACCATGGGGCAGCATGCCTGAGAGACTCCCTCCTTATTGGCACAACTCTGCCAAAAGAAGCATTTCCCAGCCCCTGCCGTGTAGGGAGTACGGCTATGGGACCACGTTAGGGGCAATGAGATAGAACCCAAAGCGTCCGATGGGGCTTTGGGGATGAATACTCAAAGGGAGCCAACTCAACTCAGAGGACACAGCCTTCTGGTCCTGAGCTCCTTCCTCCTACCCCCTACCCGGGATGCGGCGGGACAGGTGGATCTCCAGCACCCACCCGGAACCCTCAGGGAACCCTCGGGGAGCCTAGGATAAAGGGGGAGCAGTAGAAAGATCCAGAAGTCCCCAGACCAACCCTGGGTGGACCTCTTCCAGGCTGTTTTTAGACAGAGGGAAAGAAATTCGCTTTGTTAATCCATCATTTTCTGTTCTCGGCAGCTGATCCTAATCTTAATTGATACAGGATGCTTTGAACATACGTTGCACCATCTGGGGTTCCCTCAGCGAGGGGAATTTTCTTGCGTACACGGTGAGGGCTTTGTTGCTAAGGATTAAGAGCTTAAGGAAATGTTAACTCTGAGGTCCAGCAGGCGTGGTGCTTATTTCGGCTTTGGCACCCCACACGCTCCCGAAATGGAATCCCCAGACGTGTCGATCATTCTGTTCTATCACGTGGCTATGATACGCCATGTACCACCCTGTACCCTCGCTGAAGTCAAAGGCTTGTCCTGAGGTCTCCCCAAAGCCCGGCTGGCACAGTGGGGGACTTCCCAGGTTCTCCAGCGTGAGCGGAGCTCTCCTTTCCCTGAATGATTTGAGTCTGTACCACCTCACTGAGCCCGGAGATGGGTCCGAATGGGCGGGACGCTGGCAAACCAAAGGGAGGCGGATGCTTCATCCGGGAAGAGCATCCCACCCACAAAAAACTTAGCACGCCCTTCTCTGAATCAGCCTCCTCTGGACCCGCCTACCTCGCCCACAGAGATGTGAGTCAGCGTCTTGAACGACACAAGATGCTCGAAAACCAGGGTGGAGACGGCCACCTTCAGCCGGATCGCCGTGCGGTAATTGATGGCCCAGGCAAGGGCCCAGAAGAGGACTTTGGTGAACTCGGTGGCAAAAAGGGCGATGCACAGGCCAATGCCCACCCAGACGTTCCTGGTGGTGCTCTCGATCTGCCGGAGGATTTGGTGAATGAGGACCGTCTGGAAAACAGCGCAGCGGGGAGAGGAGAGGCCGCTGGGGTGGGAGGTCGGGCCGGGAGGCCTCCAAAAATGCCAGCGAGCCGACTTTATGAGGCAAACTTTTTAATTAATTTTGGGGGCTGCCGCTGTGCTCAGCAAGGATTAGCTTTATGAAAATTCGCCCCCGAGGAGCTCAGGGATAATGACAATGTACTAAACCCACCGGCTCGTAGAGGAAGTAACTAATGACGCTCTGTGCCAGTCCGGGGGCCTGGGGGGGCAGGCGGAGGCAGGGCGGCCGCACTCACCGGCCCTATGGCGGCCATGACGATGCACAGGATGTTGGCCACGATGTCCATCCACACACGGGTCCGCTGGAACCTCCAGACCACTCGGCCCAGAGAGGCTCTCTCAGGACCCTCCCTTTCCACCTCCTCGTCCCAGAGGATTCGGAGTCTGTGGGGACAGGGGAGGAAGGAGAAAAGGGACTTACATTTGCACTTGCTACTCTAAGCTGCTCTGGGGGGACAAACCTGGCAAGGGCTTTTCGCACGACCCTCAGCCTGGCCGAGGTGGCGCCAGCCAAGCAACTCGGACTCCCCGTCTTCCTTCACAGGGGGGTGGGGTGCAGCAGGGACAGGAGGACAGGCTGGGCCCTGGCAGCGGGGCACTTCCCGTATTTCATTTCCTGCTCCTGAGGCCCATCTCTGGCACGAGAGCAGTTCTGGTCTAAGACAAAGGCGATGGAGAAATCAAGAGAAAAATCTTCTCCAGGGTGGGGAGGAGTTTGTCCGTGTCAAAGATGAGAGCGGAGGACAGTGTGACAGGCAGGTGGCGAGCGGAGGAGGGGCTGACACACCACCGTTGGGGGCCAGAGCTCACAGAAGCATTCAGATCTCACTCCCAATACAAAGGAAGGCTTTTAAGCTGACTTGGTACGATGATGCTACATATTTTTAAAAAACCATTCTGGTCACTGCGAAATAATGGATTATGGGGGAAGCAAAGGCAAAAGCAGGAACGCCACAGTAAGAAACTCGGCGTCCAGGTGAGACGCAGCCTGACACCGGGTGGAAAGTAGGTGGATTTCAGAAGAGGTGGATGGAGAGACAGCAGGAACTACTGATGAGTTAGATGTGCGTGTGAAGGGAAGGGGGGCCGGGGACCCCAGGTGCCTGGCCTGGCCAACTGAGTGGATGGAGTTCTCAGAGACGGGCAAGGAGCAAAACACAGAGATGTGACCAGGTGGGGCCGAGGATCAGCAATGCAGCTCTAGGTGGAGAGGCTTTAGCTGTAAGACGTCCGTGCTGGGCTTACAAGTCAGAGTCTGGAAGAGAAGCGCGGGCTGAAGGTAGCGTGTGATTAAGGTGGTCAGCTGTGTCTGGTGTCCAAGCCTTCGGAGCGGATAGATCACCTAGGAGCAGAGCACAGCCCGCAAGACAAGAGGGCCTGGGTTGCTGTCGGGAACCAGGCAGGGGACGTCAAGGGCAGAAACGGCTGGGCCGACCTCCTCTTTTCTGCCATCTCCGGCTATTTTCCCTAGACTGTGTAGGCTTTGGAAACTACCACGGACTGAGCTTCCTGCAGGGAACGAGTGGAGAGGGGGCGCGTAACCGCCGAGGCAATGGCAAGACTGAGACGAGAGCTCCCAGCCCTCGAAGCAGGCGCTCCAGACTGCGCCTTGCACATTAGCCCCGTGGCCGAAGGGAAGGAGGCTTCCAGAAGAAACGAAGGCAGAGAGAGAGCCGTGAGAACTTCCCCACAGTTTGAGATGTTGTGGTCCCTCTGAACCTCCAAGTTCAATGCAGCTGTTAGAAAGAGTGCGCTGACATCAAAAATACCATATAAACTCTTAAGTGAAAACAGCGAGGCAGTTAACCAATAGCCTAGTGTGTTTCCTCTTGCTTCAGTGATGACGACAAACAAACGTGACCCGTGAGCGGGGAGGAGGAAGAGGCGTTGGTCTGCAGAAGGCAGTAGCAGACCCACACCAGGCTGAGCTCTGCTCACGTGTGTGGTGTGCAATGGGGGCTGGGCACGGATTCTTCCCCCGATTAAAATTCAGCTGCTTCCTCATTCTTATAACGGCCGTGAATGAAGTTGAACCAATGCAAGGGACGTTTTTGCCAGACAAAATTGTCCAGTACTGGTGGTTTCACTGGGTTTAAACTAAACCTATTTTGAGATATAAACATCCACCCACGATATTTAAAGGCAAACGCAATGTGGTGTGTGGAACTGTGGGCAGCAGCCCCAGGGGGGTCCAACCAGCACATTCCGGCCCCTCTCGTCCTGAGGCAGCGCACCTACAAACCAGCACACACCTCGGGCCCTGGTCCTTGGCCTCAGGCAGTAGCCCCAGGCAGTCCCTTAGCCCCACCCACTCTGCCCAGGCCTCACCTCCCCGGAGACTGGACCTGTCAGCCCCGTCCCTGTCTTAGCCACTGAGAAGGGCCACCAAAACCCATGGGTGTCGATGTCCACACCCGAGTAGTGGGGGCATACTAACGGGCTCACGGTCGCCTTCCGGGGGTGGGATCCTCTCCAGAGGCTACCCAAGGGGCTCCTGGTACCTTTTGGCATTGACGTCGGACGAGTCATACTGGGACAGTGGGGGCAGGGCATCCACAGTCAGCGTGCGCTTGTAGCCTCGGACCATCACGGGTGTGAGCCAGGAGAACATGGCGAACGAGAGCAGCCCTGCGTCATCCATGGGGTTGGGTGCCAACCTGGGGTGGACGAGACACGGGGTTCCGGGGTGCTGGTGCCGTCACCCTCAGTCCCTGGCTCCATGTCTGAATGACAGTAATGACCCTGGCCGAGCTCAGAACCTGTGACTCCCACCCAAATGCGCTTTGACCCACTCATAGAGCTGGTGAGCACGGTGGTTAAATTTCCAGGAATTTTGCGAGGCGGTTGTCAAACATGGACAATATTTAAAATTAAGTGACAGATTTAAATAAGTTATTTAAAGACAAAGGTGGTAAGTACTTGAAACTCATTACTTCCGAATTAGTTTTTAGATGGTGTTAGTATCTAAACTCTTTAGATTATGTAAGTTTCTTGGTGGGGGGGTGGAGCCAACACCACATACAATAGGGTGCTACTGAGCACCTCCTTAAATTTAGCTATTGTCTCCCTCTCACCCAAGGGTAGGAGGGGTCAGAAAGCAGGGGGAGGGGGTCCATCAATGAATAATGCTGGATGGATGACGGATGATGGATGGGTGGGCGGGTGGATGGATGGGTGATGGATGGATGGGTGGGTGGGTGGATGGATGGGTGATGGATGGGTGATGGATGGATGGATGGATGATGGATGATGGATGATGGATGGATGGGTGATGGATGGATGGGTGATGGATGGGTGATGGATGGATGGATGGATGATGGATGATGGATGGATGGGTGATGGATGGATGGATGGGTAATGGATGGGTGGGCAGGTGGATGGATGGGTGATGGATGGACGGATGATGGATGGATAGATGGATGATGGATGGATGAATGGATGGAAAGATAAAAGGACAATCACGTCGAGGACAGCATGGGGAATGGGCGGTGCCCAGTCTTCTGATGGACCAGAAACCATTCCTGGAAGTTCTGGCCAGGCCTTGCCTCCTCCCCTCCTCCCAGCTTACCTCGCATAGGGTCTCACGGGGATCATGGTCCTTAGGCTGGGGTCATATCTCTCTGCAAAGGACCTGCGCTGGCCTCGCTGGTCGAGGTCAGAGATGAGGTAGGGGCCCTCCCCCACCATCATGGTGGCAGTCGGAGCCCTGGGCTCTCAGCCGAGGGACTTGCACTCTGCAGCAGAGAGATGAGAAGTTTCACTGAGAGACGCGGGTCCTCTCACAAGGCCACCCCGCAGGACCAGGTACTCGTGGACAGGCTCACCTGGCCCCACTTCCGTGCCCCCGAGGAAAACCCACGGTCCAAGTGGGAGGACACTTCAGAGAGCCTGTGCCATCCACATGCCCACCACCCCACTCACCAGCCACCTAAACCCAGAGACCAGAGAGCCATCCCTGAAGCTTGTCCTAGTCCAGACCTTTCCTGGGGTCTCCTGCAATCAGAGGCCTCCTTATATGTGGCAGTGAAATTTCTCTGGAGTTATCGTGGCTAGAAGCGTCACATAAACCGAACCCCGTTGTTTCAAAACAAAAAGTGAAACCTTTTTAAAAGAGGTAGCTCTCAAGGGCGTGAATCGTTTTCCACTGTGGGCTGAACATGACGTTCCCCAGTCGCTCCGCTCGGAGGTGCATCGGCACCCACTTGTCGTCATGCCCCTGCTCCCCAGCGGCCCAGGTGAGGTTCCGCTCATGTCCAGCCAAACGTCCCCAGACCCTGCAATTCTGTCCTTCTGGGGGGCTGGGCCTCCCCATCCCCAGAGGACGCTCCCCTATGACTTCTGTGACTCCCATTTTCTAAGGAGGGTCCGGACTCCAAGATGCCCAGCACAGGAGACGGGCGACCCTGGCCTCCTCCGAGGACTTAGAGAGCCCGGGAAGTTGGTGGGGGAGGTGATTTCCTCAAGCACGCCCCCAGGGAGGCTCAGTGGCCCCCGGAGGCTTGGCGCCCAGCAGCAGGAATAGCCCTGAGCTAAATGTGGCTTCCCACAGATGAGGCTTCTTAAATCAGGAAGTCTGCTTCGGCTGATATCTCTATCCCTGTTGTCAACCATCCTCGGCCAGGAGTGATAGGTCCACTTACTGGCCATCGTTTGGCGGGGTGGGAGCTGCCGACGGAGCTGGGAGGAGGGTGGCCCCGGCCAGGCCAGGACACGGGCCCTGTGACTCTGTTCCACCCAGAGAATTTGAGGGCTGGCAGGGGGTGGGAGCAGCTCCCCCTGCCCCACCCCCGTTCATCCTTCTGCTGGCTGGAGGGGTGGCCTGACCTGACGTTCACAGAGGGGCAAGGTCTGGGTTTAGAGCAGAGGATACAGTCTGGCCCATTCTGGACCACAGGCAATGTGCAGGTCCGTTTGCTCTGGGCTGCGCAGCTGTGTGTTTTTAATTCTCACCTGAGGACATGCTCACTGATTTTGAGAGAGAGGGGAAAGGAGAGAAAGAGAAACATCGATCGATCGCCTCCTGTAAGCGCCCCCACCAGGGATCGAACCCACGACCTTTTGGTTGCAGGACGACACCCAACCCACTGAGCCAGGGCATGCACAGTGCTTTAGGGTTTTTTAGTTTGAATGAGGACATATCACAATAAAAAAGACCTATGGCTGTTTGCACGGGTCAGGAGCGCTGTGTGCCCGGCAGCGTCAGCCCCTCTCAGGCAGGACACACGGGCCACAGGCAGTTCTCCGCAGTCCCCACCGTGCCTTCTTGTCCCCTGACACTGGGGCTCTGCGTGACCTGCCCTCTAGCACCGCATTTGTGCTGCTGTCTTCCTTGCAGCGGACCTGTTTTCCTCTTCCCTTGTTCCTCTCCAGGGAGGGGGGACGAAAGATACTCAGAGGGCATTTCAAGAAGAAACACTTTTCCACTTCTCTCGATTATGTTCTATTTTTGCCTCTCTAACCCAGAAAATGAGCGGTGAGCGGTATCTTGTTTGAGAGCTGGATTCTGAAGCCTTCCGTAGGACTCCCCTGCACCAACCATGTGGTTCGAGGTGCACACTTCATCACAAAACCTCCCGTTCCTTTCTTATTTAAGTCCATCCTTCATTTCACGCCACCCCCATCCAACATCTGGTGGTCCCATGCCCTGCCCTCCAGCTCTCAGCCCCTCCCTCCAGGCCCTGACCAGCCCCCAGCTCAGAGGAGAAGCTACAGAAAGCATTCCTCAGTCCCTGTCCCTCACCTCTCCTGTCCTCCCAGCTGTCCACAGCACCCATGTGGGCGGCCAGACCGGGAGAAGGACCCGTGAGTGCCTGCAGCTGGTGTTGGAGAGGGCGCTGGGCAGCAGGTGCAGGAAGAGAGCACAGAGCATGGGGTGTGAATGGGGGCGCAGGGCTTGGTGAGAGTGCTCTCATCCCCAGAGGCCCTAAACTGGGACCGGTGGCTAGTGAGTGGTCTTATCTCCAGATGAGGTCACCCGTTCAGTTACCGAGGTTCAGACGAGACAAGGAAGAAACTTGAGGACCCCCATTTCAGACCTGTGCAAGCCACACGGTAGCGGACCCTGAATTCAAGGCTTTTACAAATAGATCCTGTGATTAAAGTGTGTGTGTGTGTGTGTGTGTGTGTGTGAGAGAGAGAGAGAGAGAGACAGAGAGAGAGAGAGAGAGAGAGAGAGGAGACTCCATTTACTCCGCGTATGTCTTTGTGGGTCACAGATCTGGAAAGCCTGTGTTGATGTTGCTACTTTTTCTTTTATGGAAGTGCCCCCGCCCCATGTGCTGGGAGGCCCCCACCCCTGCTTCCTCCCACACGACAGTGCTGGAGTGCGTCACTCAGCACAGCCTGCCCTAGGGGCGAGTGACAAGGCCCCCTGGACTGCCTGAAGCTGGTGGTTGCAGACAGGAGCGTTACCTGGGCAGGAAGCGCTAGTGTTCCCGAGGAGAGGGAGAGGAGGGGCGGGTCAGCAGGCAGGCGTGGGGCTCTGAGGGTGCTGACTGGGCCCCCTCTCCGAGGCCCCACCTGCCTGGAGGCCTCCTGCCCAACCGCCCAGGTCAACTGCCGCTCCCCCCACCCTGCGCCTGGGGAGGGAACTCTGGGGGACCAACATTCCTTCTGCCCTCACGCCCTCATGGAGGGCTCTGCCCCCTCCCGGGGCAGGGGAGGACTCCTGCAATGTCACTCTCTCCCCAGCCTGTCACAGCCCAGCTCCATGTAGAAGACGAGAAAATCCTTCCCTAGTCCCCATTCTGCCCATTGTGGAGACCCAGAGATAGGCTTCCGGGAACAGGCTCGAGGCCAGGCCGGAGTGGCGGCCCAGGGTCCTGCTCCCAGCAGACATGCGTCCCCGCTCTGTGACCCTGCGAAGGAGGCAGTTCTGCTGTCCTTCCGGGGTGGGAGGGGAAGCCCATCTTCGAGAGAGATCCGTTCGTTCATTCCCGTGCACTGAACCAAAAATGAACAGCCGTGGGAGCCCAGTTGTTTTAATTACATGAGAGTCGGGCGCTGGTGCCCACAGCAAGCTCTCGAATGTGAGATGGTCCTTTTATCTCATGTCAGGCTTGCCCGACTCTGGAGCCCAGGCCTTTCCCGACTTCACGAGTCCCGTTAGGTGCCTGGCCCCACCAGGCACCTAACTCCCTGGGGGTGGGGTGGCGCTTCGCTCAGAACGCAGGCCCAAGCTGGGAGGGGCGACGGAGTCCACGGTGGCCAGTGAATGCTGGAAGGGAGCCACATGTCCAGATTCAGACATAACAAATCCGGACATATTTTCAAGAATTATTCAGACACCTTAGAAGGCCATTTTCACCTACCTCCCGTGATTTTAGGACAGATTTTGAAGCTGTAGTATTTCAAACCTGCCCAAGCCCTCTTTCTACTCATAATCTGGCTGCTCCCTCCCCCTGCTGGCTGCTTCTGGGGACGAAGTTCACAGAGGAGGAGGTGCTGGCCCAAGAGGAGACTTCTCTTCCTGCCCAAAGGGAGGTGGGGACCGGGAAGGCCTGGGGACAGCCACCGGCCAGGGACAGCCGTAGGGAAGACAGATCCTGCTGGGAAGGGGCCTGGATCTCTTTGTCATTTTAGCGTGCTCTCTCTCAGAACAGCGTTCCTAGTGTGTAAAATAAAATACAAAGGCTTGCCAAGACAGCCAATTCCACTAAAACAGGGTTACCCAAATACGCACTGAAAAACCAAAATCGAATAGGGTGACACGTGCTTTCATATCGTTGCATCGATGACGCGATTAGCAGTGAGTGGTTATTAGGCTTAATACCTGCCCTCCTGTCAAAGCGGCGAAGGGCAGAAGCCAGCGTCCGGGATGTCTGGAACAGTGGGACCGTGGTCTGAGGGTGTCTGCGGTTCTGGTCGGGGACGAAGCCCAGCACGGCTCCTGCTAGGGTGGTCGTCTGCTGCCTCACGGGTGACGAATGGGAAGGCTAAGTCTCCGTCAGTAAAAACAGAGATGTCATTTGGTCCCAGCCACGCTCGCGGCTCCCCTGCGCCTTGCTCAGGAGTCTGCGGGAGAGCCCACAGGCGCAGGGCATCCGAAATGCCCCTCTCTGAAGCTGCTTCCCGCTCCCACACAGCAGGGTTCCAGTGTTATTTAATGAGACAGGGGCAGACTAGGGGACACTTAGGATAATGGGGCGAAATTTTACAGTCTCAACAGCTGGCGCCAGAGCGTAGCGGAGGGCGAAAGTGTTGGTTTAGAGAGCGGCCGCGGTGTGTCTCTTGGGGTAGACAATGAGGCCCTGAGGACTCGTGGGCAGGAAGAGGCATCCCACGTGACAGCCGAGCTGCTCTCTGTGGCACAGGTCCAGGAATGGGGAGGTGGGGGACGGGAGAACCCCGGGGTCACGGCAGGGAAGAGACCGGAGCCTGAGGGTGCCGATGCGGAGACCCCTTAAGAAAATGGGTTCTCCACCATCGAGTGGCAGTTGTTGAATTACTGGGGTAGAAACCTCTCCTTTGGTCCAAAACTTCCCCGAGGTCGTAGACATATAAAAAAATGATGATGACAATAAGGAAGTTCTCTTTCTAGGTCAATGTGAAGGAGAAGTCATGCGTTTTACGGCTTAATAAGATGCTCGGGTGCCTGAACCAAAACAGGTCACAAAAATAAAAGTGCCCCCAAAACACAGAAACTCGGGGGACGAAGCTAGAATGGGGTCCGAACCCTTCCCCTCTAGGTCGAGTGCGACAGGGCCATCCTGGCTCACCTCAGGGTTCTCGGAGCAGGAACCCCAGGTCAGCAGCACCAGCACAACTGGGAAGTCATGAGAAAGACAAATTCTTAGGCCAGGGACCCACTGAGTCAGAAAGCGGGGTAGGGGGGGAGCAGTCCCCACCCCTCGGGGCCGTTCTCTTGCTTCCCCGAGTTTGAGGCCCCTCTGCCGCCACCCTCAAGGCAGCGTCAGGTCCACAATTCCACAGTTGCACCCAGAGTCACATCCTCTGTGGAAGTCACCCAGTCCAGTGTCCCGCCCGTGCAGAGTCCCGATGCCACTGGGCCTTGTGGGCCCACTCTTGGAGCCCAAGGGTGTGAGTGCTGCCCCACCTCCGCCCAGGGGAGGGCTTCCAGAGCCCACTGAGGCTTCCAGAGCCCACTGAGGCCCCTCACACAGCCACTCCCTGGGAGCCGTTTCTAGAAGAAGTCCTCAGGAAAGCGAAGACGGAATCCGAGCCCTTCCTTCCTCTTCCTCTCACAGCAGGTTTTCAGGCCCCCTACTGGTGGTCTGTGGAAGAGCCTCCATTTTCCAGGGTTCTCTTAAAAGGGTATCCAGAGTGGGGACAGAGGGTGGGGAAGTGTCACCCACAGTCCCTGTGGGCCATGTCACAGAGCTCATGCTGAAGGTGTTGACCACGTGGAGGGCCGGCCCCTGAGACAGAGGGAGGGCGCAGAACCCCCGGGCACCCCCCACCCCCCGCCACCGGGGCACCACTGAAAAAGCAAGAGCGAACCATTAAATAAATATAAGGAAGTAGAACCAAGGTCTACATTCTCTCATTACACTTATTTTTGTATTATTTTTTAAATATCAATTTTTTTAATTGTATTACAAAATAGTTCTGGTGCCTCTAAATATGTAAAGAATTATTTAAAGGAAACAAACTCATATCTCATCACTCAGGTTGAGAGATAAAATATTGCCAATGCTGTTAAAAAATATGCTATTTAAAAAAAAAACTTTTTTTAAAAAGATTTTATTAATTTATTTTTAGAGAGGTAGGAAAGGAGGGAGAAAGAGAGGGAGAGAAACATCGGTGTCTGAGAGATACATTGACTGGTTGCCTCTCACATGACCCGAATCAGGGAAACTGGCCTGCAAACCAGGCATGTGCCCTGACTGGGAATCGAACCACCGACCCTTTGGTTCGTAGGCTGGCACTCAGTTCACTGACCCACACCATCCAGGGCAAAAAAAAATAGGCTAGTTTTTAAAGAGTTCTGTGTACTGCTGCTGGAAGCGGAGGCTCTCGAGTTCTGCGGCACTTCAGCCCCACCGAAGGCTCCCGGAGCTCAGTCTCCAACCCAAACCAGGGGGACGAGACCCTCTGGGGCGTACACCAGTATTTTTAAAAATGTGCGTGAGCCCAATGTGCAGCCAGGGTTGCAAGTGGTTCCAGGAAGAGGCTGCTGCGAGGGGAGGTGGGGCGGGGGCAGGGAGACCTGAGGATGGAGTGGAAATGGGGCCTGTTTCCCAGCCTTTAACTCAGGGGTCAGCCCTTTCCCTGGCGGATTGCAGCAGATCTGGATTTTTGGGAAGAGCCTGCCATCTTCTGGCCACCACAAGGAACACACTTCTGCGGAGCGTTTTCTCGGGATAGCTCTTGGAGGGGACTGGCCGGGTGAGTAGGGTCACCTCCAACCTGCAGACCCTGTGGGGCTGGGTTGAGATGGCGGCAGGAGGAGCCCCCAGACATCCTTCAGGGCCCAAGAAGAAAAGGCAAGAACTGAGGGGAAAGGGGTCCACCCGGGCTAAGGGGCTTTTAAGAGAGAGAAGACATTCACCCAGGAACCGCCCTGGAAAGAGACACAGGTGCTGCCTAGGAAGCCCAGATGGGAACAGAAGTGAGGCACACCCGTCACTCAGGAGGAGGGCTCTCTCAGCACTTGGTCTGCTGCCAGAGTTCATTCCCACGGGGATAGGTTTGCGGTTCTCCGCCTGCAGCTGTCTTTCCCGCCCCAATCCCTTTAGTCTGAGCAAATGTTTATTTTTCAGGTCTCAGTAAACCACAACCTCCCCTCCACCAGGAAGCCTGCCTGGACTGCCCTCCCCTCCTGTGGCTTGGTTCTATTTACGTGTTCACCGTTTACTCAAAAGGGCAAATTCCATGAGGGCGGGGCCATCCGTGCTCCACCCCCACCCCACCCCAGTGCAAGAAACAGCGTAGGAAATGTTTGTTTACTGAACTGATTGTTCTCATGGCAAAATCAGACCCTGTAATCTGAAAACAAATGAAACAAACATACTTTGAAGCGTATTTCCGCGCAACAATGAGGTCTCCCTCATTGACAATTGAAAATAATTGCCTCTCTAATTATCTATCTGTAACCACTGTGGGAGGGGCAGCAAATGGTCTTACTTACAGTTGTCATATGTTAGCAATTAACTCTTCCTTCCACGCATCCTGGCCGTGACCAGTAAACAAACATACAGCAGGCGGGCAGGCCGCAGCTCCTGCTTGGGGCCTCCACATCCACTCCTCCTTCCTGTTGTAGGAGCACCCCGAGGCTATTTTGCAGAAACAACCCCTTCCGTTCTCAGTTTCTGTGATTCAGGGTTCCCCCAGGTC
This sequence comes from Desmodus rotundus, assembly GCF_022682495.2. Lineage (NCBI taxonomy): Eukaryota > Metazoa > Chordata > Mammalia > Chiroptera > Phyllostomidae > Desmodus > Desmodus rotundus. The sequence continues at coordinate 2,573,665 of NC_071398.1, forward strand.
CAGGTGTGGGTGTGTGACGCTGTATTGCAACAGGTTAGCACATGATTGGTTCAGGGATGAGCACATGACCCATGAGATTTAGCCTAGGAGCTTCTGCTGGAATCACTGGAGATTCCAGATCCCGGGATGCTGGGCTGGTGGGATGCAAGCCTAGGGCTGCTGGCAGCCATTCTGCCACCATGAGGAGGGTGGTGGCCTGAGAGCAAAGCCAAACAAAAGAAAACAGAGCTGAGAGAAGAAGAGAGGCAGCGTCGGCAAGTCAGGCATCCTTCTCCTGGACCTTTCTGATACCTGAGCCAATCAAGCTCCCTTTCCCGGAAGTCAGTTTAAGGAAGTTTCTGCTCCTGGCAACTGAAGGAATATTAGCGCAAGTAGAAAGCAGGACAGAGAATGAGACTTTTCTTTACAGAGTCAATACATCATTCGCAACACTCTTCACACAGATCAGGAAAGTATAATAAGCTTTTACATTATGATGAAATTACTCAACACATCAGTTAAAAAGAGACACAAGATCATTTGACCCCACGGTCTCAAAGGGTGCTGGGGTTCTCAGCATCCCCAAACCTCCCTCGGTCTCCTTTTGCGTCCGCTCCCCAGCACCCCTCGGGCCCATGAGCCCGGCTTTCAGAAGGGGTCTGTGCTGCCCCTGCACCTGACGGTCACAGAATGCAGGCCTCACCCGGGCGGTGACGAGCTCGGCCCTCAGTCCCCGAGTCTCCTTTGCTCTGCGACCTGGCCATTGCCAGTAAGGCTGCGAACATGGACCCGGGCTGCCTCTGCAGGACCTCAGGACTGTCGAACTCTACAACCTGGAGGGTGGAGAAAGGAAGGGACAGCGGCCGGGCTGAGCTCAGACTGGAAGGATCAAAGGCCTCCCGGGTGCTGGCATGCACGCCCGTCCTCCCCCAGCCCAGGTGGCTGCCCTGACCTTCCCGTTGTCCATGACCAGGATGCGGTCACAGTAGAGGACAGTGGTGATGCGGTGGGCGATGACCAGCACTGTGCAGCCCTGGAAGGCTTCACGGATCGTGTGCTGGACCAGGGCATCGGTCTCCAGGTCGATAGAGGCTGTGGCTTCATCGATGATGAGGATCTGGCAGACACAGACAGGGGTTGAAGGCGGCCTTGGGCCCCAAACCTGGGTCTGGCCCTGGGTCAGCCCCTAATGCACCAAGACCCTTAGCTGCACGTTGAGAGCTTGGGACTGCATTTGAAATCCAGTGCGAGCTCTTGTTACTGGTTCCATTTTAAAGACACTATTAGGTTGCCACCAAGAGCTAACTATTTTCTAGTGACCAGAGAGTTAAAACCTTTTTCTAAATTTACTGATTAGAGAAAGGGAGGGAGGGAGAGAGAGAAACATTGATCTGTAGTTCCACTTATTCATGCACTCATTGGTTGATTCCTGTATGTGCCCTGACCGGGGGATGGAACCCTCAACCTTCACATTTTGGAATGATGCTCTAGCCAACTGACCACCCGGCCATGGTGAAAACTAAACTCTTGAAAATGCCCCAGTAGCCCTTCTGGTTTTACAAACCGCCTTCCTGTTTGCTGAACAAACATAGAGCCACGTTCTGCACGGGGCAGGAGAGGGGCTCCTCGGACCACCGTCCTTTTTACTACAGCTTTTTTGCACTTGTTTCTTTAACTCCCTGCATCAGGGAGCTGTAACAAGCATGGAGTGTGATTCCACGAATGTGACAGTTCACGATGAGACCCTTCTTAAGAAGAGGGCTTCATGAGTAGGTCAGAGGGCACACGGACACGACAAAATCGTGAGCGCATGTGCACATAGGCGAGTGTGTGTGTGCTGCTTTGCTTGGGAGAGAAAGCTTGCTGCTAACGAGCCCAGGGGGTCAACGACCTGTAATTACCGGTGAAATTACTTAGAAAACTTCAAAAAACACCACCAGATGAAATTTTCCAAACCTGTATAATGTTGCCCTGGAAGGGCAGAGCTCTCGGTCCCGGTTGTAATAAGGACAAGGGAGTACCCGGCTCCCGAGTTTTAAAAGAATGTGCAGTGAGCCGCTTTTAAATCAGTCAGCTCCTGACCTCTGAGCTTTGTGGTTCTGGGGCCCGCACCTGGGCTCGGGTGTGGGACATCGGGGTTGAGGATGCAGGTGCGAGCCCTGCCTGTCCCGCCTCACCACCCCCGGCAGCGAAGGGAGACATCCCCTGGCGCTGCCCTGGCCTCACCTTGGAGTTGCACAGCAGGGCTCGGGTGATGCAGAGCAGCTGCCTCTCCCCCACGGAGAAGTTCCTGCCGTTCTCCAGGACCTCGGCCTGCAGCCTTTGGGGCAGCTTTACGATCTGTCACGTCGGGGCAGGCAAGAGTAGGTCATGCAGCCCTGTGCGCGCTGTGCGGTGAGACCTAGGCCGAACCCCGTAAGGCTCCTGTCTCGTTCTGTCCCTCTCCTCCACTCTCTCTCTGCCCTCCCCGTCGGCTGTCTCCTTCCTTGCCTGCGCCCACCCGTCCGTGTCTGGTCTCAGCTCCAGTCCTTAAAGAGACCCTGCCTGGGGGGCTGCTACCCCCACCCCCATGGAAGTGCCGGTGGTCTCGCTGGGCCCCTTCCAGCCCCGACCACCATCGGAAAGGATCTCCGTGGTCGCAAGCCGGTTGCCTTTACCTCCCACCGAATGCAGAGGCCTGGAGGATAAAGACTCCACTCGCCTCTCCTCTGCTGTGTCCCTGAGCCCAGCATGTACCCGGTGCACTGTTCGTGTCTGAGCGCCATCAGCCCATCCCAAGGAATCTCAGGTCATGCCATCTGGGTGAGACGGCCCCGCCCATGGCCCAGTGTGGCTCCCTCGGGAGCACCGTGCGGGACGAGCCCTGTGGGAGACGCCAGCTCAGGCCTGGTCGGGCTACTGACCGTCTTGCTCAGGGACGTCTTCTCCAAAGCACCCCAGATCTGCTCGTCCGTGTAGTTGTTGAAGGGGTCCAGGTTTAACCTGCGCAGGAGAGGAAGAGAAGTGTTTGTTGACCATCTGGGCCACCAAGCAGTGTGTCCTAGACACAGCGAATGACCAAGGACTGTTAGAACGGACACCGGGTGTACAGAAGCCCATGGGCCTACCATGTGTGGGCATGTCTTATGCCGGTTGGTACCTATTCCTTCTGCAGGCAGCACCCCGGGTTTCGTCTGGGGCCACCTGTCTCCCAGCCCCCAAACCCATGAGGTCCAGGTGGGGCTCTCTCTCCAACCCCAGGGGTGGATGGAGCAAGGGACTTGGGTAGAAGCAGATCAGATGCGGCGAGCCCCCAGCCACAGCGGTCAGTCGGGGGTGGCAGGTCAGCACGCAGAGTGTGTCTCGGGACTTTTAAGACATTCGCTGGGAAGAAACTCTTTCTCCAACTGAGAAGGAGAGGCTATGACCATCCTGCCCCAGGAGGGGCACATGGAGCCCCCCAGAGCCCTCACTGGGCCTCGAGAATGGAGCTAGAGCAGGGCTGTGGGGGGGCCCTGGCCCTGGAATGAGCCCCAGCCTTCCCCAGGTCATGAGGCAAAAGAGGACTTTTTAGCTTAAGCCATTTGCGGTGTGTGTGTGCATGAAAATAAGCATAACATGTTCATCACTTTAACCATTTCTAAGTATACAACCAGTGGCATCAAATGTATTCACAATGTCGTGTAACCATCCCTAAAACTCATCAGCTGCAATGAAATTTCTTCCGTCCAACCATCTCCCTCCCCGCCCCAGCCCCTCTGAGCGTTGGTTCTACTTTATGTCGTTGTGAATTTGCCTGTTCCAGGTACCTCGTTTAAGTGGAAATACATAATGTTTGTCCTCTCTGCCTGGCTTATTCCTTGAAGCACAATGTTTCCAAGGCCCAGCCGTGCTGTAGCATATACAGCTTTGTACACGTACGGATATATAGCACATATATGATACTTTGTTCCTATATCTGACCGAGCAGTTACATCTGGTATTATAATGTATCAGGTCTTATGTCTCCGCAACATCCCCATCCCCCCGACTGCTCTGTGATGCTGGGGGGTGGGGGCAGGGATTGTTCATGTCCCCAGTCCCTAGCCAATGTCTGGACTCGACAAAGCCTCAGAAAAGGCAAGCCAATGGGTGGGTGAATGAATGAATGAATCAATCAGTCAATCAATTCTCTTGCCTCTGAGAATGCCCCTCAACTAGCCCCAAATCCCGAGGCCTCGGGCTTCATGTAGCGCCTCAGTCCCCCTGGGTCACCAGGCCTTGGTGGCCCTACACAGCCAACAAGCATGACGGTCAAGCAGGAGCTCTCGATGACTGAAGTGGGGTCCCTGAGCTGCCTTTGGGGGGCTAGAGCCTGGGAGTGCCTCTTCTGCGTGCTCACGGAGCGGCCGCCCGGGCCACTTCTCACTCCCCCCCCCCGCCCCCCCCCCCCCCCCCCGCATAGAGTGTGTGCCTCGGGAAGGACCCCTTGCTAATTCCAGCCTCAGCTGTCCCCAGCCGGTGGAAACAAGAAACTAAACCACCCCAGACAGGGAGGCGTCTGGCCACCACTGCACATGTGCTGAACAGTGAACTGAAATCGGACACGAAAACTACACCTTGCTCTGGTTTGGATGGGACAGGTCCCCAAGAGGCCTTGTGTTTATCAGGGTCTCCTTCGATCTTCAAGGACAGCTCAGTGAGGGGGACCTGCCTGGCAGCCCAGCCCTGACACCCGGTCCTCGCCCTAGGCTGGCCTCTGGCCCAGCCCTCACCTGACAGTTCCTGAGAACAGGACTGGATCTTGAGGGATGATGGACAGCTTGGACCGCAGGTCCTGCAGGCTGACGCTGCTGATGTCGACACCGTCGATGAGAATCCGGCCCGCGGCAGGCTCCGCCAGCCGGAAGAGCGCCACCCCCAGGGAGGACTTCCCTGTCGGGGGAGAAACAGGCGGCACGCTGGTTTCCTGAGTCTGCACAGGGACCCCGACTTGCACACCAGACCTGCTCCCCACCGTGGCCCAAGCTTGGTCAGCACAGGTGCTGAGAGGACAGAAGAGGGCTGGACCTCCGCTGCAGGCGGCCTCCAAACGAGCAGCTTCCTTAGAGCTGAGATTGGGGGGCACCGCGGACTCGGTGTATTAAATCCAGCCACGTATGTGTTTTGTTTTACACATGCAGCGTTCCTGGTATTTTTAAAATTCTCTGCCAGCATTTCAAACAGCCAAAGGTCCTGCACATAAAATTGAGATCGCATGCTTCTAGCCCCACGTCCCCGGGGCGACCGGCAGCCGGGGCTGCTTTCCTGAGAGACCCCTGTTCTCCAGCTCAGCATGCAGCCCTCCCCACCCCACCCCGACAGCAGCCCCAGCCCCGTTCCACTCATCCATGTCACTTGTCAGGCCCTAACACACTTGAGTGGTCAACCTCTGCTCAAAAAGACAAGGTCAATGCTTGTTCTCATTCACCTTGGCGTTCCTATCGCTGCACCTGCTGATGCTCAGTTAATGCCTACGGGGCGAGCACGATCCTCTGGCCCAGGGCCAATTGAGAGCTTCATTTGACTCCTGGGAGGAGTCAATCTTCCCAGGCCCATCGCCTGCAGGTACACTACAGAGTCCAGACTGAAGCCCTTCACTAGCAGTGGTGTGAGCCCTGCAGGGGCCTAAGGAGGAACAGCCATGAAGATCGTGCTCAACCCTGGGGGGCTTCCTGGAGGAGGCAGCTCCAAGGTGCACAAAGGTAGGGCAAGAACCAAGTCTGAGCAATGTCTTTGAACAAGTGGAGATCAGGAGGGAGTGACCTTGGACCAGATCTCCCAAACGTGCTGGGAGGGAAGGAAAGAAGTCAGAAAGGAGAGGGGAGGAGACCGATAAAGGTCCAGGAAGGGAGGGTGGGGGCAGAGGGAAGGAAAAGAAGACCCAGATTTCACTCCTCGGCCTGCTCGACCCCTGCCTGAAGCGCTCCTCCCCTACACCCTGGTCTTCCTATCCCAGCTCCAATGCTGGCCTCAGGGCCCAGGCCACCGTGGCTTCAGGACCAGCAACCCATCACTCGGCTGGACCCCATCCCTCCCATTTCCTCCAGGCACTCACTTCACCTGTCAGTATCCCGCTTGCTTCCCTGCCCGACCACTTGTTCAACACCCGTCTCCTGCGCTGCGGCCCCCCGAGTTCAACACCCGTCTCCTGCGCTGCGGCCCCCCGAGTTCAACACCCGTCTCCTGCGCTGCGGCCCCCCGAGTTCAACACCCGTCTCCTGTGCTGTGGCCCCCCGAGCTCAACACCCGTCTCCTGTGCTGTGGCCCCCCGAGCTCAACACCCGTCTCCTGCACTGTGGTCCCCTGACAGCGGGGGCTTGGGGCTCTATTTGCCAGTGTCCAGGGCAGGGCCCAGCACAGAGTGAGGGTCAGCAAACACCTGCGGGGTCTCTGAGCCAACCCATGCCCCAAAACAGGTCCGACACCCCAAGGCCAAAGTTGGAGATGGGGTGTGCAGGACGTGCAGCTCACCGGAGCCCGTCCTGCCCACGATGCCCACCACTTCCTGGCTGCGAATCCTCAGGCTGACCCCTTTGAGGACCACGGGCGTGTTGTCCCGGTACTTCATCTGATAGTCCTGGAAGGTGATTTCCCCGTGCTGTGGCCACCCGTGGGGGCAGCTTGCGCCTTCCTCATGTAAAGAGGCCTCGGGGACACACATCTGAAGAAGAAGGAAAGTTTTCGAAGGAGGGAAAAGAAATCAACAGTTACCACCTACCTCTGCCCACCCACTGCCGACCCACGGGCTCCAGCCCCCGGCGGGGTGGTCACAGAAACAGCCCACGAGGAACTTCTCTGCCCCCACTCCCCTGAAAGGCACGGAGTTTTATCCCCAAAGAGGGAGAAACCCCATAGCCAGCCCCCTCGTTACTGACAGAGAGAACTTTTTCTAATTTGTTGTCAGGTCCGAAAGAAATAGGATCCAGGGTAATAGTGACAAGGGCAGCGGAGAAACAGCCCCCAGCAGGGCGCCGTGGGCAGCTCAGAGCCCCGGGCAGACACTGCCTCCCTGGGTCTAGTCCCGAGAGGCGGGTGCGCATTTTCCCCTGTGTCTCCCGGGCAAGGAAACAGAGGCTCAGACCATACCAACAGCGAGCTTGAGGTCACACAGCTGGGGAGTGGACAGGCAAGGACTCTGGCCCAGGGCTGCCGGCTCCAAGGCCACAAGCCCAGTTGGGGGGAAAGGATGATGGAGGAGAAGCTGGGCACAGGCTGCAAGTGACGGGTCGCCCCCCTCAGCACAGTGCCACCACAGCCCGCTGCAGGGTCTGGAGTCCCAGCTGTGCAGTTCACCACTTCCTCTCATGGGACGGGGCAGGGGCCTGGCGTCGGAGGGCTCTGCCAGCCCCTGGCCGCGCGGTCTTCGGCCAGATGCTCAGCACGGCCAAGCCCTGGCTCCCTCTTCTGGATAATGGTACGAGTTCAGTCGACCTTATACAAGGGTTTTCTGGTTTTGCTGACTGAGGCTTCCCTACCGGCCAGGCTGTGCTCGGTGCTTCAGATGCCGCACCGTTTAACCCGTGCACTAACCCAACGACGGAGCGACTGGCATTTCTCCCGTTTCAGAGACGGGGAACAGAGGGGCTGCCGCAGTTGCCCCCAGCTGCACAGCTGATGCAAGTGGCTCCGAAACCTGTGTGCTTCACTACTATGACATAAATAGAACAGTAGCAATACTATTATTATTATCGTCGCTGTTAGACTTGGGCAAAACTCTCGTTTCTGAAAAGGGGAGATCATTCCTTCTGTACCCAAGAATGCTGGCGCATGGACAGATTGGTCAGAGTGAGCCAGTGAGTATGGAAGGGCTTCAGAGAGGAAGCTCTTCTGGGAAGATGGGGAGGAAGTTCCTCGAGCCCTGGCGGCCTCCTGGCAAAGTCTCAGGGCCCTGGGGACTTGCAGGGACCAACAGAAGCCGCGCCCCGGGCTCGTGCCAGACCCAGACCTGCGCCTACCTTCATGTACTGCAGCATCCTCTCCGCCGCCATGAAGTGCGCCTCTGTCTCCGAGCCCATGCGGCCCATGGCCTGGAAGCTGGACGCCAGCTGGAAGGAAGGAGACTTGTTGGACTGCGTGGCTGCTGGAGGTGTGCCCAGGCTCTCTAGGTTCCTGGGACCCGGTCACCGCCATGCCCCCAAGAGTGGCTCAGGTGCTCCCCAGTGGAGGTGCAGCTGTGGTGGGCAGTTCTGAATGAGAATCCCAGGGACACCGTGTCCTGGTCTGCGCCACCTCAGTGCCCAGAGGCCCAGAAAGAGCAGAGTGCAGGCTCTGGGGGGTGACCCTCACCGAATGGGGACAGGAGACAGGGGACAAGGCCCCCCATTCTCTCAGCCTTCAAGGACAACCCAGAGAGCATCCTACACACTGCTCAGGAGATCTCAGTCAGTCCTGTGCTGGTGACCCAGGCCTGCGACTTCGGTGACACACCCTCGTGATGCAGCTCCTCCTTCCCTGCCACCCAAGGCCTGTCTTCCAGAAGCATCACCCGAACAATCTGCCCGCACCCATGGCCTTGGTGTCAGGCTCTGCCTTCAGGGGAGCCCAGGCTAGGAGTCCTGGGGGCTCCCGGGACCTGGCAGTGCCACAGACGAGGAAACGGAGGACCAGAAAGAGGACAGATGGAGCCCCCACAGTGTCCCTGGGAGCCGGAGGTGGAGCTGGGAGGGGCCCCGCCTCCACACTCCAGACGTGGGCAGTCTGGCAGTGCAGAGTGCTGGGAAATCCCTTCCCAGCGCGGTGGGTCACCAAACCCCAAGGTCAGGCCCCCTGCCCCTGAGTGCCACCGACACAAGCCCGCCCACCAGGAGCACCCCGTCCGATGGGCAGAAAAGACAGGTCGACAGAGAACGGCAACCCAGAGGGGTGCTCTCCACGATGCAGTCAACACGGAGAGCCATCGGGGCCACGGGACGGTCACCCAGGCGGGGGTCACAGGGAGGGCTCCCGGAGCAGCTGGCACTAGAGGTGCACTTTTAAGGAGAGGGGCAGTTAGCAGGTGAAAAGTGGGCAGAGACAGGTGTTGCAAATAGAGAGCAAAGTGCTGCAGGTCATCCAGTAGCAGGACTTGCCCAGGGTCCGGGGTGGGGAGGGAGAGCTGTCTGTACGAGAGAGAAGGAGGACCCCGTCGGGGCATGGCACTAGGTTGGGAAAGGAGGTCAAGGGCGGGCTGGGGGACTGTGTTTCCTCCAATCAGCAGATCAGACATGCTGCCCCCCTAACCAATAGCTGATCCCTTCTTTCTTCTGCTATGTTCAGGTAGGCGGCAGCCGGGTGCCCCAGGGGGGGCCTGGCTACTTCAAACCAGTCATGATAACCCCACTGCTCGAGTGCCCATAAAGCCTGAGGAAGAGTCAGATAGGAGCATTCTGCAAAACTGCTCCTTGCTCTTAAAAAGGGACCTGTGAACAAAGCTATCTCCTCCTCTCCAGCCTTGGACAGATGTTGGATGAGGATGTGCAGCTTGGGGCTGCGGCAGCCGTTTTGTGGACTTGAATAGACAATCCTGCGGACAAAGGCAGGCTGTGGATGCCAGAATAGCATGGAGACAAAACAACCACGGGCTCCTGCTAAGCCACTAAATTAACCGACAGAGCACAGCCCTGCCTCAGCCTTCCGGCCACATCAGGTAAGTCCCCAGACTGCCGCGGCCACTTTGATTTGGTTCTGTGGCTTCATTTGGCAACCAGAAGCTTCTCCATTATTTACTGAGAAGCCTCTTAGGGCTGCAGAGCAACGCGGTGTGGGGTTCCTGCTTCCCAAAGAGCGACCGTGGCTTCCTGGAGCTGCACACAGCAGTCAGTGAGGCACCCCTGTGGTCAGAGGAGAGCATGCATGTTGGGGTCACAGAGCCAGATTTGAGGGGCCTGGATGGCAGGGCAGAGCTCAGAAGGAGGCAGGGGGTCTCTGGGGGCCCTGAAACAGGCGGTGACTTCAGGACCACTGAAACTGGAGATCGCTCTAGGGAGGGGGCAGGAGATGGGTGGGGAGGGTTTTGCGGGCGGGGCAGGTGGGCAGGCAGGGAGATTCCCCAGGACACGGATGGGGCAGGGCAGCCAACCTCGAGGAGAAAGGACACGCCCGGGGCTGTTATGCAGCCAGGCCAGGCCTGTAGGCAGAGTCCCTCACTGGTTCCTGTGGGACAGAGCCAGGAGTTCCTGGGAGCAGGCGCCCTCTGGGACAGGTGAGCCTCTGCTCACGCTCCCCTGCACCGGCATGGGACAACCTTTCCTCTGAACCTGTCCCTCCGCACAGCCAGGGGCAGTTTCTGGACTTAATGACTCTTAAGTCCCCTAGGGCCCCATGTGGCACCTCTGCCCTGCATCCTGGAAGGCTTGGGAGCAACTGTGCTCCAGGGTGTGCGTGTGCCCATGTGTCAGAGACCAGGAGAGAGACCGACAAGCCCGTGACCAGCTGCGGGACCCTGAGCTCTCAAAGCGGGCCCCCTCTCCGTAAGTCGGGGAGGGCATAGGTCTTCCGGGCGTTTCTCATGCTGTGACCCTCTCGCTTACGCATGCTCCGCACCAGGCTGGGATGTGTTACCTCCCTTCCGCTGATGAGAAGCCCTAGGCACGAGGATAACGGGCTTCCCCAAAGTCACACTGCAAATGGGGGCAAAGCCCAGGGCAATGCCGCACGTCCCAAACCGCACGCTCTTAACCACTTCGCTGTGTCCCTTAGCACGTGATGAGAACACTGTGGAGCAGAGTCCAGCGAGTGCCCAGCCAGGCGCCGGCTGAGGTGCAGCTCCCAGTAAATCCCACGGTGGTCACGCTGTGGGCATCGTACAGCCTCCCGCATGGCCCATGCGCCAGGGAGGGGCCTGCGCACGCAGGCAGGGATGGTGTGCGTGTGTGTGTGTGTGTGTGCAGATGTATGCCTGCTGCAGAGCCTCACCCAGAAGCAAGACAGAGCCCTTAGCTCACCCAAAAGAAGGCGCCAGCTTTGGGCACTCAGTTCGAAAGCTAGCTCAAGAGGAAGCCGCACAGCACAGGGGAGAGTTAATGAACTCCCCTGGCAGCAGGGAGCGGGGCAGGCTGGGGGAGGTGGGATCAGGCAGCCTGGACTGGAAGAGGTGGCTGCTGAGCCGGCCTTGGGGCTCACAGTCCTTCAAGGACAGACAGCCCTTCTGCAGGAATCTATAGACGTGAACCACGACCACCAGTCCCCTCTCACACCCAGAGCCCCGGGAGGTAGGCAGACCACCACATCAGACCCCCTGCCCCCAGGCAACCTGGCTTTAAAATTAGATCCCAGACCCCGCCCGGCCAGGACCTGACTCCAAGCCGAGCTAGCCTGTGAGCTTTGGGACCCCTCCCCGTGTCAACTCCCCAGGTGACTCAGACAAGTTTGCTGCCTGGAACAGGGCATGAACGGTGACGGGAACAGAACCAGCCAGGCAACCGAAGGGGTCAGCGTTCTCGCCCTGGCTCTGCTTCTAACACTCTGTCCATTCGAACGACTCCTTTCCCTCTCTGGGCCTCAGTTTCCCCATCTGCACAATAGAGGTTGGCCTCCCCTTCGATGCCGATATTCTATGATTCCATGTGATATCTTTAAATGGACTTCCCAGTGCAGAGGTGACGGGGAAGCAGAGCAACAGGTGCAGGAGCCCATAAGGTCACAAGTGGCCCGAGGTGTGATCACAGTCCCGTGCCTGCAGGCCACAGACTGAGCCCCGCCCTCACCTGCAGGATGAGGTTGATGACCATGGCTTTATAGGAATAGGGAGCAGAGGAAACGCCGAAAGCCACGAACAGGGCCACGGCCAAGGTCATCAGGTTGATCGTGAGCTCCAGCCTCAACACCAACCATCGCGTGGCAGATAGAAACATCAGCAGGTAGTTATTCTGTGCATCAGTCAGCCTTTTGAACCTGAGAAAGAAAGGACCACCTGAAATACACGCGTTTGTCTGCCCCGAGGTTTCCCCAGGGCAGACACTGGCTGCTTACCTGCCCCCAGCATCCAGCTCCCTGCCCCCACCCAGACAACCTGACCTTTCTCTGGGGGAGTCCTCCCTACTCCTTTCTCAGGCCACAGAGTTGACCTGACCCCAGATCTAGAGTAGGCTCTGGGCCCATGTAGGCCTGTCCACACATGCTTGTCCCAGCCTTGGTGACAGGTTCAAGGATGGGTAAGTGACCCTCGTTGGGCCAGGGAAAGGGAATAGTGAGTGCTGGGATTTGTGAGTGGGGGGAGGCCTGATTCTGCCCTATCCATCTCCGAGCGGGGCTGTGTGTGCCTGGTCCAGCGAGTGTCCCCGGTGGGTGCTGAGCACCGCATGGGGTCTCAGGGCTGACTGCACGCAGGCAACGCTCCAAGGGTCCGTCAGCCGTGTTGTCTGCACCACCCTCGAGGGCTCTCGCCACAATCCACCCGATATTCCAGGTGACTGGGCTCACGCCATCTCCCGTGCCCACATCTCAGCAGGCTCTGGAGCTGGCTCAGACACCACCTCCTCCTGAGAGCCTTCCCTGATATCCCCAGCAGGCCGCCTCGCTCCCCCCCCCCCCCCGAACTCATCTGGTATTTCACCTGCTCCTCTCTCTGCTGTCTGTCATAGTCAGCCCTGGGTTATTACAAAGATATGCACTAGTTTGCGCCTCCTCTCTTCCTCTGATTGTGAGCTTCCTGTCGGTCAGGGCAGACCACATGGGACCGGTCTTTGCAAATAGCTAAGCTCAGAGGGCACGATGAGCCCCCAGCAACAACCGCTGGATTTTTGTTTGTTTGTTTCAACCAACATTGAGAGGGCAAATCGGCGCATGTGAATAGTAAAGGAAATTCTGTTCCTTAGAAAGCTCTTGCTCCTTCCTCTTCTAAGAAAATTAGGCACCTGTTTGGAAGTGAAAGGGAAAACCAGGAAAGCAGTGCTTCCCAGAGACTTGTCCCTGTAACGCTACGCATAGGGGCGTCCACACCCCCTTGGGGGTCAGGGTCACAGACATTTTCTGCGCCGCTGTGCTTTTCGTTCCTCTCTGTGCCGTCTTAACAGGGGGCTCTGGGGGCACAGAGGATAAACGGAGTAAAACAAGCTTTTCCCTGATCCACCTGCAGATGGCGCTGTTCCCGGGGCTGTCCGGCACCCCGCCACCGGCAGCCCCCACGCCCTGCGGCAGAAGGACTCACTCGCTGATGAAGTCTTCGGTCTTCCCGTAGATGTGGATGGAGCTCAGGCCCTGCAGCGAGGTGAGGATGTGGGAGAATAAAGGGGAGCGGCTATAGTTCTCCAGCCTCTTGAACACGTTGATGGCCCTCTTGAACTTCCTGCGTCGAGAGGGACAGGGAGTGGCCTGGGCCGTCCTCCTCTGGGATCACCCAGGTCTGGGTGGGTTCCCACCTCAAACCCCAAGTCGCAAGGCCCGTTCCCAAGCGAGGGAAAGACCCTCACGTGTAACCAGTGAGGCACGCCGCCATCAGAACGACGCCTGTCAGCAGGATGAAGGGGGACAGTGCGCTGGCCACCATCAGGTTGAGGGTCACCGCCAGGAGCAGGACTAGGAACTCTTCTGCCACGATGGGCAAAAGCTGGTCCAGCTGGTCCAAGTCCCCCACAAAGCAGTTCAGGAGCCGGCCTGTGGGTGTCGTGTCAAAGAAGCTCAAGGGACTGCCGAACACCTGTGGGGAGCAGAGTGCCGGGTCATGAGCTGGGCTGCAGGCCTCGCTGGGACACCGGACTGCTGGAGCCCTGCCTCCAGCAGGGGGCGCTTCAGCCCACCCACTCAGACCTGCCAGCATCCCGCCTAGTGCCTCTAGTGCCTGGGTGTCCCCTTGCACCCATGTGACGCTCTGGGAAAGGCAAAACTAGGGAGACATTCAACAGATCAGTGGCTGCCAGGGGTGGGGGGCGGGGGAGGAAGGAGCAGGTGGGCCCCCGGCGGGGGGGGGTGGGTTCAGGGCAGAGAAAATAGTGTGCATGATACTAAGTGGCGGATCCACATCGGCATACATTCCTCAAAACCCTAGACTCACAGCGCCGCGGGCGAACCTTAACGTGAACGGTGGGCCTCCGTTAAAAATACAGTAATAATAGACCCATGCTGGCCCCTCCGCTGTGACAGGCGTCCCACCCCGCTGCAAGAGGTTAATAAAAGGGGGGGGGGGGGCGTTGGTGAGGGAGCATGTGAGAACTCTCTGTCCCTTCCACTCAGTTTCTCTGAAACCAAAAACTGCTCAAAAAGTGAAATCTGGTCATTAAAAAAATGAAGAAAGAAAGAAAAAGATAGGGCAAGGTCAAGTCCAGCCTGTGGCCAGGCCCTTACCCTGTGGAAGAGCTTGTTGTGCAAAGCCGTGGACGCCTTCCGCGTGACCTTGGTGAACGCCACTGAGGAGCAGCACCCCACACAGGTTAGGACCAGGGCGCTGAGGCCAAACACCAGTTGGTAAAAGGACAGGTGAGGGTTGTCCAGGATGTCACCTGGGTCTGCGGTGGTCCCGTTGGTCTCTCGGCTGCTGTTGGTCTTCAGGAGAGAACAGGGGACGTGGTGTGATAATGCACGTTGCTGGTCTTAGTCCCGGGCCCTGGCACAGAGGTCCTACAGCCCTTGTCATTTCCCACACGAGGCAGAGCTATGAGTTTCCTGTGTTCCAGAACTTGGCCTCTGACTCTGGTTCCTGCTCCAGGAGCTTCTGAGCCCCTTGGAGTCTCCGGAGCAGTAAGAGAGACTTCGTAGCTGATGGGCCAGCAGGTGGCTAGGGCCCTGCCTGGCTTCAGGGTGGAGCTGGTCTCCGGGAGACGAAGCCATCGGTAAAAACCTGGACCCTCCAGCCCCACACCATCCTCATGCCAGTGGGGGAGGGTCTGGCGATGTCATCGACTGCCTATACAACACAGGCAAACTGGAGCGTGGATTCCTGCCGTTTAAGGTGTGTCTGTAGGAGGACCCCAGCCCCCCAACTAAAACGCCTGTCTGAGAAAGCTCAGGGGCTGCCCCAAGAATTTCCTGGTGGTTGCAGCCAGCACCTCGCACACTCCCCTGAGCTGCCTCTCTCCGCTCACTAAAAAGGGCTCAGGACGGCGAGTCCACGTCTCGTGTGAGTCGGAAGCATCTCTCTTCAGGACCTGAGAGGGGCTCCCTAGGAATGTAACCTTTCCACGAACAGGGCCCCTGCCTCCCGGTCTCTGGGGGAGGGTAGGCTCCAGCCAGCTGCCACGGACCAAGACCTCCCCTGGAGGTGTCACTTTTCTGACTCCACAGCGAGCTGCCTGTGGACAGAAACCTCTTAGTTTTGTCCCCAAAAGTCTGCACGGGTAACGGCTCATTCAGTGCACACCGGTGAGAGCCAGGATGGAGCAGCCCCAGACACCTCCTCCCAGAGGCCCTCCCTGTAGTTCCCCACGTCATCTCGGCACTGGCAGCTGCGGGCGGCTCGTGGGGCCCCCAGATTGTGCACACTGGTCCTCAGAGAAGCCACCCACTCCCACCGCGGCACTCACCCCTGAGCCCTGCTCCATCCAGTAGCTCAGCCACCAGAAGTTGAAGGCCATGAGGGAGATGAACATCACTATGAGGAGGAAAACCACGACACAGACGGTGTACCCTGCAGAGGAGGGGGTGGTGACGCGGGTACTCTGGGACAGCGCACGGCAACTGCGGAGGACACAGCTGCTTGTCCGCCCCAGGCCCTTGGGTCTCCCTGACCCCCTCCCATGCACCTTGAACACCTCGAAGGGCCAGAAACAGCTGGCCTCTGAGGTCAGACAGCCCCGGGTTCAAGTCCTGGCTCTGTTTCTTACAAACGGTGTGATCCCGGGCAAGGTACCAAATGTCAGTGACACGCCACTTCCTCAGCTGTGAAATGGCGACAGCAGTCACGGCAGCCTCCTGGGCCGCTCTGACGAGGACACGGGATGACCTGGGTCCAGCCCCCAGCCCCGTGTCCGGCCCATGAGCAGCATCCTGGAGAAGTCAGCTCCCCCTTATGCAGGGGCTGGGGCTCAATTTTCAAAATAACACCACCAGCCCCCCTTTCTGTGGTGCTCGCTCTTGTGTGTGACGTGGCAGACGTGCCAGACCTGGTCCCACACACATGGGCCATTTCTGCGTTAGGGACTCCTCCCCCTGTCCCCCCAGTCACTGAGTCTCCAAGGGCGGATCCACCTCTCACAGAGTTCCAAAGTCAGGGAAGAGTAAAAAGTTGTCACGGAGTCAGACTTGCTCTCAGAAATTTCTTAAATTACTCGGAGAATGCAGAACCATGCTCAGTTTGGAGGGTTATAACAGTGTGCCGCGGAACGCACATGGATTGGACAGGTCGCACACCGTCCCAGGGCTCTGAAACTTCTCTTCGCCACTGTCCTTCAGAAATGCAATTTAGTGCCATCGCAATAAAAGCTGCACCCATGTCCCAGCATGCAACAGTGCTGGTGGGTTCCATCCTGTTCCATCTCTTCATGCCGCTAAGGATTTAGCTCAGTGGGTTTCGCAGCCGTGCAGCTTGGAAAACACCGAAATGCGGAGAACTGTATTCAACTGTGTGTTCTCAGACCCTGTGTCTGGGTGCTTTGGAGTTGGGGCCCCGGTCCTGGAGAGGCCACCCTTCCCGGGGTCAGCCCGTGCCTGCAGCTGCCAAATGACTCCCGCGGGCCCATCCACAGCCTCCACACCCCGTGGTCTCATTCATCACCATGCCAGTGTTCCCCCTGCCCTTCACCGCCCCAGAGCCAGCTACCTGACCCTGAAGGGTCACCCCGAGAGCCCATAGCCTCCTGAAACCATTCAGCCCATCTGATCCTAAGCTTACTCAGTGTATCTACCCTGCCTCTGCCCACTGTTTCCCGTGAAAACCCCAATAAGGGCTGTGGGCCATGCGCTCCCTTCTTAGCCCCCGGCCTCCTGATCAACGGAGGTGCCTCCCCACGCGGCCCCACGTGGCCCGGCACGCCTGCTGTTTCTAGGGACCTGTGAGTACGCACCTCTCCCTTCGTGACGGTCACTTCTATGTCTGTGTGTCTGATCCCACCCGCACAAACCAAATCCCAGGTCCATGGTAACACAAGCACACACGGAAGCACCTTCCAGCACTGACCGTGAGGGTGGAGCTGCCAGACCTGAGGGTGGCAGGGACTGTGCGAGGACCGCCATGCATGGCACAACTCCTCTGTGCCTCTGGACCACACGCGACCTCACACATTCTGACCTGACCTGGCCTCGGGTCAGAGAGCCTGGGCTGGGCCGGGGGCAGCTGACAGACCATACCTCCAGCTGCCTGGATGTAGTCGTGGTAGACACGCCATGTCAGGGAGCCTTCTTCTATCTTCTCCTTCGTGGTGAGCTGACTCTCCAGCCCTGGGGCGGGGGCGGAGGGGGGGACAAGAAGGAACCGGTGTGCCTCACAGGCTCCGTCCTGCCGCACGAGGGGCCCCTGCAAAGCCTTCTGCTCCTGGCTCCCCCCTTTCCCAGCTCCCTCACCTTCCAGCTGCTGTGTGTCACCCCACCTGGCCCTAAGTGGCAGATTTTCCACGGAAGACTCCGGACTCTGGGATCCCTGACCGTGAGGGACGTGGCCCAGCCTGGGGCTGAGAGGAAATGGCAGGGCCTCTGGGGGACCCAGGCAGACACAGGGACGTTCTGGCCTGTCCCCAGCCTCCTTACCAGCACTGTCACTCTGAGGCTTTTCCTGGCTGGTGGCCTGGGCAGGACCTTGCACCTGATGCTCTGCGGCTGTCTTTGCTGTGTCCTGAAACGCGTCCTGGGCAGAAGGCAGGGCCGTGAGCGTTGGGGTGTTCCTGCCCATGGGGAGTGCGGGCGGGGGGCCGGGGGGTGCAAGTCACCTGTGTGTCTTCCCCGTGCATCTTCTGGATGAGGTGGGCGTATTGCCCCTTCTTCTGGACTAACTCATGATGAACCCCTTTTTCAGAGATTTTACCATCTTTCATCAAAATGATCTGGTCACAGAACTTTAAATACTGAAGAATCAGAAAGAATAAGGTTTTCAGGGAGTATACGGAGATGTTCAACCTCGCTATTCAGAAGGAAAACGTACATTCACCTCCTGATAAAATATCAGGACGTCCTGTTGGACAACCCAAGTAATGGTGGTGACTGGAGGGAAGGGGGGCACTCCTAAAATGTCGGGGGGTGGGGCAGGTTGTAGACCCGTGCAATGCCATTGGGAAGCAAGTTGACCGCATCTAGTAAAACGAAAGGTTTCCGAAGAATTACGAACCAGCAGTCAAACTGTTAAAACTCTGTCATAAAAAAAGCTCTCAAAAGTGCACAGAGACACACGGAGACCGGCACACATCGGAGCATTTTTTTTTTGTAAAAGTGAAAAATCGGGGGGGCAAACCCTAGATGCCCACCGTAGAGAAATACATTCTGGTGGTATGTTTGGGTACTGGAATACTTTACCAGGGAGAGTCAAGTTACCCGTGTCAACAGGGAAGATCTCGGAAGTGTGATGCTGAGTGAAAAGGCGAAGTAACCCAGGACGCAGAGAGTAAAATACCAACGAGATGAGTATTTAAAAATGTGGGAAAGGAGACGGGACTTTATCGGGTGTAAAGACCCACATACATGTTATAAAGGTGTGAAGACACGCCCAGAAGCCGTGAACAGCAAAGCCAGGAGAGATGGGAGGAGCCGGAACACCACCTGGGAGGGCTCATGTCTGATGAGGTCCCCGGGAGCCAGACCAGTGCGATTGCTTTGTAAAGCTTTTTTATATGTCTTAAATATTCTATCCCCCCCAAATCTAAGGCCCAAATACAAGACGAAGAGGGAGAAATACCAACAATGTGTTGAGGCCAAAACCAAGTATGAAAATATCGCGCAGAAAAGACCTGTGAGAGGCAGCCCCGGGCTCAGCGTTGCATCTGACCCAAGAACCGGAGACCTGGGGAATTCTCCTCTGAGGGACGTTTTTTCTTCACAGGCGCTGGCCCACCCAGACGTTTGGTTTTGGTTTTTACCAGCCTATCTTCTTCACATGGAAAGCCAAGGAAGTCCAAGTTCTTTACAACACCCCCTGAATTTTGGGGTGCAGTCCGAACTGAAGCTGCTGTGTAAGTGGTTACTAAGTCACAGCCTGGAAGGGCAGTCACCTGCAGCTGGTGGGTCACCAGGAGGACCGTCTTGCCCCGGAGCGTCTTCTTAATGCACTCCTCAAAGATGTGCCGCCCCACGTGGGCGTCCACGGCCGACAGGGGGTCGTCCAGCAGGTAGATGTCATGGTTGGAGTAGACGGCGCGGGCCAGGCTGACCCTCTGCCTCTGCCCCCCGGAGAGGTTGAGGCCCCGCTCCCCGATCTGCAGACAGGGGCCAAAGGCACAGTGTTTAGTGGGTGAGCACAGCCAGGCAAGCTCAAACCCCCACCTCGAGTACTCCTAGGCACCTAATGATTTGGCATCCCTGGCATTTAGAATATAGTTCCAAAGTTTGCATAGTGGCCAATGTCCTCCCATGGAAGACGCGGCCCATGTGTGCAGTGAAACACCACTCAGCCATAGGCACGGGTGAAGTCCTGCCATTTGCAACAACACGGACGGGGCTGGAGCGTGCCGTGCTAGGTGAGGCAAGTGGACAGAAAAGGACAGAGACACACGGTTTCACTCGTAGGTGGGGTACTGAACAGAAAGCCAGAAGCAAATGCACAGAAGAACAAATTCCTCGACGGGATGAGCCGACACCGTGGCGGCTCTCAGAGGGAGAAGGGGCGGGGGTGTCTGAGCCCCCCTGGAGCCCTCCAGGCGCTAGAGCAGCGCTGTGCACAGGGCGAGCGGGCACAGGCCGCGCTGTGGTCAGGTAGTAAAACCAAGACAGCAGCACTGCTTCTGTCTTACCAGGGCGTTCCGTGGAGCGAAGGTGGCTGTGGGTGGGAAAGATGGTGAATTCTCCGGAAAATGCAAGTCAGAACCCAAATCACTCCTCTGGGTCCATGGCTGATGTCCACCCCCCCCCCCCCCCCGGTGAGGGGAGTGGTGGCCAGCGAGGGGCAAGCAGGTGGGGGGCCAAGGGGGCAGGTGGGAGGTTTCTTATCTTCTCACTTTTCCCTCCTTGATGGGGAAGCTCTGCAGTGGCAGCTCGGGCTGCTCTGGGAAGAAGATGGGGTCCCCCCTCTCTTTACCCAGGGGGGCGGCTGGGGGACCCCAGAACATCACCACAGAACTGAGGGATGCTCACCTCCCACTCACCTCTGTCATGTCTCCAAAGGGCAGCCTGTCCAGGTCGTGGTTCAGGGAACAGGAGTGGATCACCTTCAGGTACCTGCCGAGTCGGGGAGCAGAGGGGACCGGGCGAGGGACCCGTCTTTATCCTGCGCTACTAAGAGGGTCGGATTTGGTCCTCTGTGGGCTGGCTAACCACGGGAGGCTCTTCATTTCCTCCCGTCTTTCTTTGCTCTTAACCTGACATGGGTGCTTCGTGAATATTTGAACAGAACAAAAAGAAGAGACAGCGGGAACACGTCTCTCTCGTGCCTTTGACCTTCAGGGGCTCCCCTTAGAGGCCGCCACCCTTGCACTTTCTAACGTATTTACTGAGAAACAGCCTCTCCCTCTCTCTGTGTGCAGCGTACACGGGCTTACGTCACTCTAATGCCGCACATGGCCGCCCGTAAACATTTAAGCAGTGCCCCAGGGGGACTCTTGGGTTCTTTCTGGTCTTTTGCCACTGGACTCTCTTGCACACAGGTCTTGGTGCACAAGGGTGAAACCATCTGCCCATTAAACACCCAGCATTGCCGAGCCTGCTCTGATTTTGCCGAGATGTTTCCAAACGGGCCCGTGTGGTACCCATCTGAGGAGACCGGGCACCAGAGGCCAGGACAGGAGGACAGTCCCAGCCAGAGACCGCAGCCCCGCAGAGAGAAACCTGAGAGACAGGAAGGAGGTGGAGCCGTCCAGGGTGGGTGACCACTGAGATGGGAGGGGGCTGAGGAGGAGGCGGCTGGCTGGCTGGGGGGGCGTAGTTCTGGAATCTCATCACACCGTATCGGGCAGCTTGGGGGTTGGGCAAGAAGGGGGGTCACCAGTTGGTATTGGGCCTGGCGTTGAGGAGGCCACCGGACATCCGGCCGCAGCTGGCCGGTGCAAACATCTGCGTGTCTATGCCCTCGGGGCTGTTCCCGTGGGGGCGGAGGCAGATTGCAAAACCAAGCCAAGAGTCCACGGAGTCCTGTGCCCCACACACGGCCAGAGGCCAGTGGTAGCATTTGGACTCATGACTGAACCCGGCAGGTCCGCTCAGCACCCAGGGCGGAGAGGCCCCCGGGCCATGGATCCAAAGGCGATCCCTCCACATTCACAACCTCACCCCCCTAGGGACTAACCTGGAGACCTAGAGGTCAGGAACGAATCGGTACAAAGCTTCAAACAAACCGTTTGCACCGGGAGGGTTATTTCGGCCCCAATAATAATGTAGTTAAACATGTAATTTCGGAAAGCGACTGGGTTCAGTCCCGGTCATTCCAAACCCCACCAGCTGTGTGCCTTTGTGACGATTAGTTAACCTCTTGGGGCCTCGGTGGCTCCCCTGGAAAATGGATGCAATGAGAACCCGTCGTTCGTGGTCAGGAGGAGCTCGGGCAGGGCCTGCCGGTGGGCGCACAGCAGGTCTTAGCCTCAAAGTACCTCCCACATCCCTCCCCAGAGGCTCACCAGGCTTCCTCGAACTTGCTTCCCATGAGGATGTTGTCCCTGATGCTGCCCGGGATGATCCAGGCCTGCTGGGGCACATAGGCCAGGCCCCCGCACACCCCCACCGTGCCCTCCAGCAGGTGCATCTGCGGGACAGGGAGCCCAGCCTCAGGACAGGCAGGCCCTCTGGACCCTGGGGCCCGCCTGCGTAAGTAGGGCTTTGAATGACACCGTCCTGCCTGCCTGTGAGGGAGGGCCTGGCCCCGAAGACACGGAGCTGAGCCAGGCCGGATCCAGTGGCGGCTGAACACCCCAGGCTTTCTTTCTCCTTACGTCCCAGCCCCTTTGTTTGGAGACCCTCTGGGGCCAACCCCTGGACACCCGGGGGGCTGTTGGTAGCGTGATGATGTCATGGAGGTGAGATGGGAAACGGCCCTTGTGGTTTGGACTTCAGGAGGACGTGGCTGGTGGGACAGCGTCATCGTCTCTGTCCTTAAAAGAAGTTCCATGAAATACGTTTCTGCACAGATGGGGCGAGTGCTACCAGCTGGTGCGTCTAGGCACTGGGCATGCGGTCCTTCACCGCCGTGGCTCCGCCCGACTTGCCGTGTGCTCCATTTAAAGACGCACGTTAAAAAGGTAGAGACCACAGCCTGCCCCCCATCACCCCAGCCCAGGCCCAGCACCCTGTGTTGCTTTCTCTCTCTCATCCTGGGCTCCCTGCTCCTGCTCTGGAAGAACAAATCTTTAAAGTGACATCTTTCTGTTTTCCTTTCTTGGCATGAAAGCGGCTGGCTCCTGGGAAGAGGAAACACACCCCCGGCCACGTAGGAAGGTGGCCTTGAAGGGAAGCCGCCAGGAAATGCGCTGTGATGAGAAGCAAAGCTCCGACCACCTCCGGGCAGGGGACCTGGCTTGCAGCCCTGGCCCCACGCCTTCCCTGCCCTGTGACCTTGGGCAGGGCACCTCTCCGACTCCTCTTCCTCTCGGGGTGCACACCATCATTTGCAATTTGTCAAGGCTGGTTTGGTTGGCTCAGACCCCTCTGAGGAAGGAAGCGATGGAGCCACTCACTGGGGGAACCTGGGAGGCCCTGGTCTGCCTGAGGGTGGACATGCACGGTCAGGGGTCACTCACCTCCCCAAGGATGGCTGACAACAGGCTGCTCTTGCCGCTCCCTGTGTTGCCACAGACCCCTAACATGGTCCCCTGCAAAGCCAAGGAGGACAGACAGGTGTTGGGACAGCACAACCGTCCCACTCGCCCGGGGTGGGTCTGCTGTTTGAGCACAGTGACAAAGAGAAAACAGAATAACTGCCCCCCCCCAAGCTGCTCAGACAAGCAGACCTCAGGAGATGTGTGGTCAGTGTACGAGGTGGCCCCGGGGGAGTGGCACATAGGAACTGAGGGATTGGTGTCCTGTTAGCGGGGAGCCCACCATCCGGTCCAGCCTGCATTCTCCTCTACGGCTCTGGGCAAGTCACTGAGCCCTTCTGCTCCTTCGTTTCTCCATCTGTGAAGTGGGGCCGCAAAGCCAGCCTCACCGAATTCATGCCTCCATCCACTCACTCACTCACGCATTCCCCCTTCCATCACACAGTCGCTGAAGTGTCCTCTGGATACCAAGCAGTGAAGAAGTGGCTCTCCCAGAGCGGACACTCCAGTGGGGAGAGGAAAACCATGCCATACAGGAGCAAGCGAACAAGCCGTAGCAGGCGGAGAGAAGTGCAGACGGCAGAGGAAACTGGCTACTGCTTCAGAGTCGGGGGTCAAAGCCATTGTAGGTGGGTTGGCTAAGGGAGGGCCTCTCACAGCACGTGCCATTGCCGCTGAGACCCACGTGACAAGGAGGAGCCAGACACGGGAGGACCTGGAGCCGCTGTGGGAACAGCAGGTGCAAAGGTCCTGCGACAGGAACGAGGCTGGCTGCCAGAGAGCAGGGCTGGTGTAGGTGGTGTGCAGATGGTCAGTGGGAGAAGGAGGTGGCGACGGTGTGGGCAGGGTGCTCGGGTACCCGGGTCCCTCCTGAGTGTGGTGACACTGAGGGGTGGAAGCAGGAGGGGACCTACACTGGTGTACACCTTAAAAAGATCCCTCTGTCCTCTGTGTGTTGTGAATTGGGAAAGGGCAAAGCAGAGCAAGAGAGGCTGGTTGGAGGCTTCTCTGGAGGAGAAGGGAGCAGCGTGGTGGGGGCTGGGGCAGTGGAGGGCGCTGGGTGGGAGGAGGCGGCTCTGAAATGTGGAAGGGAGCTGACCGTCCTCCAGGACGAGTCAGGTTGGTGGGAGGGAACGGAAGGACTCGACTTTGACTTCCAGGTCCTCCGCACTCGCCCCTGAGAGGGGGAAGACGGGGTGAGGGGCTTCTTGTGCTGGAGACGTGCAGTAGTCATTGCAGAGGAGAGAGTAAATACATCACCCGTTGAGCCCGCAGCTCAGGGGAGACTTCAAGGCTGCAGAAAGCAGCTCGGAGATGGAGCTTGAAGCAATGGACCGCAGGGGCCGCCAAGGGGCAGAGCGTAATGGGTGATGGGTATTAGATGGTACCGTCTATGGCTGGTAGAGGTTAGCCTTGATTCCTGTTAAGCACGAGTAGCTATCTGAGGTACCTCTACCCTGAGGGGTAGATCAGTGTCTACAAGCTCTCTCTATGTGATTGTTATATCTATATTACCTATCACAAGACATGAAGAGATCACAGAGAAGGGCAGAGCAGATCTTCCGGAGCAGAAGTGAGGACAGGGCAGGGAAGCCGGCCCTCGCAAGTGTGACGCAGAGAGGAAGCCGGAGAAGGTGAGCCCACAGGTAGGGCGGTGCTTGGCACACTCCAGGAACTGATTGTGAATGTGATCTCCTTCCCCATCCCCTCCCCGTGTCCTGCGTCCCTCCGCAGTCCGGCACACGTGCAGCCTGCTCTTCTGGGGTTTTCCATTACAGAACAATTTCAGACGACCAACTGGTTCACGCTAACGTGTGAAAGACTGCCAGTGTTTGCCTTCCATGAAAACTCTATTTTAAAGGAAGATGTGGAGAAGGCAGTTTTTAGCCAAGGAAATGGTGGCATGCCAGGCTGGGCGGCCAGGAGGAGGTTACCTTGGGCACCACGACGTTTATCTTGCGCAGCTCTGGGGCCAGGCTGTCCCCTTTGTCCTCTGGCCCGAGGGCACCCAGAGGTGGCTGGGCCCTAGCTGTCCCCTCGGGGGGAGTGTGTCCGTTCCTCTCCAGCTCGAAGGCTCGGTTGACAACCGCGGGGCAGGTCTTTCTCCAGGACAAGGTGGCCTCCTCCAAAACCAGTGCTTTGCTGGGGTCTTCCAGGGTCTGGACATATAAATCGGGGCTCTGCTTCAGGAAAAAGCTCTGTGTAGACAAAAGAAAGGGAGGGAGGAGGAATTGGGATGCCCACTCCAGCAGAAATGTGGACCCCTTTGGCTGGATGGGCCCTAGGACCGGTTTATGAACTCATAACCAGGAAAAGTGCAAAAAACTACCATTGGTTGAGAGGAGGCTAGTGTCTGCCGGGGAAGCTTCAAGGTTTTCCCGTTTTCAGACTGCTGGGTCCCTCTTTCATAGCTGAACACGTGCTACCCTGTTCATTCTTTTCCAGGAGCCACACGGGGCCTAGAGCCAGGACCCGTACCTGTCTCTGGGGTCCCGCCCCAGCCGGCTCAGCCCCCTGCAGGTGCTACTCGCCCTCCAAGCACCCCGCCCCCCGCAGAACCCCGCCCCGCAACCACTAACCCCACATCCGGGGAGGAACATCTTGAAGCTGAAGGCAAATACCACCCAATGCCGAGGGCCGTGCGGCCATTGCCGAGCCCTCACCTGGAACCTCTCCATGGCAGACTTGGAATGGCTGAGACCCTTGACCGAGAAGGGCAGGAAGAACATGGAAACCCGCATGGTGTTCCAGATGGCCACCACGGTGAAGGCCTGGATGGGGCAGGGGGCATGGGGGTGTGATGGTGAGGGTCTCGGCCCTGCCCTGCTCCCTCCACCCCCGCAGGCCCCCATTCCGACCCACAGCTTCCCACAAGCAGGCCCTTCGCTTGGCAGGGGCCGGCCCGCTGTCTTGGGGAGACAGAAAATTGGTGAAAAAGAGGAGCTGTCTTAAAGCCTCCCCATCCGAAGGCTGGGTCCATCTAGTCACTTAGCCGACGGGGAGCTCCTGTGGACATAGTGCCAAGAAGCATAAATCTGGTGCCAGAAGGGAGTTCGGGCGACACTAAGGAAATACAGGTGAGACAGTTTTGTCTGCTATCAATGTAGCCTGGTACTATTATTGCTGTTAGGAGCCTATTTCTTCCTCTTTGCCTTCGACGTTCTGTTATTTTCTGTCATTCAAAATCTCCCTACACGTCAAGGCTGAGCCCTGCCTCCTTCTTCCCCAGCAGGCCTCCCTGACTATGGCAAACCACCTCTGGCCTTCAGCATCCCAGCCCGCGAGGCGCCTGCTTCCACCCTCCGACTCCGGGCAAGGGCTCCGAGCCCGTGCCCAGCAGAGGGGACTACTGTCGAGCCCTTGGCTGCAGGCTCCCAAGTGACACCCCTCTTGCTTTGGGTGCAGGCTCCTGGCTGCCCCAGCTGATTCCAACCTCTCTCAGGTGAGCACCCTGTCCTGTTCTCCTCAAAGACCTGGGACCCCTAACCTGAAAAGCCAGTGGCTCTGTCCCCAGGCCAGGGTCAGGCCGCAAAGGGAAAGAGAGAAGAAACTAGATCTTTTCATTTAAAGAGTATTTTCAGGGCCCTGTGTGGGCATCAGAGAAACTCATCGATTTCGGGTTCCCAACCTCAAGACATGTATAGGGATCATCGGGGTGAGAACTACGTGTTCTGCCTCCCCTGCACCCCGAGATGACTCATCCCTCCCCCGCAGGGTTGCTCTCCAAGGGACGCCGGCTTCTCCCGCGGGTTGGGGTGGAAGAGAGCTTGACCACCCTAGTGCCTGGAAAGTTTAATGAATTCATGTTCTCCATGTGCAGAGCCTTTGACTCTTTGAGGGGCACGAGCTGGGAAAAGGCGCATGAGAAAACCCCGTCGATACCGGGCGGAAAAACTATGTGCACAGACTTACTACCGAGGCTGTGAGCTTCAGCCGCAAGCCTAAGTGGACAAGATACGTCACCACTATGGCCACGGTGGGGCCCACAAACAGGACAACGGTGCTGAGGCTCTGGTTGAGCCCCTTCTCCTCCAGCATCTTCCTCTCTTTCCTCCTGAGATCTGGGACAGAACAAAGAAATGCACCGAAGGAAACCCCTCACGCCTTCTGCAAAGACACGGAACCACCCTCAGCGCACGAAGGAGCGGGACGCTCAGCCCCACCCCACCCCCACCCCCCCGCCGTCCCATCCGCAGACTCTGAGCACAAAGCCCGATTTTCTGTACCTTTAATGATTTTTGCGAACGGTTTCTCCCATGTGTACATTTTAATCAGCTTGATGCTGGTGAGAACCTCGCTGGTCACACGGACGCGCCGGTCACTGATCTCGGAGACCCGACTCTGAGTCTTCACCACCCTGAGGGTTAGGAGCCCCTGTGGCCGGGGCGCAGCAAGAACGTCCATTGAGAAGGGCAGGTGAGGGCTCCCCGAGGGAAACTCCAGCTGCCATGGGCTGCTGGGTGTCCCCCTGCACTGTTTCAGTCTGTGGAGACTGAGTTCAGGTCCCCGCTGAAGGCTTTCCTGGAAGTCCCCCCACCCCCACCCTGGGGCTGTCATGCCCTGCGGCACCTGCCTCGCACACCCTGTGGGGGTGGGCACCTTTCTCTCCTGGGGGCCGAGCCAGGCTAACTAAACAGAAGTCTGACACCCCCGCCTTTGGGAATCCTAACCCTCTACCAAGAACGGCCACCTTTCCCGCGGGCCTGTGCCGAGGAAGAATGCTCGATCTCAGCGAGTCAGAACGTGGGTAATCCAAGCATCATCCCCCTTAACTTCCCCTGAAATTTAGGCAGCATGTGGGTTCCGCACCCCATCCCCATGATACAGGGCTCAGCCAGCTGTTAAATGCTGTTATGTTCTTAGACCAGCACGCTCTGAGTGGAAGAAAAGGGGCAAAAGTATAGGAGGCTGTCTACCGAGCGAAGCGTGAAACAGACACCCCACCAGAGAAGCCACACGTACACCAGAGTCGCCTCTAAGTCCCTGGGCTGATGCTGCGGCCAGAGAATCGTTTGAGGTAGGAGTGGAAGCTGAAGGGCCAACGTGTCCGCTCAGAAGCACCCCCAGGAGCCCTGGGGGTTCTGGGGCGCGTCCGGCCTTACCAACAGCAGTAGAACCAGGAGAAAGCAAAAGGTGGTGATGAGCCCGGTGAGGCCAAGCAAGAGGCAGGTGGTGACGGTGCAGGTGATCAACGTCGTGAAGCAGATGAAGATCATGGGGCAGTAGTACACGCCTTCATACAGGTAGTCGATGTCGGTGGCGAAGAAACTGATGGCCTATAAGACAGCCAGCCCGTGCGCCCAGGCGTCACCTCTCCCGTCACCCGAGCGGGGCTCCTTGTGCCCCTGGCAAGCAGCTTCACCGGGCCTCCTCACGGCAGGAAGGCCTGAGAGGCAGGTGGGAGGGCAGGGACGGACACGCCAGGTTCGCAGCTCCCACCAGCTGCGTGACCCTGGACACGCTGAGCCTCGGCTTTGTTACCTGGGAAGCTAGAATAACCGCACCTGCTTTACAGTGAGACTCTCAACAAGATACAGTATCTGCACTCATAGACCGGGCTGAAGGGAAGTTCTACCTGACGATACTGTTGCTGCTAATGCTAGTATCCAGATTCCAGAGAGCAGCTTCTGGTCTTGTACGCTGCCCTATTCCATTCTACTCCTGCTACTAGTAATATGAATAATAACTGAGCTTTTTAGGTAGGACCTGAGTTGTTTTCCTCCTCCTCTTTTTTTTTTTTTTTTTTTTGCTCGACTCTTCTACCCTCTTGTCCTTACCCCGACACGTACCCCTGAGTTCAGTGTGTCACACAAACGCCAACATTCCAACTCAGGAAACATTTAAGGAACCCATTCATTAATATCCTTTAGAATGACGTGTCTGAATCCCTTCAGAAATGATTTCATTCGACTTGAGTCCGATCTCCTTCCAGCTGCCGGTATGTACCCCAGGTTGAGCCTTTATAAAAATGCTCCGCGTAGGAGGGAGTGCAACTCGGGACGGCCACTTCGGAGGGCAGTGCCACAGCATCTTGTACAATGAAATATTTCCACAGGCCGGGGAAGCCCTTAGGAGACGGTCGCTGCAGCACCGCCTGCGGCAGCCAGGCCTTGAAAACATCCCAGACGCTCATTGGTGGGAGAGGCTGACGTGCCCGCCCGGGGAAGAATCGGGTACCATGGGGTCCCGGACCTGTCATCGACTAGCTGTGGAGCCACAGCCACACTACTCAGTCTCTCTGGGCCTCGGTCACCTCACCAGGAACATGGGAACAGTAATGCAACCTGCTTCGTAGTGCTGATGGGACGGCTGAAGGAGATGATGCCTAAGGAACCCTTCGGGCACATCAACGGTGCTTTGCAGGGGTGGGTGAAGGGCATCAAAAGGTACCACCTTCTAGTGATGGGATAAGTCAGCCCGGGGGATGCGGTGTACAGCGTGGGGTTGGAGGTCACAGTAGCGCCCTGTGAACCTGACGGCTGCCACAAGAGTTGGTCTTCAAAGTTCTCATCAGATAAAAAAAGAAACATGTAACTCTGCGTGGGGATGGGTGTTAACTGGACCCACCGTGGTCGCCGTTTTGCCACACGCAGGCCCCATCGTTCCGTTGCATACCTCGCACTAACGCGACAGAAACGGGGAGTGAAGAAAGGGCTAGGACCCTGAGGGAGACCTCTGTGTGCTAACGTGGAAGCTGGGGACATAAAGAGGAGGGAGAGACAGCTACAAACCGACGTAAATGTAAATGTCAATGGAAAAACTGACCCAAAAGACGATACCGTGCATTTCCTTCGGCAAAACCCAGTCGCAGCCCAGGCACTGACCTCTCCCGTGCTGATGTGCGTCAGAGACTTAAACCGCATCAGCTTCTCGAAGGTGAAGGCCATGGCGGCCGTGTGGAACCTGATGCCCGTGCGCTGGTTGACGGTCCAACTGCCGCACATGCACAGAGACTTCAGACACTCGGTGAGGAACAGAGAGAGGCAGAGGCCCACTCCACGGGCAACACCCTTCGATGGCTCTTTGGAATAATCCAGGATCTTCGGTATAATCAGCACCTGAAACAAAAGCCGGGGTTTTGGCGCGTTTGGATCTTCCAATCCTGCTTTCGGGAAAAGATCTCAAACACCGGCTGGGCACCAGGGTCTCGGGCTAATGCCGGGGCTCATTGAATGACTCACACTGACATGGAGGGCACAGTCCTATCTCAAGGTCATATAGCCCAGAGCGGGGAAGCTTAGTTCAGCTGACCCAGATCTGAACCCCAGCTCTGCCACCTCCTGGCTGGCCCCAGCAGGGAACTGAAGATACCCACGGGGTAACCGGGAGTTAACGGACTATTTCTGAAAGTGTGTGCAGAATTGAGGCAACCCACCAGGGCTGGTGGAGCACTGTGGGGCTGGGGACAGCAGGGAACGCTCACCTCCCCAGGCCTGAGGACGGACTGGGGGGTTCCTGGAATCCAGGAGAACAGCCACTCAGAAAAAACCGCTCACAAGACTCTGGTCACGTCCAGGGAAGGACAAGGAGGCAGCCAAAGGAAGACACATTCTTCCCTGAATTTCTTCTCTCCTCCAGTCCCCTGTGGCACCCCCACTGGTCACACCCCACCGGATGCCGAAAGGTGAGGGGACCCCATTCATGCGCTCCATAATCTCTGGGATGACATCCACCGTTGTTTCTTCCTACATCCATTCTCCCCTTCGCTGGTCATAGCACTTCGATTTTATCGGGCGACACTGTCACCGGCCCCATTGCCTGCAGTCTAGGCCGGGCTGCCCTACCCTCTGGTGGCCCACAGCGACCCCAGCAGGGACAATCCGCTCCCTCTCTGTGATCAGATCTTGAGCTGAGGAACTGGAGGACCCAGAATAGCCTCAGTGGGTTCATCCCAAGCAGGGTACATGGAAGAGACCACCAGTTCCCGCCACCTGCATACCCCGTGGCTGCTCGGCCATTTCTCAGAGCGGCTAGCATGGAATGAGCCAGGACACGTTCTGTGTACTTACAGACTTAACCCATTTAACGTCACCCTCTGAAGCAGGTGACACATGAGCATCTCCAGGACGTCTATCGCTGTCAGAGTCACAGGGCTCCGTGATGAATGAAGGCACAGAGAAGGTAAACAAATTGCCCAAAGTCACCCAGCATCTAAGCGGAAGGGCCAAGGTTTGAACCCAAGCAAGGGCTGCAGAACTCACACTCTTATTATTAGCTCTACTACACATCCCCACACCCGAGATATTCAGGTTTGGAGCAGCATCTGAGAGACAAACACATCCCCAACTCCTGGCGTAGACTTGCACATGCTGATCTCTCAAGCCCAGGGTCCCCCGATGTCACCAAGCCTGCCACTTACCGGCCCTAGCACACTGGTGATCGCGAGGCAGACGCTCAGAATCATGTAGAGCAAAACCCGTGTTCTTTGGAATCTCAGTAACACGCGAAGTAACGAAGCTTTTTTAATCCCACTCCTTGAGACTTCGTCTTCCCAAAGGCGGCGGAACCTTGAAAAGAGGAATGTTGAACCAAGTGAAATCTCTTTGCTAGTGTCACCCGAAAGTCCCAGGTCTGGCTAGCACAGGCTTCGTTACAGAAATTCGCAAACGTAACCAAAGGCAACCAGTAGAGAGGACCTCCCCCCAAACACCACTCAAGCTTTATCAACAGCAGCCACGTTTATGTCTTCTCTCCTCCCCTCCACTTCGTTTCTTTTTTTTGCTACATCCCAAGCAAATCCCAGACATATCTCAGTGCCTTAGTATGTCTCTCTCCCAGATAGGCCTTTTAACCGCACCCCCAACCACAGCCATAATAACAATACTTATTCATCGTAATTAATAGTTACATATTAGTAACATAGTAACAATAATTTCTTTATGGTGTGGAATACCCAGTCTGTATTCAAATGTATCTCATTATTTCAAAAATATCTTCTTGTAGTTAGCTTGCCTAAAGCAAGATACAAACCAGGTGTGTACGTTGTTTTTTGGAAGAAGCATCTGAGAGACCTCTTGAGTCTCATTTTAACCTGTACTGGCTTCCCCTTCCCTGCACTTTCTGTCATTCATCTGTGAGAGAAACTGAGTCTTTATCCTGCAGAGCAGGGGTGTCACACTCATTGTCACTGGGGGCCACATCAGCCTCACGGTTGCCTTCAAAGGGCCGAATGTGATTTTTTTAGGACTGTGTAAATGTAACTACTCCTTAACTAGGGGCAAGGAGCTCGGCGCTGCCACCGGGGAGAAACAAGGTGCCGGGCCGGATAAAACAAGGTGGAGGGTCAGAGTTAGCCCTCGGGCCTTGTGTCTGCCACCTGTGCTGGAGAATGTCCCACATTCTGGATTTGACTGAGTGCCTCCCTGCGCCCCCTGAAGGCTCTCTTCAGAGGGGCCCACTGGGGCTGCCATGTCCCAGAACATCTGGAACAGACGCTCCATACCTGCTGACTCTCAGGGAGTAGCTGGAGGTGGGGGCACATGTACAGAACATTTCCGGTCACTTCGTCTTCCCCCCATGTTACCTTGTCAGGTGGGTAATACAGGAAAGTTAATCCCACAGCCAGCTCCCGGTGACTCAAGGACTGAGAGACGAAGCTGCCGACCCCAAAGGGAAGGGCCCTTGACACTGACAAACACCTGACCCAGGAGAAGAAGCAAAAGGGACTAGGAAGTAAACAGTCCTGTTTGCGGTTCTTGGGGTCCTGGGCCCTCAGGCAAATCTGATAAAAGACGTGAATTCTTTTAAAAAAAATTTTATCCTCGCTCGAGGGCATTTCGTCATTGCTTTTAGAGAGTGGAAGGGAGACAAGAGACGTCGATGTGAGAGAGAAACATCGATTGGCTGCCTTGTGTGCCCGTCCTGACCAGGGATCCTACACGCTGGGCCCAGGAATCAAACCCTGAACCTTTCAGTAATAAGACAACCCTCCAACCAGCTGAGCCACACCAGCCAGGACAAAAGGTGTGAGTTCTTGCTCCAGAAAAAATATCTCCAGCCATATGCCTCAAAAATGTGTACCATTTCTGGAGATTCCTGAGCCCCAGGTAAGGGAGCTCTGGATGAGAGGGAGGCCCTTGGTATAGAGGAAGAACCGATATGGCTGCCTGAGGGTGGACTTGACTTACTCTTAAGCATCTCTGGTCTCCTTCCCCCCAAGACATGATCTCTCAGCAACCCAGTGGCTCGCCCGGCAGGACCGCACCTTCTAGAGTTCCGGGCTGAGGCATCGCGCGGCGACAGCGGAGGGGTGGAGCTCTCGTCCAAGTGTTTCCGCAGGCCCCGGACCATGAGTGGGGTGATCCAGGACACCGTGAGGTAGGAGAGCAGGCCGGCGTCGTCAATGGGATTAGGGGAAGGAAACCTAGGGGTCACAGGCAAGGTGGTCACCACGAGGGTGCTGGCTCCAGAGAGGGAAGGTGAGGTCGAGGGCA
Organism: Desmodus rotundus; assembly: GCF_022682495.2. Taxonomy (NCBI): domain Eukaryota; kingdom Metazoa; phylum Chordata; class Mammalia; order Chiroptera; family Phyllostomidae; genus Desmodus; species Desmodus rotundus. The sequence continues at coordinate 2,606,807 of NC_071398.1, forward strand.
AGGTTCTGAGCTGATGAACAGTAACTCTGTATAAGCTGCAGTGCGGTCAACCAGAGATACACGCACGTGTGTGTTCCCGTGACCTGCTTACGTGTAATAGTGGAACCACCACCACACCAACGAGGAGGGGAATGAGTTTCAAAGAAAGGAGAGCACGGCAGGTCCATTCCGTGGGAGACGGAGCAGAAGCGTCCCGGGGCCGGCCGGCCTCTGCTGCCCTGCTGGGAACTGCCGGTCACCCTGCCCGGGACTCACTTTGGCTTGAGCCGGAAGGGGAGCATCACTCTCCGGTCACGGTCCTTCCCCGCAGCGGGGACCCCTGCGCTCCCCGGTGCCTCCTCCGGCTTCCCTGCCTGTGGGCCCCCGCGTCCGTCTTCAAGAGTGCACGTTTTCTTGGGAAAGAAAACCAAAGAGCATTAGTTTCATGAATACTGTCCCGAGGGGGTGTTGGAGCAGCCGCCCAAGGAAGACGGACCCTTCCACATCCAGCTTCGGAGTCAGGCAGGCAACTCCTGCATGTTCTCACTCACACGTAGAATCCTAAAAAAAAAAGAAAGAAAAAAAAATAGGTAGCTCATGGATGCAGAAGACAGATGGTGGTTGCCCGAGTCAAGGTGGGAGGGTGGGCAAATGGGTGAAGGTGAAAAGGTGCAACCTTCCAGCTGCAAAACAAACCAACCCTGGGGTGGAGCGCAGGGCACGGAGACTGTGGGCAACGACGGTGCGCTGTGCCTGGGAAGTTCCTGAGAGAGGAGATGGTACAGTTTCTCAGCGGGAGAAAACGAAGTGTTACTCTCTGCGGTGATGGATGTTAACGGGGCTGATTGCGGGACCCCTTCACCATGTGCACAGATACCGAGTTCTAGGCGGTGCACCAGAAACTAACATGCCGGTGTAGGTCAATTCTATCTCACTAAAAATGAATGAAAATGAATGAATGAATGAAATGGTGCCAGGCGGAGAGTGAGCACTGAGCCAGCAGTCAGGAAAACCAGGTCCCACCCCCGGCTCTGCCCCGACGTCGCCCAGTGACTCTGGGCAGGTCACTCCACCTCCCTGGATTTCCATCTGTCACCAAACACCGTAGACAAGAGGGAAAGGGGGCCGTGGTTAGTCACCCACTGAATGTGAGGCCAAGTCCCCCTCTGAGGGTTAACCTCCCGGAAAGAAATCAGCAAGTGAAAAAGTAAATCCCCAAACACGATGTTACCCTTTGGAGAAAGTGGGAAATGACCAAAACAAAAAAGAGAGATACCATTTCTGGGACTTCATATAGAGTAAGTGATAACGACCTTAAAAGCCCTGCAGCGGATCGATGGGAAAGGGTTCAGAGAGTGGGCCCTTCGGGGGGCGGGGAGGGGAAGGAGCAGACCAACAGCTGGATGTGACGTTCAAGGTCCAATCTGGCATGTTGCTGATGGGTTTGTAGGTGCTCATGTTATTCTGAGTAAATGCATAGATCCGTAGGTCATGGGTAACACGTACGTATGCGATACATACACAGACCCGTAGGTCATGGGTAACACGTATGCATGTGATACACACATAGATCCGTAGGTCATGGGTAACACATACGTATGCAATAAATACACAGACCCGTAGGGCATGGGTAACACGTATGTATGCAATACATGCATGGATCCGTAGGTCATGGGTAACACATATGTATGCAACGCGCAGAGATATGTAGGTCATGGGTAACACGTATGCATGCAATACATACACAGATCCGTGGGTCATGGATAACACGTACGCATGTGATACATACACAGATCCGTGGGTCATGGGTAACACACATGTATGCAATACATACACAGATTCATGGGTCATGGGTAACACGTACGTATGCGATACATACACAGATCCGTAGGTCATGGGTAACGCATATGTATGCAATACATACACAGATCCGTAGGTCATGGGTAACGCATATGTATGCGATACATACACAGATCCGTGGGTCATGGGTAACACACATGTATGCAATACATACACAGATCTGTAGGTCATGGGTAACACGTACGTATGCGATACATACACAGATCCGTAGGTCATGGGTAACGCATATGTATGCAATACATACACAGATCCGTAGGTCATGGGTAACGCATATGTATGCGATACATACACAGATCCGTGGGTCATGGGTAACACACATGTATGCAATACATACACAGATCTGTAGGTCATGGGTAACACGTACGTATGCGATACATACACAGATCCGTAGGTCATGGGTAACGCATATGTATGCGATACATACACAGATCCGTGGCTCATGAGTAACACGTATGCATGTGATACATACACAGATCCATAGGTCATGGGTAACACGTACGTATGCGATACATACACAGATCCGTAGGTCATGGGTAATGCGTATGTATGTGATACATACACAGATCCGTAGGTCATGGGTAACGCGTACGTATGCGATACATACACAGATCCGTGGGTCATGAGTAACACGTATGCATGTGATACATACACAGATCCGTAGGTCATGGGTAACACATATGTATGCGATGCATACACAGATCCGTAGGCAATAGGGAATGCATACATGCACACACATGCATGGCCCGTGAAGATTGTGTCATGACCAGGGGTTATTGATGGTTCATCTAGTTGTAGAGGCCTGGGGTCCGTTAATAAAAATCAATACAGGAGACCACTCCTTGAGCTAAGTTCTAGCATTGAGAATACCCTGCTATCGCCGTTTCCAGGTGCTTTGGTGCAAAGGAGACCTACTTACGTAGCTAAGTCCCGAAACCATGTCATCAGCCACATCCAGGCCGAGATTCACGAGGCCATTCGAAGACCTGGGGACCCAGTATTCCTTCCTCCTGCTCATTTTCAGTTGTCCTGCCAGTTGTCTTCGTTTTCCACAATCAGAGAATCTGCAAACCCAAGAAGTAGGAGTAGCTCAGCTCCAGACCTGAGCAGGCAGGAGAGAGGATGGCACCCGGCAGGGAGGCACGTGGGGACCAGGCACAGGACGGGCCATCGTCCCAGCCCCTGCTCTTCCCTCTGCCTGGAATGGACTTGGCTCCCTCTTTCCAAACATCTACTCTGAACTCAGCCCGACATCACTTAGGGAAACCTTCTCTGACGGCCCGCTCCCAACCCCACGCCCTTACGCTGGGTCAGTCTGCTCACAAAACCATGCTTCTTCCCTTCTCCCAGTCTGTAACTGCACGCTTGTATCCATCATTATGTGTTCCAGGTCATTTCCTGCACTACACAGAGGACGGGGACGTGTCTGCTGTGCTCACCGTGGAGTCCCGGGGGCCTGGGACGGAGCGAGGAGTACAGGCCAGGTGTTCAGTAACTGAATGACGAATGGGTGGGTGGACAAGTGAAAGGCAGGCGATTTTGCCATTTCCCGACTCTTGGTTTTTGGACTCAGGGCAGGGGGCCCAGGCACAACTGGGGAGCCTGGAGTCACCAGGCATTTTTACAATGTACTGACGTGCTTTTTGTTTTCACCTTTCTGCGTGTGTGACTCTCTCCCAGCAGGGCCACTGCCAGGGGGAGGAGAAGGACGGTGATGAGGAATGTTTCTGAAGGGACGGAAAGAGAACTTGGATGCCCCAGCAGCATCTGGGGTGTGACTGGTGCCCCACAGGGCCCCATGCTCAGAAGGGCCCCAGGCTCAGGTCCATGCTCTCCCGCCACCAACTTGAAATTCTTTGGGTTTTTTTTTTTTTTTTAAGATTTTTTAAATTTTATTTTTGGACAGAGAGGAAGGGAGGGAGAAGGAGACGGAGAGAAACATCAGTGTGTGGTTGCTTCTCACACGCCCCCTACTGGGGACCTGGCTCGCAACACCAGCATGTGCCCCGACTGGGAATCGAACCGGCAACCCTTTGGTTCGCAGGCTGGCGTTCAATCCATTGAGCCACACCAGCCAGGGCCCAACTGGAAGTTCTTAACAATTTCCAACAAGGAGCCCCACATGTTCACCCTGCCCTGGTGTTGGGATACAGCCTTTGACATTCACGTCTTGGATTGTGCTTCACAGGAACAGCCTTGCAGGCTAGCCTATTGTCTTGGGACAAGATTTACTCAATCCTTTTATCCCTCCTCCCCCTACCTTTTTTTTTTTTTTGCAAATCAGAGCCCAATTTGGTGGACTCTGTTTCTGGAATTTTCCTGTAGAGCACACAGGTAGATCGACGCCCCGGGAAAGCACCAGGCCACATGCTAGCCTCACTGAGCCATGGCTGAAGCGGGCCTTTCAGGGCTGATACAAAAGGAAGAGGAGAGAAGGAGGCGTGTTACGTAAGAGGGAGTCGCAGGCTCCTTGTCCAAGGCTCTGGAAAGAGGCCGGGTTTCCGGCTGCTGTGAGCCAGCCTGACTCATAGGCACATTCCACTAACATTGGCACGGTTCCACGGAGAGAGGCCCAGGGTGGAGGACTGTGTTTGCTGCCGTCCACTTTGTTCACCGGGCAAAGTTCCCCAGGGGAGGGAGCGGGGGGCGGGGGGCACAGTCAGCAAATTCTAGATCGCAAGTCATGCACCCTGGCACTGGGCTGTGCCTGCAGGTGTCTGCACGTCACCAGCCTCTTGGGGCAGCTGGTGAGTCAGCGTGGTTCCCACAGGAAAGCTGCTTGGCGTTTTGCTGTGCGCTGAGGCGTAATAGGAGAGTGAAACGTCAAAGCTGATTGGACCTTCACTCGTGTGCCCACGGCCAGAGTAGCTGTGCCGGACAGTTTTCAAGCAGGGAAGGAATGGGTCCTCCGTTGCTTGGTACTTGCTCTTCACAAAGTCTTGGCTGCAGGCACCGCCCGCTTGTCAATTGCGTCTGCGTTATGAACATTGCCCGCATTTCTTAAGCCTAGATAATCAACAATATGGCAAGAAAACAAGCCATGATTTGCAGCTTTCGTTGATTTCGGTGGTGAAAAAATTCCCACCGTGACTGACTTCCAGGCACCCGCACGACCACGGAGTGCGGAGTTTGGAAGGGAGGCGTGGTCAGACTTCGGGGTGGCCTGTCCGCCGTGCAGGTCCAAGGTGTGTAAATTACCTCAAGAGTGCAAAGTGAAGTAAAATAATTAGGACGTGATAAACCTGGAGTATTCCCTTTGTCCTTGATGGAGCATATTTAGGAAGTGTATCTAATTTGTTTTTCCTGGTGTTTGTATGTAACAACGGGGCTCACGAAATCCCTGAGAATTTGACATTCGTTCCCACGGACTTGTATGAACAGATCACTGTCACATCCATCTGGAAAAAGTGGCACTTTTTAGTAAATCTTCTCATCAGGGACATCTTTGTCCAATAGCTCTTGAGTGCTCTTTGGGCTCCTCTTGGCTCTGCCTGAGGGGTCACCCTCCTGGCTCCCCCAAGATGCAGGTGGGAGCAAGAAGTAGCTGGAAGTTGGGATGAGGGCCTCACCTGCGGTGCCTAGCGGCCCACCCAGGCTGCAAGTAAATGAGAACCATGGGAGGGGAGGACAGTGCCAGGAGAGGCCAAGCCACCCTGGGGACACCACCAGGCCACGAGCAAGCCAAAAGCATCGCTTGAAGGCTACAGCAGATGCTCCAGCGGCAGCAGGTCACGCACTAAGCAGGTGGACAAAAGACGTATTTTGGGAAGGCTGCAGACAGCCCGCCCAGGACCCTGTGTCTGAGACCCAGCCTTCACCGCGCTGCCTCCGGGAGCTGTTTCAGTGACTGGATGAAACCAGGTCTTACAATGGGGAGCGAGCGTCACCGTTTGCTTTCTCCTCACTCAACAACCAGGGTTTTCAGGAGGAAGGCCAGGTGCTTAGGGAGCAGCTCAAGAAATTCCATTTTCTCCCTCCTTTCAGCTGCAGTGTGGTTTCTTCACCTGGTTTCTTTAGATTCACGTGCAAAGAGAGGCAACGAAGGTGTCCAAGGTGGGGCTGTGCAAGGCTAGTCTGGGAAACGAATCCAGGGAAAAGTAAACCAAGGGACAGAGAAGGAGATGCAAACTTGTGCAATGTTTGCAGAACGCCAGCTGCTCCCCCCAGCGGGCCTGGAGCTCAGCCCCAAGTTAGCTTGGGCCACCTTCCAACCCGCAGAGGCCCAGCTCCGCTTCCTGGACTGGCCAGGAGAATTCCCTCCAGAGCTTCCTTCGGCAGCGCTTGAGAAGTTCCCTGGCCGTCTGACTTCAGGAAGTCAGAGCTGAAGGTCATTCACTCTAATCAGTGGCAAGGCCATTGTTGCAGGCAGGGTGGGGACCAGGACGTGACTGAGAATAAAACAGAGAGGGACCACGCTTCCAGCCTGTGTTCTCCCCATCCCCGGGGGACCAAAGTCATGGCTGTAAACTTGGTTTGGATGTGGGCTATTTGCATATGGCGAAATGGCCTGAAAACAGGGAGGGAGCTAGGTAAACTGTGCCCTGGTTCCAAGGCCAGAAGGCTCCCAAGGACACGGGGCAGAGCCACCTGCCAGCCAGGCCCCGAAGGAGTTTGAGATCAGACCTTTCTCCTCCTATAGGTCTTCCACCGGGGCAGGTCACACCCCATGCCAGCTACCCTCCTGGCTCTTAGGTTTTCTGCCTCGACCGGTTCTGGTGGCTTCTGGAGGCCATCGCTGGCCAATTGTTGACTGCTGAGCCCTTACTTCCCAGTTCCTGGACCTTTTTTCTGTCCCAGAAACTGGGATGCTCCTCTCCACCTTCATCTTCGCTCTGGTTTTAATCTCTGCCGAGAACATTCTCCAGCCAGCTCCTTGCACAGCTGGTCCATGCTCGAATCCGGAGTAGCACCAGCACATAGCAGAAGCTCGGTGCACACATCTGACGGCCGCACGAGGGAAGCAGACGCAGAGCCTGCTGGAGCAGGAGAGCCACAGGGGCACGAAAGGCCTCGCGTCTACATTTTGATGTTGGCCCCAGTGGGCTGACCTGTCGCAGCGCAGAGATGCACCGACAGGGTTGAAGGGAAGTGATTGCGGAGCAAGCGACTTCAACACGGGCCCATTCTCTCTGCACACCCTCTGTGTCGTGGTCGGAAACTGTATTTCCAAAAGTAAATCCGGCCATTGTTATGGGAATAAAACACTCGGAAGGTTTGTTGCTGGTGGCGGCAGGGGGTGTGCATTAAAAGCATTAAACATAAGTGTTTAAAAACTACCTGCAAAGTTTGTGAGATGGTGTTTGAAGTTCTTTGTTAAAACACTGGGAGCCTCAAAAATGCACAACCCCCCCCCAGGTGCCCTGGGAGAGACCTGGATGAAAAGGTAAGCCCTTGTGGTCCTGGGCCACGCACATTCACCTCTGCATTACCCCCAGCGTCAATGAGAGGGTGCGCGGTGCCCATCCAGGGAAACAACCCAGCATCTTCAGTCACCCCCAAGACTTCCCTCTCAGCCCTAGAGGCTCCGTCCCCGTCCAGGAGACACCCTTGACCACCGCTGTCCTTCCCTCGCCAGGCCCCTCCCGCCAGCATGCTCTGCTGCAGCTGCATTTGAACGTGGCCTGACCCCTCAGCTTGAGTCTGCGTCACTCTCACCTCTTGCCTCCACAGGTGCAGCCCCCTCCTCACTGCCGTCCCCGTTTTTCACCTTAAACCCTTCCATTCCATTTCTGACGCTGCAGCAAAAACGCTCTTTTGAAAACATAAGCCCAGCAATGTTTTCCTGAAAGTTGAAACCTCCAGTGGCTTGCATCGGGCCTGGAGTAAGAGCCCTGCTCCTCGCCAGGGCCCCCTCAGCATCTGCAGTCCCCACGGAAGGCCACACCCTTCGATGGTCTCCCTGCCCAAAATGCGTACGTTTTCTCTTGATCCCATGAAGACAAAACATCCCATAAACCCAAATTGAGGAACATTCTACAAAATAATGGATCAAAACACTTTAAAAGTACCAAGGTCTTAAAAGGAAAAAAAACTGATTGAGGAACCATCATAACTAAATGAAATGTGGGGTCCTCGGCCAGAAAACAAGGACATTAGCCAGGAAAATGGCAACATTTAAGTAATGTCTATGGATCAGACAACAACGACGCTGAGCTCCTGGTTGTTATCATTAAGCCATGATTTTGTAAGATAATTGCAGAGGGAGTCGAACGGAAGATGCACGCGTGGGACCTTGTTATTAGATTTCTGCAACGCTTTTGCACATCTAAATTCAATTCGAATCAAAAGTTAAAAACATTTCCTTTTTTAAATTTCTTTTTATTGTATGTTTTCTCATTACCATTTAAAAACATCTTCAGTAGTTAGAATTTACAGCCGATCGTCCCAGTCCCACGAGAAAGCGGACGCGGGTGGGCAAGCGGGGAGAGGTGAGTCTCACGGGGGACCTGCGCCTCTTTTCGCGTAATTACGACGCGCGTCTGGCCGCGCGGCCCCGCGAGCGGGGAGCGCGCGGCGGCGGCGGCGGAAACTGAGCCTCGGGGCGCGCCGTAGCCCGGGGCCGGAAGTGCGGGCGCGCCAGCAGCCGCGAGCTCCGGGGTTGGCCGCGCAGAGCTGCGAGTGCTGCGCGGTGCGAGGTCACCGGGTCCGAACGGCCGGTGCCATGTCGTCGGTGAGCCCCATCCAGATCCCCAGCCGCCTGCCGCTGCTGCTCACCCACGAGGGCGTGCTGCTGCCGGGCTCCACCATGCGCACCAGCGTGGACTCGGCCCGCAACCTGCAGCTGGTGCGCAGCCGCTTGCTCAAGGGCACGTCGCTGCAGAGCACCATCCTGGGCGTCATCCCCAACACGCCCGACCCGGCCAGCGACGCGCAGGACCTGCCGCCGCTGCACAGGTGGGCGCGCGGCCCCGGCCGGCGCGGCTCCGGAGGGGGGAGGGGCGGCCTTCGCGGCTGGGCGCTGCCGGCTAGCAGGTGAAGCAGGGGTGACAGGTGTCCGCCTGCGGCCGCTGGGTGAGAGCGCTCGGGCGGCGCTGCGACGCTACAGTGAATGGTCACTGCGAACAGTTCGGTCGGAGTCCCCTCCCCGCACCGCCGCCCCCCCACCCCCAGGTCTTAACTTTCCAGGCTGCTTCGCTCTCTACCTTCCTTCCTCCCTGTCACTTTGGACCTCTCGACTGCGACACCTGCTGCTCCGCGTGTTTTCCCTTTTTTTCTGTCCCCTCCTGAACCGCGTCAGCCCTGCGGCTAACTTGCGGCCGCCTGTGTTCCGCACTCCCTTGCCTGTCCCTTCTCCCGTCCTCTCCCTGTTTTCCTTCCGGAAGGGCCTTTCTTGCCCACGGGTGCCCTTGACTCCTGTTTGGCGCTTGCTCCTCATCTCTGCTCCTTGTCTCTGAGCATTTCTCAGGCCCCGTGTTTACCGAGAGAGCGCCCTGCGCCGTGGCCGTCGTCGTGTGGCTTTGGCTGGGAGGCGGAACCGGTGCCTGTGTCGTCCTTCGCCTCGTATGTGGACGCGAATGGTCCATCTCCTGGGTGTGCGGGGAAGATCGAGTGGAAGAACAGGTTGTCTGCTTTGTGCTGCTTGGTAGGGAGTTGCCTGTCCAGACCCTGAGCACTAGCCACGGTACAAATTGGGACGCTGGAGTGGCCCCTTGTCCCGGTTTCCTGCGGACCCTCCTGGTTTGCGCACTGAAAGAGTCCTCTGTCCCAGGCAAAGCCCTCACCCCAAACCTGCCGTAAGTGTACCACACACAGTAGATTCTGAAGACTTCGTCTGAAACACGTTGATTATTAAAAGAATACGTTTTCTGTAGAGTAGGCCCTGGAATGCTAAGATTTTGGCTCTTTGCACTTAAATAAAACATTAGTATGTTTGCCCATATCTTTTGACCTTATCACGTGAGCACTAAAACTGCGCGTGTGACTGGCATTGCGTTTCTGTGGCACTGCGCTGTCCTCGCCCTCAGACCTGCCCCCCCTCCTAGCTCCTCTCGAGGTGTGTCCCCCTTAGAGCCCTTGTTCGCCTGCAGGTATCTTCACACAAAATTCGGGCCTCCTGGCTCCGTGGGTTTCCAGAGGCTTAAGATAGCCTTGTTTTTATCCAAAACCTTGTGACTGTAGACATTTTTTAAAAAGTGAGTCTGTAGCTTCAAATTCCCAAGGGAGACTGGTACCTCTCCCCTCCCCCCGCAAAACAATACTGAACAAAACAAACCCCGAAAGACCAAACAGCCTGCTATCAGCCCGCGTTGGGAGAGCTTTGCTTTTCCCACTATTTTGGCTCCCGTCTGACCAGCGCTGGGGATTGCTGGAGTGGGACTGGACACTTTCCAAGTTGCAGCGAACTCTGGTAAATCGTACTGGTTGCGGGTTTCCCTGCGCCTGACCCGACCCCCCGAAGACTCTGTTGACACCTCCCGGAGGTCCTGCTTCCTGTGCCCAGGCACTTAGGCACCTGTCGAGTCAGAGTGACCGCGGTTCCATTTGTCCTTGTCTTCCTCTCGCGCGCCTGCACGGTGGTTACCCGTGGGCACACTGTGAATCTCAGAAGTGGATGTAGCCCTAGGTTAGGTTGGAGGGACTGTGTGATGGTATTATTCTGGCCAGATATTGGAGGGCTTTTTAGTCTCTTTGATGTAAGTCCCTGTGAAAAGACCAATAACTGAACCCTACACCCTCCTGCCCGGAAGCGCGCACTAAGATTCAGATGGTGCGACCTCTGACCCTTGATGCTCACGTTGCTGCCTTTGTTTTGCGTGAATAGCGATGTTAAAATTTAGTCATTTCAGTTAGAAAACCCACACTGAAAATTCTTCATAGAATTCCAGCATTGGAAGGACGCACCCGACCCCCCAGCTCTCCCAGAAACGCTGTGTGCTGCCTGAAAAGTCTATGTGGAAACATCACACTGCATTCTCAGTATTGGCTTCCACTGTCTTTTCTCTCTAACGTGATCGTGGAACACTCTTTACTTTAAAAAATAAAACAAACTTTTACTAGCACAGACATCGAGTTATTCATAACATTATTCTCTTTTGCTATGCAATCTTCCCTCGTGGGTTACCTGCTCTTCCAGGTGGCGGTCTCCAGGGGGAGGGCTGGGGCTCGCTCTGCTCCTGCCTGTTCCTTTACACCATCCAGGGGACACTGACAGAGTCTTCAAGGAGCAGCAGAAGTCAGTCTGTCCCCTGGGCTCCTTGCCACACGGAAGAGCGGGGCCAGGTGTTGACTTCCGGAACCAGCTCCTCTGCTGTCCTGAACCGCAGCCCTTTTCCGAGTGCTGGGGTGCGAGCAGTGCCTGACGCGGAGCCTCTTCCCAGGAGGAGCTGTGGGTCACCCCTGCAGGCTGGGACTTGGGACCTAGCGCCCGTGCCACCGCAAGCCACCCTGCATAAGTGGGCTGTATTTTTAGTGGCTCCGCAGGGACCCATTGCTTTCTTAGTGAAAAATGCGTAAGGGTCAGCACTGCCCGCAGGGCACACCGTCCTGCCTCCCTCTGCCCCCCACCCCCACCCCAGTGCATCAGGGCTGGTGTCTCTGCCCCTCTGCGTTGTGCAGCTCCTTCTTCGTCTCCGAGACCCCAGACTAGTTTCCCTGGCACTAGTCTAACAGCAAACGAATGCATTACACATGTAGCACAGGTACACAGCTTTGTTTATCATTTGGATCGACTCTCTGTGCCTGACTCCCATCTCTGTCTGCTAGCATTCTGAGGCACCGACCAGAGAAATGCTGGTAATAGTAAGATTTTAAATTGTAATCTTCTATATTAGCCAGTGTGTAGTGGTCAGCTCTAGGTAGAGTTTCCTGAATTTGCATTTATGTGAAGGTAGATCCCAGTTAGGACTCTCAGAAATTCTTTGGACCGTAGAAGAGGACAGCACTCGAGGTGCAGAGCTGCAGGGCTGCTGCCTGAGAGGGAAGAGTGGCGCCTGCGCGCCTGTGTACACTGTGATCTGTGGCAAAGTCAAAACGTTGCCATTTGGTCATGCCTAATAGGGCGTGTTACTTAGAAAGGCGACTAACTTGCTACAAGGTCTACTATGTATCACAGTTAGAAGGAAAGTATTCAGTTAACTGACTATTTTGTGTACTTAACTCCCACTGTGACGTAGAGGCAGGTGTGCTGGGCACGCTCCGCAGACCCTGTGTGTGCACGCTGCTCGAGCGTGGGGTGGCCCTGTGTCAGGCGGGTCTCGGCACTGCCCCCCGCCGCCCATGCTCACTTCCTGTCCCTGTCACAGCCTGCTCGTTTTCGCAGTGTCTCAGTCCTTTTCCTTATTATTGGACGGGTCCTGGTGACCTGCGACCCCTGATCTTTGATGTTTCTGCTGTAACCGTTTTGGGGTGCCATGGACTGCACCCATGTAAGACGGAACTTGGTGGCCGGCTGTGTCCTGACTGCTCCACGGACCGGCTGTGGCCTGTCTCGCTCCCTCCCCACGGCCTCTCTATTGTCTGAGACACGGCAGTTTTGGAATCAGGCCACAGAGTTGCCCTGCAGTGGCCTCTGGGTGTTCGGGTGAGAGGAAGAGTCTCACGTCTCTCAATTAAAATCAGAAGCTAGGAAGGGCCAAGCGCAGTGAGGAGGCATGGGGAAAGCCAGCATGCGCTGCGACCGGCCCCGTGTGCCAGTGAGCCAAGCTGTGAAGGCCAAGCAGACGCTCCTGTGGGAAATCCGAAGTGCTGAGCGCCCCAGGGAACACGTGGGTGACAGGAAAGGGAAATGGACTCATTGCTGGTCGTGGAGAGAGTGTCAGTGGTCTGGAGAGGAGGCCGGCCCAGGCACCGCTTTCCCTCCATCCACAGCCGAATCTGGAGCCGGGCCCTAACGCTCCTCAATTCTGTGAAGGCCGTGCGAGGCGAGGAGGCTGTGGAAGAGAGGCTCGCAGCCCGCGGAGGGGCTCAGGAGGGTTAAGGACAGAGGCCATCTCCATGCCACGAAAGCACCAGGGGAGGCAGCACGGTCTCCAGAAGATCTGCCTGAGACAGTGCACGAAGGTGGCTACAGCAAACAGCAGGTCTTCAAAGCAGAGAAAGAGCCTTCTGTTGGAAGAAGATGCACCTTGCTTCCGTTGCTGGAGAGAAGTCAGTGCCTGGCTTCAAAGCTTCAGAGGACAGGCTGGCTCTGTCCTTGGGGGCTAATGTGGCTGCTGATTCGTGGTTGAGGCCAGTGCTCGCGCACCACCTGAAAACCCTGGGGCCCTCAGCGGGACGCTGACTCCGCCCCGCCTGTGCTCGATGAACGGACTGCAAACCCTGGAGTGCGGCACGTCGGTGTACCGGATGGGTCGCTGAGTAGTTTAATCCCACTGCCGAGACCTGTTTGAAAAAAGATTTTTTTTCCAAGTGTGACCGCTCGTTGATAACGCAGCTCCCTCTGCAAGGACTGTGACGGCGGTGCACGAGGCTGGCGAGTGTGTGCACGCCTGCTCACACAGGTCCATTCTGCGGCCTGTGGACCAAGGAATAATTCCAACTTGTAAGCCTTACTACTCAGGAAAATCATTTCCTGGATTGCGATGCCTCGGTGGGTCTGGGCAGAGCGACCTGGAAACTCCTGGGAAGGAGTCACCGTGCCAACGCCACCAGGGACCTTCACAACCCGCGGGAAGAGGTCAGAATATCAGCATTAGCGGGAATCAGGAAGAATTGGATTCCGGCCCCCTTGAGCGACTTCGGCGGAGGAAGTGACTGCAGCTGTGGTGGGAACGGCTGCCGCGGCCTCAGCACAAGACTCGCGTGGGCGAGGGGGTGCGTCTGGTGGATAAGCAAAGAAAGCAGTTTCTTGAGACGGAGCCCACTCAGGTGACGCCGCAGGTGGTTGTCGAATGGCAGCAAAGGGTTTGGGGTGTCACGTAGCCCTAGCTAGCAATGCGGCGGCGGGGCTGGAGGGGTCGACTCCAGTGTCCAGCCTCAGCCGGCGAAGTGCTGGCGAATGCGTGGTGTGCTGCTGAGAAGTCCCTCCTGAAGGGAGGGGTCAGCCGGTGCAGCCGGGTTCCGTGCTGTCTTTTTTCAAGTAACTGCCCCAGCCACCAGCTCCCACCACCCCCCAGGAGCAGTGGGCAGCCATCGGCATCACAGCGAGGCCCTCCCCCGGCACAGGGAACACAGCCCACCGAAGGCTCAGGAGCCGGTGAGCATTTGTTACCAGTAAAGCGTTTTCTTTTTTTCGCTTGCTTCCTTCTTTGAGCTGCCCACCCACACACTGGGTGAGTCCTCCCGCCTGCCCCGCTCCCACCCCAGACACACGGGAAGGATCAAGGGTCAGTGCCACTGGTTACTGGCGCAGCCACGTGACAGCCAGACACTCGTTCCTGAGTCACACCGTGGCGTCCCTCCTCCCGTTAGTTGCCTCCTGTCTACCTGCGAGACCGGCACGGAAACTCTGTCTTCCGCAGTTTCTTTCCTCCTGGCCCCAGGCCCTCTTTTTTAAAAAAAGTTCATAGATGCTTCCCCACTTCTCCTTCCTCTAAGTCAGCAGGTCAGGAGAGTTACTAGGAATGGCAGGTGCTCGGACAGCGAGGAGGGTGGGCAGGCCTGTCCTTCCACCCGCCCTGGGATGGGAGTCGCCCCCCGCGGCCAGGCCTGCGGAGCAGCCCCCGCTCCCAATCCCTGGTGCTCAGGAGACCTCAGAAGTGGCTCCCGATGAGAACAGAGCTGGCGCTTGGAGGGAGACAGAACGCGGCCAGGACGGGGATGTCACAGAGCAGTTCTGATGTCTGGTTAGGGATTGACTCTGTTAGGAAACCAATGAGGAAGTGTTTTCCAGTAAACGTGTGGGCGCCGTCTTTTAAGACACCACGCTGCCGCTCGCCGAGCAGACTGCGGCCCAGTGTGAGCACGACTTGTGTGTGCACCGGGAACCAAAACTCGACGCGACGCTGTCGTGACAGCCGCTGAACTGCGTGTGGGGCTCCGGGTCCGGACCCGCGGTGTGTGGGAGGTGTGCCTGCGGCAAACCTACAGCCCGGCAGGCAGCGGAGCCGTCTAGAAGAGCGTCAGCACAAACACGGTCTTTTCTCAGCCTTTCGCCCCAATGCCTGTTAGCAGGTGTCGTTTCTGGCCATCTGTCACCTTCACGGATGATGGTTTTCTTTCAAGGGGGCGCATTCGAGTCAACTGTGAGTGGTTCGAAGTGAGAACCGCTTGGTGCGCCTGCAAAGCCCTGTTGTCTGTTGTCTGTCTTCTCGGCAGAGGCGTGGCGCACCTCGTCCTTTCGCGGTTAGCAGAAGTGCTTTACTGGCTTTGTAAGCAAACCCATTTTTGGTCTCCCCATGAGCAGTGTTGTGGCCCAAATAAATAAGCTCATCTCCTGATCCGGAGTTTGGGTTTACCTCCTCTCCCTCTGGTTTCTCGTGTGCAAACCCCCGAGGCCAGGGATCCGGCTCCTCACCGGTTGCTGTTGCCCGTGGACGCGTCCTGAGCTCCTCCCACACGTGAGAGCTCAGTAAGCACCGTCGGCAGTGAACTCAGCTCTCAGCTGGCCTCTGTCTCCTAGCTGCTGCCAACTTGCTCAGGCAGCCTGAGCTGGTTGCCAGGAGATGGGGGGGCCGGGGGGGGGGACAACCCCCTTTTAGCAGCCACAACACAGATAACTCCGTAATAGATCATTGCCACGTCATTTCCAGTTTTTAGAGCGTGGGGCGTCTTTCTCCCCACCAAACCCTCTTCCTGCTTTTTCGATTTAAGGGATTGTTCAAGTCAGTTTTTGCCCCTGTGCCCGTGATAGGACTGGAAGGGCGGCAGGAAAGTAGTACAGCCCGAAGTTACGCGCAGTCTAGAGAAGGGATTTACAAGGCAGCGGCCTCGTGTGCGGTGTGCGTGTGGTACGCGAGGGAGCGGCCAGACCGCCGGATCCATCCCGCGCTGTGCCTGCAGGAGCCGCGTTCTGTGTGAGCGGCCAGGGCAGTGTGCTCCCAGTACGGTGCCCAGGGTGTCGGGAGCTCTGGGCCCTGTAGTTCTTTTCCAAAATTACAGCCGTTCCTCCGGCCAAAGAGAGACAATGCAGTTTTAGTTTGGGACCTGGAAGTGTCTTCTGAGCGTTGGTCTTCCTGTTCTGTGTCACCGAGGCTGAGTTTGGATGGGACTTCCTCTCCGTGAATAAGTTTGTACGTCACGTGGTCAGGGTTGCATGTTTTACAAGGAGTTAAGACTTAAGTATAACACAACTTCTTCAACTCGGATTAGGCAAGGTGACTGCGAGTTAGAACAGAATTCAGCCTGTACCTCCTGGAGATGGATGTGGGTCCCTAACTCCCCTCAGTGCAGGACCGTGTGGGCCTCTGATATGTAACCACCGCTTCCAGAAGCTCAGTGTTCAAGAGCGTGCGTGTCATTCCCAGATCTGAGGTCACTTTGTGTTCAGGAGGGTTTGTAGAAGCTGTACAGGTTCCGTAAAAGCCCTGGCTTGATGCCAGTAGCAAAACTGGTGTTGGAAGGGAGATTTCCTGGGGTGGTTTACATCATGCTGTTTATGTTTAAGTCCATTTAAATCGCTAATATTTATTCTGACTTAGGGTTGCCTCCTGCCTAGGTGGGAGAACTAAGCTACGTAATCGTCAGCTACTTTTGTGACTTTATGCTTAGAGAATCCAACTGTGTAGGAATTCCTACCCGATCCTTGCAAGGGGTGCTAACGAGAAGGCGCTGGCTCTGCCCCGGCCGATGGCAGTGACTTGGCCCCCGAGCCCCGGTGCCAGATCACACGGAACAGCACGTTCTCTGAGTTCAAGCGAGGCCCCTGGGCGAGGCAGCAGCTTCGGAGGCGGGCGTCTGCTTTTGCAGACCGGGCGCTTGTAATGCGGGCACTTGCTGTGTGTTTCAGGATCGGGACGGCCGCCCTGGCCGTGCAGGTCGTGGGCAGCAACTGGCCGAAGCCCCACTACACCCTGCTGATCACGGGCCTGTGCCGCTTCCAGATCGTCCAGGTGCTGAAAGAGAAGCCGTACCCGGTTGCCGAGGTGGAGCAGCTGGACCGGCTGGAGGAGTTCCCCCACAGCGGCAGGACGAGGGAGGAGCTGGGAGAGCTGTCGGAGCAGTTTTACAAGTACGCCGTGCAGGTGAGCCGCTGCCGCCTCCGTCCTTGCCGCGCCCGTTCCCGGTGCCCTTGCCACCCTGAGAGAGAGAGGGTGGGTTTGCTGGACGGTGACGTCTTAGGGCAGCCTGTGTTTACATGATTTAATAATGTATTGATTTCAATTTGCTTATCTCCCGGATGATACCTAAATCATTCTAGGACATACTAGCCAGCCCTTCGTAAAATTTTTCCAGAAAGCATTTCTGGAATTTTCCTTATAACTTCCAGTGTCTCCAAAACAGGTAGCTATTAAAAATAAGTAACTTTAAAAACAGTAACGCTGGCAGGTGAAGCGTGGGGCAGACTGGTTCTGAGCGAGGGACCCAGGCGGGTTGGAGGCTGGTCTCAAACACGCCTGCGCCGTCCTGCAGCGGGAAAAGGGCAGGAGCAGACAGCGCTCTCGGTGGCTGAGGCTTCTGCCCGGAAGGAGGCGTCGCTTCCCCTCCTGTTCATAGGGCAGGAGGGGCCCACAGCCACGTGGGTGTTCAGAACAGGCGGGAAAGCAGTCCCACCAGGTGCCCCGAGGAAGGCGGGGTCTTTGTCCGCAGCCCCGGTGAGGACCAGACTGACTGAAGCGGCCCTGAACCAAATGCCCTTCGCGCCAGGGTGCACCCTGGAAGCTGATTCACAAAACTCATTCACAGTCAGGGTTCAGATTCCCGCTGATCCAAACGTCCTCCTAAAAAGCGGAGTTTCAGCTACCAGCCGGTTGACGTAAGCGCATCAGCTGCGTTCGGTTTCCAGAACTTACTGGTCACCCTGCGGTTACGTAAGAGAAGGCCCTGTTCTTGGAACAGGGGCCATGGTGCCGGCAGCCCCCCGGACATGCGGCGCAGTGGGCACGTGTGGGAGTGGGAGTGTGGAAAGAGCGAGCAGATGCGGCGGGGTGCTACCAAGTGGTGGACTTAGGGGAAGGACGTATAGTTTATTGTACTGTTGCCACTTTTCTGTGAATGTTAATTGCTAATTGCTTTCTAAATAAAATTTAAAATAAAATCAGAAATTCATAAAGCTTTTTCTAAACATCAGTATTACCCCCTTTCTTTGAGCCATTTTTCCTCTTCATTCTGATGGACGTTCTGAAAGGACCTCTCTCTTCCTCTGAGGCCTGGACGGACCCTGCGCTGTGATAATCAGCGAACTTTCAACCACAGACACAGGGACCGAGGCCCGGACATGGCACCGGCAAGGCAGTCTGAGTTCTGAAATGCAGCACTCACGCCGGGCGTCTTTCTCTCCCCTTGCAGCTGGTCGAAATGCTGGACATGTCCGTCCCCGCGGTTGCAAAGCTGAGGCGTCTCCTGGATAGCCTTCCCAGGGAGGCGCTCCCGGACATCCTGACCTCCATCATCCGCACGAGCAACAAGGAGAAGCTCCAGGTAGCGCCCCCTTCTGGAGGGCAGACTTGCCTTGCCACGTTTTGGTTGGGTCTAGATTGTGGGTAAAGTTGGACCACAGGTCAGGGACACTGGAGGCTCACAGAAGTAGTTACGTCGACTCTGAAAGCGACGGCTGTCATCTGTGTTGTCAGCAAGAGCCGTGTGTCAGTTTATGGAGGAAGTAGCAGCAGAGAACAGTAGCAAAGGCGGGCGTTCACTGTAACTTAGAGGCACGCGGAACCTTGTCCCGGTGTTTCTGAGCGTATGGTGCCGTGACCTTCCCGCCGTGTCTGGTGTTTCTCACACGGACCGCCGTTGGGGTGCGTTAGCGGTAGTTTTCTGCCTCCGTGTCTGTCACGTGAAAAAGAATACAAGTACAAAATGTTAGATTTGCATTCCCCCCCCAACCATGAAAGTTTGCTTGCAAACTTATTTGACAGTATTTTTTTAGCAGTGTGATTTTTTTAATCTTCCTAGAACACTGAAGCTAGTTTTCATTGAAACAACCCTCCTTACTTCATCAGTTTACTTAGTACTCCAGCCCAGCAGTGGTAGCCACAGGTACAACTAGTGCAGACTGGCTGGGTGTAGCCCTGTGCAGCCGGTCCGGCTGGGGAGGTGCGGGGATACTGGCCCCCCCGCCCCCCGCCCTCTACCCCCGGTGGTGGGCCGGCGTGGGCACGGCAGTTCTGAGGGTGTGGGGAGCCCTTGTTGCTCAGATGGCTTGGCGTGGGAGGTGCGTAAGGTGCTTCTAGTCTCGTGTGTGCACGAGAGTTTAATATCTCGAACCTAGAAGTTGTCCACACCTACTGTCCACACACAGTCTGGGCTGTAAGAGAAGAATCCCCAGAAAGAGTTGGCGTAGAGTGTGCGTTCCGTTCTTGCTCTTGGAACAGCACACGTGGCTTCATTTTTAAATGAAAACTCAAGATCTCTTCTCTTGTTTCGTAGCATTCTGGGATGCGTGTCAAACAGTTTGATTAGTCTGGTTAATCGGGCTTGTTAGCCCGGGTGCCTCTGTGAGGGGGGTTCCGTGGGCGGCTCGGCCTGCCTGCTGCTGGAGCGCGGGTCCGAGCGAGCGAGTTCTCACGCGCGCTCCCTCAGATTTTAGACGCCGTGAGCCTGGAGGAGCGCTTCAAGATGACCATCCCGCTGCTCGTCAGGCAGATCGAAGGCCTGAAGCTGCTGCACAAGACCCGGAAGCACAAGCAAGACGAGGATAAGCGGGCAAGTACTTGGAATCCGCGGCTTCAGGCTGCCAGTTGTTTTCCCGTGGCGCCAGATTCGGTGTTCTTTGAAGAGAAAAAGGGGGGGGATAAAGAAACACACAGAAGAAAAGCTTCATTGTCTCTTACCAAGCGAGCTACCGATAAAATTTTCAGTTTTAGTACATTTCCCTCCGGTCTTTTTCACGCCAGAATCTTTTTTTGTCCGAGCAGGTAAACGTGTCCCCTCCTCCAACTTTGTTCAGCGGCTGTCGGAACCGAATGGTTCCCTCGGCCATCTTCCTCTGCGCCGCACTCTGTGTCGTCCCCAGTGCTCTCTGCAGTTTAGGGACCGGCAAAGATCCGCTCTGAGCCTCTGAGTAGAACTCTCCTTGCGGGATGTAACACTAAGGAGAGACTGCAAGCCCTGTGGGCAGAGTTAAGATCAGGAAACCGTGCTGATGTGGGCGGGGGTGAAAAGGGGAGCCCGCAAAGGGGGTCGGAGACGCAGGGCGCTGAGTCAGAGGTCCGATGGCGGAGTGGAGGTGAAGGCTCTCCCCTGCTGGGACGGACAGAGAAGCGGGCGGGAGGCCAGAGCGGGAGCAGCGCTCTGGTGTGTGTGTCCCCACACACCATGCTGCTTAAAGCAAACGCCCCAAATCCGAATTATTTCTGGCATGAGATTAGATCGTTAACTCAGTTCTTCATCTGAGGCAGAAAGACAGACCAGGGCCCGCTCTGCACTGGGAGGCAGAGAACTGCAGCTTGCTGTCAAGAAACGTCCTCATCACTTAAAAGGAGATTGTTCCAAATTGCTCCAGAAAACCATCCAGTAAGGGACGGTGTTTGAAAACAGAGGGAGCACAGGGCATGTTTGGGGTTGGTCCGAATCAGCTTCCTCGCCGTCCCTGAGAGCTGAGCACTGTTCCCGGGGCAGCCGGGGAGGGGGGGCTGCATATAAAAGCACTTTGTCTCAACAGTAAAGTCATTGATGTGCTTTATATTTAATCTCACTCTAAAATAAAATGTTGCATTTTCAGTTTTTTATACCTTATCCTACTAATTTTTACCTGCTAACAGCTTGTGTAGGACTAGAAGTATATGTTTAACATTTCTGTTTTTATAATGTTACATTATCGTTCCCTGCTTTGTGTTTTTAACTTTTTGTATTTGAATGTAGTAAATGGGTCATTTCATAGGTTAAATAAAATAAATCCTGAGGCTTCTGAGTGAAATGCCAGCATCACATTTTGCTGCAGTACGGCTGGAGCTCAGTCAGTATGGTAGTGAGCGTGTAGGCAGGTTTGAAGAGCCCCGAGCAAAGTAGCCGTGAGGGAGAGGAGCAGCAGAGTTAGGCGGAAGGGAGGTCCCTTGGGTGGTACCTGGTTCTTCAGGGAGGAAGGCTTCCCTCCCTGTTTGTGCCAGACGCAGGCCTACAGCAGGGGTGGGGAGGTGGTGCTGTTGGAGGCGGGGTGGGCGCCATCCAGCTGCAGAGCGGTGGGCAGTACGTGTGTCCAGAGGCCAGGTGCGGCAACGGCGGTGCAAAGAAGGGAGCTCCTGGGCGCTCTTGGTACTTGTGGCAGTTTCCTGATTTTCCTCTGCGGTGCAGTGAGCCGACGCCAGAGAGTGGTGCCACGTGGTCGTGGTCCACTGTCACTTTCTGCCGTGTTCACCTCTGCGTGTGTCCCGGAGGGTCGCTCTGAACCTCGGTTTCCGAGGATCTAGACGCTAGCCATGGAGTGTTTATTTACTCTGCCCCAGGCGTGAGCTTCTGTGTGGCTGGGAGCTGCGTCTCCAGTCCGTGGTGGCACTCAGTTTCACCGTCCCTTTCTCCTGCAGGTGATAGCCATTCGCCCCACTCGGAGGATCCTGCCCCTCCCGGGCACGTTGGAAGATGAGGAGGAGGAGGAAGATAACGATGACATCGTCATGCTGGAGAAAAAGATCCGGACATCCCACATGCCAGAGCAGGCCCACAAGGTCTGCGTCAAGGAGATCAGAAGGTGAGCCGTGGAGGCGCCGCTGCCTTCATGTTTGCGTGCCTCTTGCTGGGGCGGAAGGGCCTCGCCCATGGCGGCACACCTGCTGCTTTGCTTCGGAAACTGAAAGCCGAGTCATTCGTTGTAGATGCTCTGCTCTTTCTCCTTTTCTCCCACTTAGTGTGGACACAGACCACCCTGTCCGTCTTGTCCCTGCGTCATCAGCTCTCAGCTCCCTGCCTCCCCCAGTTCTCAGGCTCTCGCTGTGGCCTAGACGACTCTCCCCGCTTCATCCCTCACCCCTTAACCCAGCGTTACTGCTCCCGAGTTCACATCACTGCCCCTCCTCTCCTCCCCCGGTGCCGAGTGTGAGCGGGGTCAGCCCTTCCAGCTGCTGGGCGTGCCGTCAGGCGCGGTCACAGCCGAGACCTGCGTTAGTCGTCTCAGAGAGCCGGCCGCCCTGGGTGTAGACGGCATGTCTGCTTACTCACCGTGACCTTCACGGGCACTGTGTTCTTCAGAGGGCAGGCAGGGGCTGTCCCTGTCTCTGTGTACCAGACGGCGTGCAGGCAGGCCGGCCTTGGCGGCGGTGCGGGTGCGTCCCTGGGCACCTGTACCGTTACAGCCACGGCCCCTTTTCTTGCATTAGTGACTTATAACGGGCGCAGCTAGAGGCTCGCTCTCTGAGCTTCACAGTTAGGAACAGCAGTGCATGCGGTCGAGGGACCTTTCACGGCGACACCCCGTGAGCAGGGCCCGCCCAGCACCGCACGCACTGTGCACGGTGCACTTCCTGTTAAGCAGCGGATGCCGGCGTGCTCACGTGAGCTGACCTGGGCTCTGCTGCAGAAGCACACCGGTGCGTGGCGAGGCACTGAGGTCTCACCTCGGCGAGGAAATCGTGGGTGCGCGTGACGTGAGACCGTGTGAGGGACTGACGCCCATTTGGCCGCATTCCGAGGCCAGAGTCATTCACAGGTGCCCACCCTCCCTGCAGTTGGCAGGCAGCGCTCTAATTGTGTTTTGTAGCATGCCTTCAGAACAAAATGGACGTTCTGTTAACTAGATGGTGCAGCTTTCCGGGTTTGGTTAGCCAAATATGTGTGGCACATCTGGCCCCAAAATGGACAGAAGCCTGATTTTTCTTTTTATGGAATGCTTTTCTTGAACATGTTTGCAATGTATTCTTTCCCCACAGACTCAAAAAAATGCCTCAGTCAATGCCAGAATACGCTCTGACGAGAAATTATTTAGAACTCATGGTGGAGCTTCCCTGGAACAAAAGCACAACCGGTGAGCCAACAAGCGAGAGCCTTGTCGCGGTCCCATCGTCAGTCTGCGCTCGTGCGGGTTCTGCGGAAACCCCGGCCCTTGGCCGCCTTCCTGTTACATTTGCTCTGGGTGAAAATGATGTAGAGACGGAACTTCTGGCACCCAGGTCTTGGGATTGAACAGGAAAAGAAGGCGCTACCTGGGAGTCCCTTGCACCTGATTTCAGAGGAAGTAGGATTTTCTGTACCTGAGAAATGTGTGTTTCTCAGTACTGTTCCGTCTGGGTCGTCCTCTCCTCTAACTCCTGACCCTCCAGGCCCCGTGCCTGTCTCTGGGGCGCGGCGACCCTCCGAGCGGCCTGCGCCTGGCCCGCTCCTGTCGGCTGGCCGGGAGCGGAGGGGCCCTTCCCTTCATGGCTGGTAGCTGGTCTGCCGCCTCCGTGCGGCGTGTGCTGGACAGGCACGTGTTTGCTAGGTGGTGGTGGTGGGTCTGTGAGTCTCCTGTCGTGCACGACAGGTGCTTTCTCGGCAGCACTGTCCTGCGTTGCGGGATTTATTCTGACGAACGACTTAAGGGAAATGCTGGGGCGTGCAGTGAAGTGACCTGAGGACATGGAAGCGGCGGCTCTGACTCTTCGTCGTTAGAGACTTGCACTCGGCTTCCTCCCTCCCCACACGTCCCGTTTGTAACGTGAAATTATTCACAAACCCGGCGTTCTTACCCAGCGTACACAGTGTAGGTGTAGCGACTCGGGGTCAAAAGGTTTATTGAACAGAGAGCTGACTCCCGTTTGTTTATGAAAATAACCAAGACAGTATAAACACAGGGCAAAGCAATTAGTATTTTTACAACTAGGGAAGGAGGCCCCTCATGTGCCAGAAACAGCGCGCGTTTCCGTGAGAGAGAGCCAGGCGCGCGGCCCGTGGGCAGGCACCTGTCACTGTGCAGCGCGTCCTCAGTCCTCAGAGAGTGGCGGTGGGGGGCAGTGGTGCGGACGTGCGAGTGCCTGGCCCACCCCGGGTAGACCCAGCTCTAACTGCAAGCCCTGGGCGTGGCGAGGAAACCGCAGAAAGGCCTTGTGTCCCGCCCCAGGGCGCTGCCGCCAGCCCAGGCAGAGGCCCGCAGCGAGGAGAACGGGAGCGGTGGGGGACACAGGTTTTCTGATGTCCCCACCTTGAGTGGAAGGAGCCTGCAGGACCATTTCAAACTTCAGTCGTAAATAGGAAAATACGTTCAAGTGAGGTTTAAATATTTCACGTGTAACCCCCATAGTATTCAAAGCAGGGAGTGTGCCTTCTGAATCGTTGGAAAGGATAATCAGAAGAAATGCGTGTCCCGCAGAGGAAACATGCAAAGCAGCGAGTGACAGAGTAGGAATGGCCTCTTCTTACGAGTGTAAAAGAACTTCCTTTTTCAGGTTTTCTTCACTTGGCATATTTCTTAGGAGAAATTCCTTCGCAGTGTCCTTGGTTTTTTCCTAAATTGCCTAGAATTGTGTTTTCACTTTACTAAGCGTTAACTGGGAGTCGACGTTGTGTTGTAAAACTGCCTGGTGCGTACAGAATGACGTCTTGGTGGAGAGATTTTCTCCTTTCACGGTGATACAGTACGGGCAGCCTAACGTCGACCCGTCTGTGCACGAGTAAGCCAGACCCACGGGACTCTTCAGTCTTTGGAGACGCCACCTGGGGCTGGTCTGGAGTTTTCCGTGGCGTTTGCTGGGCTGGTCTAAGTGCCAAGGTCAGCACTGAACAAACCGCTGGGAAACTCCCACTCCTGCGTTTATTCCCATCTACTGGCTGGGTTCTGAACGAAGCCTAACCGCTCAGCTGGGACTCCTGCCGGATCCCTAGTCCTGCAGTTAAATTACAGGGAGTGCCGCTGAGCCGGGGCTTTACGGACTGTCTCGGGAGCCAGACTGTTATTTAAAGACGTTTTTCTCCTGTATAAAAACACGAGCGAGTGCCAGACACCCGGAGGAAAGGGTGGAGTTGTGTACGTGTCTCTCCCCCTCTCCCTCCTCTTTCGCTGGGAGTGTGGTCTGGCGGCCGTGCCCTGCCCCCGGCTGCCACCCCGCTGGGGAATTTATCTTGGCTTCCCCGAGCTGGCGGTTCATCTGTGAGTGTTTGAAGTACGCAGCACATCAGGAAGCCTGGTGAAAGCTTGTCTTCAGAAACAGCCCCACCCACACACCTGGTGACACTGTGGTCAGCGGGACGTGGGCACGTCCTTACGTCTTAGTGTTTTTCTTCCTGCGCTTCCATTTGTAGGAGGTCCACTAAAGGAAAGAATTCCAGGTAGATGTGGAGATTTGGTTAAAAGGACACACTGGGGCATTTTAGAGTGCTAGAACCGTAAAGATTTATAGACCTAAATGCTCGGGCGTAGGGAATTAGTTAAACGAGCATGCATACGTAAATGAGGGGACGTTATGCAGCCCCCCAAATGTCACTGACAAATGCAATGGACGTGAAAGCTGTTCATAATATATTAGGCGAAAAGACACCTCCCAAACCGGAAGGCCTCATGAAACTGCCGTTTTGAAAAGCAGGTACATGAGAGACACACACTGAGAACCTGGAGTAGCGCCTGCCAGAGAGGGCAGCGGTGCCGTCTTGGGGCGGGAGGTGACGGGCGGCTCTTTTCTTTTTGAGAATGCCATCAGGGCTTCTGGCACGAGTGTACAGGACAGAAGTAGTGAGAAGAAGAACACTTCAAAAGGAACACGTGCCCACACAGACAGGGTGTGCAGACATTGTTTCCACAGAAATACTGTGTATCCAGGAAACCGTCCCAGACGAAATGGTGGGAGCATTAACCCCGCCAGTGTCTGTGCAGTGCCTGCTGTTTCTGTAGACACTGCATCCTCTCGGGGAAGGAAACCAAGTCCGGTCCGCCCGGAGACTCGTTCGGGAGGGCCCGAGCCTGTCCTCCTGCCGCATCTCCTCGAGCTAGACCGGGGCTCCGGCCAGCCCTGACAGGAGCTTTCGCACCCCCAACTCCACGCACTCACGCTGTGTCTGTTGTCGGGTCCTTCCCCAGACCGTCTGGACATCCGGGCAGCCCGGGCCCTCCTGGACAGTGACCACTACGCCATGGAGAAGTTGAAGAAGCGGGTGCTGGAGTACTTGGCTGTCAGGCAGCTGAAGAACGACCTGAAGGGCCCCATCCTGTGCTTCGTCGGCCCCCCTGGAGTTGGGAAGACCAGCGTGGGGAGGTCCGTGGCCAAGACCTTGGGCCGGGAGTTCCACAGGATTGCGCTGGGAGGTGTGTGCGACCAGTCTGACATCCGGGGACACAGGTATGCTCTTCTCCTGGCTGGGTCTGTGATGCCCCGCCCTTTGCCCTTGACTCAGCTGCCCAAGGGCAAAGCGGAGCTTTCGGTGCAGGGCTGCTAAGGGGTGCTGAGTGGAAGGGGAATGCGCCTCCCCGTAGTGGGGTCCCCCCCGCTCTGCTGGAGCCGCACACGCACGCCGTTATAATAAATGGGTCATGACGAGGGCGTCTTTACGGCATTCTGGCCCCGTAGCCTTTCAGGAGGGGCCACCAGAGCTCTGCGAGGTTGAAGAGTAGGCACAGCGTGGTGAGGGCGGGGAGCAGAAGCGGGAGATGCCCGGGAGCCAGTTTCTCCTGCTGGCAGTGAAAGCCCCGTTTGGGAAGGCTGCTTTAGGCGTGCTGGAGTTACAGGGAGGAGACCGGCATCGCTGTTCGCGCTCACCCCTGCACAGCTGGCGCTTTTCCTGCAAAGACGCGCGGAGCTGTGAGCACTGAGTCTGTTAATAACCTGACATGTCGGATCGGAGCGCATGTTAACTCTTTGTTCACCGTTGCTCAGGGTGGCAGGTGCTTGGGGCAGCGTGAACCCCTGTTTCCCAGTCTCGGGGGACAGAGCAGGGGCAGGCTGTGAGGTGACGTGCCCCCAGGTGTGTGGTGAGGGCCCCATGTGGCCGCGTGTGCTTCCCCACGGCAGGGCGTGCTGCGCACCTCGGACCCAGTGGTGTGTGTGTGTCGGCCACACCGGGACTCAAGTGGGCTTTCCAAAGGACCTGCTGAGCTTGTAGTCCAAGTGATCAAACTGGACATAAAACCTCTGTCCTGGAGACGAGACCCTCCTCGTGTGGTCGTGAAGGAAACCCAGGGTCGAAGTGGGGGCTTGCACAGGGGGCCAGTGCCACCTGGGCCAAGGGCACTTTAACTGCGCGGTGACGGGTCGGTGTGGATGAAACTTGGGTTGTGGGAGAGGATCTGGTGCTTTTATGGCATCTGATTTTCCACTCGCCTCTTCAAAGATCACTGGCCTTGGGGCGGGATAGGAAACTTCAGAACGTGGCATGAAAAATGATTCTTTTTATTTTTTGTTTGCTTACAATTCTCATACATTAAAGAAAACGCATTCCGAGATTTTAATAGCTAAGCAGTGAGGGCTGCAGGTTAGCCAGGGGATGGACTCGTCCCGTTCTTTCTGGCAATTTCAAATGCTATTTTTTGTTACCAAGACCGTCTTATTCTCGCTTGTGCCACTAGAGGCTGTACTTGGCTTTTATAAAGAAATTGGCATCTTGGACCAATGTTGGAGAAGCTGGCTCCAGGGCCCAAGCCTTCGAGTTTCAGCTGCAGAGCTTTGGGGAGGTTTTCCCCATTCAGGTGACTTGGCTCGGGCACTCCGAGTTGCTTTGGTTTATTTCTTCCTTGTGTGATCTGGAGCACGGTATCGTGTGTGTGACGCGCGCCAGGGAGCAAGCTGGTGTGGCCGTTCTCGTGTGAAAGCAGCGTCGTGGGCACATGAGTGTAGGCGGTTTGCCTTCGCTCCTTCCCACACTGGGGTTGGCCAGTCCGTGAGGCTCTGAAAGTGGACCCTCCGCGCCTGGCGCGCGGGCTGCAGTCCACAAAGTCCAGCCTTCATTGCTATTTTGTGTCTAAGTGCCCAGGGGGACAAGTTTAGGTTTACACGTTTCAATACACCGTTTTATGAAATTCAGTCTGATTTTTAATTGCACCCCAGATCTCAGTTCTCAGCATGGTTGGTTAATTTGTGTGGCCAAACTGTGGGGCGATGTGTTTTTATAGGCCTGTTGGTGGGCGACGTCATAGCCCTCAGCAGCTCCCGTGGATACCGGGCAGGTGTGAACAGTCCTCTGCTTTAAATCTGCTGACACCGATAGATACAAAACGCATTCCCTTTTCTCCAAGCGAATATGCTCTCACGTGTGACTGTCGTGAAGAGGACTGACGTAAAGAAGATAAGTTGTTCTGTAAAAGAAGGTCGTGCTTGTGGCTGAACCACATGAGTGTGGCGTTCTGGGTCGTGCGGCGTGGACCGAGGCAGTGCCCACCCCCTGACGGGAGGCATGGGGCTCCTCTGGGTCACTCTGTTGGCTTGAGGCCTGATTTTCGGTGCGCCTCGCTGGGCAGCGTTCCCCAGCCGTCACTGCACCAGGGGTTGCATTCGGCAGGACAGCCGCCTGCCCTCCGTGGTGTCTTGTCATCGGTGTCCATGCCTGCTGAGGCTTTGCCTTTGAAAACCTGTCGGGCAGCAGGTGGACTGTGGGCGGGGTTGGTGAGGGAAGAGAGCCTGAGGGCTGTGGCAGAGGGCTGGGCTGGGGGCGGGGCCTGGGGAGGGGGACCACAGGGTGGGGTGTGTGGGAGCAAGCTCTCCCAGTGACAGTTGGCATTTGGGAACCGCCCGGGTCTTGGCAGTTCAGCTGCGGTCACATGGTCCCAAGTGGGGTTCTCGCAGAGTTTTGTTTTGCTCTCCTCTGAGTAGGCCCCACTGTCCTGAGTTTAAAATAGCCAAGGGCAAGCGGAGCTGGTTTATGTTATGTTCTGGCTGTGCCCTGGGTTTCCTCCCTCAGTTTCCTTACTTATCCCAGCCACGGGGCTCCAGGCTTTTGCTGCAAGCACCTGTTTACGTGAAGGAAGCTGCCGTTGTAATGGTAGGAAGTGATTTTACCAGGAGCCAGAGAGTTCGGTGACAACGAGGTGGGACGTGGGAAGAGAGAGAAGGACCAGCTGTCATGTCCGTCTTCCGCTGGGACGGTGATGGCAATCTGACTGTGCGCCGGTGCGGGGCGGCCCTGGCCGCCTTGGCCCGGTGGACTGAGTACCGGCCCCCCAGCCAGAAGGCCCAGTCGTTTCTGCTCCTGTTGTTCCCAGTGGCTTAAAGGAAGAACAGGCGTGTTTGTGCTCCACGCGAACTAACGGAGTTTTTCAGTCTTAACATTTCTCATTTGAGTTTGTCTCCATTGGGATTTTCCGTCTACTTTTATAAGTCACTGTTCCCGTTTATCAGTTTTTGCAACTTACAATTTTATATTCAAACATTACTTTTAAACTTGTGTTTAAAAGAAATTGAATACAGCTTCTTGTAGGATGACGTTGTATGGAACCACGCCTGCTTAGGGACCGGCTTCTCGGCAGTCGTTCCTCGATAAGACGCCCCAGTTGTTATGCCAGGGCTCCGCTGCGGGTGATACTGACTCTTTGGGAAGAGTTTACCAGCTGCGTGTCGGAGAACACGTTGCTGGGAACCCTAAGTATGTGCACAGCGTGAGCTCGGCAGAGCAGGGGTTCCGTGGTGTCTCACGCAGCACCCGTGGTCTCGCTCCACGTGCTCCGGCAGAGCAGGTGCCCCGAGCGCTTTGTGCTTTCGAGGACGATGAAAACGTGGTGACGTTGTGCAGGTGTCGCTGCACTGTCATCGGGCTCCCATCTCAAAGGGGCCTGTGAAACATGCTGTGGGTCCTCAGGCAGCGAGGGGCGTGCTACCATTGCTCCTGGCACGAGACGAGCACGGTGCAGGCAGATACTGTCCCTGCATTTTCAGTAGCCGTTCCTGATAAGAACTGCAGCTCACATTTCCTGAAAGCCGTGTGCCTGTCGTGCTCTCTCATGTGACCCGTGAGGTCGGCACCGCTACTGTCTCTCTCACCGATGAGGAAACCAAGGCCTGGGTCAAGTAACTTGTCCAAAGCCACACCGAGAGGCTCATGTGACCAGAGCAGTGATGGTGGGCGCCGGCTTCGGTGACACGCTGTCCCTAACGAGTGGGGTGGGGTGCAGCCAGAGTGCTCTGGAAGACCGTGCGCGGTGTGGGGTTAAATCGTAGGGTTTGGACATCTTGGAATCACAGAGTAGGGACCACAGCTCTGTGACTTAAGTGCCCTGTTTTTCCGTTCCGCTAAATGGCCGAGATGAGACACAGCTGTTCCAGTGCCATGGGACTTCCCCCAGACTTAAGTAACAACTGAGCTTCACTTCCTCCTGCTCGCTGGCCCTGCCCTTGCCCGACCCCACTCATGTGTGCTGGCTCTCTGCAGGCGCACGTACGTGGGCAGCATGCCCGGCCGCATCATCAACGGCCTGAAGACGGTGGCGGTGAACAACCCGGTGTTCCTGCTGGACGAGGTGGACAAGCTGGGGAAGAGCCTGCAGGGCGACCCAGCTGCAGCTCTGCTCGAGGTGAGCCGGGGAGCGCCCTGCCTGGCATCGCGGCCTGGACGTGCGTGGGAGCCGCTCAGGTGTCCTGTGGGGGTAGTCACGGGAAAAACGGTGGGATACAGACCACGGTCGGAAGCAGTGTGAGAGTTACATTCTAGTGTCTCAGAGATTTCTCTTCTAGTAATCCTCAGTTGTTTCTTTCTTTCTTTGTATCAACTGGCTTATCAAAAGCTCATGCCTGGTGTTGCTGAGACACCAGTGATTCTACAAGGTTATTACAGAAGAGAGCGTGTGAGCCTCCTTCTCCCTGGGCCCCCGGGTGCTCTTCTGCCCTTGGACCTCGAACTTTGAGGCGACTCATGTTGCTCCCTGTGGCGTGGCTGCGCTGCCGCTTCTTGGTCCTGCAGTTCGGGGCCTTAGAGGGGATGAGGGTTCTGTCAGCTTTCTGCCCTCTGCCCCCACAGTGTCGTTCTCGTACCCCGTCTCCCAGTGTGAGTGCTACCCTGACTGTAACTCATTGAGTATTTACATTTTTATAATTATGCAAGTGCTTTCACACCTGAGCGAAATGGTAAACCCACTTCTCGTTCTCTGTCTTCCTTTTTGTCTGTACGTGTTTTCAAAAATCGTTTTAGAGTTAGTAATTGGCTTGCTTCTTTCGTTTACTTTGACCAGTCATCTAATTTATTTTTCGAGATGTTCAGACACCTTGTGTTCTACCGGGTTCGTCTTGTGTAAGCCTCAGGTCCGAACTAGGTGTCCCTCTCCACTGGCACGCTGCTGGCCTCCTGGGTCCTCCCTGCACCTTTCACCTGCCGGACTTCCTGTTTCCTGTGTTCTGGGTCCTCCTCTTTCCCCGCTCTCCCCTTTGCCTGGCTTAACCCCCGATGTTCCCGGAGAAAGCTCACAGGGGTGGTGGATGGATTTCGGTGTTAGTGTCTGGCAGTGTCTGTATGTTTCCCTCGCCTTTGATTGGTGGCTTGACTGTGGTAGTCTGCATGGAAATTACTCGTGGAGTGGCTGGGGGATCACTGCCAGGAGTCTGTGACTAGGTCGTCAGCAAGCCTTCCTTCCTCCTGCTGTCCTGGAGGGTGTTCTGTCAGGGATTGCAACGTGGAGCCCACGTCCTGGCGCTCGTCACAGTCCTGTCCCTACAAGGACCCACACTGGAGTCGGTAGTGAAATAAGCAGTGAAAACAGGCACCCGAGAGAAACGCAGACGGTAATTTTGGCCTGTCTTCAAGTTCTGATTCTGTCTTCTGCCAGCCGCAATTGCCGTGTAGACCGTTTAGTGAATTTTTCATTTAAATTACTATATTTCGGTACTTCAGGATCTCTGTTTGCTCCTTTCTTTGTAATTCCTGTCTCTTTTTGATCTATATTTGTTAGAGCATCGTTCTCGTATTTTCCTGTAATTCTTTAGACACGGTTTCCTTTGGTTCTTGTTTTTCATCTGTGGTAAAATACACACGACGTAAAACGTGCCATCTTGTTAGCCTCTGCTCGGTGTCCGACACAGTGGTGTGGGGTGCGCGCGCACTGTCCTGCCAGCAGTCTGCAAAACGTGTGCCTTCTGCAGGGCGGGAGCTCTGCCCTCCCTACAGCCGCCCGTCCTCCCGCCCTCAGCCCCTGGCAGCGGCCTTCCTCACGCCTTTCCGTTTCTCGTAGGGGGAGTAACCTCTGTACTGTGTACACGTGGAATCCCGGTGTCTGTCTCTCTCTGACTGGTGCATTTCACTTTGCATAACGTCCTTAGGTGCATCCGTGTAGGAGCATTTGTCTTGGGGGCATGTTTATGTTTTTTTAAGATTTTATTTATTTATTAAGAGAAAGGGGAAGGGAGGGAGAAAGAGAGGGAGACAAACATCAATGTGTGGTTGCCTCTCATGCGCCCCCTACTGGGGACCCAGCCTGCAACCCAGGCCTGTGCCCTGACTGGGAATCCAGCCTGTGATCCCTTGCTTTTGCAGTGAACATGTTTATAATGGCCGATGTAAACTCTTCGTAGAAGTCCACCTCTGGTCTTCGTTTCTTCCAGTCTTGTAATTTCTTTGTTGTAACTGACCGTGTAAAGTGCTGTCATCGTATTGAAACAATAGAATCAGGGGCCCGCCCTGGGTCTCACTGTCGTTGCTGTGTGTTCAGTGACGCTCTCATCCTGTGGGGTTTGTGGTCTCTGTCACGGCGGCCACCAAAGGTGTTCGCTTTGTTCAGTGGTCCTGTGATCGGACGCAGATGTACGTCGCCACTCGTTGCCAAGGGGCTGTGTGCGTGCGCATGTGCGGACGGAGCTGGGCGGTTAACGCTCCGGCCGTAGCCTTCGCTTCCTGCTCTCCACTCAGCCTCCTTGTCTGCCCGAGGTGAACCGTTGGGGCTTCCTCAGATCTGTCCTGGTCACACTGACAGCCCCGTATGTTGACGTGGCCGTTGACACTTCCCAGGAACATTTCAGAGCTTTGCGAAGGCTCCCATGAGTACCTCATTCCCTAGTTCCTCCTTTTCACTTCCGTGATCAGCTGGTGTCGCTGCCTGGGCAGCAGAAATGCTGAACGCTTGCTGCTGGCTGGTTTTGACCAGTGCTCCGGGGACAGGCCTGTTCACACAGGGGACTCTGAGTCCGGTCAAGTGCACATGCAGCCTGAGAAGCAGCCGAGCAGGTCCGACGTCGGCCCATTCCTTGGAGATGGGGCTTTGGGGATCCTGATCCTATTCCGCCCCTACAGGGGTTGCTAGGCTACTGGTCCTCATAGCTACTGAGGCTGGGACACTGTTGGTTTTCGAGGCTGCCATGAACTTGGGAGCAGGGCATGAGTGTCAAGCAAGTTACAATGCCACAAAGCTTGCTGTATTTACTGAAACTCAGCCAGTTTTTGGAAATAAACAGTCCTCAGATTGTTTTAAGTTAGTTTCTAGACTTGTGACAAAGTTGATCTTGCAGCTTTTGCGAGCGTTCTCGCTGTTTTTACAGGGGAGCAGATTTCCAGAACCCCTGGCCCTGCTGTGCTAGAGGGGCTTCCTCCCCCACGGACCTTTGCCTCTGTGCGGAAACGGCCGTAATGGCTTTGTTCTGATCCTTCCGGTCTGAGTTACCTGTTGTTCCGATGGGATCTATTTTCAGGTGGCCTTTTTCAAGGGTTTGTTTGTAGATTATATTTTGAGCCCTAAATTTGCTAAGGTCTCTGCTGTGTGCACCAGTAATCTCCACATACTCAGTTCACTAGCCCATCGATACAAAATTATGAAGGTATATCATAGGATATAAACGTGTTTATATGCATAAGCACGTAAGTAATGAGGAGGCATCAGCCTCCGCAGGCTGCCGTAACAAAACAACGTAGACTGGGTGGCTTAAAAAAAAAAAAAAAAGAAATGTGTTGTCTCACAGTTCTGGAGGCACGAAGTCCAAGGTCAGGGTGCTCTCCCCAGGCCTCTCTCCTCACCTTAGTATCACTGCCCTTGTGGTATGTACTTACATATATGACCCACACGGAATACATTTTAAGAGGTGAGATCATTACATGTTTCCTGTATATGGGTTTCGGTAGCAGTGCACTCTATTAGATAAGTGAAGGTGGGACTGGTGAATACTGTAGTCATTTTACTTCCTTTCTGAATATGTAAGTGCACCCTGTCCATGTCTGTACTAACCTAGTGCAGGCGGCAGTGTGTGACAGGTGCGACCGTGTGGGAGGCTCTGGAACCTTCTCTGAAGCCCTGGGCAGGCCTCTCCGCAGTGAGGCCCCGGGACGCGGAGCGTGGGAGCGGCCGCCAAGATGAGACAGAGCTGCGCAGCGTCGTCGGAGTCTGACTGGCGGATGACCTGGTTTACCCATGTACAATATTTTCGGGGACTCTGATACTCTGCTCCTCGTGCACGGGAAGGCCCTGCTGTAGACGTTTCTAAGAGAGCCTTTGACCTTGTGCTGTGTCAGCGTGTTGGGCAGAGTCGTTGGCACCGGCTCTCTCTTGTTTGGCGTTTTCCTTTTCAGTGGAAAACTGGGCACCAGCCTCTCTGATAATGTTGGAGGAGGAATGTGCTAGTTGTTTTCCCTGTTTCCTTGCTGTTCGTGCCCAGGGCAGTCAGGGAGGGTGCGCTGCGCAGAGGGAGCTGGTTCCGTGGGGCTGGGGACTAGCTGTGGCCACGCAGTAGGTCAGTCGTTAATAAACAGGTATAAGAGTGAAATCGAAAGGGTAATTTTTGCTTCCTTGTGCTTTTCTGGTTTCAGAAATGTTGACATTGAACCAGTTTCACTTTTATAAACAGTACCTAGCATGCGGGGAAGGCGCAGAGCGAGGCCCAGGTGTCCGCACCGTGCCCGCCTCGCCCTCCCCTTGCAGCTGCTGCGTCTGCTTGCTGTCTCTCGTCCCCCCCGCAGGTGTTGGACCCGGAACAGAACCATAACTTCACCGATCATTATCTCAACGTGGCCTTTGACCTCTCCCAAGTCCTCTTCATCGCGACCGCCAACACCACGGCCACCATCCCCCCGGCCTTGCTGGACAGGATGGAGATCATCCAGGTGCCAGGTACCGGCCCCCCGACAAAGTCACTGTTCGGCGTTTCTTCCTTTCTGACCTCCGCCCTTGGAGAGCGGTTGTGCTGCGGAGCTCTGAGTAAAAACTTGATTTGCTGACATATGATCTTAAGTTCTGAGAACTGGCTCTGTTTGCTTTAACCCAATAAGAGTATCGGGAATCAATTTTGCATCGTAATTTCAAACTGAACTTAGCATTAAAGAATGATCATGTCTTATTTAAAAAAAAAGACATTCTTCTTTGAAGCAATTTCTAAAATGATGGACGAAAATAATTCTTTTGCAAAGTCTCTAAAAACCAAAAACAGGTCTTTACATGGCCAGGGGAGCTCCCTGCGTATCCGACGGTGAAGCTTCCCCGCCTCTGGGAAAGTGCAGCCGCCTGTTCCCGTGGGTGAGAGGCGGGCCGGGAAGGGCAGCTGGCCTTTCTTCACCGCACCTGGCCTCGCTTTCCATATCGGGGCTGGGTGCTCTGTCCCCTCCTGTTAGCTGGGCCGGTCAAGTAGTGGTTTTGTCTGTCGGTCTGTCTGTCTGTCTGTGTGTCTTCCCCGCGTTTCCTCTCCACTGGAACGTGCGGAGAGTACTTCAGTTACTACCAGTGAGTAAACCCCAGTGTCCTCCCCTTGCTCTAGTGGCTCAGAATCATTTTTCCCTATAAGACATGTGAGTTCAGTGGGTATTTGTTAAAATGAAAACAGAGTAGGATCTAATTATATTCAGGTCCTAAACATAGTCTAAGTGTATATATCTCATATTAATCCGAAATATATTTTTACTATCAAGTGAGTGACGATTGGGTTGCTTAGTTGTCCGTGAGCCCTGCCAGTTCCTGTACTGAGTTTTAAAATACGATGGAGTAAATAACTGCTTTGTGCATATTCGTGAGACTCAGTCATTAGCCCAAGGGCTGGAAAGGCCAGGTTAAGGCGGAGAACTCACAGGATGGGTGAGTGCAGAGGAGGGCACACGCCGGCCCCGCCTTCCTGCAGGTGCGGTGAGCTCCTCCTGTACCTCCGGTGGTGCTCGAGGTGGTTTTTCCTGCTCAAAAGGTGTCTCGTCAGTTCATCCTATTAATTTGTGCTTGTTCAGTGGAAAGTGGGCAGTTTTTTAGGAAGAATTTCATCTTACTGGTTTAAAGACCAAGTAAATCTGCACTCACTGAGGCTTCAAAATAACTAAGAACATAAAGTCTTTTAAATATATAAATTATGTATATAATTCTAACATATATAGGGAATAAACTTTTATAGGGTCATCTTAGTTCTGGGGCTGTTGTGTTGTTGCTAAAATTTATGTGTGGCTTTTCCCTTGGAACCTGCCGATTAATCAAAGTCTTGTTGCGTTTTAAGTCTTTTCAAATATGTAACCAGTTATGCTGAAGGAAAGGGACGTGTTTCCTATTAAATAATAAAATAACCTGAATTTGAGCTGTGGAGATAATTCTCCCTAAGGTTCGAGATCTCTTCCCTCTCCTTTGAGAGATGTCCTTTCACCAGAGGACTTTGAATGTCGTGCTGAGTAGCTGCTTGTTTTGTTTGGGGGAAGTTGGATGTTCTAACAGTTGTCGATGGGAGAATAAGTTTCTTTATTCTGATTATATAATCTCAGTTGAAGTAGTACTTAAACTCACTCCGAAAACGGTCGGCTCTGGGAGGCCACGTGCGCACAGCCAAACAAGCCCCCCCCCCCCCCCCCCCCCCCCCCGCCCAGGGTACACCCAGGAGGAGAAGATCGAGATCGCGCACAGGCACCTGGTCCCCAAGCAGCTGGAGCAGCATGGGCTGACCCCGCAGCAGATCCAGATCCCTCAGGTGACCACGCTGGACATCATCACCAGGTGGGTCGGCTCTGCGGGCCTCCGTGGCATCGGGGTCTGGCAGAGCGGCCCTCCGGCGGGTCCGCAGCACGTACTGCCGTGCCTGCTGGTTGGCCCGAGCTCTGTGTTGGGCAGGAGCTCATAGGGCCAGCACGGAGAGTCTTCACAGCCCTGAACGCTGCTCGGGCCGGAATTCCGACCTTCCCAAGGTAGCAGTGCAGGGTTAATGCGCTAAATCAAGAACCCAAACCGTGGAAAATGTTGAGACACCTTTTATGGCCTGGGATCGTAAAAGCCGGGTGCCCTTAACATGTGAGGTCCTGCTTTCAGACATCTGCTTTAAGTTTTTCAGGCTTCAGGTTTTCTTCTCTTCTGTTCAAGAGGTTTTTAAAAGCCTTAGTTTTCATCTTCAGAGTTAACACAGGGCGATGGAGGAGGTGCTTTCCCAAGCAGCCGCCATGGGCTCACACCTGTGGCAGGCGGAGCGCACACTCTCCGAGGCTGCTGCTCCGTCCCAGGTGGAGGCCCCATGTTTGGATGGAAAGCATGCCCGTTGAGTTTATGTCTGCAGTCGCCTGCCCCGACTCCCGCCTCTCGGCGTTGCAGGCCCCTTGCGTCACCTGGCCCCCCGGGCCACTCTGCCGAGCACTCCGCAGGCGGCCCTTCCTAGCGACTGCCGCATTTGGACTTTGAATTGGCCGGCCGGACTGCCCTGTGGTCGAAGCCAGCCTTCTGTGGAAGTCTGCTTAAATGTATACGCACAACAGTAGGACTAAGTCTGACCTGGGAGTTCTTTTCTTAACTTGAGATTTACTGTGTGGGTGATACCAGGAGAGACAAATCAGGTGATTTATATGCCAAAGTCTTCCAGCAATAGCTTTATTCCAGATAACACCCCGGTGCCTTTGGGTAACTTTCAAGACGTCACTTAACCTTTTGAGAGCTTCCCCATCTGTAAAATTTGAGTGACGGACCAAAATACCATGGCTGCAGTGAGAACTATTTCTTTCCTATTACTTATTAGCTCAAAACCTCAGGTATGAGAAGCCATGGACATCAGGAAATTTCTCCAAGCAGTTCTCCTATTTTTAAAAGCAGCACAGGTATTTGCTACTCCGGGCACATTTTAGATACTGGTGAGTTGCCAGGCTTAGGACATTTTTTCCTGTGATGTGGCTTTCGGCCTTTCTATGTCACGGTCACGGACCCATGGCTCTCAGGAGGAGGAGGAGGGACCTCAGACGTCATCAGCCTGGCTGTCATCCCAGGGGGAGCCGCTGCCTGTATACCCCCCTGCCAGCAGGCTCCCCGGCGGCTGCTCCTTGGCACCAAGACGCGGTTCTCTAGTTCGGCCCTGTGCGAACGCCTAGAACCCAGCCCTCGTCCCCCGTACCATGCTCTGCCGTTACAGACAAAGGGCTGTCTGCGGCCCACATCCCAGAAACACTCCCTCTTCAGACTGAGCGGTCCTGCCCCGTGTACCGTTCCACCCCGGCCCGCGTTCGAGAGTCGGGCCTTCCGGGGTGGCCGGGGCAGTTGCCGGTGTGAGAGGGCTGCTGGTTTTCTCGCTCTGACCGTATCGCTTCGCAACAGTGTCTCAGGACCATTCGTTTCTCTGGGTTCTTCCTCCTGTCGCACTTAGTCACTGACGCTCTTGGTTCTTTTTCGCACGAACTTCTGCTGAGCCTGGCCTGCACCGAGCTGCACGCACAGGGCTCATTTCTGTAGCTCGCACGGGGCAGCTGGCCATCTGTCTGTCTGCACCGGTACCGTCGGCCAGCAGAGCGGCTCGCGGGCATTGTCGGGCTCTCTGGTCGTGGAGGACGTTAGTTTTCTCTGCCCTGAAAGTTGGCGTCTCCAGCACCTTCCTGTCCGAGTCACGACGAAGGAGCCAGTGCGCACTGACGGTGGCGATGCTTCCCTTTCTGGTGCAGCGGTGCATGTGGCCCCTTCCCGTCAGCTGCGGCGTTGCCCTGTCTGCACTGGTTCCTGCCCTTCATTGTTCCAAACGCCTGGCAGAAGGGCGGCCACGGCCTGTCAGTGCTCCCTGCACTCCTGTTGCCGTTTCTGCGAGTAGGTGCGGCTCCCCGGGAGCTTCCTCCGTTCCTCTCTCCCATGCTGTCTGGACCAATTCACCTGAGCGGATCAGGGCTGTCTGGGGGGCTACCTGGGGTGTGTGGGTTCCTTTCTGTGTTGGTTTGTCTGCTTTGTAGATGCCTCCCTGCTTTCCTGCCTACTGGGGTTAGGTGTGGTTGTGTAACACGGGCTTCACCCTTAGGGCCCCTGTCCTGTTGATGGAAATGAGCCTGAGAGTGTTTAGCCAAGAGCTTTCCATTGTCTTTTCCTTTGTCTTTGTCTTAAAAATCTGCCCCCCTAAGGTCTGGAAGGTAGGGTCTGGCTGCCGGTGAAATCCAGGCCTGCCCAGCAAACCGGACCCTGCACCTCACACTGCCCGTGCAAGCCCCCCAGAGCCGGGCGGCCCGACGTGGTCGTGCCGCGTGGCCATTGCGACGTGGCGCGGGGGTTCTCGGCAAACACGGAGGGTTTTTAAGGCAGCTCTGCCTCAGCACGTCCAGTGTCTGCTGCACAAAATCCCAACACTCACGTCACTGAGCGTCCCGTCTGCAGAAGTTTCTGCGGTGAGAACACACAGGGCAGAGGTCATGTGCAGCTTCTAGTGCGAACTAGGTTTCTGTCTCGGGTGACTTTTTGCTTTAGTGGGAAAAAAGTGCTGGGATTTAAAAAAAAAACTTTTCAGCAATACTTGAAGCATAATAAATTTATCTGGCATTTTCTCAAGTTGCCTGGTTTTGTTGAAGAAAGAGCTTACACATACCCTCAAAGAGAAATGATGTTTGTGTGTGGCCAGCTCGACTGTGAAGAGCCAAGGACTCATCCGTAAGTCTAGGGTCGCTGCCCGAGAGGGTCCGTGCGGACGGAATGGTTGTAGCTGAGAAGACGTCTACGTGTTTCAGAAATAACAGTGCTTTCCAAAGGAATTTTTACCTGTGAGGGACTTGGTGCCCAGGAACATGCGATGAACTTGTAAATGTACAGTTTACACATTTCGTGTAAATGCTGATCACAGTCCTCTCGTCTCGACAAGGGCTGTTTAGCCAGAAATCAAACGTTGCTCTTTGATGACAGGTACACCCGAGAGGCGGGGGTCCGCTCCCTGGACAGGAAGTTGGGGGCCATTTGCCGCGCTGTCGCTGTGAAGGTTGCAGAGGGACAGCATAAGGAAGCCAAGCTGGACCGTGCGGACGCCACGGAGGCGGAAGGTCTGTGACCCAACCGGCGCCCTTGGGTGGGGCGGGGGCGGTGCCGGGGGTCCCAAGAGTGTTCACCGCGAGTGTTCACGGAGAGGGCTCTCCCTGTCAGGCCCACACGCCCTTAGCTGGAGTCACACACGGCGGGGGGATGCTGCAAGGCTGCGATTTTTAGCCTTTCTCATCTCATGGCACATAAACTACTGAAAATCTGTGGCACATGAAAAAATAAAGTATTCTTTACTGATCTGACAAGAAATAGGTATAATTTGATTATTTAAAAAAATAGTAATAGCCATAGATAATAGTTATTACCTACCCTTTTTGCTCCAAAGTGACTTTGTACAAAATCGGGTGCCTATACTTGCATATAAGCATTTCTAGTACCAAGAATTAACCAATCAGGTGCAACCTTATTATGTGATGTGACCAATCAGATGCAGCTCAATTGTGTGACCCATCTATTTGTGGTCCAAGGCAGGGCATTTCCCCCCGGCCAGCTGCTGCTGCTGCATGGGCTGTCGTCGGGTCTGTATTGGACCGCGGGAGGGAGAAGAGGTTGGGGCCCCCGACTGAGCGGTCCTGTGGCGCCAGCTGGAGACGCTGCTGTGGGGCCGCAGTGCTCTGGGTGTGTGGCGAGGGTGCGCCTCACGCACAGGTTCTGGGGCCTCATTTTCCTTCCAGTGCACATCGCCATCCCCTCTTCTGCTATTTACAGCTTCGAACGCTGTGACAACAGTAAGGGCAGCCGTCTGCCCACGGAGGCGGGACACAGCTCTGTGTCCTCAGTGGTGGCTTCGTCTTACTTAGGTGGTCGCCTTTCTTTCTCATTCATTTTCTCTGGTAGCTACGTGATTTAAATGTAATCTAAATTATTTTTTCTTTAAAAAATAATGTGGAGGTGGTAGCAGGGAAAGAAAGGGAAGGGTTCTATTACCAGAATTAATCAAATGTGGACTTTTTTGGTACCCAGTTAAAATCTTTTTTTTTTTAAGATTTTATTTATTTCCTTATTTCTTAGGAGAAGGGAGGGAGAAAGAGAGGGAGAGAAGCATCAGTGTGTGGTCCCCTCTCACGCACCCCCTACTGGGGACCTGGCTCGCAACCCAGGCATGTGCTGTGACTGGGAATTGAACCAGTGACCCTTTGCTTCACAGCCCAGCTCTCAACTGTGGGGTCTCAGTTATGCCGCCGCATGGGTGGCCCAAACTCAAACGTGACTCCAGTGGTAAGGAACTGGAAATCTCTTCATGGCCAAGCGATGTGTTAGGTGTTCTGGCGTGTCTGTAGGTCTTTCTGGGAGGGAGGCCAGTGAGTGTGGTTGAAGATTTGTGGAACAGAGGGACTTGAACACCTTCTCTGTTGCTCGTTCTGTTGCGTCTAACAGCACTATCATCCAGACAGAACCCTTCTGTTCCCCGTGCGATGCTTCCCCCCGCCCCCTGCGCCTGGACCCTCGGGTTCCTTCCCCGGGGAGCACACCACCTCTCCTGATCTTGAGCTCTGAAGGATTCTTACACAGACCCCCCCCCCACTTTTGTCTGTCGCCCACCCCTCACACACGTGCTCGGGACTGACCTCAAGTTCCTGAGCCCTTGTAGGGTCTCAGGGCCACCCCTGCTCCATGGGCTTCCGGGTTCCCCTCGCTTGTTAGTTCCTCTGCACACCCTCCTGCTTCCCAAAACACTGCCGGCCTCTCTGTCAGCTCTTGTCTTCTCTCTTAATTTTTTTGTTTTTGTGGGTTTTTTCCTTTTTAAAATTTCTTGTCATTTTCATGGGACTTGGAGGTAAACACATGTTCAGATAAACACATGTTCAGACCACCATTTTTTAAGAATCTACATTTTTAAAAAGTGCCCTACATGAGTGGGAGGCTACCAAGAATGGAAGCCCTGGGTGGGGAGGGACGGGGCGGGAGCAGGGGATTAGGCGGCACAAACTTTCACTTGCACCACGGGTCGCGGAGATGCAATGCACAGCCCCGGGAAGTCGTCAGCGACGCCATGACGACTATACAGTGGCAGGTGGGGACGGGACTTACGGCGGGGGGGGGGGGGGGGGGGGGGGACCACTTAGTAAGGTGGGAACATCGTGTTGTACGCCTGACACTAACACAATACTGCATGCCAATTGTCATTAAAAGTAAATTCTAAAAATATTCCTGAGAGCCAAAGAAAAAAGAAACCAAGTGAGAATGGACGTGCTGGTGTGAGCTGACGGCGAGAGTGGCGAGCAGTCGCTGCACGTGCGTGTGTTCCCTTCTAACTGGACGGCCGGGTCCTCCTGCAGTTTCCCCTTCTTGTTCTCAGGACACCCCCTGTGCCGAGGCCTCAGCCCTGAGCTGGCGTCTTTTGTCCTCATCTGCGAAGCCCTAGAAGGGCAGAGCGGGACAGGAGTCTGAGTAGATAGCACGTTCTGGAAATGTGTGCGGGGTTCAGATGGCGTGTTTTTGGTGATAAGCCGTTGCAGGGGATTCGCCGTCACAGGCAGCGCGTTGTGGGTACGGCTCTTGGACTGGTGACGCCCGCCCATGAGCCTGTGTCCAGCAGTGCCTGTGACCCCGGTAGCTGTTCAGAGTAGCCCGAAATGCTGAAGAGCTCGCTCAGACAGCCTGTGCCCTTCGGGAGGACGTGCAGGTTTTCATGGTGCCATCTGTTGGTTTTGTTTGTAAATCCGTGATTCACAGGAAGAAATCCCAAGTGAGAACAAGGAGGTTCGGGCGGTTACGGTATGACCTGGGACGTTCCCCTCCCGACAAGGAATTAGGATAAATACTTGTCTCCTGAGGGTGCTTTTGGTCGGAGTTTTGATCCGAGGCATGTGGACTCCGGGTGGTTTTGACGCTGTGAAAGGCGCCCTGGAGTTGCGTGGCCCTGCTCCAGGTTTCTGTCTGATAAGGACAAGGTGTCCTGACTGTGGTGTCCTTGACCTCAGCCAGCCCAGAAGAAAACTGACTGCAGAACAGCCCCCAGTGGGTTTTTGTGCTGCACAGTTCAGATGGCGCTGGCTTAGTAAGAAAGTTTCTCATCGAGAAATGAATTCTTTCGAGTTAGAGTCCAAAATACAGCAGTTGTTGCAGAAATGTCAAGTAGTGCAGTGAGGGAGTTGTTTTTAACGTTAACAGTGTTGCTGGACACAGAGCGACTGCCAGGGAAAAGTCATTTCGGGCCGCGAGCTTCAAAACAGGCAGACCTGGCACCGTGTCGAAGTAGCGTCCTGGAGGGGCCCCAGAAATGCCGGCGTGCCAACAGTCAGCCCTGGTGTTTGGGGGGTCTTCGCCAGCGGCGAAACAACAAATAACAATGGGGCGTCAGGGCAGGTGGGGAACGGAGAGATAATGGCGGGGCCGTGCTAGGGGACGCTCCCCATCAGTGCGGGAGCCGCTTCTCGACTGTGGGCCCGAGCATCTTCGGACCTGCCCTGCCCCTCCCTGAGAAATCACTAGCTGGGCTGAGAGAGAAACTGCGTGGCTGAAGCCTGCTTCTGCTCTTTGCCTGCCCTTTGCCGAGGACAATGCCCCGTGCGTCCCATGTCGCAAACTGGGACGCTTCTCTGTAAGAGTCAGGCCGTGTCCACCTGTCCAGGTGCTCGGGTGGCATATACGCCCATTAATATCTGGTAAGGACTTTTCCTCCAAAAATGTCCTCAGCAAAGGATTTGTATCGGAATCAACC
Source organism: Desmodus rotundus (assembly GCF_022682495.2). NCBI lineage: Eukaryota > Metazoa > Chordata > Mammalia > Chiroptera > Phyllostomidae > Desmodus > Desmodus rotundus. The sequence continues at coordinate 2,650,285 of NC_071398.1, forward strand.
CTTGTAAGGTTTCTCAGAATGCAGAGCATCGCAATTTTTTTTTTTTTTAAATAACAGTATAGAGCCCTGGCTGGTGTGGCTCAGTGGATTGAGCGCCAGACTGCGACCAAAGGGTGGCTGGTTCGATTCCCAGTCAGGGCACGTGCTGGGGTTGCAGGCCAGGTCCCCAGTAGTGGGTGCGTGAGAGGCGACTGACCGATGTTTCTCTCCCTGTCTTCCTCCCTCCCTTCCCCTTTCTCTAAAATCAATAAATGAAATCTTTTAAAAAGTAATATTTACTAGAGAGGCTCCATTAAACTTAGTGGATCTCAGGATGTCAGTGTCTTATTATTCTTCTAGAAGTCCCTAGAAAATGTGGTTAGGAAAAGGAGACAAAGTGCACACTCACTTAACAATCGTTCCTGAGTTGGAGGAGACGTCCCTGTGAGTGAGCTGCTCGCACGTTGCTTTAAAGCAGCACTGTGAGGTGGGGGCTGCTTGGCCTGCTGTGTCTGGCTTCCTGCTGTCACCTCGTCACTTCTAGAGCCCTCCCCTGCGATGTGCTGGCTATTGTAAGTGCACTTTCTCGTAACCGAAGCAGAAAGGTGCTCCTGGGGGAGCGTCGGGCGCTCCCATCCATCCTCTGGTTTGCTGTCAGGAATGCGTTTTTTAGGCTGTGGGCTTTGAGTCAGCGCTGGCTGGATTCTTTGTTGCGGGGCAGCCTCCTGCTTGTTGCAGGGTCCGTGTCTTTCTTTTATATTTTCCATTGGCCCTTGAGGGCTGCGCTGCAAGTCACCCCAGAACTCAGTAGATTGAAGCACTTCACGGCAGTCACCACCGCGCAGCCTCGGTGGGCCAGGGCCCGGGGGACAGCTGAGCTGGGCAGCTCTGCTCCGGCCCTCGTGACGGCGCCCTCAGGTGTCGGCCACTGGAGAGCTCAGCGCGGGCTCTGCCTGCCTCCCCGTCACTGGCAGGCCTGGTAGGGGAGCTCAGCCCCTTGCTGACCGCTGGCCCCGACTGCGGTTCTGCGCCTCCGGGTCCCTGCACAGGCTCAGCACTGGGCCGGGCCGCTGGTCGTGAGGAAGGGCGCCGATCAAGCCAGGAGGTCGGGGCATTAGGGACCGTCTGGAAGGCTGGCTCTCAGAGATCTTGTATGTCTGTGTGTATGTGCTTCTTTTAAAGAAGGTTTTCCCGGGTTTCATGTCTAGTAATCCAGCTCCCGTGTCCAAGAGTGCAGGTGGTTTGTTTAGCTAAAGGAAGCCCGTGGTTGGTCGGGCTGGTGGTGGAGGGCGGACCTCTCCGAGCTGCAGGGACCGCTGAGGGGGTGCTGCTGCCTGTTTGGGGGGCCTCGGGGAGGAGAGTTGGGGGACCCGCAGGCGAACAGGCGCTTCTTCGGCAACAACCGGGAGAGCCTCTGTTGGCCGGCCTCTAGTGTGGGCCACGTGGACGTTCTCGTCTGTTTGGTTTGGGGACGTAAAACTGTGTTAGCTGTGTCCAGTTAAGCAGGGGCAATTGGAACTGTCCTCTTACTTGGTTCCAGTTACAGAAAAAGCCCTCAAACATTTTAACCTAAATCCTTTGTCTTCCCCTCTGGCTGGAGTCAGCACACAGAGAAAGAGAGAGCAATTTGCGTGTGTGTCTCCGAACCCAAAACCACAGACCAGTCGCTTGGCTGCGCATCTCAGACGGGCATGAGGCCCAGAGGCTGGAGCTGTGCTGTCCCGAGAAGCCCGTGATGGAGGTGGCCGGCTGGAATGCAGTGTGACAGCTCGCACTTTCAGTAGTGTTGTGGGGGCGGGACTAAAATCAGCCTATGTATTCCTGATCTTTATGCAGCGTAACTTTGAAAATTTTGATGTATTCCTGTAGAACTTACCAATTTAAAAGGCTACCGCCGTTCCGCAGCCATCGCAGTGTGGGACGCTTGGTCATCAGAGGGACTTCTCTGAGCCGGCACCACAGTCCGTGCTGCTAAGCGCCCGCCCCTCGACTCTAGCCGGTTTGCTCCCGGAGCGCCAGGCCGCGCAGGGTGGGGTTAGGCGTTCCGGCTCAGTTAGGCGCCTTCAGCATGTACAGCCTCGCTTTGTCTGTCCGTGCTGCCTTCCTGCCCTTTGTGCCAGTGGCACAGGATGAACAGAAGTTCCCAGGGGCCCCAGGGCCCAGGGTTAGCCGCTCAGCGATGTGGGCATCCGCACGAGGCTCGGTTCCCAGGCACCTGGCTGGCTGGACCTAAAGCTTTGGGGGTTTGTAGTGTTGGTTCTGTGACAGCAAATCGAGATTATAAAAACATCACACCTGGAGAGAAGACTTTCTGTAGTAAGTTGTTTGCGTTTTAGGGCCGTTGGGCAGTGTGGTGTGTCCAAACATCCAGCATCACGTGGTGGTCCCGTGTCCACTGCCAGCAGCACGGAGGCGTGCTCAGGCCTTTCCCTGACACGCGGGCCGCCTGCGTGCCGTGCGGGCCACAGGGAGCTGGGCGGTGAAGGCGGAGCCGCCCTGCCAGTCCCCGGCTGTCAGCATTGGAGGGAGAGGCAGAGTCTGCGGCTGTGCGTGTCACACATCCTCAAAGCCAGCCTTCGAAGCTGCAAGACAGGAAATCGATTGATAATGTTTTTATATTACAGATGGTCTGTGCCTTTCAACTGCTAATCAAAATAATTCTCCAAGACTGTTTTCTGAATCTCTACTACAGGAAATGAGATTTATCAATGCAAAAAGAAGGGAGACCCACTGGCAGACAGCCGCGGGCTCCCCCTTGCGGCGCGGCCCGGCTCTGTGTCTGGGGCCGCGTGTAGTGTTGGTGCGTTTCATCGGTGGGCAGCCCGCCTCCCGGAGCTCCTGTACGCCAGGTCCGGGTGGGGTTCTGGGGGGAGGACGGCCGACAACCAGCAAACAGGCAGTCCGTGGGGGTAGACACGTGAGCAGTAGTTGCTGGGGCGGGGTGAGGGCTGGTTTCTGGAGTGCTGAGGGGCACCGCACCCACCGTGGGAAGTACTGTCCCACTTGAGTCAAACTTCGCAGGTTTCGTGAGTTGAGACAAAGCGGTCCTCTGCTGACCTCTCCAGGTGCGCTTGAATGGGTAAGGAGACGGGAGACGTGTTTCCAGGCACTCTTTTGTGATGTTCTTTACTTTCAGGAGTAGGTAGCTGTTACTGAGGTTGAGAAATGGTTCACAGTCGTAACTTCCATCTCTATCTCAATAGTTACTATGTAATAGAAATGTTTAGTAGGTGAACTTGAAAGACATTGTATTTGGTAATGTGAAGGTCGTTTTATTGTCCCCCCAAAATGAAGAAAATATTGGCAGGAAGGACTTCACGGATTTTCTTGCTGATGTGAAGGTTTTTCTGGGCCTCGGGCCCTTAGGCGTCTCCCTTACAGCAGCTCCTGTGAAGACAGATTGAAAACACGCAGACACCAACCGTGGCCGCGGCCGCCCTGGTCAGGGTCTCGAGTCTCCATGGCAGTCAGCACGCTTTCTCTGGCTGGGAGCACGGCTTTTCTGGAGATTAAGCTGAAACTGACAGTACAAATTATACGGTTGGGAACTTTCAGGTTTTTCTGGTTTGTTTTGAAGATACTTCGTTTTTTCTTTCTGCCTTCCCAAGAGGAGCCTCTCGGAACTAGGGTGTCCGTGGTCTGTCTGCCCCGAGGCCCACGCCTGTACTTTCTGGTAAGAAATAAGAGCCACTGAGAATCTCAGCACGCAGCTCACTTCTTACTGCCGACTCGGTGCAGGAAAAAAGAAAAACTTAGTCTGTCTTATACCTGCAGCCATGCCAGTCTTTCCCTCCCTGCCAAACGGGGCTGGGCCCTGATTGCAGACACCGGTGCGCTGAGGAGGACAGCTATAAGCAGGTCTCTCCCACGGGGGTCCGTGCACGCCCCCTGCCAACGCGCCCCTCCTGCCCCCTGCGCACACATGCCACTCAGCATGCCGTCTGCGCGTGGGTGCAACTTCCAAGAAAAACTTTAATTACTTAGTAATAATTGCGTTACATGATTAATTTTTACCGGTGAAAAACGTTTACTTGCCAAAGTCCGCATTGTTAAAAACCGAGTGATTTGGGGGCAAATCAAAGTTGGGATCAAGTCTTTTGGTGATTCGTCAGAGGCCCGCAGAGGTTGTTGAGATTTAAGAACTGCACAGCCCGAACTTGTTCTAAGGCAGGAGAGCGGAGTGGCTGCCTGTTCCGTGTGCAGCACCCAGATGAACTGGGGCGGGGAGGGGGGTTGCCTGGCCGGACCCCCGTGTCACGGGCCGAGACCCTGGGGCCCCGTTTCTGGCCCGCGACTGCGCTTGCTCCCTAATCAGCAGTTCAGGTACGGCCTGAGGGCTGGGCAGCCAGTCGTCGTCCCCCCCACCACCTGAAAGGCATTAGGAGCAGCGGGAGGGGCAGCCCAAAACGGACTCCGACCCTAAGTGTGGTCCGTCTGCCATGCAACTCTTAGAAGTTAGGGGTTTGCTGAATTTGGCGTGAAAACTACTGAAGACATCGAAGTCCAGAAATGATACAGCTACAGCAGTGACTGATAGGTAGTGAGTAAAATGGATAGTGGGGAAGCTAGGTGAAGCAACCAGATGATGGGAAAATCCAATACAATTAAATTATGTAAGAGAACTAAAAGAAATTTAAAAAATAAAAACAAAGAGAATGTCCATGCACAACAACAAAAAGAAAGAAATTAGTAGGCTGTTGTGATAACTCAGGCAGGGAGGGTGGTTGTCATTTATCAAGTCCCCGCTATATGCTGGACTCTGTTCTAAGCATTTCTCATGTGCTTACTCACTTTTTAAAAGATTTTATTTATTTATTTTTAAAAAGAGGGGAAGGGAGGGAGAAAGGGAAAGAAACATCGATCAGTTGCTTCTTGATCTACGAGAATGAAACACTTAAGAATAAATGCCACCAAGAAGGTGAAAGACTTGTATGCCAAACACCGCGCTGGGAAGGATCCAAAGTCAGCGGAGAGATACCGCGCTCGCATATGGGAAAGCTCAACATTGCCACGGTCTCCAGATGCAATGCAGCCTCTTCCAAACCTTCGGTGGCCTTCGCCAGAGAAGTGGACCGACCTTCAACTTCATGTGGAATTGGACTGGGTCCCAAACAGCCAAAACAGGCTTGGGAAAGAAGAACAAAGTGGGAGATTCATGCCTCCTGGCTTTGAACTCCCTGCAAGGCTGTGGTGCAGAGTGATGGCTCGGGAGTGAAGGCTCACCCCCGGGGTCACCTGGCTCCTGACACGGGTCCCAGGGCCTCCCGGTGGGAAGAGGACAGTCTCTTCAGGGAAAGGTGCTGGGAAGACTGGACCGTCAGCTCACGTTAACTGGAAGCTGATCGGCGGCCTCGACTCGACCTCATGGCAGAGGGAGCAGCCTCGGTGAGCATCTCCGATTACGTCACTCCCGCGTGCATTTATGCTGCATTCGGGAGAACGGATGGGCTGTGTGACATCATACACTCCTCCTTCCTTAACTTGATTCCGCTTCCCAGGAATTACTTAGAGCCACCAAGGAAAGCATTTCAGGGAGAGAGCAGTCTCTTCCTCTGTGCTGGAGCACAGCTCACACCCTGGGCTCCTCGCACCCGTGGCCTGGTCTGTCACGGATGGCACTGCTGGGAGGGAGCCGCCGCGCCATCGGAGCTGCCGTCCGCACTTCGGCTCTGTCCCTGGGGTGGATGGGCCTGTGAAACGGGGCCTGGCAGGCCCTCCGTGTGCCGGCCGGCGGCGTTCCAGAGAGGGTGCACCAGGCCCTGCCCTGAGGGGCCCAGCATCTGAGGTCCCTTCCCTTTCTCAGCTGTGCCCCTCGTTACTTCCGAAACTTGTTTCCCAGAGCCGTCACTTCGGTAATCACGACACGGGTCCTGCTTTTAACTACCCCTCTTGCTCCTTGGTGAAATAGCCACTTTTTCCTGTGACTGCTCTCCTCCTTTCAAGAGCCACTGTTTTAGCCCGAGAGCAGGACTCAGAAGAAAATGTCACAATTCCAGCAGGAAGATTTGGGGAACAGGGTCCTCATTGTGTTGGCAGGTTGAACTTTTTCCCTTGTTTTTGCTTGCCTGGCCTGAAAAAGTCTGTCTCGCCAGCACCGTATCCTAGGGACTCTGCGCCCGTCTTCTCTCGGCTGCAGTCACCCCTCCTGGCAGGGGCATGTGGCACTAGCTGAGTGGTCCCGAAGGCCTGTGCAGGGGACTCGTGCAGCCGTGTCCTGGGCTCATGTTGCCCACTGACACGCACTGATCGCTCCCCGACGTCCGGGCGTGAGGAGCGAGGGCAACGAAAGGCAGGTGGTGTCTGAAAACCCCTCGTGTGCCAGGTGGGGCCAGGGCTGGAAGACAGCAGCGGGCTCCACGCCCTGAGGGCTGGCACTGCCAGTGTGAAGATTCTTGTTGGAAGAGGTCACCGTGGGGTGGAGCCGTGGGTTTGCCGGAGAGGCGTGGCTTGTATGGGTTCCATCATTTTCCAGTTCACGTTGCCTGCCGGGGAGCAGGACGCCTGACGTGATCCCTCTGAAGAGGGGCTTGGAAGGCTCGGGGCTGTCGGCGTACCAGAGCCGACAGGGTACGGGGTAACCTGCCACACTTGACCCTCGACTCCCGGCCCCTACAGGCAGGCCGTCCGTCAGACTGCCGGGCCTCACTCTTGGTATAAGAACGTAACGTTGAAGAAGAAGACAGGCGAGGTCGCTGCCCTCCGGGAGCTCACACTGGTGTGGGGGACAGACAGACACGTGGGGCTGGGTGCACAAGGCGAGGCGCGCCCCGCCTGCCCCGGGGCTCTGGAAGGGCTGATTCTCCTGCCCGAGGTGCAGACACACGGCTGAAATTTTGTGCCTTCGGGAACACGCCAAGGGCTGAGCTGTGGAGTCCTCTGTGCTTCTGTCTGATGTCTCTGCAAACCTCTGAGAATTCCTAAGCACAGCTTGCTCCCGCAGGGTGCAGAGAACACGTCCTGGACACGAAACCTGAGTCTATCAACGGCACGGCCGACCTCGGCCTGCCGCCCGAGATGCCCATCCTGATCGACTTCCACGCGCTCAAGGACATCCTGGGGCCGCCGATGTATGAGATGGAGGTGAGCAGTCTCGTGTGCGGTTGGTCTGCGCCGCGCCCTGCCCCCGGCTCCCTCTGCCGGCGGCCTGGTGGGTCGGGGGAGAAGTAGAACCGGGTGCTTGGGGAGCCTGTGCCTAGTCCTCAGCTTGGAGACGCGTTTTCTCCGTGGTGCTGAGTGTCAGTGCCTCGCGAGAACATGGCTTTTGCAGACGGCCCGGGGCCTGACCCTTCTCTTCCGGAAGCCGTGGGTCCTCTACAGCCCAGCCCCGCTGTAGGAACCGGGCGGGGCGGGCGAAAGTCCGTGTACAGTCATTTGCTCAGGGGTACGGTAGTCGACACGTACTGACGGGAATGGACCGTGTCTCCCGCGCTCACCACCGCAAGCCGACGTTCGCCCACACGGTGGATTCCTACTGTGGGTGCTTCACTCAGGGGTTCCTCTGCGCTGCCCAAGGCGTGGGAAACAGGGCAGGGAAAGCGGAGGAGGAACAGTCTCAAGAAGCAGGGCACCTGTGTGTGCTGACAGCGTGGAGGTGGCCGATGACCTCGGCGGGCGGGCTGGCCGAAGGGGAAGCCTGTGAAGGAGAGACAGGAGTGGAGGAAGTGGAGTCGGGTTGGCCACCCTTCAGGAGTGGGGCTGTGAGTGACAGCCCCAGGGAGCAAGGAGGCCTGAGGGCAGCGTTGTCCGCGTGGATAGGGAGGACAGGCAGAGAGCGGCCTGGCGTTGCTGCAGGGAGAGGTGGTCACGCAGACCGGGAACCACGTCCGGGGCAGGGGGTGGAGAGGCCTGTGATGAGGACGCCAGTGGGGAGGAGGCGGGCATGGATGCCGAGCTGCTCGTGGGGACCGGCACCCGGGTGTGAGCGCCCCAGGGAGGGGGAGCCGGGCCGTGATGGGAGGTGCAGGGTGGTGGTCTTGAGCGCAGGTGAGCTGTGGGGTACGAGGCGATGGGGTTGGAGGGAACAGCCTGCGCAGACTGCCCCCACCCTGCGAAGGTGAGCAGGAGACGCCATGGGCACGCTGGCCTGTCAGAGGGACAAAAGGAGGCACTGAGGACGGGCGGAGTGCCGACACTGAGCCAACGCCCAGTGGGGCCGTGGCCGCAGGCCCTGCCGTGCACCCAGCACCTCGCTCGGCAGCTGGGCCGGGCGACGCTGCCCTCGCTGGCGGGGGCTCCAGCACTCTGCACGGGGTCAGGCCTGCCCTCCTTGCTGCAGACGCTGCTGAAGCAGATTTGCAGCAGAAATACTCACATGGCCACCAAGTCCAGGCTGGGGCTCGAGTGGGACTTTGAAGAAGCGGGCAGATGGATGCTGCTGTGTGCCGAGCGTGGCAAGTGCAGCGGGAGCCGTGACGGAGCAAAACCAACACCTTCCGCAGATAGCAGACAGCGCAGGGTTGCGTGTAGCGCGGTGGATGCAGCGCCACCCATGTCTCTGGTCCTGGGCGCCGGCCGGCCTCTCCTGTGGCACCTGTCCCAGCTTCAGACAGGGCCCATGCAGGGCTCTGGGGATACAGCGGGAGTACGATTGCCCCCCATCTGAGTCCGAGAGTCGTCTCGGTCCCCGGAGCTGTTCGCATTCCCGTCCCAGTGGTCTGTGGCATGTGGTGGAGCCCAGCAGCCTCCATGGCTGCCACCGTGATTTTAGAGAACGTTTTAAAGTCAGGGTTCTCACCACCCCGGCCCCGTGGAAAAGGCCTGAGCATCAACGACCCGACTCCTCGCCGAGCCTCAGGCCACAACCCTGCTGCTCCTGAGGGAGACCGGCCCCGGGGAAGGTCACACTCTCGGGGGAGCACTGGTGGGCGCGTGTGCTCGGCTCTCGGACGTGGGGCCTTCGGTAGGCACGGAGCGTTTCCCATGGCCACTCTGTTTTCCTGACGTTGCTGTGCTCATGTATGTGGCTGAGCACCAGGCCCGTGGCCTCAGGTGAGTGGCATGTTCGGTTTGAAATGGCAGGGAGGCAGCACTGCCGGCCTCCGAACACCAGGGGGACTTGGGACACCGGGGGCGTCGGCAGGAGCAGAGCCAGGAGCCTGTGGAGCTCACGCCTCCTCACTGTGCGGAAGGGGGCTGTGTTTCCTGACACAGACTGGCGGCAACTAAGTGGGGTCGGGGTCTGAGCGTCCACACAGCCTCGTGACAGCGGTCCAACAGGGAGGACAGTGGGTGGGTGTGTCCCCTGAAAGCTAGGAGAGGGGTGCCAGGTCCCTCCCACATTCGAAGGTAAAATCACCCTCATGAATGCCAGAGGGGAGTCAGCTTCGCTTCTGGTGGAGAGACGTCCTCAGCAGGTGGCGAGGGGAGTCCACGGCCTGGGCATGGCAGGTTCTGGGACGTCTGGGTAGCCAGCCGGAAGTAACCGGGCCCTGGCTGACCAGCCGTCACCCTTCACTCCGTGCAGGTGTCGGAGCGCCTGAGCCAGCCTGGGGTGGCCATAGGCCTAGCGTGGTCCCCCTTGGGCGGGGAGATCATGTTCGTGGAGGCAAGTCGAATGGATGGCGAGGGCCAGTTAACTCTGACCGGCCAGCTGGGGGACGTCATGAAGGAGTCCGCCCACCTCGCTATCAGCTGGCTCCGCAGCAACGCCAAGAAGTACCACCTGACCAATGGTGAGTGGCGGGGGTGGCGGCGGGGAGATGCACTGTGAGCCCTAGCAGGAGCCTGCGGGTCCCAACCCGGCAGGCCTGAGATCACGGCGGAGACCGAGGCTGGCTTCCAGCGGGCAGCTGCCCTTCGCTGAGGCACAGGCCTGCATGGGGCGGGGGTGGGGGGGTGTGGAAGTGCTGGTCCCACGTCGGGGCCGGGGGGCCATGGGCGAGAACCTGAGGCAGACGCAGACTCCGAGGAGGTGCTTCGTTTCCAGCCCCACTCGGAATGGGATGGGACTGCGCTCCCCCTGGACCGCACTGCCCGCCGATGCTTTGAGGGAGTAGTCCTTCCCCCAGACGTCACTGGTTTTCTTTGTTAGGAGTAAAAGGAAACAGGTTTAATTTTCCTGCGTTAAAACCCTGCCTTCCTGTTGAAAGCTTCCGGAAGCTTTGATCTTCTGGACAACACGGACGTCCATCTGCACTTCCCGGCTGGGGCTGTCACGAAAGACGGGCCGTCGGCAGGGGTCACCATAGTGACCTGCCTCGCGTCCCTCTTCAGCGGGCGGCTGGTGCGCTCCGACGTGGCCATGACGGGGGAGATCACGCTGCGCGGCCTCGTGCTCCCGGTGAGTGCGGCCGCCCGCTCGGGCCCTTCTCTCCCACGGGTGGCTTGTGCGTGGGCGCTGCGGGTCGGAGGCCGTGCTCGGTGGGCACTGCGGGCAGTGGGCAGCGAGGGTGCAGCGTAGGGAAGGTTCCGTTCTGTGTGGCTCTGACCACAGCCTTACTGGCGGTCAGGCGAGTGCAGGCATTTTAACGCCTGCGGGGAATCCGTGTGTCTTACACGGTCAGAGGAAGGTGCCTCGGACGTGTTCTTCGGCCGCCTGAAGCAAACCCTGGCCAGAGGCGGCGCCTGCGCAGTGGGGCTGGGCGCAGCCCTGCTGGGGCAGGGGGCTGAGCTCCCCGTTCTCAGGGCTGTGACAGAGAGCCTTGCTCACCTCCTGCTGCAGAACGCGCCCCAAACAGCAGCTGTCTGCTCACTGTGAACCCCGCTCACTGCCCTGTGGGCCAGCGGGTCAGAAGATGCTCAACTGGACCTTGGCTCGGGGTTCCTCACCTTAGGGTGCCGGCCAGGTTGCAGTCACCTGACCGATCCCCACCTCCCGGCTTCTCTGTCGGCTGCCTGGCTGACACAACAGGGTGCCGGCTGCGTCCAGGGCGTGAGACCCAAGGGCCGGGTCCAGGTAGCGCCCTTCCTGCGTATGGCTTGACCTTGGCAGTCACAGTGTCACTTCCACTGCTTGTGAGTCACCAACCTGGTCACGTTCAAGGGCAGGGGAGTGATACTCACTCTGCTGTTAGTGTCTGTGTGTTTTGGGGTTCTTTTTTGCTTAAGCCCTTCACCTTTTTCACCCAGCCCACCAAGCCCCTCCCCTCTGACAGCTGTCGGTCTGCTCTCTGTGTCTGTGAGTTGGTTTCTATTTTGTTAGTGTGTTCATTAGATTCCACATAGAGGTGAAGATCACATGGTATTTGTCTTTCTCTGACTGGCTTATTTCACTCAGCATAATGCTCTCCAGGTGCATCCATGCTGTTGCCCAAGGTAAGAGTTCCTTCCTTTTTGTGGCTGAGTAGCGTCCCATTGTGTAAAGGTGCCACAGCTTTTGTATCCACTCGTGTACTGACGGGCACTGGGCTCTTTCCAGATCTTGGCTGTTGTAAGTAGCGCTGCAATGATCGCAGAGGTGCGTATGGTCTTTCTGGTTGGTGTTTCGGGTTCTTAGCAGAAACTCGCAGAAGGGGTTGCGCTGGTTCATAAGGCAGTTTCCATTTGTTGAGGCATGTCCGTACTGCTGTCCACGGTGGCCGCACCAGTCTGCACTCCCACCAGCAGTGCCCGAGGTTCCCCTTTCCGCACGGCCTCGCCAGCACTTGTTTGCTGATTTATTGATGACGGCCACTCTGACAGGTGTGCGGTGATACCTCATTGTGGTTTTAATTTGCATCTCTGATGATTAGCGACGTTGAGCATCTTTTCATGTGTCTATTGGCCTCTGCACGTCCTCTTTGGAGACGCGTCTGTTCAGGTCCTTTGCACATTTTTTAATTGGATTGTTTGTTTTCGGGTGTTGAGTCGTAAAAGGTCTTTATAAATTTTGGATATTAACTCTGTCAGATGTATCATTGGCGAGCATGCTCTCCCGTTCAGTGGGCTGTCTTTTCCTTTGGTTGATGGTTTCCTTTGCTGTGCAAAAGCTTTTTGGTTGGATGTGGTCCCATTTGTTTATTTTTTTCTTTTGTTTCCTTTGCGAGAGGAGCTGTATTAGAAGAGATATTGCTGTAAGAAATACCCAAGATTTTACTGCCTGTGTTTTCTTCTAGGATTTTTATAGTCTCGAGTTTCACAGTTAAGCCCGTAATCCATTTTGAGTTTATTTTTGTGTGTGGTATAAAAAGTGGTCATTTCATGTTCCATGTGTGTCCAATTTTCCCAACACCATTTATTGAATTGGCCAGAGATTATCAGCCTGTGTGCCGCAAGAAATTTTTTTAAGTGCAATACCTATTTAATCAGGGGCACCGACCTCTTTTCCCTCAGATTGCCAAATAAAAAAATGACAACAGCCCATACAAGCATAGCCATCCTGTGTGAATGAATGAAAATTGTGCCCATTTCTTGTGTCGTGTGGGCGAAGAATAGAGTGTCGGTGAGCCGCAGAGCCGCAGTACTCGGTCGGTGCGCCGTGAGATGAGGAAGGCGCTGGACGAGACTGCGTTTACCTCACTGTGTGCTCCCGCCCCCGTGTCAAATATCAACTGACCGTGAAGGCGAGTGTGTGTTTCCGGGCTGTGTGTTCTGTTCCCTTGGTCCGTGAGTCTGCTTTTACGCCGGTACCAGGCTGTTTGGGTGACTGCAGCCTTGTAGCAGTTTGACACCGGGTGGCGTGACTCCTCTGACTTTGCTCTTCTTTCTCTGGACGGCTGTTACTGTTTGGAGCCTTTCGTGGCGGCATAGAAATGTCTGGAGTATTGTTCTAGTTCTGTGGCAGACTGCACTGGTACCCTGATAGGAACCGCATGGAACCTGCAGATTGCTTTGGGTGCGATGGGCATTGGAGTGACGTTAATTCCTCCTCCGCACGAGCACGGCACACGCTTCCACCTGTGTGTAGCTTCAGTTCCTTTTTTCAGCGTCTTTTCATTTTCCGAGTGCAGGTCTTTATGTCCTTGGTTAGAGCTGTTCCTAGGTTTATTTTTTATGTGTGTATTTTGATGCAGTTGTCGGTGGGATTGTTTTCTGAGTTTCCCTTTTGATGGTTCATTGTCGGTGTAGAAAAATGCAGCTTACTTTTAGATACAGTTCTGTGCCCTGCTGTGTACTGAACCCGTCGACAGTTCCGGTCGGGTTCGGTGGGGTCTTCAGGGCTCCGTGTGCGCAGTGGCACGGCGTCCGCAGCCGCAGCTCTGTGTCCTGCTTTCCAACGTGGGTGCCTTTTGTTTCCTCCCGTCTGACTGCTGTGGCCGGGACCTCCGGGGCTCTGTTGAGTAAGAGGTGAGAGCGCTCATCCCCGTCGTGTGGCCCGTGTTCAGGGAGATGCTTTTGTGTTTGCCCATTGAGGAGATGCTGGCGGTGGGTTCGTCCTGTGTGGCCTCTATTATGTTGAGGTGTGTCCCTTCTTTGCCCCCTTTGCTGAGCATTTTTCTCCTAAGTGGGTGCTGGATGGTATCCAGTGCTTTTTCTGCAGCTGTTGTTATAATCATGTGATTTTTATCTTTCATTGTGCGTCTGTGGTGTATGTACCACATTTATTGATTTGTGGGCATTGTACCAACCTTGCATCCCCAGAATAAATCTCCAGTTTGCCAATCTTTCTTTGAGGATTTTAGCATCTATGTTCATCAGGGATATTGGCCTATAATTTTCTTTCTTTGTAATGTCTTTATGTGTTAGGGTACTGCTGGCCTCAAGAAGGAGCTTGGGAGGGTCCCCTCCTGTTGAATTGTTCGGAGCGGTTTGAGAAGGATGGCTGTGAGTCCGTCCTTGATGTCTGGTGGAGGTTTCCTGTGAGGTCGGCCGCTACAGGGCTTGTGTGTGTTGGGAGTGGTGTCGCTGCTTCAATGTCACTAATTGGAATGTTTGTCCGGATTCGCTGATTCCTCCTGATTCAGTTTTGGAAGATTGTGTATTTCTAGGAATGTATCCATTTTGTCAAGATTGTCCAGTTTTTTTCAGCACAGTTGTTTGTAGTGTTTTCTCACAATCCTTCGTATTTCCGTGGTTTCAGTTGTTACTTCTCCTTTCATTTCTGATCGTATTTATTTGGATCCTCACCCTTTTTGTCTTGAGTCTGGTTTAACGTTTAGCTTGTCTTTTCAAAGAATTGACTCTTGGTTTCCCTGGTGTGTGTGTTGTATTTTTAGACTCTCGTTTGTATCTGCTCCGATCTGTATTATGTCCTTCCTCCCACTCACGTGGGGTCTTGTCTGTTCTTTTCCTGGTTCCTGTACGCGTGGTGTGGGAGCGTGGGAGACTCCGGAAGCAGGCCCGGAGTGCTCGGAGCTTCCCTCTCGGGGTTGCGTTCGCTGTGTCCCACGGTTTTGGGCTGTCGTTCGTTCATTTTCGTTTCCCGGTATCTCGTGTGGTTTCTGCCTTGGTCTCATTGTTACCCCATTTGTTGTTTAGTAAGAAGTTGTGTAGCCTCTGTGTCGTCCTATTTTTCAGTTGTTGTGGACGTCTTTTAACGCTCTGACAGCCTAGGTTGTTCGGGGACATGTTTCCTCCATCAGGTGGCACAGCGGCCGTGGCTGTGAACTTGCGCGGGAGGAAGTGCCCTTGACACACAGCCCCACTCTGCAGGAACAGGGCTTGCGCTCAGAGTCGTGTGGTGTGTCTTCTGAGCCAAGCCTCAGCCAAGCCGCCGTGACTACAGGACGGACCAGAAATGCAGACCTCGGCAGCCTGAAAGCGAATCAGGGACCGGAGAGGGGCTGCCCGTCAGAAATCTAGACTCTTCCCCATGTACAGGACTTAGTATCACACTAATGGCAATGGATTTGCTACACATTTCCCTTTTCAGTGCCCTTCCTAGCTCCCGGTGTAACAAAACGGAAGCTGATCCGGAAGCCCCGAAGCAGCAGGGAGGGCGGCCGCAGCTCCAGTGACCTGTACCCTTCTCTCGCACAGGTGGGCGGCATCAAGGACAAGGTGCTGGCGGCACACCGGGCAGGCCTGAAGCGCGTCATCATCCCGCAGAGGAACGAGAAGGACCTCGAGGAAATCCCAGGCAACGTGCGCCAGGACCTAAGTTTCGTCACCGCGAGCTGCCTGGACGACGTCCTGAATGCAGCCTTCGATGGTGGCTTTGCGGTCAAGAGCAGCCCTCTGGTGAGCAGCAAACTGTAGGCGCAGGGCACAGCTGTGCGGAAGCTCGGGCGGCAGGTGCCCAGAGGCGCTGACGAGGCCGACGCCTGTCGCACACCTGTCCTACAACACCTGTCCGGGCGAACGGCGTGTCCCTTTGTGTGCGAACATAATCACAGCAGCGTCGCATCTCACTCACGCGGTGGCTTATGTTTGTTACGGAAATGTGATTTAATAAATTGATACAAACTAAATTCGTCTCTCATCTTTCACGGGAGCGTTACTGTGCCTGGAAAGGTAAGGAGCCCTGGTGCGCAGCGTGGCCACGTCAGAAGCCCCTGCAGTAGCTGAGAATGTGGTAGAAACATCAACTGTCCGGTCCCACCAGGAGCCCCCGGGGTGATTGAGAGGCACAGTCAAGGTCGAGGTCAGTTGGTAGAGAAAGTTACCTTAGCAATTCCCCTGTGGACGTTGAGTCTAGAAAACAATCAACTAGGAAGGGAACTGGGCAAAGGTGAGACGGAGCCAGCCAGCAGCCTCTGTGGGAAAGGAAGTACTCTGGCGAGCTGAGCTCTGCCAGGAGGCCCCCGACCCCCAGCACAGGCCCCTCCGGGGCTGAGGGGAGGGGTGCGCAGGGCACTGAGTCAGGCAGGGTGGCTCGGCTCAGCACACACCCGAGACGCGCCAGCCCTGAGGGCCCGTCATCTTGTTAAAAAAGTCCAGTCCCTCCAGGGAGGCCGCCAGCCATCCTAGGACAGTCCCCACGCTTGCCGTCCTGATCCCTCCTCCCCCTCTGTTGCTTGTTCGCCTGCCTGTGCCGATTCCCAGGTCTGAGCCGCCTCTCTGTGCCACTCCTCTTCTGCGACACGGGCAGCATGTGGACACCGGGGAGGTCAGGCTGGGGAGCTTCCTGAGGCGCAGGCTCCCTGCCCTGTAAAACACAGATTGCCGCACTAAGGCAGCGTAAGAGGGAAGGTTAGGTTAGAAAGCAACATAAAACCACCGAGCGCCTCCTAGCGGTTATTTCAGCCAACAGTGACCTTCAGGAGCTTATACAATGCAAGAACAGACCTGTAAGGACAAGTAGGAAATCTCTCGGACAAGAAAGGGGTCTGCCAGTGAGAAAGACCTGCCAGTATAATCTGAATGTGCTGCGGGAGGGCACGTGCAGCCCCAGGGCTCACTGTGACCAGCAGGAGGCACCCTGCAGACACTGGCGACCACATCGCCGTGGCGAAGTAGGTGGGCTGTGCTCAGTCACCCAATGGGGAGAAGAGAAGCTTGGTGCGGCCCAGGAACCACAGCGCCAACCCTCACCCAGTCCTGCCTTGGCTAACCACCCCCCCACCCCCCCCACCCCCCCCCCACCCCCGCCCTGGCAGCAAAGCCTCCTGGGAAGTGGGGCCTGTGTCCCCCCGGGGTGTGTGCCCTGAACACGCCTTCCTCTCTGAAGGAGCTGACCCAAGACCACGCTGTGCACGACCTCCAACCTCCAACCTTCGTTTCTCTGGTGCTGCCTTTGGTTTTAGAAGTCTCAGCTTTTGTGGTCACTTGTTCTTTTTAATTTCGGCAAAACAACAAAATTTGCCGTTTTAACCACATGTAACTCGGGGACATTAGTCCATGCACAGTGCTGTACAAGCGCCACCACCACCTGCATCGAACCCTTTCTCACTGCCTCAGCCTGGACGCGACAGATGACAACTGCAGCCCCTGTGTCGCCCCCACACCCTGGCAGCACTCGCTGCCTCGCAGGCTTTGTGAGCCCTTGGGCGGGCGGGCGGGCGGGCACGGAGCGGGGACACAGAGACCCCAGCAGCACCCCCCTCGGTGACAGGCCTCCGCAGCACCGTGCCTGTCTCTTCCATAACCCGCATAAATGGCCGCACCGCACCGTTTCCCCCAGACTGGTCCCTCAGTTCCAGTTCGCTGCTCCCGACCTTGGCCGGTCCTCGGCCCGCACAGTCCGAGCCGGCTGACTATCAATTTGGGCTGCTCTCCGCGCGGGAAGCTGAAGGCAGTAGAACTCCATTAGTAAGGTCACTGCAGGCATCCCTGGGGGTGAGAGCGCTTGAGCTCCGGGTGGCGGGGAGGAGACGGGACAGAGATTTCCAGTCACGCATGTTATAGAGTCTCCCCTCCCCTCCCCAGTCCCGAAAGCAAGCCAGACACCAAAAGAACGGGCAGGAGCATTAACAGGAGAAAACAGAAGACTGGTTACAACAGAGGTGATTTCAGAACAAAAGAGACCTCGTAAGTCAAATCTCAAAAGGACCACAAAATACGGCTCTGGAGCTCTTCACCCCTTAGGCCGAGAACACGCAGACAACGTAGACGAGACGTAGGTAACAAATATTCAACTGTCAACCTTGGTAGCTGTCAGACAGAAAACTCACCATCTTCATTTGCAGAAATTAGCAAAGTATGAGATGACAAGCGAACAGAAAATCCTTCACACTGTCGTGTCCCCTGGAACCTCCAGAGGCAATGAGTAAAGTATGAAGCCCTTAGAACAGATAAAGAATACCAAGAATATCAGAAAACAGATAAATGTTCACAGGTGATTTATAAATAGCCCCCCAAAATTTACCTGGACCCAGTGGGCAAAGCGAATATCCAACATCAGGAAACCGGCCAGAACTCGTCAGTCATCACGAGACTTGCCCAGAGGGGAGTTTCTCCAAGACAGAAGTGACAGCGTGCCTAGGGGACCATGTGTGGGGACGGGAAGGGGTCCCACTTGCTCCAAATTCACAGGGTTGCAGACCGCCCGCGTGAGCACCGGGAGGCACGCGTAAGGCCTGGAAAAGTGAAAATACTGCTGTCCGCCGTGCGCGGTGAGGGGAGAAGCAGCTTCTCTCATCAGACCTAGACATGCGCGGGTGGCTGAGCTGCGCTGTGTGTTGCCGCAGAAGTGGCGATAGAAGCCCGAGGCTTAAGCAGCAGAGAGATGGCAGAGTCCTATTCACTGACGGATGGGTCTCCGAAGTGAACTCCATGCTCCAGAGCAATTGCAGCTGGCTTTTCAGGTTTGGGAGCCGTGAAAGCCGCACAAAGGAGAGTGGTCTCAGGTGAGTCAGAGGCAACGTCAGCATCTCAACAGCGCTGTCAGGATAGCAGGCTACAGGTAGCTCTCCGTTGGTAGCTAGAAGCATGAGAACAGGATGCTCATTACGCGCAAAGTGATGAGGGCCCCACTCTAGCCGACAGAACCCTTTGAGGTAGCTGCGATAGCAAAGCGCCACTGGGAAGTGGGTTTCAGCTGGGATGGCCGGGAAGGTCTGTGGAAGGTTAACTCATTTTAAGTAGAAAAAGTGGTCAGCATCTTCACTACTACCAGCCTCCCGAGAGCTGGGGTGGCTTGTGGGTTAAGTAGCCGCCTGCGAACCACAAGGTAGGGGGTTCGATTCTCAGTCAGGGTGTGTGAAGTGAAATTCCTGCGAGGCAGGAGGCAGGAGGCAGGAGGCAGGAGGCAGGAGGCAGGAGGCAGGAGGCAGGAGGCAGGAGGCAGGAGGCAGGAGGCAGGAGGCAGGAGGCAGGAGGCAGGAGGCAGGAGGCAGGAGGCAGGAGGCAGGAGGCAGGAGGCAGGAGGCAGGAGGCAGGAGGCAGGAGGCAGGAGGCAGGAGGCAGGAGGCAGGAGGCAGGAGGCAGGAGGCAGGAGGCAGGAGGCAGGAGGCAGGAGGCAGGAGGCAGGAGGCAGGAGGCAGGAGGCAGGAGGCAGGAGGCAGGAGGCAGGAGGCAGGAGGCAGGAGGCAGGAGGCAGGAGGCAGGAGGCAGGAGGCAGGAGGCAGGAGGCAGGAGGCAGGAGGCAGGAGGCAGGAGGCAGGAGGCAGGAGGCAGGAGGCAGGAGGCAGGAGGCAGGAGGCAGGAGGCAGGAGGCAGGAGGCAGGAGGCAGGAGGCAGGAGGCAGGAGGCAGGAGGCAGGAGGCAGGAGGCAGGAGGCAGGAGGCAGGAGGCAGGAGGCAGGAGGCAGGAGGCAGGAGGCAGGAGGCAGGAGGCAGGAGGCAGGAGGCAGGAGGCAGGAGGCAGGAGGCAGGAGGCAGGAGGCAGGAGGCAGGAGGCAGGAGGCAGGAGGCAGGAGGCAGGAGGCAGGAGGCAGGAGGCAGGAGGCAGGAGGCAGGAGGCAGGAGGCAGGAGGCAGGAGGCAGGAGGCAGGAGGCAGGAGGCAGGAGGCAGGAGGCAGGAGGCAGGAGGCAGGAGGCAGGAGGCAGGAGGCAGGAGGCAGGAGGCAGGAGGCAGGAGGCAGGAGGCAGGAGGCAGGAGGCAGGAGGCAGGAGGCAGGAGGCAGGAGGCAGGAGGCAGGAGGCAGGAGGCAGGAGGCAGGAGGCAGGAGGCAGGAGGCAGGAGGCAGGAGGCAGGAGGCAGGAGGCAGGAGGCAGGAGGCAGGAGGCAGGAGGCAGGAGGCAGGAGGCAGGAGGCAGGAGGCAGGAGGCAGGAGGCAGGAGGCAGGGGAGGCAGGAGGCAGGAGGCAGGAGGCAGGAGGCAGGAGGCAGGAGGCAGGAGGCAGGAGGCAGGAGGCAGGAGGCAGGAGGCAGGAGGCAGGAGGCAGGAGGCAGGAGGCAGGAGGCAGGAGGCAGGAGGCAGGAGGCAGGAGGCAGGAGGCAGGAGGCAGGAGGCAGGAGGCAGGAGGCAGGAGGCAGGAGGCAGGAGGCAGGAGGCAGGAGGCAGGAGGGCAGGAGGCAGGAGGCAGGAGGCAGGAGGCAGGAGGCAGGAGGCAGGAGGCAGGAGGCAGGAGGCAGGAGGCAGGAGGCAGGAGGCAGGAGGCAGGAGGCAGGAGGCAGGAGGCAGGAGGCAGGAGGCAGGAGGCAGGAGGCAGGAGGCAGGAGGCAGGAGGCAGGAGGCAGGAGGCAGGAGGCAGGAGGCAGGAGGCAGGAGGCAGGAGGCAGGAGGCAGGAGGCAGGAGGCAGGAGGCAGGAGGCAGGAGGCAGGAGGCAGGAGGCAGGAGGCAGGAGGCAGGAGGCAGGAGGCAGGAGGCAGGAGGCAGGAGGCAGGAGGCAGGAGGCAGGAGGCAGGAGGCAGGAGGCAGGAGGCAGGAGGCAGGAGGCAGGAGGCAGGAGGCAGGAGGCAGGAGGCAGGAGGCAGGAGGCAGGAGGCAGGAGGCAGGAGGCAGGAGGCAGGAGGCAGGAGGCAGGAGGCAGGAGGCAGGAGGCAGGAGGCAGGAGGCAGGAGGCAGGAGGCAGGAGGCAGGAGGCAGGAGGCAGGAGGCAGGAGGCAGGAGGCAGGAGGCAGGAGGCAGGAGGCAGGAGGCAGGAGGCAGGAGGCAGGAGGCAGGAGGCAGGAGGCAGGAGGCAGGAGGCAGGAGGCAGGAGGCAGGAGGCAGGAGGCAGGAGGCAGGAGGCAGGAGGCAGGAGGCAGGAGGCAGGAGGCAGGAGGCAGGAGGCAGGAGGCAGGAGGCAGGAGGCAGGAGGCAGGAGGCAGGAGGCAGGAGGCAGGAGGCAGGAGGCAGGAGGCAGGAGGCAGGAGGCAGGAGGCAGGAGGCAGGAGGCAGGAGGCAGGAGGCAGGAGGCAGGAGGCAGGAGGCAGGAGGCAGGAGGCAGGAGGCAGGAGGCAGGAGGCAGGAGGCAGGAGGCAGGAGGCAGGAGGCAGGAGGCAGGAGGCAGGAGGCAGGAGGCAGGAGGCAGGAGGCAGGAGGCAGGAGGCAGGAGGCAGGAGGCAGGAGGCAGGAGGCAGGAGGCAGGAGGCAGGAGGCAGGAGGCAGGAGGCAGGAGGCAGGAGGCAGGAGGCAGGAGGCAGGAGGCAGGAGGCAGGAGGCAGGAGGCAGGAGGCAGGAGGCAGGAGGCAGGAGGCAGGAGGCAGGAGGCAGGAGGCAGGAGGCAGGAGGCAGGAGGCAGGAGGCAGGAGGCAGGAGGCAGGAGGCAGGAGGCAGGAGGCAGGAGGCAGGAGGCAGGAGGCAGGAGGCAGGAGGCAGGAGGCAGGAGGCAGGAGGCAGGAGGCAGGAGGCAGGAGGCAGGAGGCAGGAGGCAGGAGGCAGGAGGCAGGAGGCAGGAGGCAGGAGGCAGGAGGCAGGAGGCAGGAGGCAGGAGGCAGGAGGCAGGAGGCAGGAGGCAGGAGGCAGGAGGCAGGAGGCAGGAGGCAGGAGGCAGGAGGCAGGAGGCAGGAGGCGGCAGGAGGCAGGAGGCAGGAGGCAGGAGGCAGGAGGCAGGAGGCAGGAGGCAGGAGGCAGGAGGCAGGAGGCAGGAGGCAGGAGGCAGGAGGCAGGAGGCAGGAGGCAGGAGGCAGGAGGCAGGAGGCAGGAGGCAGGAGGCAGGAGGCAGGAGGCAGGAGGGCAGGAGGCAGGAGGCAGGAGGCAGGAGGCAGGAGGGCAGGAGGCAGGAGGCAGGAGGCAGGAGGCAGGAGGCAGGAGGCAGGAGGCAGGAGGCAGGAGGCAGGAGGCAGGAGGCAGGAGGCAGGAGGCAGGAGGCAGGAGGCAGGAGGCAGGAGGCAGGAGGCAGGAGGCAGGAGGCAGGAGGCAGGAGGCAGGAGGCAGGAGGCAGGAGGCAGGAGGCAGGAGGCAGGAGGCAGGAGGCAGGAGGCAGGAGGCAGGAGGCAGGAGGCAGGAGGCAGGAGGCAGGAGGCAGGAGGCAGGAGGCAGGAGGCAGGAGGCAGGAGGCAGGAGGCAGGAGGCAGGAGGCAGGAGGCAGGAGGCAGGAGGCAGGAGGCAGGAGGCAGGAGGCAGGAGGCAGGAGGCAGGAGGCAGGAGGCAGGAGGCAGGAGGCAGGAGGCAGGAGGCAGGAGGCAGGAGGCAGGAGGCAGGAGGCAGGAGGCAGGAGGCAGGAGGCAGGAGGCAGGAGGCAGGAGGCAGGAGGCAGGAGGCAGGAGGCAGGAGGCAGGAGGCAGGAGGCAGGAGGCAGGAGGCAGGAGGCAGGAGGCAGGAGGCAGGAGGCAGGAGGCAGGAGGCAGGAGGCAGGAGGCAGGAGGCAGGAGGCAGGAGGCAGGAGGCAGGAGGCAGGAGGCAGGAGGCAGGAGGCAGGAGGCAGGAGGCAGGAGGCAGGAGGCAGGAGGCAGGAGGCAGGAGGCAGGAGGCAGGAGGCAGGAGGCAGGAGGCAGGAGGCAGGAGGCAGGAGGCAGGAGGCAGGAGGCAGGAGGCAGGAGGCAGGAGGCAGGAGGCAGGAGGCAGGAGGCAGGAGGCAGGAGGCAGGAGGCAGGAGGCAGGAGG